>NC_132988.1:9587500-10212500 GCF_048564905.1 Vicugna pacos | reverse complement strand
ATTAACACCAGGGAACTGGTTTGAAAGATAAATAACACAACTATCTTAATTTTAAAACACTAATTGGACTGATATCTTCCTTTAAAAGAAAGATTAAAGTAGCAGACAATGTATTGAAGAGATCAGAGATATGAAGAGGTTCTCATAATCCTGTAGACAAAGTTATGAAACTAAACATAGTGGTTCCTCTTTTTCTGTTATACTTCTTCATGGCATGCATTACAATGCTAACATACTTAGTGTTAATTATGTGACTGTTGAATAACTTCTTTCTGCTTTAGACTAAAGCTTCATGACAGCAGGGCCATATTTCCCTGCTTCTTCCCACTATCCTCAGGACTAGCACAGTGACATCACATAATAGGTAATTAACAAATACTTGTTGAGTAAAGAAGTAAATGAAGTTGGGTCTCAGAAATGCACAGAGCCTTGTGTAGCCTACGCCCTCCTTTATCTTCTCTGTATCACTCCAGTCCTCTCACCAACCTCATTTTTTGGTTTTGGTTTGGTTTTATAAAATTATAGGTCCTTTGATTCATATTTGTGGGAATAGAGCTAGTTATCAATGAACTTCATTCCTACCTTCTTGAGTTCTTAAAATTAAACTCAAAGGAATTTTTGCTTCTGGATTAATATGTGTCAATTCTTCATAAGGACGAATACATTTAGGAAACCCATATTGCATTAGCAAAATTAATCTTATTTAAAATCCTAATAGCACCCAAAGTAATAAAATACCCAGGAGTAAATCTAACCAAGGAGGTGAAAGACTTACACATGGAAAACTATAAAACACTGATTAAGGAAATTAAAGAAGACTTAAAAAAATAGAAAGATATCTGATGCTCTTGGATCGGAAGAATCAATATTGTTAAAGTGGTCATACTGCCCAAACGCAATCTACAGATTTAATGCAATCCCTATCAAATTACCCCATACATATTTCACAGAACTAGAACAAATCATAATACAATTTATATGGAACCATCAAAGACCTAGAATTGCCAAAGCATTACTGAAGAAAAAGAAAGAGGCTGGAGGAATAACTCTCCCAGAATTCAGACAATACTATAGAGCTACAGTCATCAAAACAGCATGGTATTGGTACAAAAACAGACATATGGACCAATGGAAAAGAATAGAGAGCCCAGAAATGAACCTACAAACTTTTGGTCAACTAATTTTCAACAAAGGAGGCAAGAACATACAATGAAATAAAGACAGTCTCTTCAGCAAATGGTGTTGGGAGAACTGGACAGCAGCATGTAAAACAATGAAGCTAGAACACTCCCTTACACCATACACAAAAATAAACTCAAAATGGATCAAAGACTTAAACATAAGACAAGATACAATAAACCTCCTAGAAGAAAATATAGGCAAAATATTAGATGACATACATCTCAAAAATGTTCTCCTAGGAAAGTCTACCCAAGCAATAGAAATAAAAGCAAGAATAAACAAATGGGACCTAATGAAACTTACAAGCTTCTGCACAGCAAAGGAAACTATAAGTTAAACAAAATGACAACCTACAGAATGGGAGAAAATTTTTGCAAATGAAACTGACAAAGACTTGATCTCCAGAATATATAAGCAGCTCATAATAAGAAAAAACAAACCACCCAATCAAAAAATGGGCAAAAGACCTAAACAAGCAATTCTCCAAGGAAGAAATACAAATGATCTATAGGCACATGAAAAAATGCTCAGTATCACTAGTTATCAGAGAAATGCAAATCAAAACTACAATGAGGTATCACCTCACATCAGTCAGAATGGCCGTCATTCAAAAGTCCACAAATGACAAATGCTCGACAGGCTGTGGAGAAAAAGGAACCCTCCTACACTGCTGGTGGGAATGCAGGTTGGTGCAGCCACTGTGGAAAACAGTATGGAGATTCCTCAAAATACTAGAAATAGGCTTACCATATGACCCAGGAATTCCACTCCTGGGCATATATCCAGAAGGAACCCTACTTCAAAATGACACCTGCACCCCAATGTTCATAGCAGCACTATTTACAATAGCCAAGAAATAAAAACAGCCTTAATGTCCATCAACAGAGGGCTGGATAAAGAAAAGGTGGTATATTTATACAATGGAATACTATTCAGCCATAAAAACCGACAACATAATGCCATTTGCAGCAACATAGTTGTTCCTGGAGAATGTCATTCTAAGTGAAGTAAGCCAGAAAGAGAAAGAAAAATATCATACGAGATCGCTCATATGTGGAATCTAAAACAAAACAAAACAAAACAAAACAAAATAAAACAAGACATAAATATAAAACAGAAACAGACTCATAGACATAGAATACAAACTTGTGGTTGCCAAGGGGGCGGAGAGTGGGAAGGGACAGACTGGGATTTCAAAATGTAGAATAGATAAACAAGATTATACTTGTACAGTGGAATATATACAAGATCTTGTGGTAGCTCATAGAGAAAAAAATGCAACAATGAATATATATATGTTCATGTATAACTGAAAAATTGTGCTCTACACTGGAATTTGACACAACATTGTAAAATGACTATAACTCAATAAAATAAAATAAAATCCTAGAGGGGAGTGACAAGATGGCAGAGTAGAAGGACATACAGTTCACCCTCTCTTATAAATACACCAAGAATTACATCTACAGACTCATCCACTCATGCAGAACACCTACTGGACTTTGGCAGAACATCTTTTACTTCAAAACAGAAGAAAACTCCTCAGAAAAATTGGTAGGAGAATAAAAAGGAAAAAGGAAATCAGTGAGGGACCTGTCATGCCTGGGGAGTGGCAAAAGAGAAAAAGTGCTCTCACCCAGGGAAGCCCCCTCTGCAGCCAGGAGGTCAGTGGAGACAGAGAGGGAGATTCTGAGGCTCAGAGAGAAAATAGCAACCACTTGGCAGAGAGAACTTAGAGAAGCCAGCACAGAGGGTCTCTACTGTCCCCAGCTGTAGACGTGAGCCAGCAAGTGTGGGCCAGGATTGGCTGCTGGAGCTCAGCGATAGGCATGAGGACAGAGTTGGGGCTGACTGCACAGAGGGGGCTGCAATGTCATACGGCCTAGGCTGAGAGTGTGTACAGAAGAAAACAGCTTAGGACCCCCATAAAAAAGCAACTCTGCTTGTGTATGAAGGGTAGGGGTACAACAGAGCTGTGCTATAGCTGCTATCTCTGTTAGCCCAGAGGACTTTCCCAGCACCATTGTTGATGCATTCTTGTGAGAAAAGAGGCGGGGCTCAGTCATTGCCATCACAATTGCTTGTGTGCAGCTCCCAGGAGGAGGCATGGCTGAAACCTGAATCCATAATCTAGGGCCTTGCAACTTAATGACAAACACATATCCAACATATTATTCAAAGGTTGAAAATCTTCCTGCGAAATTCTGGAAAAAGACAAGGATGCCCACTCACACTACTTCTATTCAATATAGTATTTGAAGTCCTAGCCATAGCAATCAGACAAGAAAAAGAAATAAAAGGGATCTAAATTGGAAGAGAAGTTGTAAAATTGTCACTATATGCAGATGACATGATACTATACACAAAAACCCCTAAAATCTCCACACAAAAGCTACTAGAGCTGATAAATGAATTCAGCAATGTAGCAAGATACAAGATTAACATACAGAGGTCAGTTGTATTTCTTTACACTAACAATGAAACATCACAAAAAAGAAAGTAAAGAAATAATCTCATTAAAACCATATTCAGAACAATAAAATACTTAGTAATAAATCTGACCAAGGATGTGAAAGACTTAAATATGGAGAACTATGCAATATTGATTAAAGAAATTAAAGATGACTTAAAGAAATGGAAAGATATCCCATGCTCTTGGATTAGAAGAATTAATATTGTTAAAATGGCCATACTACCCAAAGCAATTTACAGATTTAATGCAATCCCTATCAAATTACCCAGCACATTTTCACAGAACTAGAATAAATAATCCTAAAATTTATATGGAATCACAAAGGACCCAGAATTGCCAAAGCAATACTGAAGAAAAAGAATGAAGCTGGAGGAATAACCCTCCCAGACTTCAGATAATAATGTTGTAGTCATCAAAACAGTGTGGTATTGGCAGAAAAACAGACATATGGATCAATGGAACAGAATAAAGAGCCCAGAAATAAACCCACAGACTTATGGTCAATTAATCTTCAAAAAGGAGGAAAGAATTTACAATGGATAAAAGACAGTCTCTTCAGCAAGTGATGCTGGGAAAAATGGACAACCACGTGTAAATTACTGAAATTAGGACAGTCCCTTACACATACACAGAAATAAACTCAAAATGGCTTAAAGACTTAAGTATAAGACAAGACAGTATAAAATTCCTAGAAGAAAATATAGGCAAAATATTTTTGGACATAAATCTTAACAATATTCTCTCCTAGGGCAATCTACTCAGGCAATAAAAATAAAGCAAAAATAAACAAATGGGACCTAGTCAAATTTATAAGCTTTTGCACAGCAAAGGAAACCATAAGCAAAATAAAATGACAACCTGTGGAATGGGAGAAAATATTTTCACGTGATGCAACTGATGAAGGTTTAATTTCCAGAATGTATAAACAGCTCAAATGACTTAATAAAACAAAACCCAAACAACCCAATCCAAAAATGGGCAGAAGAACTAAACAATTCTCCAGTGAAGACATACAAATGGCCAATAGGCATATGAAAAAATGTTCAGTATCACTAATTATCAGAGAAATGCAAATCAAAACTACAATGAGGCATCATCTCACACCAGTCAGAATGGCCATCATTAAAAAGTCCATGAATTATAAATGCTGGAGAGGCTGTGGAGAAAATGGAACCCTCCTACACTGTTGGTGGGAATGCAGTTTGGTGCAACCATTATGGAAAACAGTATGGAGATTCCCCAAGAAACTAAGAATAGACTTACCATATGATCCAGCAATCCCACTCCTGGGCATATATCTGGAAGGAACTCTAATTTGAAAAGACACATGCACTCAGTGTTCATAGCAGCACTATATACAATAGCTAAGACATGGAAACAGCTTAAACGTCCATCAACAGATGACTGGTTAAAGAAGCTGTAGTATATTTATACAATGGAATACTACTCAGACATTAAAAAAAGAATAAAATAATGCCAGGAACATGGGTGGATCTGGAGATCCTCATTCTAAGTGAACTAAGCCAGAAAGAGAAACAAAAATGCCATATGATATCACTCATACCTGGAATCTAAAAAAAAAAAAATTTTAAAGTAAGATGAAAAGAAAAAAGAAGACACTAATGAACTTACTTACAAAACAGAAACAGACTCATAGACATAGTAAACAAACTTGTGGTTGCTGGGGGGAGGGGAGTTTGGAAGGGATAAGTTGGGAGTTTGAGATGTGCAAATACTGACTACTGTATACAAAATAGATAAAGAACAAGTTTCTTCTGTGTAGTACAGGGAAGCATATTCAATATCTTCTAATAATCTATAAAGAAAAAGAATATGAAAACAAATATATGTATGTATATGTATTGCTAAGGCATTGTGCTGTATGCTAGAAATTGTTACATTGTAACTGAGTATATTCCAATTTTTTTAAAAAATCCTATAACCTACCCATTCATTCACAGCACAGAATCCTAGATTTTATTCTTCTCTAACTTCCAAAAGATGTTGCCTTGCATTTATCCATCTCCAATAGCTCTGTTTTTTATGCCATTTTTGTGGATCCTCTAAGTACTGTGCTCTTTCTCTCTTCTGTTGCCAGATTCTTTGAATAAATGGCTTAACTTTTCGTTGGAAATTTCCACTGGCGTATGTTGCCACCAGCTCTCCCCAAGCATATACAACACTGATGCTCATTATCATCTGATTGTTCTCTAGCTGCCTTCTCTGTCAGCGGTACCCACACAGAGTTGTCCCAATTAACACGACTCTAGACGTCACAATGGTCTTTGGGTCAGCCCTCTCCTCCTTCTTCTAGGTCCAGTTTACCAAGCCTTCCCTTCTTTCCCTGAATAGTTTCAGATTCATTACTTCATCTCTCTTCCCCCAAAACATCCCAGTGCTCACGTTCATCTTCTAACATCTAGAAACTATTGCACAAGAGCTCTCTAGAGAAGCCTCCTAGATTTTAATCCACCTCACTTATTTAAATGTTACCTTCATTAAGCACCATTCCTGACTTCAATTTCGGTTCCTACCCTTATTTTTCCTTTTCTTTCTCTGCAGCCTTAGTCTGCCTCTTTGAATTCATTTCCTCCACACTCCCAGCATCCTATTCCACTCACTTACCCTGGCATAATCCTAGCTCAGGACGCGTGCAGTTACAGTTCCCTCCGCCCCAAACGCGCTGTCCCTTAATCTCCCCACAGCCTGCTCTTACCCCTTTCCGATTTATGCTCACCTTTCAAAGAGGACTCTGTCTTGTCCTCCATCACTCTGTCTCCTGACATTGTACTTACTGATTGACTATGATGCATTTATGTATTTACCATTTCTGCATCCACTCTCTAGAATATAAATGTTATGAAAATTTCTTTCTTTTGTATCTTCCTTTTCTGAATTATCTCTAGAAACCACAATAGAATAGGAGCTCAATAAATATTTATTGAATAACTTATGTCTAATTTTTGTTATTTTGCATCTTATATATAACAATTTTAATATTCTCATGTTCTCTATTTTTCTTGGACCACCATTTCCGCCATCATTGCAGTATAAATGTAAGTCACTGCTGAAACGTTTTTACAAAGTCCAGAAAAATCAATGAATGCATGGGAGGCAGGCAGGAATTCTTGAGCTTTTTTTCTGCTGTTTTCCCTTTTTTCACCTCATTGCTGGGGTGGAGCTCCCTCTGACTACCTCTGTCTGTCGGAGAAGCCATGACCCTCACCCATTCTCAAACGTTCAAATCAGCTTTTCTGTAAAAAGATGGACTAGCCTCTCTGATTTCCTTTGCATAAACAAAGGGAACTTTAATAGAGTCCCACTCCCCGCAGATATGCTGATGATTCTTACTACCCTCCCTGTATATTGTTAAAATATAGAGACATTTTCTCTCCCTGTTATAATGTGATTGAAAACTAGTAACTCATACTAGTAATTGACATGAGTAATTTATTAATTTCCCAACACACACTCAGTCCTCACAACAACTCAGTGAAGTAGATACCGTTATTAAATTCCCATTAACAGATAAAGAACATAAGGCTTAGAAATTTAACTAACTTGTCACATAAAATAAATTTGTGAAAGAGTCAGGTTTGTCTGACTACCAAGCTTACCACCCTAGCCCACTTCTACCATAATACTGAATCTCTTGAATCAAGTGGTGGATATGAACTTGAATTAATGAATCAATGAATGAATAATTGAAGCTATTTCCCATATTATGAATGGAATTTAATAATAAGCTTGCAAGTTAAATCAATGGAGGAGATGATTTTCACCCAAGGAAAGCACACTGTGAATAGTGCCCATTAAGCAGAAAGAGCCTGTGTGAACTTTGCCAAAGATTTGGCAGAGAATGCTTCTGAACTGCATAGGAAGCCTAAAATCATAATATCTAAAGTCCCTTCAAGATTGAGTGATGCATTCTATGATTCCAAGAGATTCCCATAAAGTGGAAACTTTAGAGTCAAGAATGACTAGCTGTAGTCTATATAAAAAGAAATAAGAATAATATAGCCTGGTCGTTCTTTTATGGTCTTCTGAAAAAGAATAATTTTAGGATGAACCCTGGAGACAACAATCAAGAATACCAACATTTTGAACTCTATCAGCTTTAATTCATTTTTCCCTTTAAGTTTGCACTTTTGAAGCATCAATCTTTCTCAAAAGTCAGAGAAAATAAAAATGGCAAATAACAAGCACTTTGTGTTCCTGGAAGAAACTACCCAGCGCTAGAAATGCTGACTTCGGCATGCACTGAGAAAGCATCCAGATGTTAGCCAGCTGAAACAGTATCTCCCAGTGCATCTAAATAAAAAATTCATCTTCATTTAAAAACTGGAAATCAAAATGGAGTTCAGGATTCCCAGTAAGAGTCAAGAAACTGTAAGTACTAGTGAAACTATGAACCTGCTCTTTGCCAGAGTGATCCATCCAGCTCCTAGAACACTGAGGAATGAAAAATTAAATACAATTCTAATACAATAGCTTACCTTCTGATTTCTATACATTGAGCTAATAATAGCAAAGATGCTCATTATTTATTTGTGATGTTCACGTACAAAATCCTGACTTGGAAGAACGAGATCATATGCCCCAGCACTGGGAGGTGCAGGAGGGAGGAGGGGAGATGATGGAGAGGGTGTGCAGGTCATGGGGAAAGCTACATGGGGAAGGGCTCCCCACCCATTTCTCCTAAATCCCTAACGGGGAAAATGAATTAAACTGTCAAGCAAACAGAACAAAGTGCTGAGGAGCCCTGAAAACTTTAGGAATAAGCACTAGTTCTCACAGTCACAGAAAAAAAAAAAATTAGGTTTAATTGCATAGAAATTAGTTTGAGAAAAAAATGGAATTTGAATTATAATTGAGACGTAAAGCCTAGATACTTTGGTTTTTCACTAGAGCCCACTGCCATCAGATGAGCCAGGGAGGACAAGAGCTTTTCTCCCAAAGTGTTGCACACAAACCCCCGGCATTAGAATTATAGGGAGTTGCTAAAAAGAATAAAAATAAATGCCAATTTGTGAGCCTTGCATCAGACCAAATGAATTCCTAGATATAGGTCTCAAACAATTTGCATTTTATAATAATCTACCAATGATTCTTATTTATACTACAACTTGAAAATTGGAGACTTGACTAACATTTTTAGGCAAATAATATTTTTTAGAGAAACACGAAGTGCAAGGCTGTGATTAGTTCTGAGTATAATACAAGAATGAAGAAAGAGCCAGCTTAGCTTTTAGAAAACAGAAAGCAAATTCGGGGGGGGGGGGCGGGGGATGTAATATAAAGAAGAGGCTAAAAAATCCAGTTTCTCTAGATCTGCAAAGGTCCTCTTTCCAAATCAGGTCACATTCACAGGTTCTGGGAATTATGACATGGACATAGCTTTTCAAGGGCGACCATTTAACCCAAGCAGAGGAGAAGGAATTTAAAAGCAGAGTAGATTTTCACCTATCTGAAATGATTTGGGCATAGTGTTACCTGAAGGGGAGTAGATTAAATTACTGTTCAAGGCCATTCCCAATCGTTTTAATTCTATAATTGTATAATTACATCAGAGTACGTGTTCCTAAAACCATGACTAAAAAGGAGAAAAAGAATTCTAAGCAAACCTATCATGAGTAAATTAAACACAACGTGTTTTATTTTAGAATATTTAAATTCACAAAAATGTTTTATTTTGAAGGGCAACAATATATTTTCATACTCAGTTTTGAACAATGAAAATTTTTTAACATTTATTGATTTATTAAATGATTTGAATCTCAAAGATGGGCCAAATTATAGCCTGAATTATGCTTATTTTTTGTTGAAGGATAAATAGTTGGTTTACACTGTTGTGTTAGTTTCTGGTGCACAGCACAGTGATTCAGTTATACATATATATTCTTTTTCATATTTTTTATTATAGGCTATTACAAGATACTGAATATAGTTCCCTGTGCTATACAGTAGGACCTTGTTGTTTATCTATTTTACATATAGTGGTGTATATCTGTTAATCACAAACTCTTAATTTATCTCTCCCTACTACTTTCTCCTTTGGTAACCATAGGTTTGTTTTGTTCTTATTTTTTTTTTAAATTGAAGTACAGTCAGTTACAATGTGTCAATTTCTAGTGTACAGCACAATTTCCCAGTCATGTATATACATACATATATTCATTTTCATATTCCATAAGTTTGCTTTTTATGTCTGTGAGTCTCTGTTTTGTAAATAAGTTCATTTGTATCATTTTTTAGATTCCACATATAAATATCATACATTTGTCTTTCTCTGTCTGACTTATTTCACTTAATATGCTTATCTCTATGTTGCTGCAAATGGCATTATTTCATTCTTTTTTGTGACTGAGTAGTATTCCATTATATATATACACACACACACACACACCCCCCACATCTTCTTTATCCAGTCATCTGTTGATGGACATTTAGGTTGCATGTATCTTTTTCAAAAAGAGTTTTCTCTGGATATACATTCAGGAGTAGGATTGCTGGATTATATGGTAACTCTATTTTTAGTTTTTTAAGAAATTGCCATATTGTTTTTCATAGTGGCTGCACCAAATTACATTCCCACCAATAGTGTAGGAAGATTCCCTTTTCTGCACATCCTCTTCAGCATTTATTGTTTGTGAACTTTTTAATGCCGACCATTCTGAACTGTGTGAGGTGACACCTTGTTGTAGTTTTGATTTGCATTTCTCTGATAATTAGTGAGACTGAGCATCTTTTCATATGTCTATTGGCCATTTGTATGTCTTCTTTGGAGAAATGTCTATTTAGGTCTTCCCATTTTTTGATTGGATTGTTTGATTTTTGGTATGGAGTTATATGAGTGTAGCCTAAATTTATATTTATTTAGCAACAATCTTCTCAAATCATTTGTGTTATGCAGATCTGATTTAGACAGTTAGAAAATTTTAAATATATATGTGCTAAAACAAACTCTTATGGTGTGTGTTTTATCCTTTCTGTGTCCATGTCAATTCTTTCTCTTACTCCCCAACTCAAAGTTTAAAGAATTACATTTTCTGAAAGACTTTATTCTAGTGAAGGTTTAGGAAGAAGAAAAAGAATTGTGGTGAAATATATCAACTCTCACCAGAATTGTCTTTGAAACTTGAAGTAATTTAGGTGTTCAAGGGTTCATATTTTTTTTCATTTTTCAGTTTAGATAGAATTGTTAAAATTTGGCTGCACATATACAATATATTGCATGTAAATACATATATACAATATACTGCACATTTACTTTTAGTTTACATACATGTACTGATCATTGTTTCTAAGAAAAGTGTAGAACTTTAGCTTTTTAAACTTACATATTTGTCAAAGGAATAAAGCCAACCACCAAATAAGAATCAACAGAATGCGGTAATCCAATCATAAAGGACAGTCATATGTGCGTACACGTATTCAAGAAATCAATCATCTAAGTTATAAATAATAGTTCATCTGTGTTCTTTTTTTTAGATTCCACATATAAGTGATATCATATGGCACTTTTCTTTCTCCTTCCGACCCACTTCACTTAGAATGATGATCTCCAGTTCCATCCATGTTGCTGCAGATGGCATTATTTTATTCTTTTTTATGGCTCAGTAGTATTCTACTGTGTGTATATGTATATATCACATCTTCTTTATCCAGTCATCTGTTGATAGACATTTGTGTTGTTTCCATGTCTTGGCTATTGTAAATAGTGCTGCTGTGAACATCGGGGTGAATGTGTCTTTTTAAATTATATTTTTCTCTAGGTATATGCTCAGGAGTGAGATTGCTGGATCACATAGTAAGTCTATTTTTAGTTTTTTAAGGAATCTCCATACTGTCCTCCATAATGGCTGTACCAATCTATACTCCCACCAAAGTGTAGGGAGGTTCCCTTTTCTCCACAGCCTCTCCAACATGTATCCTTTGTAGACTTTTTAAGAATGGCCATTCTGGCTGGTGTGAGGTGATATCTCATTGTAGTTTTGATCTGCATTTCTCTGACAATTAGTGATGCTGAGAATTTTTTCACGTGCCTATTGGCCATTTGTATGTCTTCATTGCAGAATTGCTTGTTTAGGTCTTCTGCCCATTTTTGAATTGGGTTTATCTTTTTTTGTATTTTGTATATTTTGGAAATTAGTCCCTTGTCAGTCTCATCATTTGCAAATATTTTCTCCCATTCTGTAGGTTGTCTTTTGGTTTTGTTGATGGTATCCTTAGCTGTGCAAAAGCTTTTATGCTTAATTAGATCCCATTGGTTTACTTTTGCTTTTATTTTCATTACACCAGGAGCTGGTTCAAAAAATATATTGCTGTGATTTATGTCTGAGATTGTTTTGCCTATGTTTTCCTCTAGGAGTTTTATAGTATCTGGTCTTACATTCAAGTCTTTAATCCATTTTGAGTTTATTTTTGTGTATTGTGTTAGAGAATGTTCTAATTTCATTCTTTCACAGGTAGCTGTCTAGTTTTCCCAGCACCACTTATTGAAGAGACTGTCTTTTCTCCAGTGTATATTCTTTTCTTCTTTTTCATAGATTAATTGACCATAAGTGCATGGTTTATTTCTGGACCTTCTATCCTGTTCCACTGATCTGTATCTGTTTTTGTGTAGAGTTCATATTTTAAGCCCATATAACCTGGGAGGTAAGCTTTACTTCCTAAATACTCTGACAGAAACGTAATTGAAAGACTCAACAGTGAGGAGATTCAAATGATGAACATAATTGTGGAAGAAAAGAGGGATGCAGGAAACTGTGGTTAACTTCTACTTTATGGTGCCTCCAGGTTCATCTTTGGAACTTGTTCTCTACCATTTGGAGCATTTGGAAATACTTCTGATGGTAAGGTACTCAAAAGATCATCTCACAAAATTTTTGAATTTTAGGGTTAAAATCAGGAAAAACCAAGGGGAAAAAAAAAGCACAGGTACATGTATGCACACACAGCGTTATAACCTGTATGACCAGTACTGGCAAGTCTTTGTAGGCCAACTCCATGAAGTAACAATACTGACCAAAACCCAAGTCATCCCATGAGGAGATATAATTCAATAAACAAAAGAAAATTTACTATGTGGACAATTTAACAGAATTTCAAGTGGAATAAAGTACATAGCATCTATTTTTTTTCTTATTTCCTAGTTTTCATTCAAATCAGTGGTCTCTAAAGGAGGGTATGGAAGAGCATCTCCTGGGATGAAAAGAGAACATCTGTTTATACTTATTTTTAATTTTAAAATATGAAGAAATCAAGCTTTACTTATATTTAAACTATAGAGTAGTGTCTATCATTTATGAATTAAAAAGTATATATTGATATACTCACTCATACTATTTTTATTTATATAAATGCATGATCAGAAAAATTTGGAAGCCTGATTTAATAAAAATAATTTAATTACTTTTTTCTTTCTTGTGAAAGCACATACCTTTATAGTTCCCAGGTACCTGAACTTTAGATGGATTTAAATTATATGGTATATAAAATATTCATTTGAATATGGGTATAAATTATATAAAAAGTCTTGAGATGCATCTTTTGGGTCATTGTTGGCTAATTCTGGTTCACATGCTCAAAAAGCAAATAATTCAATTGTATGATATTTACATAAGAAGCTTCCAACATGTCACATCTCTAACACAATATCTTCCAACAAAATCATACTCTAACCATTTAGTAGTTTAGAAAACATAGGAAAAAGAAAAGATAACTTCAGTAATTTCTTCAACTTTCATAAAAAGTCAGTGTTTACTAATGTTACATATAGGACATCCTGTAATTTAAATATTGTTGTTCAATAAACAAGATTATATGGTATAGCACAGGGAAATATATACAAGATCTTGTGGTAGCTCACAGCGAAAAAATGTGACAATGAATATATGTATGTTCATGTATAACTGAAAAATTGTGCTCTACACTGAAATTTGACACAACATTGTAAAATGACTATAACTCAATAAAAAAGTTTAAAAAAATAAATATTGCTGTCCAAAACACAGGAGTTATTGGATTCCATGTATGATCTAAATTCTCTTTCCATCCTTGACATTCCATAATTCACTACAGAAGAATGTGAAAAATAATCTGGAGACTTGTTCTAAGAATTGTCCAATGACTTTTATGGGCAGGCACTTGCATTAAAGCCCACTCAAATAGCTATCTTCAGAGGTAGTGTCAAGACTAATTGATGTGTCCTGGTCAAACACTGGGAGTGCCACAAACATTTTATTTTGATCAAGAGTTCAAGTACAGAAGTCGGAGAAATAATCTGTGTTTTCTGCCTGCCACCATCCCTCCCCATTCTTCTACTGCAAAATCCTTCTTTTCATTGTATGTATTACCTTCTTTGGTGTTTGGGTCTGTTATCCATAAAAGAATTTGTTCTCTCCTTCCACAGAAGTGGGCACATAACTTGAGCTGTGCAGAGTACTTAAAATGCCTGGACATATTAATTTGTCCAGATGGATAATTGGTGAAAGGTCATGGAGAGCCAGTTGTAGGTTTGAATTAAATGCTGGGGACTAAAGAAGAATTTCTTTTTCCTCTGAGATCATCAGTTCTGAGGACTGTGTAAGACTGTTTACATATATACATATGTTTATACTCTGTATATATATATATATATATACATATGTGTATATATATGTATATATATAACCTCCAAATAGCCTGAAATCAATCACATGACTGGCTACACTCAATGAGTATGTCAAACATGCGACTGTTATGCATTATATGTCTGAATTCACACACACCAATACACACGTCTCATAGTATTGCCCTAATGTAGCTTAACAGAGAGTACTACATGGAGCTATTTATCCAACAAGCATAATTGACAGATCAACAACAACAAATGCTTGAATTTCCTCCAATAATACCCACCCATTGGACAACCAGTTTATTTCTCCTTTGACATTTGAAAATGTTCTTCCCTTCAAATTTTTTATTGTCCACTATATACTATAGCTTCTCCTAAGCCATACAATATTAAAAAAAAAAAAAGAATCCGAATTTTCACAGTATTTTGTGACTTAATAGCTTTTATAGGCTGACATACACAGAATAGAAATTATCATTGATCCAAAAAAAAAAGAAATCAAATATTTGTTCAAGCCTTTAGTCAGTTTGGAATATTTTATGAATCAACTAAATAAACACTTTACTTTGAAGAAAGTCAGCAAACGACTTCACCTTTTCTTAGATTATCTATTACTGGCATTTTTTTAAAGAATAGAGTCTAGAGGGAGCATTCCTTTAAAAGAGAAATAATAGATGGAGTAAAATCTTCATATCTTTCTCAGTAGTAAAAGCTGATTATTCTATTTACTTCTTTCTGCTATAATGTATTATTAAAAATGGAAGGGCATTGTTAATGGCATGTACTGTATTAATAGCATTGTAGGATCCCATTTATTTTGCTTTAAGGAGAGTTTATTTCATCTGGGGCCAACTTGGAAAACCTTTCCGAGGCCATCAGCACGTTAGCTTTCTTCATATTAGATAAAAGCAAGGACACTGCATGTACACATTGATCCAGGGTTATTCAAAGACTGGATTGGGGAAGAGAGAATTTCCTTCCTTGTTACAGAGTAACTTTTATATCATATTAATACTGTCAAAATCTTCAAAGAAAGCCCTTTATAAATGGAGAATGTCAGTGGAAAATTTTTACCTTTTTTGAGGTATAAACTGGAAATGTAGTGACAAAGTTTTATCAGAACAAAAATAAAATAAAATAAAAATAAAATTTAATGTCAACTTTAAGTGCCAATGTATTCTAGAGTGCAAATAGTG
Source organism: Vicugna pacos (assembly GCF_048564905.1). Taxonomy (NCBI): domain Eukaryota; kingdom Metazoa; phylum Chordata; class Mammalia; order Artiodactyla; family Camelidae; genus Vicugna; species Vicugna pacos. The sequence goes on along the minus strand of NC_132988.1, from coordinate 10,197,031 downwards.
ACAACTGAATTTAAACCATAACAGTTGCTCGAGTAGCTTTAATTTCTTATTTGTAATTCATAAGTTGTAGGTTAGTATATACTATTTACTTAGAGTACTAACTGTATGGCTCCCAAGAAATACTTTTCTGGCAAAACTGTTTTTATTTATATGGTCAGACAGTAAATATTTTAGGCTCTGTGAGGTACCCAGTCTCTTCTAAACTCTGCCATGTAGTGTGAGAGTATCCATAGATAACACACAAACAAATGTGTATGTTCCAATAAAACTTTATTTACAAAATCATGTGATGGGCCAGATTTCATCCACAGGTTGCCGTTTGCCAAATCCTGCTCTATGCCAAACTCTAAATGGTCGCGTAAGCTTCTGAGAGTGGAACAGTTTGTATATCTTCTAAACAGAAATTTTCCTTAGCATCAGGTGAGTTCTCTTTCTAAATTTAAAAATAACATGTCTTAATCCATTCTTTCCAAAAGATCTTCCCCTCAGGCCTATGTTTCTTACATGGAGAAGGAGAGAGAATATTTTTGAAGAAGAAAATGAGCATAATTGGTCATGTCTGATTTAGCAGACTAATTCTGCTTCTGCCTGCCTTACATAGTTGAGCTCTTCAAAATTTCATTTAAAAAAGATTCTACTTTGAAAGACTGGAAAACCACTGCTCTAAACTACTTGTATAAGTGACATCTCTCCCTCTTTGCCACTCAAGGTCTACATATGTCCTAAGACCACAGGGACAGATGCCTCAAAGTTAAAAGTGAAGAAGACCTATACCTTTGTCCAACATCTTAGTAAAGAATCTTAGAGAGTCAAGAAATGACTGCAGGAGGTAGATGCTAGCGGTGCTAAGACAAGGACTGGTTTGTGGAAGTTTCCAAAGCAGCTCCCCTCCCCCCATCAGATTTTAATTGCATCATGGAGCCAAGGCTGTAGCTATTAAGCAGTGCTCAGATCACATGTGACAGCCAAAACTAAGCAGACAAAGAGGGTGCTGAAAAGAGTGTAATGGGCCATGCAGACAGAGGGAGAGCTGAACAAGTACTTGGAGATAATTCTCACTGAAAGTTATGTAAAACTGGTAGGAGTAAATTGAGTTTCAAGCATCCTTCTGATTTGAGAAGGAAGCTACTATTATAATTTTGATAGGTCTGTAAATGGTGGCCATTGTCCAAAGGCCATAACACATCAAGAATTTAGGATCTAAATTTTCCTTTTAGAGGGAATTGATATACCAAATGAATTGATCTATTTGGTAGAATGGCAGGCAAACAAGATACTTTAATTAGGTCACAACATGTAAAATTGTTCATTCACTTTACAGCCCTAAGACTCAGGGATTTTGGAAAAGAGTTACAAAACTGATACCCTGGGTAAATACAATGTTATTGAGGTGGGAAGCCCCATAAAAAAGACCAGCAGGACCCCTAGGCAGGGCCACTACTCTCCTGCCAGCACCTTCCGGTTCCCTGGCCCAGAGGCTCTATCTCACTTTTTGCCTCTGAAACAGCTTACTTCTAGGAAAGTGGAACTTATCCTTAAAATTCTATTGGTTCCCTGAGCTCACTTCTGATTGGTTATTTCCTTCACTCCTGATTGGTCCATTTCCCTAACTTCTGATTGGTCCATTTGTAGTACTTTATTTGCATGAAGCTTACTCCTAATTGATTATTTCTCTCACTACTGATCGGTCCATTTCTACAAAGCTTGTTCCTAATTAGTCAACTTTTGTTATACCTTATTTGCATATGACGTTGCAAAGTGTAAACTGGCAGCCTATAAAAACTTGTGTAAACCTACAAATAGGGGTCCAGAGCTTGGGGTGTTAACTCCTCTGGGCCTGCTGGCCTAATAAATCTGAGTTCTCCAACTCTCCGAGTGCTGCTTTGTCTCTCTCCTGGATCCAAGTTGCTGTAACACCGAGCTGTAACACTGAGCTGTAACACGTTTTTCTGCAACATTATGACACAAATTTATCACTTTCAGAGTCTGTCCATCTTTGGTTCTAGTATCCCACTCACTAACCTAATGCTTGTTTACCTTGTAAGAGAAGTCAAAACATGACATCTTGAGGTAGAGCAGTCTCTAAATATGACCCCCTGAAAATGGAGAGAATTCTCAACTGAACCAATGGAAGCTTCTTTTAATCTCAAGAACTGAATGAGAAAATCAAAGGAATGCTGATATGGTCTCACTTCAGAGCCACGATAGAAGGGAAGGCTCTGTAACTTCTATCCAAAGCACTAGATGTGTACTTTGGTTAAGTGCACCAAGTGAATGGTAAGACTTAGTCTTATGGTCTAAACAGAATCACTTTCTTTGAACATGAAGTATGAATTCAAGGAGACTGTAGTCTAATAACCCAAATTATCAGTAATGTTCTATAAAACTATGTATTAGAATAAATACATAAATATAAACTGCCATTAACATATGTGCATTTTACATACATATGTATATTCATACATACACATATTATATACGTACAGAGAGGGAATGAAAGCAAAGATTCCCAAACTGTCTGTTTTCATGGCAGTTCTTAGTGTTTCAGTAAATTGTCCATGGCACCCCTGGATGGAAAGAAATGCCAGATAGTTCCATTTGTAACAAGTTAGGAATCAATAAAAAGCCAGCTTCATAAAGATCTGCACAAGAAAGGTAGTGTGATCCAACGCTGAAACTGTGAACTACCACGAGCATCACGTGGTGATCCAGTGGGGCAGAATATTGCTGTGTTCCCCCTGAAAATGTATGCATGTCCTGGCGTTGCTCTCAGTTTGATGCGGAGACCTGGGCTGCCTCAGCACATAGTTCAGAAAGCACAGATTTAAAGCAAATCTAGGAACTATTTTCGTATCTAACCCACCACACAACACTAGAGCCTAGCATTTCAATTGTCTCAGTCTCTGCTCAATCTTAAACTGACCATTTCCTCAGGTTTAATAAAGAGATCAACTTGAAATTGACTTTAATTTGAGGCGTCAAACAGAACCAACTGTTCTCTTAGACACTATCCGTTTAACCATCTTTCTTCTTCAGTGGGAGAGTCCCAAATGACTAGACACAATTTATCTGGGAAAAAGCTGCATTGGCCTTTTTAAGGTCACACTTAATATTTTTCATTTTTCCCCAGAGGCAAGGCTGAAGAAGCAGGTGCAAAATATTTTCCCCATTCTGAATACTTTCCTTGACTGAAGAATCTCAAGGACTAAATTTAATTGATTGAGAAAAATTTTAATTAATAATCCCTCACCACACAAATAGCTTGCCATTCACACGTGATTTCTTCATATGTTTATAACATGTTGTGAGATTTAACAACCCTGACTGACAGAGAGATAACGGCTTCCTTTAGCCTCTGATTCTTCATCAAATTAGACTCTTGCTAAAAAAAAAACTTAGATTATTTTCAAAGGATAAAATTTTTTTCTCTGCAAAATATAAGGAGAAGCATCCAATAACATTATTTAATAAGAAAAGAATCCTGTATGCTAGTAAAGGAAAGCTGTGCGTGTGCGTGTGTGTGTGTGTGTGCATGGTACCTGCACACATACATGCACAGGAGAGAGAATTGAGGGAGAGAAAGGAAAGACAGAGATTCATATTCCTTACAGGTATGTGAATGTGAACCTATTGTGACAATGTGAAGATGGCAAAAATGAGTGTAGGTAGACAGGGAGGAAGTACGAATAATCGTTCAAAGTGTGAGCCAAACAGTTGTAGCAGGTCAAGAGATTTTCTCAAATCATTGGCAGCTTTCAGATGGATCTAAAGTGATTCAGTCTGTTGACCTGAAACAACCACCCTCCAGCAAAGATGGATTTACTTGGGATCAGCAGAGAATTGCAGTTTGGGGTCTGTCACCATGGTAAGCCCCGTGCAAGTTCCCACACAGTAAGAGGAGAGAACACTTTTGTAAAGAGGAAAAGTCGGGAGGGCATGAATGAGCAGAGTCCATGGCGCCTCATTGGCTGCGTCCTTTCCAGGAAAGGAGTCTGTCTTCTTCCTCTTGGGCTCAGCTATCATCACAGGGTATGAGAGCTCCCCATTCTGTTCTCCCAACTCTCTTCCATTGAGGTTTCTGTTCACTGAAAGTTTTACAAATCAAAACATGCTAAATACCAATGATAGCCAAGGGAAAACTGCAACTTTCCAAAGCAATCTGAATTAAAGTACATTATCCTTCCTCCACACATTTCTGGGAAGCTTATCACAACAGCAGTCATGTGCATTATAAACAGTATCACCCTTCAGCAGGGCAGCTGGCTTCCTCCCATGCAGCGGTGTGATTTGAGACGACCCTCTGCTCCAGTAATTGGTAAGATGTTCTGCATTAACCTTTGCATGCATGCCCTCTCGAGGCTATGACAGGATCCTGCTGCATTCACAATTAGTAAAAGTGCCCAAGGCAGCAACTTTGACAAGGACCATAGTACAGCCTAGGTTTGTATTGATAGTTCCTCTTCAATACAGTTAGGAGTGCACTGCCATCATCTATGAAATATATCAGGGCACAGAGATCAATAAATCACAGCAAATCATATGAGTTTTTGGGGAATTAATTACTGAGTTACGTTGAAAATCTGAAATGTGGTAAAACTTAAATATGGTATTCATTACACACAGAAAGATGTTTGAAATTGATGTAAAAACATGACTACACTGCAGTCTAAACTTGAATCTCAATAAATACCTACATTTAAAAGCTCGTAATAGTTACTGGATGTGTAGCAAAAATAAAGCCAGATGTCAGTGAAATGATCCCAGTGTGAGCTGTCTCCTCCCTAGCTATTTCCCTGGGACTACGTTACAGAGCTCCACATGGCAGGGAACCATTATACCCTGGCAGCAGGAACCACCCAGAAGAAACAGATTCCTACATTTTCATTCTAATCCATTTGTAACTTCCTGGAAACAGTAGCAGTAGTATCGTAATAAATCCCAAAAGGTTTAACATGTAAGTATTAATGGTAATCTCCCTTTTCTTCTGGTAAATCTAAAAGATGTCATGAAGAGTGACGACACTTTTAAAATGTTTTTTTTTTCAAAGAATTTTCTAACCACAGAATTGCAGGGTTTGAAATAGCCATTATTGGTAAATATTTCTCTACTGATCTCTCTATTTCAAAGCCTTTCTGTGTGAAACGAAGACAATAATGGTGCCAAATTTATAAGGTTATCACAAAGACTAACTGTGTTAGCACAGGACTGCTAGTCCTCAGATGTGTCTCAGAATTTAGAGCTATGATTCTTCTTTTAGGGAGATAATATGGTACCTATGGCATGTGTTGTATAACGCTGCATTCAAACACAATATTTTATTTGCCTTAAGTGGGATAAGTAAAGATCATAAATTAAACGCTATCCATTCAGGACAGTTCCGGCCACCAGGTGCGTTCAGATCATACCCGGTCTTGCTGCTAACTGAGCAAAACACAAACTTTTTGAACTTTAGAATCAGAAATCGCAGTCCTGTATATGTAGAGCACTGAGACACAGCACTGTATGTGGCATATGGTCAACATTAAGCATGTGTTTTTCAATTGTTGTATTATTATTATTATTATCCAATTTGAAACTCAAGGAGGTAATATCTTCCTCCTTTCTTTTCTTCCTTTCTTCCTTCTCTCTCTCTAAATAAACAGAGATCTAGGCCATTGTACTTATAAAGCACAATTCTACATGATGAAATAATTTGCCACGGATAGTGCTTACATAAAATGCCATTCCTTTCCAGAGTTCTAAAAATACTACTTTAATGGCTGCATAAATTGTTTATCACCAGAAACAAAAATGATAGACTTTCTACAGCCATACTCAGCAGCTATTACCCATACATTTACAAGGTCAATAATTGAATTCAATTAGTAAGTAAATGGCAACCATTCTAATTGTGTCACTGTAATTGTTGCCATAATTTTGATTACAAAGGTTTCTCTTTCACTACTTGTAACAGAAAAAAATGTAGAATCCTGGAAGATTCTTCAGAGCTAAACAATTCTTAAAAATGAATACCGAAACACTACATGTTTAAGCTCACTTTGACATTTCCCAGAGTCTCCAAAAATGAGATTTTTAAACTTAATTTCTAAATCAATAACAGGGCTGATTGAAAAAAAAAGAAAAAGAACTAGGGTAGTACCCCATACCTATCCAGAGTACTGATCGAAACCCAATTCTTATTAAATAACATTTTAAAAGTTAAAAAGTATAAAATCTCAGCTATAATATAAATATAAATATCTCAGCTATAATATAAGTAACTCACAAGGGTATACAGCATGGGGATTATAATTAATAACACTGTTTTATAAATATATATATAATTAATAACATTGTATATTGAAAGTTGCTAAGAGAGTAGATCTAAAAAGTTTTCATCACAAGAAAAAAATGTAATTATGTATGAGAGATGTTAATTAGACATATTGTGATCATTTTACAATATATATAAGTATCAAATCATTGTGTTGTACACCTGAAACTAATATATGTCAATTATACTTAACTTTTGAAAATCCCTATTAAATGACATTTTATACTTAAGAGGTGAAAATCTTCAAAGCATTCCCAATTAATTCCATAAGAAAGTTACATATGTTTGGTCCAAATTTGTACAGGGAAAAACCCTTGAGGCAAAATGCTATGCTTTTTAAAGCGTAACAATCAATTATGCCCCCGGCTTTCTCTAAATCCAGTTCTAACTTCGAAATAGGACAGACCCTTCTACTGAAAATGTTTTCACCACTTTTCCCAGTTGTTCAACTGCTGTCCTAACATTGCTAAGATCTAATTAAAAGACTAACCTGGAGATTGTTTTGCATTTGTAACTAATTTTTAATACAATCCTGTATAAAATGGGAGATAATAACTCTTATCACCTAGAGTTACTGTGTGGGCCCAATTTGATTTCAAAAAATGGTTAATTTCAATTAGCTACTATTTGCCCAATAAAGACATGTAAGGGGTTGTGTAACCTGTTAAGCAATATACAATAATAACATTATTTACCCTTAATTTAATGCAAATAAAGTGAGGGAAAAATTAGTGTAGAGAATCACATTTATACATTTGTCTTAGGTAGTGAGCCATGCCAGATTCATCTTAAAATTCTTTGATTAAAATCCACAAGAGCCATTTATAAACCATTTTCTAAACAGCTAGACAATTTTGCATATATTTTTACTCACTTAGCAAAACCCTTAAGGAGAAAGTTTCTAAAGGAGAATAAATATCATCCAGAGTTATGACCAAACCACCCCTCACTAGAGAGGTCCTAGGCCTTGGTGTCAGGATGCTGTGTGACTTCCTAGGTTCTTCCTTGTGTAAGCAACGTGCCTCCCTGGAGAAGAGACCCAAATTTGCCTAAGGTCCCAGGGTGTCTCTAGATCAAGCAACTGGGCTGAGCCCATCCCCAGAGTTGAATCAGGTTTTATCCTCAGGTAGGACTAGAATCACCCACTCCACTGAGGATCACCACTGCACTATTGCTGAGCCACAGTGTGACTAGAGATGCAACAGAAATGAACAGAACAGAGCAACACAACACAGCCCATGTGGTACACTCAACAAAAACTGTTCAAAAAAAATGGCAAGTGGCAGAATATATATAGTATTTTATGTACATGTTATTTAAAATATGCAGAACATTATATTTCATATGGATGTATACATATATAATGAAAGTATAAAGATATAAATAAGAATGACCAAGAGCAAATTTAGCATGGCTGTATCTCTGGAAAGACAGAGACACAAATGACATCAGGGAAGGGACACAGAGGGTTCAAACCAAATCTAAGATATTTTATTTCTTTATAATCAAGATCTGATTTAACTATGGCAAATGCTAACGTTTGTTCAAACTAAGTATGGATAATCATATGCACATGTTTTTATTAATTGTTATACTTTTATGTTGAAATATTTCATAATTTTAATTTTAAAAAATAATGGGTGTGCATGATGGGGAAAAAAAAGAAATAGCATGCTACCAAGGTATGTTCTCTTGGAAACTGGCAGCTTATTACACACACTCTGATTTCCTAGTAATCTCTGTAACAGCAAATTTTTCTGAAGGCTGAAAAGAATGCTAATATCAAACACTCAGTATGACTCTGTCCTGTATGCTTGTATTTAATCATCCTCAAAATTTTGTGATGTAGTTATTATGACCACCATTTTGCAGGGAAGGAAATTCAGACGCAAAGTAATTTGCTTAAGGCCATACAGCGTGACAGGGCTGAGCTTCAAATCCGTAGTGGTGTGGACCCAGAGCCCGTTCTCTGCCGGCTGCGGTATGTTGGGAAACCATAACAATCAGACAGAGGACGGAAGAAGTGACTCAAGCAGGTAGATTAGAATGGGCAGAACTGAGATATCACCAGAGTAGAGGCAGTTAGAAACCTGCTTAGGTGGAGGAATACTTAAAAGATGAGATCTGAACCGTGCTTTAAATAAGATCTCATTGCAGACTCAGGAGTACAAAATGGAACACAGGTGGTGGAAGTTTAAAACAGCGTGAACTCATGGGAGAGAAGGCTCATCTCCTTGGAGGAGGAATGGAGAACAAGATTTCCACAAAAAAAGAAAACAGACAAAAGAGAGAGTAAACCTAATAGAAACTTAAGGAGAAGAGATCCAAATCAGAAGAGAAATTAAATGATAGAAAACATATGAAAACTATTAAGATAGAAAAATAAGGAAAATTGAGGAATCAAGTATTAGCTTCTGAAATTTGAATCAAGCCAAATTTTTAAGGCAGAAAGGAGAGCTGAATCATCTGATTTCAAAGGTAGGAAAATTGGAACAAATGATTAAATTGAGGGGAAAAAAATGAGGAGCAGAATTGTGTGGTTTGTTCCTTTTTAGAGGTTAAATGGAATACTCTTTTGAAACGTATTAAAAGCATCTGATTCCACATAAGGAACTTTGAAAAGCAGAGCCGGGAAGAGACCCTGCTTCTGTTTTCCTGTGCCTTTTGTAAGTACTTAGGTGGGTGTGTTTGGGTGGAAACATGAGGTTTTTAAAAAAACTCTCTGATCCTCCCCCACCCGACCTGAAATTCTAAAGCTGTGTTTATGACAACACAATCTTTTCTACAGTAACTAAAGAGCTGTCAGCTAAAGAGGATTATTACTTAAGTTGAGAAATAAGCAACTAAAAACTCTTAAACCACAAAGAACAGGTTCCCATGCCAATATCCAAAGTGACAAAGCCAAAGCAATGCAAGTACAGAAAACGTTCTGTGCTGGGAAGACCTGACTGACCCTCTAGTGACTGGTCTCCACACTTCATGGAAACATTTCTATGATTTAACCCAATATAGTCAGACTTGGGTGAATTTTACTGGTTCCTCAGACACAAATTTATCAATGGGTATCCAAACTCAAAAGGAAGGCATCTGGTTTGTATCCGACTTACCACCCACACATGATATAAAAGATCCAAACTGAATCATTTGGGCTCTCTGTGATAAGAATTATAAATTCCTTGTGAACGGTTTGAGACGGTTCAAATCCCATCAAAGAAAATAAATTAAACTTTCAGTGAACGTTGCCTGGGAGGTAGTTCTAGGGAAAGCTGTGATGTATTACTATTTTAGGAAAGCTATCAGACCACCTACCAAGTGGTAGCAAAAAAGCTACCACATAGTTTTCTATAGTGAGCTCACTTTCCTTCTCTTTATTAATTCAATTTCAGACTGCTTCGCCCTTCTCTTTTTTCTATTTGTGGCTACCAATAGGGAAGAGTTTTAATATTGTTTACAACAAACTATTTATGTGCTTAATAAGCTATAGATTAAGAAAAAAAATCTTAGGTATATTAGCTCATGTCAAAGAAAAAAGTAACTGGAAAAGAAATGATCTTAACTAAATATGTATTTTAAATAAAACAAATCTACAAGGTGCCCACTTCACTTTTTTCAGTCATAAAGATACGTCTTAGAACCTGTATTTCAATCTGCCAAACAGCAAAGAGTAAATTGATACAGGACATATTGATACCATGTAAGCAATTTACTCTTAGTAACAGTAACTGTGCTACTGGAGAATTTTAAAGTCTTTAAGGATTTTTTTTTTTAAGAATTTTATGCCCTCTGTTATTTAACTTTAAAATAAATGTAAAATTTAGGGTTTTTCTAATGCTGAATAGATGCAAATATAATCTGAACCACAAAACGTTGGAACTTCTCATTCCTCAAATTTCAGCAATTCAGGGAGCTGGATTAACTCGGCTGAGTTAGTAGTATCCATTTTACTACAGAGATGCTCCTTAGTCATCATAAAGAGTTTAGAGACCTCACTGGATGCTTCCTTCAAAAGTAGCTTCAGAAAAAGTAATTGGTAGTTTTAAGAATGTGGAATTGAAAGTGAAAGATCTAGAATCTGTTCTCACCTTAGCTACTTTTATCAGCCAGGTGACCTTGGTTAAACCAATCAGTACTTAGTTTCTTCCACCAAATTCGGGACACTATCAACTGCAATTCTCTCACAGAATTGTGAGAATCAATTCAAAAACTCTATTTAGATGTTCCTTTTTTTTCTCATTTTTTAATTTTTATTTTTCATATATATTTTTATTGACATAATCAGTTTACCATGTATCAATTTCTGGTGTACAGCACAATACTTCAGTCATATAGGAACATACATATATTTGTTTTCACATTATTTTTAACCATAAGTTACTACAAGGCATTGAATATAGTTCCCTGTGCTATATAGTGTAAACTTGTTGTTTCTATTATATATATATATATATATATATATATATATATATATATATATATATACATATAGTAGTATCTGCAAATCTCGAACTCCCAATTTATCCTTTCCCACCCTCTTCCCCACTGGTAACTATAAGTTTGTTTTCTATGTCTGTGAGTCTGTTTCTGTTTTGTAAATAAGTTGTCTTTTTTTTTTTTTAGATTCCACTTATAAGTAATATCATATGTATTTTTATTTCTCTTTCTGGCTAACTTCACTTATAATGACATTCTCCAGGGCCATCCATGTTGCTGCAAATGGCAGTATTTTATTCTTTTTTATGACTGAGTAGTATTCCATTGTATAAATATATCATATTTTTATCCAGTCATCCATTGATGGACATTTAGGTTATTTACATGTCTTGGCTTTGGTAAATAGTGCTGTTATGAACATTGGGGTGCATGTGACTTTTGAATTAAGATTTTCCTCTGGATATATGCCCAAGAGTGGGATTGCTAGATCATATGGTAAGTCTGTTTTTAATTTTTTGAGGAATCTCTGTACTGTTTTCCATAATGGCTGCACTAAGCTACGTTCCCACCAACAGTGTAGGAGAGTTCCCTTTTCTCCACACCCTCTCCAGCATTTATCGCTTGTGAACTTTTTAATAATGGCCATTCTGACTGGTGTGAGGTGATATCTCATTGTAGTTTTGATTTTCATTTCTCAATTAGCAATATTGAGCATTTTTTTCTTGTGCCTATTGGCCACTTGTATGTCTTTATTGGAGAATTGCTTGTTTAGGTCTTCTGCGCATTTTTGGATTGGGTTTTTGTTTTTGTTTTTGTTTTTTTCTTATTAACTTGAATGAGCTGTTTTTATGTTCTGGAAATTAAGCCCTTCACAGTTTAATCTTTTGCAAATATTCTCCAATTCTGTAAGTTGTCTTTTTGTTTTACTTATGGTTTCCTTTGCTGTGCAAAAGCTTATAAATTTAATTAGGTCCCATTTGTTTATTTTTGCTTTAGGCAAAACATTATCCTACATAAATCTCAGCAATGTTCTCCTGGGCAACCAAGCAATAGACATTTCTATTGCCTTGAAAGAATTTGTGTGTATACGTGTGAGGGAAATAAATGTAGAAATTGGGACAAAAGGAAAGTACCAAAGTCAGAAAAAGCCGGATGATCAATGTGTGAAAATGCATGACAGAAAATATACAAAACTGTGGCTAGAAGAGGGCTGAACATTTGGTGTAAAGATAAAGCCAAGAGAGAGAGGAACAGGAGAAATGGCAAGATTCATGGTGCCTATAAAAACAAACCAGTTGCTGGGGTGAGGCCAAAGATTTTATGATATTGAACAATTAGAGAAATTTCTCTAGTTGACCTCAAAAAATATGTGTGCACTTTTACAAATAAAAATTGTCAACCTCTTTCCAAATACTTCCTTGGATCCATAAAATGATGAATTCCATAGGACTGTTTCTTGTCATGAATCTTAGCACAGGCCAACATGGGGTTACAAAGTCAAATCACAGTTCAGTAGAAGCAAGTTCTTGTTATGTCAAATAGAAGTGTGGGGCAGGTACCAGCTCTTTACTGGCAGGTATGGGCATATTGTAAATGTATTTACCTAGAGGAGGCATTCTCAAACATTTTGGTCTCAGGATAAACTTGGTATACAGAACTACTAGATATATGCCAAGTAAGTGTCTGGAGACAGCTCTTAAAAATAATAATTTTGATTTTGGAATAGTTGAACTTAACCCATTTTTAACAGGTAGTAAATTGTCTTTGAGCCACTTTTAAGTTCACAGTAGTCCAATGGCATCCTCAAAGAACTGAAGAACCTCTTAGTTCTGTCAACTGAGATAGACATTGAGCTGGAGGTATATATCTAACTTATTGTGTCTTTATAAGTCTACAACAGCTCCAAGTCAGAACATCTTCAAACAACACTTTCGCTTATTTTTAAATGAATTTTTCTAGATAAAGGACTATTTCTAGGATTCAGCAGGGGAAAACACCAAGGGATTTCACAGCTGAGCAGTAAAATGCTTGCCTATCTCAACTGGAATCTCGGTTCCCTTGATCTTATCCTCCAAAATTATGTCCAAATTTTGGACATCTACCTGATCAGTAATTGTTCAATTCAGGTATTCCTACTCAAATTTATTATACCTGTTTTTTCAGGATAATGAGAAGTTTATAATAAGACTGAATTTGATTGAATCCTAAGTAACATCTTCCAAATTTCAATTATCTATGGTTCTCAAAACCAGCAGTCCTGTGATAGCAGCCCTAAGGAGAATGAGCTCTACATTTGCCAAATCCAAATTAGATAGTGCTGGTTTAAATCTAAGAGTAAATCACTGGTAAAAAATGAAAGGGAGATTATTGTTCTAAGCACCAGAGACGGAGTTTTGAGTAAGCCTCACATTGCTTAATATTGAAATCCAGCTAACCTTTCCTAAGACTCTTCTTATTCTTTTTCTCCCAGCTTTAATGAGATGTAATTGACATATAATATTGCATAGGTGTAAGGTACACAACATGATGACTTGATATACATATGTATCATGAAATGATGACACAATATGGTTAGTGAACACATCCATCATCTCAGTTACCGTGTGTGTGTGTGGTGAGAAATTTTCCGTTCCACTCTCTTAGCGATTTTCAAGGTATACTATACAGTATTGTTAACTGGTCACCACTCTGGGCAGTACCTTGCCAGAACTGACTCATCTTATAACGGGAAGTTTGTACCTTGTGACCACCTTGAACCATTTCCCCTAACCTCCACCCTGGTAACCACTAATCTATTTTATGTTTCTATAAGTCTGGTGTCTTTTTGTTTTTGTTTTGTTTTTGTTTTTGTTTTTTGCCTTCCACATATAAGTGATATCTCGTTGTGGTTTTGATTTGAATTTCCCTGGATAATTAGTGATGTTGAGCACCTTTTCATGTAACATTGGCCCTTTGTATGTCTTCTTTGGAAAAATGTCCATTCAGGTCCTCTGCCCATTTTTAATTAGATTATTTATTTTTGTGCTCTTAAGTTGTGTGAGTTCCTTGCATATTTTGGATTTTAATCCCTTAGGAGATATATAGTTTGCAAATTATTTCTTCCCTTCTATGGCTTTTTCACATTGTTGATTTTCTGTTTTCTTTTGCTGCACAGAAGATTTTTAGCGTGATATACTCCCACTTTATTTTTGCTTTTGTTGTTTGTGCTTTAAGTGCCAAAAGATAATTGCCAAGACCAATGTCAAGGAACTTTGTTTTAGGAGTTTCATAGTTTCAGGTTTTAAATTTAAATCTTTAACCACTTGAGCTAATTTTTGCGTGTGGTGTAAGATAGAGGTCCACTTAGATTCTTTTCACATGCATGTTTAGTTTCCCCAGCATCATTTACTAAAGAAACTATTCTTTCCCCATTAAGTATTGAGAATACTTGTCAAACATTTTTTGACTATATATGCATGAATTTATTTCTTGGCTCCCTATTCTATTTCATTGGCCTATGTGTCTGTTTTTTGTTTGTTTGGTTTGGCTTGGTTTTTGTTTTTTTTTTCTTTTTGGCAGTACCCATACTGTTTGATTACTATATAGTTTGAAATCAAGAAGTGGGATGCCTCCAGATTTGTTCTTCTTTCTCAAGATTCTTTTGGCTATTTGGGGTCTTTTTGGTTTCACACAAATTTCGGAATTCTTTTTTCTATTTCTGTAAAAGCGCCATTGAAATTTTGATAAGGATTACGTTGAATCTAGATTGCTTTGGGTAGTATGGACATTTTAACAATATTAAACCTTCCAATCCATGAACATTTTCCATTTATTTGTGTATTCTTCAATTTCTCTCTGCAGTCATCTCTTTGATGAGGTTTTGCAGGCTGTGTTCCCTGGCAGGGCGGTGGCCCTGCTAGGACCCCCTGATTGGGCAGAGCTGTGGCTGGACCCTGCAGTTGCTTCTGGGGGGGTGGGTTCTCAGGCTGTGTTCCCCAACCAGATGGTGTTTTCAGCTGCACGTCATGTTCAGATGGGGGCCTCAGGTTGCGGTCTGGTATCTGGCAGAGCATAGGCTATGTCCCAGAGTTGAGCAGGGCTGGAGGCTGGTCTTCAGGATCAAGGAGGCTGTACGATGTGCTCCACGGGTGTTCAGTGTCATCTATGGCCACACTTTCCAAGGGGCAGGACTGGACATTTTGTTTAGCAGTTGAGTGTAACTTTAAATTTGCTCCTCTGTCCAAGTGGGGGTCTAGAATTGGCTCCATGGCCAGTATGGCCATTGGCTGGGGACCAAATCAGGCAGTGCCACCAGGTGAGCTCTCTGGCCAGACCGGGTCACCAATTTGGCTTTGCAGATGGCCTGAGCTGCTGGATGGGGTCTCTGCTCAGACACCACTGTGAGCAGGAACTCAGTCTGCCAAGACCTGAGTGCTGGCTGATGTAAGCCCTGGCCCCCTGCTCCATTTCTCTTTGATCCCCAGTGGTCAAGCCTCCTAGACTCCCCCAGTGGTTCCCATGAGTAATCCCTATCTCAGGTGGGCCTCGCAGGAAGCATCCCCTAATGCTGAGGTAACTAAATGTCCATCTCGGGCTCTCTTGCCACTGGAGACACTGCAGACCCATGGCTGCCCTGTCAGTGCAGTGCTGTGCCAGCCTCGGGGAGGGACAATATGGTGAAAGTCAAATTGCTTCTCTTACCCTTCTAATGATGTCCTTGTCTGTCCCTGTGATCCAAGAGGGTGCTTCTGCCTTACCCCTAGGTTCTGGGATTTTCACAGTGGTATCTTATCCATGGATAGTTGCTAGCTGGCATCCTTGTGAGGGGGACTGAGGTTGGAAATGACCTATGCTGCCATCTTAATGACATTACCCAGTTCTCTATTTCTGCAGTGAGCTTTCACTGTGCACTCTTCTGGTGCTCCACGCGTGAGGAGTGTGAATGTCACACATCTTACTGCCTAAAGCAAGTGCAGGTCCTCTCAGGCGCCCAGTCTCCTGGGTTGGTGGGAGACATCTCAAGACTCCCTTACTCTTTTCAACCATTACATTAGCTAAGTACAAGAGTTAAGTTAGTTATAAATAACACTTTTATAAAATATAAGTACTCAATGATTGTAGCAAATGAGAAATTTAGGAAAGTATAAAAAATATAATAAAAACTGTATTGAGTTAATCTTTAACATCTCGGTATATGTACTTCCAGGCTATATAGATGTATTTATAGAAATAAATATATATATAGAAACTAGGATAAGATAGTAATATGTATATTTATGTATATAATTAGCACCATACTATATTTAGAATTATATATTCATTTTAACTAAAATTCCATAAGAAACATTTTTTCTGTCAATAAAAATTCTTTAGAAATGATTTTTCTAGGAATATATATATGTACAACTGAATCACTATACTGTATACCAGGAATTCACACCACATTTAAAATTGACTATACTTCAATATAAAAAAGAAGTCAAAATGAAATAAAGGTCTCACTTCTTCTGATCACATTTTAAATATAATTTTTAACTAGACACTATAATTTAATTTTTTTTATTTTCCTGTTAGCGATTTGGATTATTTGAAAATACTTTGAAAACTGTAGATCAAGGGTATAAATATGAATTATCGTGATTACCATGGCAATAGTCCCAGGAAGATGATAGTGCAATTTGGGTATTATCCTTTGTTGTGAAAAAGTGGCCATAGTTTACATTAATATATAAGCAAATTAACTAAGCAGAGAGAACAGTTTATTTGAAAATAGATGCTTTGACACCCAAACAAGTCAATTAACTTTTCTCAAAAGCCTGCTATAGAGTAACAGAATGACTATAGAATGACTACCCACTTTTTTCGAATGAATTTTTCTGCACGGTTTGTCCTGTCTAATTTTATCAGCCTAATAAGAATCTATGCTTCAACTTCCTCACTGCTTTAGGCAGAAGTTCCTGTGAACACGTCAAACGCATGAGCGAATGGACAAATTGACATAGTGAGAGAGCACACACACAAAAGTGAGACGATGGCTGACCGATTTCCCTAATTACTGAAGTTTTAATGAGACGATAAAGCCCTTACTAAGGGCTTCCCAAGTTTTACTAGAAGTCAGTACTCTTTCTATTCGCAAAATAAGGGCAGCCCAAACCTCTTCACAAAAGGGCAGTGTCATCCTCAGCTTACAGTTGATGGTCGCTCTTAGTGCCAAATGAAGCGACAATGCGCAGCATTGCTGAACGTGCAAACCAAGCAAGGCAGAGCTAAATAAGACATTTTTAAAAGGGGAAGTGATCTCACATGGTAAGCATGACAAAACAGTGAGGCCAAAATAACTGAATCTCATCTCTCCTTTAACACTGTCGCCCTGAGTCTTTACTCATCTGGGCATCAGAACCCACAACTGAATCATGTTCGTTCTCTTCTAATTCTACCACAGCACATCTTTCCAACCAGCAGACATCTGAAGAATATGCTCTTTTCTCACCTGAACTACTTGTGTTTCACTTAAATTAATCCAGTTGGCATCCTTTGTTCATCACGCCATATGTTATTAGTTACTTACTATGACTAGTTACTTAAATATCTACATATTATCTCTAGACCCTAATTCCTATAATTTCCTCTTGTGGGATGCTCTACACAGCCATGAATAGTTTTCAGCTTTTGCGTGAACTCCTGTATTTTTTCCCCAAATCAGTGAAATAAGAACAAAGAAGAAAATCAGGAAGTCAACAGCCTGTCTCCTTTATTTCTTCATGTTTCAGAAGCATTCTTTCTTTGGTAACACAGGGTACTTAATGGCTCTTACTATTGGTCCAAAACTCATACAACAGAGGATGGTAGTTCAGTTCTCAGCCCTGTAGACAAAATGTAGAC
The DNA here is from genome assembly GCF_048564905.1 of Vicugna pacos. Classification (NCBI taxonomy): domain Eukaryota; kingdom Metazoa; phylum Chordata; class Mammalia; order Artiodactyla; family Camelidae; genus Vicugna; species Vicugna pacos. The sequence continues at coordinate 10,179,426 of NC_132988.1, read as the reverse complement.
AGTTATACTTGTTCAAGAAAATTGCACTGTCCCAAACTATTCTGATTTAGAAATATAATCCTTAGTTTGCTGTTGTTCTTACTACATTTGATGATTAGACCCTAAAAAGCAGAGTCATTTGACATGAAGTTGTATTAAATGATTTAACATTGTCATTATTCCCAAGAGAAGGAGGCGCTGTCTATCTTCTTAATCAACACAGAGGTTGGCTGTTGATTTTTTTTTAACATTTTTTATTGATTCATAATCATTTTACAGTGTTGTGTCAAATTCCAGTGTTCTGGCTGTTGATTTTTATCAATTGCATAAATTATTTTTAAACTTTTCAAAGAACTCACAGGAAAAAAGGACGTCACTGTATTTTGTAAAAGATTTCAAAATTCACTAATAATATGGTATTTAGTAAATGTCATTTTTTAAAGTTGTGAAATGCATATTTTTCTTATAACTCATTACCAGAATATATTTGATATCCTCAAAATGCTGGTTTTGCAGTGGGCTCATTCAGCAAATATTTCTCTTCGCAGAAAGGTACTTCTGGGTGGCCAAGGTAATCGGGTTTGTTCCGGCAGCACTAATTGGCCCCCGTAGCCATGGAAGAGGAAACCAGGGGTAAACACCTGACTTAGATTCTCTTTTACAGGAATTAACTGAGACTAAGAGAAAACAGGTTCCTTAGTCTGTAGGTGGATCTAAGTATTTAAACTTAGGTGGTATGGGACAGCCATGTTGGCAGAGAAAACCATGCTACACAGAGAAAGTGAGTTTTGAAGACATATACAGAAAGAAATTGAGACACAAGATCATTTGGCCACAGTTAAGAGAAATCGAGTGAATAGCTGCCTCAATTTCTGATTTTTCAGTTCTTGATTCCAAGTCCTTCATGGTATGATTAAGTCCTGGATTCTTATATTTCCTTTTCATTTTTAAGTGCACTTAGAAGGGATTATGTAATTGTTTATTTATAACCAAAAGGACACTAAAGTTTACAGCTGTAGAACTGATGGTATTGTCCATTGTATATAATATATTTTTCAGTTCAGAAATTTCCATTTGGTTCTTTTCTATGGTTTCGATTTTTTGGTTGAGATTCCTTTTTGTTCCCTGATTATATTTATCTTTGCTTTTAATTCCTCAATTACCTTTATAATAGCTATTTTAAAGTCCTTGTATGCTAACTACATTATATCCATAATGCTGCATATATTTTGATTTTTTGCTCACCTTTTCCCTACCTATGGGTCACAAATTTTTCTCTTCTTCACATAGCTAGTAACTTTTAGTGTATGTTACACATACGGGCAGACATTGTTGCATGTCTTCCTTGAATTTTAAGGTTTGTTCTGCCAGGTAGTTAATTTGTTTGTTACTTTTCTCAATCCTTTCAAGGCTTCTTTCCAAACTTTGTTAGGGTGGTCTCGAGTTTTCTTTACTCTAAGGAGAAATTAGCTCTACTCCTAAGGGGCAGCCTACCTGGGAACGCTACTGAAATCCTGAGCGCTCGCTGAGATCTCTCCACTCTGGGTAGCTAGCAATTGAATATTCCCCAACCTTTTACAAACTACAGAAATTGTTGCCTTCTCGGCTCCCAGCAGTTTTTCTTCTTCTCCTTCTCCCTTTCCATCTTCATCGTTTTTTTGTTTTGTTTTGTTTTGGTTTTTCTGCTTATTCTTGTGGAGTTTTGCCCTGAACATGCGCAATATCGATTTCATGAGCTCTTTGCAGTGTCCTCCATGGCAGCTCTTCTCACACAATCCAGCTCTTTACTCGCCCAAACTCTAATTTCTGCTCCATCAGCTCAGCAAGACCACTGTCCTCTAGTTAGGTATCCTTTCCTTGCACAGTGGATGAGACAGTGTCTCCAAACAGAAAGCCAGGGCCATCACAGAGCTCCCTTCGTGTGTTACCCACAACTGAGGGATTATATTCTTGAGCCTTTTATCTAGCCTCCAAAAAAAATTAATTTCATATAACTTGTCCTGTTTAATAATCTTTTTTTGTTGGGTGCTTAGTCTGGGACCAATTAGTCTATTATGGAAAACATCTAAACTGACTGATTGTAAATTGTTCTTTAAAATTAATTTTATTTAAAATGAATCTACATACTGACTATATTTTTTGTTTGCCATTTGCTTAGTATTAAGTTTCTTTGTACATTTTTAAAATTCTGTTAATAGGCTACTGTGAGTCAGAGAGTTTTTATTACTTTGATCTCACTTTCGCTTCCTCTGTGCCTCTTCCACTCAGCCCAAGGGCTGTCTTTCCAGTACTAGCTCTTGTAGTGATATTTTGGGTTATCTGTCCTGCAGCAATATATCAGATCTAGACACAGAACATGTGGGTACCTTGCTTCATGCATGATCACAAGGGTCTTCCTAGGTACCGTATAGTCATCACATTTTCAGAACTGAAACAGTGTGTAGAGCACTCATCACTGTCCCCACAAACACTTTAGTCCCCTTTGCAGTGAGTAGAACTCAGAGCTACTACTGCATACCTGCGTATTTGAAGCCCAATAGGGTCAGCCCTTCACATCATTTTTCTAAGGTTTCTCTAGTGTTTGGTTAACTCTTTTATACTTCATCTTTTATTGCTCTGTATTTGGAGCAAAGCATGAAGTCACTGAGCCACCTTGACCAGAATACATCCCTAATGACCAATCAGACTTCTTTCTCTGAAATTCCCATAACTTAAACATGAGCTAGACTAAAAATTCTGATTTTATAAAACCGGAAAAAAATAGTAAGTCATTAAATAGCATACCCCTATCAGAAAGTAATACCCTGTACTTATAAAAGGAACAGAATCATTGTATAAATTGTTACCAAAAAGTTTTTAAATCCCAAAACACTATCACTTCGTTAAATTTGTCTCCTTCCTTTCTGTGCCCACAATGAAATATCAGTGAAAAAGTGAAGTATCAGTTAGAATTACTATCATATGGCTTATGCTTGACATGGGCAGGCATACATTTTTAAATCCCTCCACTTCTACATGTGAAATAATGGAGCTGAGGTAGGTAATCTCTACTGTCCCCTCCCCGACCTTCTTGTTCTCTGTATCAACATATTGTCTCAACAGAAAATTACCCTGATGTATTGTAGCCTTTGAGTTTACTACCACTAGCTAGGCAAACTGTTCTGAAAGATTCACTAACCAAATTCAGATGCTCAAATCACAGCTTACTGAATCAATTTAAAACACATAGTGAGAAGCAAGGAGAAAGCAATGGGGTAGGTTAAAACACTTGGGACCAGATGTTAACTAGACATTGTGGTGATTATTTCACATTGTATACAAATGTTAAATCATTATGTTGTACACTGCAAATTAATATAATTGTTATATGTCAGTTATACCTCAATAAACACACACACACGCACGCACGCATGCATGCACACACAGAAACAGAGTGCATGTGGAGTAAAAGCATCACCTTACCTGAGTCTTTTGTTAGTCAATATACACTCTTCTCTCTGACTACCTCCCCTTCTACCCACTTCATCTCCCCTTCCAGTAGCCAGGGTGATTATAAATATTACAGTTGAGACTGAACAAGAGAACTCAGCCAATGAAAGATGCCTGGAATAAACACACTCTTTTTCTAGCAGAAGCGCACATGAACAGGTACACTTGCCATAGCCATAACTCACCAATAACTAGCTGAGCAGCCATAGCTTTGCTCTGTTTGTTTCAGGAAAGATACCTGGGACCAGAATGGATTCCACCAATGGGTTTCCATGGTGATATAACCTGCAAGTCATAAATATTCAAAGACCTTATTGGGTCCTTTCCTTTTTTTGTATCTTTGTCCAGTACATGTATGCTGTTTTCACTCATTCCTTTGATTAAGCTATGTGTAGACTGCCTCAGAATCTACTCCCTTACTAATTATCAATACTGAGTTTCATTTGTCTTCTTATTCCCTAGGGCAGATTTGAATATTCTTAAATAAAACACCAAAACATATATGTCCCAAATTTATAATAATACCTAGTAGTTATTCCCTGCTGATTATGTCAGGCACTTTAGGAGGATATCACATGCCTGCACACCAGGACGGAAACTCTTTGTTGGCTCTCTGACAGCCTGTTTCTTCACAGAAACACGACCTGTTTGAATACTGGCCCACTGTCACTATGTGCATAGGGTGCTGGGCTCTTCTCCAAGCATGGGGCAATACCATGACTGGTCACAGCTCATTGAGGCAGTCCCCTCGACCTTGCCAGGAATCAGCATTTGACATAGTCCTGGCCAACAAGATCAGAGGGTATCTGCTGTGGGAATTCTGGGAAAGACTGTCTTCATTGGCAATCCCTTAGTAAGAGCCACCCCCTTTTCTGGACATTTTTCACCTTCATGTAACTCTCAGATCTGCAGTTGTCTCTTGGGATTGTGGTGACAGTGTATAAAAATAAGCCAAAAGGATGATAATGGCAAAGCAGAAAGATGAAAAGAATCAGACAATTTGATGATTCTGGTAAGCCACTGAATTAATCAACCCTGAAATGACCCTGTCTCCAATATCCTTGTTATGTAAAATTTTCTTTAATGTTTAAGGTGCTTACGATGGAATTTTTCTGTGTACAGATTTTTTAAAATCTCAGTCGATACAAAAAAAAAAGAGAGAGAGAGAGAGAAACTTAATTTAACCTTCCTAACATCCCTAACCTAACAAAGCTCTTCAACAAAAGTTGAAGAGCTGTGATTCAAATATAATTTTGTCTAACTCCAGAACTCATATTCTTAAATGTCATGCTAAATCGACTTGCTAATAGGAGATATGATGCAAAGAGTTCAAATGTTTTCACCTCCCTTAGTTTTTATAAGTGGATCTTTTGACTAGCCAGGATTGTCCACATTTTCACCTTCCTTTGTGTCTTAGTGTTTTCCCACCATCCTCAGTCTCTTAGCCGGACCAGTAATCTTGTCATTCTTTTTTCCTATATGTACCTTGTATCCTTGAAATTTTTTATATTAATGACACCAGGTAAAATTAGTTAAACCAATGGGATATATAATATCCATAACCAGCTGTCATTTTCCACTATTAACATATTTATTAGCTTTTTTCCATTTTGTGTTAGAAATACCACATCATTGATCTTTAATGACCTCATTAACTAGTAGCTACTAGAACAATTGGCATTTTATTCAATAGGACCTTTCTTCATATGCTAAATGTAGCCCCGGGGGTGGGGGGGGAAATGCCTCCAAAGGAAGGCACTCCCTTAGGAGAAACCATCTGTGATATTCTTTGCATTAGCCCTGGAATTTTTTTTTAAGTGACCTTGGGTTTCTTCACTCTTTTTTTCCATTAAAAGTAGCTGATGATTTACTATCAGTTTCTCTTGGGCCTTACACAAGATTTCTTCAAGTATTGGACATATGATTTTCATCCAGAAGACAGCAAACATTCCTTGTAAATACCTAGCTGAGTGATTTTGATGTATCAAGTGAATGTCCAGAAGTCCCAGCATATTTCATGGGGCACAGAACCACCTTGCCCCCTGGGAAATGTTCGTCTCCAAATTTTGAGTAAGACTGTCAGGATGAATTAGCATTAAATGCAACATTATTATCCCTTCAACTTTCAAGAGGTTAAAAGGAAGATTCAGCTTCTCTGTCAAAGAAGATTTGTCTCTTTGTGTTATGAAGTCAATGGAGAAGTCACTTTATAAGCCAGAGAGAACACGTTTGAAAAACAGTATAGTAACATTGTATTTATCTGGAAATCCCAATCACCTAAAGTGTAGCAGAGAATGAATAAATAAGAAAATAAGGTTCCTGAACAGAATCACTAAGTGTGACAATGTTCATTTGCTGAAAGTTACGTACCTCATTTAAGAATAGGCCGTCAAGTTCTTATGCAGAACCCCAGACTCATATTTTATACATTTTTCTAATGAATTTAGTTAACTTCTTCTTGGTTTATAACACATGACACTTTCAACATTGTTCAAGGAGAAAGGAAGGGGATGATTTTAGCAACATGCAAACTGAGTGCAAGGGAAGGAACAGACAAAACACAAGCAAAGCACCACTTCACAGAGCATTCCAGCCTAAGGCTGCGCTCAGTAAGTGCCAACAATCAAGAAGCTTGAAATGTCTACAATCTTATGGCTCAAAATTATAATTAATACTAATAATTATAACTTTAATAATAAAAATTAAAACGTTTACTACACATGTAGATTTTGCAGCTTTAGTAATGATGGTTGAATGAGGAGCAGTGGCAAAACTTTCCTTCCATTAAATCCATGTAAAATAATTTAAATAGGAATATATTTATTGTTCAAAAGGATTAATAAATTATATTCAAATATGCACCATTGGACAAATCTAATCGTGGATCTATGAAAATATTTTTCAGCACTAAAAAGTAATATAAAAATAATAAGACTTCCTAGATAAAAGAAGGGCATGATATAAAAAGTATACAATGAGGGGAAGATAGCTGAACATCACCAAAATGGCGCTGTAGGAGGCCCCAGCCTGCATCCCCCTGAGAAGATGAACAATTAGAGAGTTGTCCACGACAAAAACAGCACTGGGAGGCTCTGGGAGTCCATTTGAGAAATTTCAACAACAAAAACCTTAAAAATAACTGAATAAGAAGGAAAGGCAGACAGCTTTTGCCTGCATCACCCCATTATCCAAGCCAGCACTGCTCAGAGCCGAGAGGGAACTTGCCAGTTAGAAAGAGTTTTCCTCACTGGGAAGAGAAAAGTGGGGTGAGCAACCAGCTTCCTGAGCCATTCAGGACACCACGTGATGGTCCTACCTTGGTTTCATCCGACCCAGACTGGCAAAGCTGAGATGTATAGAGACAGCTAGAAACAAGGAAGTCTACCAGTAGCAGCCACTTAGCAGGAGTTCCCAGTGACCTGGTCTGCAGACAAACCCAGCAGCTTTCATCACCGAGGAAACCAATGGTCAGTGTAGCTATTACGAATCTCTGCAGATTTCACCAGCTTCTGCCCCACAGGTGTTAACATTCACCATCTGAATACCTCCTCACTCCCTGCCCCCCAGCCCCACTGGAGCCCAGAAGCCGCACAGGCAGCCAGGCCAGGCCTCTGCAGCTGCATGAGTATAAGACACCACCTGGATCACTGCGGCTGATCCCCATCACCATGTGCATAGCCAGGGTTAGCCCTCCCAGCTGTGCACTTGCATGCCACTGTCCTGATACTTGTCACCACTCCCCACTGCAGTGCACACCTCTGGGGGCAGGCTGCATGGTCACAGGACAGCACATTAATTGCCAGGGTCCTCATAGCTATTGTGGGCCTGGACCAAGCCCTGTGTTCTGTCACTGGGCTGCACCACTGTAGCCAGCACCTCCAGCTGTCCACTGCCACCCCCAGCCTGATCCTTGTCAGCAGCCTCCACTGTCATGCCCCTGTGGCAAGACGCAATGACCAGGGTAATGCATACTGACCGTCAGAGCTCCTGCAGCTTCTAGTGGGTCCTGGTGCCTGCCCTGACCCCCATCACTACATGTGTGTCTGTAACTGGCCACTGCCACCACACAGGTACCTGTAGCTGCCCCCTACACTGAATCTATGCATACCACTGCTCAGGCCCCAACCTGGACCTGCCCTGGACCCTACCCACTGGAACTTAAGGCTCTGCTGAGAACCCCAACAGTCCTTGCAAGCACCGCAAACCCACCCAAAATACTATGTGCCAGACAACTGTAGATGCTATGGGTCCTACTGGCCTGAGCCAAAAAGACATCACAACCCCCTGGGCCTGCTGCCACCACACAATCTTGTACCTGACACCTTGCACCACTAAGTCCAGAGTCACAGTAAGTTCTAGCATGCTTCTGCTCACAGGCAAAAACCTTCCCTTGTCAAAGTTAATCCATAAATTCTGGAAGAGGTGACTGCTTCTTCAAATGTGCAGACACCTATGCAAAGCTACAGGGATCACAAACCATCCATCAAATAAATACAGTGAACTTCAGTTACTGGTCCCCCCAAAAATGGAGATTCAAGAATTGTCTGAAAAAGAATTCAAAAGATGCTCAGAGAGCTTCAAGAGAAAACAGATTAAAAACTATAATGATATCAGGGGATAAATATGAGAACAAAATGAGTTCAACAAAGAGATAAAAGCATAGAAAAGAACCAAACAGAAATTTTGGAGACAAAGGACTGAACTGAAAAATTCAATAGAGAGCTTCAATAGCAGAATTGACCAAACAGAAGAAAGAAACAGGAAGCTTGAAGACAGATCAATTAAAATTATTCAATCAGAGTGAGACAGGAGGGAAGAGGGCAGGGCCCAACCATTGAAGGAGTGACACAACAACTGAGGACAGGACAGTCTGGTTAGAGCCACGAAGGCAGAAGATTTGGATTCTGGTAGACCTTGAGCCTGATGGCATACCCACAGGCACCATCACAGTTCCTAAACTGACCATCAAAGGTCAAAAAGTGGTCAGGGACCCAATTCTTAGAAATCCATGCCACTTCCTCAAAGTAGCTGGAAAAATCCTCTTGCTCACTAGCATATGAAATTACCAAGCCCATTAAAAACTAACAACTCTGCACCTCGTGGTCAGTCTCTCTCTTACCTTCTGAGATGGCCTGCACTCTATCTATGGAGTGTGTATCTACCTATACTTTAAACTAAACACCCCACACCTCTCAATCTCACTCTTTCTTTCCTTTTGAGATGACCCTCATTCTTCCTATGGAGTGTGCATCTCCTAAGCTGCTCTCCCTTCTGAGTGAGACAGACTCCACTATGTCTTTGGATGTGTATCTCTCTAAATGAACTTGCTTTCACTTTGCTATGCCTTGCTCTTGAATTCTTTCCTGTACAAGGCAAGAACCTATTCCCTGCCAATAAGAGGAATAAAAAAGAAAAAAAGGAATGAAGAAATCTTACATGATTTATAGGGCTCCATTAGAAGAAACAATTTTTGTATCATTGGAGGCCCAGAAGGAGAAGAGAGAAAGGAAGGACAGGAATCTTATTTAAAGAATCATGGCTGAGAATTTCCCAAACCTGGGGATAGATTTGGACACCCAGGTTCATAAAGCTAATAGACACCCCAAATTTCAATCCACAATCTAAAATCTTCTCAAAGACACATTATAATAAAACTGTCTAAAATCAAAGACAAAGAGAAAATTTTAAAAGCATCAAGAGAAAAAAAAAAAGCTCTCATGCAAGGAAAACACCATGAGGCTATCAGCCAACTTCTCAGAAGTGGTCAGGAGAGAAGGGAATGATATTTCTGAAGTGTGGAAAGAGAAAAACTGCCAACCAAGAACACTTGAACCAACAAAGTTGTCCTTCATAAATGAAAGTGTGATAAATACTTTCCCTAAAAAGCAAAACTAAAGGATTTCATCACCACTAGACCTGCCTTACAGAGAATTTTAAAAGGAGTTACTCAAGCTGAAATGAAAGTACACTACCTAATAATATAAAAACATGTGAAAATATACAACACAAGCATAGACTCAGATACCGAATTCTCTAATACTGTAAAATGATGGGGTGTTAACAATTGATTCTAGTATAAATGTTAAAGGACAAAAGTATTAAAAATAGCTATACAGCAACAGTAATTTTTAATGGATACACAATATAAAAAGATCTGAACTATGAAATAAAAAATATGAAAGGCGGGTAGGAGAAAGGTAAAGATTTTGTATGTTAAAGTTAAATTGTTATTAATGTTAAAAAAAAGACTATTATATCTATAAGCTGTTTTATGTATGCCTCATGGTAACCACAAAACAATAACTTATAGATTCACAAACAATAAATAGAAAGGAATCAATGTATACCACTACAGAAAATAATTGATTCACAAAGGAAGGCAGCAAGAGAGGAAGAAGGGAACAAGAGAACTACAAAACAGGCAAAAAAACCCTGTAAGATAGCATTACTAAGTGCTTACTGATCAATAATTACTCTAAAAGTAAATGGATCAAATTCTCCAGTCAAAAGACACAGAGTGACTGGATGGATTTAAAAAAGAAAAATACAACTCAGCTGCACCATCGTCACATTATCAATAATAGAAATTCCCAAAGAAATCAAAATGAATGGGATTTAAAAAAATGAATGGGATAAAATGCAATAAAATCAACACCTAAAGAAATAATAAGATAATTCAGCAATAAGAGCACTGAAATCAAGCATGTTCTAAGAAATACGGAATTTATTTTCTTTCCCTTTATTTAAATTAATCAGTCTCTGTAGAATGATTGTTTAACCAGCCGGATAAGTTGGGAAACATCAGATGTAAGCGAACATTAATCGAGCCTTCGTACTTTGGGCCTTCTCAGAGCTTTGGTGCCTAATGTGCCTTAGGAAAGGCCATGAGAGGGACCTTCTCTGTAAACATATTTATTTGGGTCTAATACTCCCATGTGCAGTTAACTGCCAGATTGAGATGGTTTTATTCTGAGGTGGTTTCACAGATTGAGAGCTTCCTGCTCTGTGCTGAAGAAGAACACTAAAAAGCAAGTGAAGGGGCGTAAACCTGATCCAAATGGTCTTTGGAGGTACTGAGCAGCAGGTGCACTGCAAGGCAACCTGGAGGCTTTCGAAACCTGTGGGTCCTCAATGCTCATTTGAGGGAAGTGCTGATGGGAGGCGCTGTCTCTAGAAGGTACCTGATTGATTGTGTTTTGGTTACATCAGGGGCAGGGAGAGAACAGAGGGTTTCAGAGTAAGTTGATTTGCATGGATTTGTCACCAAGTCCCCAGCAGATGTCTCGGGCAGGTAAATCTTCATGAGATGGGGAATGAGCAGGATGTAGGAAAGGAAGGGGAGTGGGGGGGAAGAGAGCCAGTAGGCTAGGGAATTGGGGCCAACAGAGCCATAGAAGTGGGTGAGGGTGAGGAACTGGGGATCAAAGGAACCCCAAAGACAAGAGTCACATAAGGAAATACAGAATTTAAGTAAAAAGTAAAATTCTATATGTTTCAAACAGCAAAATCAAATTATATTTGTGCAGAAATAAATAACAACAGAAAACAATGAGAGACAGTTTCAGAAACTTCTGTGAATAAACTATTATCCATATTGACTAAATATAGACAAGTTACTATTCATCTCTGCACAACAGAAAGATATTTTCAAATTTAACAAAGCCTTGGGAAAATGACTAATCAAGTAGCTTTGCTATAAAAATCTTGATTGCATATTCAAGAGAACTAATGATTGACTTTAAGAAAGAGCACACATGTGAAGGCAGTATTATTGTAGCGATGTCTCATGATCACTGAATTAATGGTGAGCTTCTGTGGAAATGAGAAGATAGACATCAAGACGAGAAATATCATTGTAATAAATATAATTATCAAATATTTTGTGTTAAAATGAAGTCATAAATGAACACAACTGCAGAATGTTAAATTAGATTCTCATATGTAGAAAGAGTTGAGATGAACAATAACAACAAAAAAAGAAAGGCAAAATTAAGTACATGATTTCTTACTTTCTCTATTCCCTTTTATGGAAACCCTGCAAGTGTCAAGACTTTCCTCAATTTAAAAATTAAATTGAGATATATGCATAGAATTCAAAAAGTTTAAAGAATGGTTTCTTTAAGTAGTATTAGTATTAATAATAGTATAAGTATAAGTATTCTTTAAGTAGTATTAGTATTAATAATAGTATAAGCATTAATAATAGTTTAAGTATTGGTGTTAATAATAGTATAAGTATTAAGTATATTCTTACTAATACAGGTTAGTATTTTGTTAGATCTGTAGATCATTACTTACTTCTTTAAACAAGCACTTATTAAATGCCAAGAGGCTGATCCAAGTTTCCTTTTGTGGGGGAAAAAAAGGAAACTATAACATAACAAAATTTTTAAATTAACACCAAAAACATCAAAAATACACACAAAAAATTCTATTAATTACCTAACACATGTCTACAATATTTTTTCCTATTTTTATCTGATATTTTTGATCACCTCTTCATAGAACAATGATTTTTTGTTTTGCTTTATACACTTTTTAATTTACATACATTTAAGTGTACTCTTTTTGATGTATAGTTCTATGAATTTGACATACAATAATCCAGATATGGGACAGCTGCATCACTCCCCAAAATGCCCTCTATGACCAGCCCCTCAAAATCACTGACCCATTTTCTCTTCCTATAAATCTCCCTTTTCCAAAAATTGATATCATCTATGCTGTCTTGTGAGTCTGGCTACTTTCATTCAGTGTAGTGCACTTGACGTTCATCTATGTTGCTGCATTTAGTAGCAATTTCTTCCTTCTTATAGCCCCATAGAATTCCATTGTATGGAATTTCCATAAATGTTTATAAGATTCCCCCTTGAAGGGCATTTGTGTTACTTCCAGTTGAGAAAATTGTGAATAAAACACCTGTGAAATGTTTTGTGGGAACTTAAGTTATCACTTCTTTTGAGTGTAACACTGTGGGATGAAGTTTTAGGTAATGTAGCAGGTGTATACTGACCTTTACGAGGAACTTCTGAACTGTTTTCTAAGTGTCTGGCTCTCATTTTGCATTTCCACTGGCAATATATGGAAGCTCCACTTGTGTATAGTCTCTCCAGCAACTGTTACTGTTGGGTTTTTTTTTTTCTGTTGTTCATCTGATTGTTTTTTGCTCCCCTAGTATGTGTATAGTGATATAATTTTAATCTGCATTTTTCTAATGATTCATCTTTTATGCACTTATTTGCCATCTATGTGTGTTGTTTGATGAAGAGTCTGATCTAATCTTTTTGCCATTTTTAATTGAGTGTTTACTTTCTATTACTTAAGAGTTTTCATATATATGAAAGATGTATCATATCTTTACCAGATGTGTGATCTGAAGTGTTTTTTGCCATGCCCGTGTTTTTTTTTTCATTTTCTTAAAAGTGACTTTTGCAAAGAAGTTTTTAATTTTGATGAAGTCCAGTTTATCAAATTTTAATTGTGCTTTTCCATCACAAAGTCACCAAAGAGCTAATTCTAAAAACTCTTTACATCATTCAAAGTCACAAATATTGTCTCCTATGTTTTCTCTTAGAATTTTTACACTTATAGGTTTCATACTTAAGTCTATGATCCATTTGGAGTCATTTTTTGTATAAAGTACAAGGTATGAGTCAAGGTACTTTTGTGGGGGGAGGCCTATGGTTGTTCAATCATTTCAGCACCTTTTGTTGAAAAGATTATCTTTTCTTCACTGAACTGCCTTAGCACATTTGTTAATAAAAACCATATTATTGTGGGTCTGTTTCTGTACTCTCTATTCTGGTCTATGTGCTCCATTCATCTATAATTTCACCAACACCACACAGATTTCTGTAACTTTATAGTAAGTCTTGAAATTGGGTGAGTTCTTCCATCATTTTCTTGACATTTAAAGGTGTTTTGTTTAAAGGCTATTCTAGCCTCTTTCCATATAAATTATAGAATCAGTTTATCACTAGCTACAAAAATATTTTTTGTTTTAGATTTTGATTGAGAGTGCATTAAATCTATAGATCACAAAGAAAATTAACATATTAACAATAATTAGTCTTCAATCCATGAACACAGGGTATCTTTCTACTTATTTAGATCTTATTTGATAATTTTCATCAGTCTATGTAGTTTTCAGCATATAGACTCTGCACATAATTTTACAGACTTACACCTAAGTATTTTATTTTTTGGTGTTATTGTTAACTGTACCAATTTCATTTCCATTTCAATTGATCATTGCTAATATAGAGAAATAGAACTTTTTTATATTGGCCATGTATCTTGTGATCTTCTTAAATTCACTTGTTAGAGGAGTTTTTTCATAGATTCATTAGGATTGTGTACAAATTACATAGAGTATAAATAGAGACCGTGTCATTTCTCCCTTTCCAATCCAATACTGGTTATTTATTTTTCTTATGTTATTGCATTGCTTAGGACTTTCACTATGAATGTGAATAGTGGTTATGAAAGAGGATGTCCTTGCCTTGATCTCAGTCTTCATAGCTAAGAATTCAATCTTTCACCATGAAGTGTGATGTTAGCTGTTGGATTTTTGGGAATTAGTTTGCTAGGGCTCCTGTAACATCGTACCCCAGACTAGATGGCTTAAACAACAGGAATTCCTCTCAGGTCCAAAGGGCAGAAGTCCAAGATCAGGATGCCAACTGGTCTGATTTCTTCTGAGGCCTCTGTCCTTGGCTTGCAGATGGCTGCCTTCTTGCTGTGACCTCTCATGGCCTTTTCTGTGTGCCCACATTCCCGGTGTCTCTGTGTCCAAATTTCCCCGTCCTATAACAAAGTCCTTTATTAAGTCAAGGAAGTTCCTTACTAGTTTCCAAATTAGTTCTCAGTTTGCTAAGACTTTTTTTTCATGGATAGGTGTTAGATTTTATCAAATGCTTTTCTGCATTTTTTGAAATGATTATATGATTTTTCTTCCTTAATCTGATGATATGAATTGTATTGACTGATTTTTTTCAATGTTCAGCCAGTCCTGCATTCTTGAGATAAACCTGTTGGTCATGCTGTATTATTACATTTTATATTGTCGAACTTGATTTGCTAATGTTTTGCTAAAGATGTTTGCATATATGATTATGAAAGACATTAGTCTTCATTTTTTTTTTTGCAATGTCTTTGGTTTTAGAATAAGGATAATGCTGAGGTTATAAAATGAGTTCATTCTCTTTTATTTTCTAAATGACATTATGTATGATTTATATTGTTTCTTTTTTAAACTAGGTAAAATCTGCCATTGAAGCCATTTAGGCCTAAAATTTTCTTCTTTGGGGGTGTCTATGAATTCAATTTCTTTGACAGATATAGAACTTTTCTGGTATAGCAGTGTTTTTTACCATCATTTTCCATAGAGAGAAGAGAAAGATATTCAGTCTTTCCTCCAGCATGGTTGATGAATATTATTTTATTAGTGATAGGATGCATAAAATATGAGCCTGCCACATTGACATATTCTTTATTCATAGACTATCTACAGCTTCCGCTCCCCAACATAAGAAGTCTGATTTTATTCTACACAACTTTTAAACAATTCCCATTGAAGAAGAAGAAAATGTTTGTGTTTTTTTAATGAATACTACTTTACTATTTTATACTTTATTAAATGTATGCTGTATATAGTTATAGAAGAACAGCATGCTTTGCATTTATATTATAACATATATGCAAAATACTTTATTATACTTTACATTCCTGTTACATTATGTGGTCCTGTTAGAAGAAAACTTTAATTTTTACTAGATGTCAATGAGAACTTATTCTTCCACTCACAATTCTCATGTCTCAGGTTTCAAAGACCCTTCCACAGACTTCTGGATTCATAGATTACACACACTATTTTTCATACACTTGGAGCTCCCTTAATTGCAGAATGTCACACATTTGACCAAATATGGTGATCACAACTATAGATTGCTAAATTCTCACACAAAAAGGCCAAGGATATCAGAGAGACTAAAAAGTTGCAACAAAATTCTGACAATGAGACAAATAAAAACTACATAGAAGTGTTGATGTAAGGCTAAATTAGTCTTGAATAAGAGGAAAGAAAACATGGCAATATGACTATCAAAAGTGTTATAAAAGATAGAAATCTGCATAACTTAGAAGGCATGGTAAATAATGAATAAAAATACATGAAAAGAATATATAGTAAACAGAATAGAAACTGTATTAATTCAAATCCAATAAAATACAAGGAAAATATACAGAGATACAATTTTTGCTCAAGGTTGGTCTATAATTGATACTTTAAAAAAAGAACAAGAAGAACTATCATTAATAAAATTAATTAATAAAATAAGTTGACATAGTAAATGTCAACTTGAAAAAAGAAATGCATCTTATTTTCAATGTACACTAGTACTCATGATATGACCATTTACTAAGCCACACACAAAAAAACTTAATTTAAAATAATATATGGACGTATTAATTACTACTTTTAATTCATTGGCCATGATAGTTTATAAATTAAAACACTTGTAAATGGAAATATTTCCTAGTAAAATAATTGAATTGAAGAAAAATTCAGTTTTTAAAAGTTTTTGAAAGATGAATATAAATATAATAAATACAGCTAAAATATTTTTACCAGAAAAGAAAAATCGTAATTTGTATAATTTTATTATTTAATAGACATAAATAACCAGAGTTATGAAAGAAGTTTATGGTTCAAAATTCAAAGGATATGCACATAAATGTAATAAATTTGAAAATCAAAATGAGAATGGCATTAAGTTTCTAGTAAGTTTTAATACCAAATCTACAGCATTAAACTGGGAGATCTTACAGAGAACTATTTCAGTAACAAATTGAAAAAGCCATTCAAGAGCTAGTCTCAACCACAGCTGGGGAAGGAAGTCAGTTAAATTTGACAAGCCCTTTAGAGAAATCTTTCAAGCTTTCAAATTGATGTTTTCCTTGTAATTCATATGAAAAAACTTAGAAAAAATACTCTGAAATTATTTAATGTATTTCATAAAATAAATGTGTTTTCTCTACTCAAATTCAGTTAACACCAGTCTACCTCACTTATGAACATAGATGTGAACAATCCATTTTTAAAATCATGTGCTAACATACAGAATTTAGTTATACTATATAAAATATCCCACTATAACTAAGCATAATTCTCTCAGAAACACAAGAATTTTTCAATATTAAAGAAGTCATTTTAAATAGCATTTTAATTAAATAAGAAAAAGATATAATAAATTTAGTAGGTGCTGAAAAGATTCAGGAACAGACTGTGAAACTCAGCTGTGCCCCACTGAGAAGCCCCGGAGAGCAGTAAACTGATGGCAAGTTCCTAAGGCCATTAGAAAGAAGTTGCTGACATGTGTGTATTTCTGAAAGCAGGGAACCAAGAAGAAACACTGGTGGAGTCTGTGAATAAAGGCAGCTGATTAGAGCTGGGACGGTGGCCAACAGCAGATTGTGCTAAAGGGACTTGGTACCAAGAGGAACCAGAAAATAGGGGTTACTATTTATGAGGTGGACAGAATGGAAACAAAGTAAGCGTGGGCAGACTGATAGCTAGGAACCAGCTCCACAAACACAGGCCTAGGTCGCCCAGGGTTTTCCTTCCATGTGGTCTTGTGGACTTGGCGAGGAGTGGTTTCCTAAAATTACTGAACTACACCACATGAGTTATCTATTAAATTTCAATACGTCATTCCCAATACTTGTTAACACGATTTAAAAATACCTATTTTAAATCCTGAAACAGCATTTTAAAGGCATTTCTTTTAAGTGAAAATATAAACTCAAATTGATTAATACTGTTTTTAAAATTCTGTGGAATATTTGGACTCATATTGGTGATGGGTGTCTAAAAATGGTATAATCACTTTGGAAAAGACCTTAGAATCTTCTTATAAAATTAAATGTACACTTGTCATATGATACACTTAGTGAAAATGACCACATACAATGAGTTGGACATGAATGTTCATAGCAGTTTTATTCTTAGCACACTAAAACTTGAAACAACTTAAATGCTCATCAGAAAGTGAATGGATAAATTGTGGTATATATCTATGTAATGAGATAGTACTCAGCAATAAAAAGAAATGAATTGCTGACACAAATAAAAACATACATTGACTAAAAACATTATTTTTAATAAAAGAAGCTGACACAAAAGTTCTTACTGTATGATTGCATTCATACAAAGTCCAACATCAAGCAACGGAAATCAGGTCATGTTTGCCTGGGGCTGGTGGTGAGGGAATTGACTGAAAGGAGGCACAAGGGAACCTTCTGGGAGTGATGGAAATTTTCACCATTTTGGTTGATATGGCAATTTTACAGATGTATAAATTTATCAAGCTTGATATAACTTTAAACAAGTGCATTTTATCCCATCCAAATTGTACCTCATTAAAACTGAGAATTAAATGAAAAAAATGACCATAATCCAGCAGACGCATAACATTGGCTAAGGTTTTTCAATGTGACAGTATCAAGTGTCGGTGAGCATGTGGAGCAATTTGAACTATTTTACACCGGTGGTAATAAATTGGAATAAATTGGTAAAATCACTCTGTAAAAGAATTTGACAGTATCTACTTCACATGACCTTTTGTATACCTTGAAGAGCCAGTGATTTCATTCCAGAGTGAACACCCCAAAAAATGATGTACAAGAATGTTTGTAGCAACACTGTTTGTAAAAGTCGAAAAATGTGAACAATTCAAATAATCATATAAGATGGAATAGATAAATATAATACATCTGAATGTTACACAGCACTGAAAATAAATAAATCACTGCTACATATGTCAGAAGAATCTCAAAACTTGGTGTCGAGTAAAAGAAGACAAACACAAAAGAGAATGTGCTATATGATGCCCTTCCGTAATCTAATGCGTTAGAAGTCAGTTTCCTTGGTGGGAAGAGCGACCGACAGGGGCATGAAGGGATTTGTGCTGATAATCTTGTAGCTTCAGGTGTTGGTTACCTGGTATGTCCACTTCATGAAAATTAGCTGAGCTTTTCACTTACATTCATGTACTAACCTCTGTTATACTTCAACAAAAAGTTTATTTTTAAAAATTCTGCTTCTATAATAAGTGAGAAAATGAAAATTCTGGTTTTAAAACAAAGGAAATTAAACATTGGAAATATGAAGAGAAGACAACCATTTTCTTTTATGATTCTTATCTGTAAAATCCCCCAAAAAATTAACTAAAGCAAATTATTCAAATTATTTTAAGAATTTAATAATGTGTCCAGGTAAAAATAAACACACACACATCAAACATGATTAATAGGACCTAAAATATTAAGGGAGTTTTTATTTTTACTTAGAGAAATAAAAGAATGCATACTATATTTCTGGATACAAATACTATATATAATAAAATATCAATTATCCTAAGTTACTGTGTAGGCTTAATGCAAGACCAATCAATCAAAAATAGATACATAAATAGATAAATATACAGACATGGACATAACTATGGACATAGATATATTCAGATAAAGATATAACCATGATATAATTTAGTTGTTCAAAGAAAAGCCAGTAACATCAGGTTATTATATTCAAAATATTTATAAAATTAAAAGATATTTTAACAATATTTCAAGCCTAAAAAAATCTAAGTATAATGATTTAATGTATGATAAAATATCTGCAGAAATCAATAGAAATTTTTTTTTGAGATAACCAGATAGATGTTTGGGGGATTTTTTTTCTATAACATATGGCATAAAGCAAAATGCAATTCCTCTCTGACCACAAAATCTTAACTTTCCACACTTCCCACTCCTGCTATAAAATGTGCCCTTTAACCTCTTTACAACCCCTAGTCTCCGCAATCTACACACTGACATGGTTTCATTGGCCTCCCTCTGCATTTGGAGACAATAGTTTCAAGAGTGCCCACTCTAACAATGCAGGGTAATTCCTATCCTGCCCATTGCCGGTCTTGATTAATTGCAGCTACCAGTTTATTCCAAATGAGAGATCACGTGCACAAGCATTTTATAAGCTTTAGACCGCTATGTAGGTACTACCTGTTAATACCATTTCTTGATCATGGTTCCAGGCTCCTAAGCGCTGCTGAGAAACTAACCAACCAGAACTGCAAAACCACGATCTCCAAGGTCAGAGGAACAGTACTGCTACCCAGGAATCAGTCCATCCGTTGTGGTGCAGTGCTCTACATCATTTTCCCACAATGGTTTTTACAAGTCTTTCCCACTGTCTTTATACACCCAATCCCATCCAATATCTTTTATTCTTTTTATTCTAGGCAGAATACTGTGTTTCCTATTTGGCCAAGAAAATTGCAACCATCTGAAACATGCTCCCTCAACTTGCGTATCTCTCGCTGTATCTATAAATTCTCACTGGACATCTGCAGTCCTCTCCTTGTTCTTTTCGATGCCTAAGGATGTGGGGGAAAGGTGTCTTTTCTTTGCCAAAGTTCATCCACTCATTTTAATCTCATTCTCTACAACATTCCTTGGGACTTTTTCCAGCTCTTTCCCTCTTTGTCTCATACAATTTCAGCATCTTCTTCACTATAATTTATCTCCCTATGCTGACGTCCTTCTCTCTTCACCTTAGACATAAACTTTCTTGATCATCAAACTTCTCGAAATAGTCGTCTCCTCTTAACCTTGATTCATATCCACACAGTGTTAACTGTTTACAACACGGCTTCTGCTGCCACTAACTTATTGAAATCATGGGTGAATCCTAAGCACCAAATCTAACTACAATTTCTCACCGCTCATCTTCCTTTACGTCTCAGCAACAAGTTGTTTTCCTTGTTTCCTGGAATACAGTGCCTTCCTCGTTCCCACGAACGATACTTCTGGATGCTCTTCTCTGCTTCATTTTCTCCTCCATTTCCTCCACATGCCAGTGTTTTCCCCAAGCCTGCATTTCTCTCACTCAGAGATTGCAACTCACTCTCTGTTTCAAAGATAATTTGTGTTCCTCTTTATCAAAAGCTACTGTCCCCATATCCCCAAATTCCTTAAAACCTCTATATATCTCATCCTGAAATCTCAAACCCAATATAGACAAAACCATCTCTCTTTAATCTATATCAGATTAACCTCAAAGCACATTTTTCCTCCCCATGAAATATTTGCTAACTGAAGTGTTGGTCCATACACTTGATCAAGACACTCATTTGTCCTCTATTTCCCTTCTGGCTGAGTAGCACAGGACCCCTCTCATTAACCAGACACACCGGCAATTGGCCTCCTTTTCTGCATTGTCTTTGCTCACTCCTGTCAGCCCCTGATCTCCACACCACCTCCTTTATTTTCTAGTATTTTGATCTACTAATATTTTTCTTTTACTAAAACTAATATACATAAAATTTTGAAAAATATAAAAACATTTAAAAATAAACTTGCCTGAAATCTTAGCATCTAGAACTTTCCTCACATATATATTTATATTTTATTATATTTATACATATATATGATTCTGATCTGTTTTCTATATAAGTATAGTACAATATCAAATTCTACCACTTACCAGTGATATGATCTTGGGCAAGTAACTTACTCTCACTAGGCTCAATTTCTTCAATTGCAAAATAGAAAAAACTGTATCTGTGTTATAGATTTATTGCACAGATTTTTAAAATATTCAAACTAGCGCAGGCTGTCATACAGTAAACATGGAGCATATGGTAGCTTTTTTTTCACATTGAACATTTTGGTCTTAAATATTCTTCAAAATATTGCTTTTAACTGCTCTATAGTATTCCACCGCATGAATGATTTTTTAAAAAATTGACTGTATTCCATATTACTGGACATTTAGTTTGTTTCCAATTTTTTGTAATTATAAATAACACTGAATTTAACATCTTTGGGCAGATTTAACAGTCATAATGGCCAGCATTTATGTACTGCTTACCATTTGCTGGGCGCTATGCTAAGTCCATGCATTACCACATTGAACTCTCACTATAGTTAGCACCATTCTATACATGAGTGAAGTACAACTTAGAGAGGTTAAGTAACTTGCCTAATATCAACTGGTAAGTGGAGAAGGCAGGGTTTGAACTTGACTACTCTGACTACCAAGTGTATGCTGATAGCCATTTCTCTGCACTGCCTTCTCAGATTACTGACAAGCATATCTTCCTGAAACAGGAATTCTAGAATGAAAAGCATTAACATTCAATAAACATGAAGAAATGTTACTTTTAAAATGCTGTACGAAGTTATACCCCCACCGGTAGCCAAATATGATACAACATGTTACTCAGTGAAGCCACGCTACTGTGTCATTAGAGCTGGTGAGTTTAGCATCAGTTTCTTCAAGGCTTAACACTATGTTGTCTAGAGAATTTAGCTTTGTTCAGTGGTCATTACTATGTACAATGCTCTGATATACTGATAATAAACAGGGAATAATTGTGTGCTCCAATGGACTCCTCCCATATAACTCTGGGTTTGAAAGAGCTGACCATTAGAAGGCAGCAAGATCACAGTATTCACTGGGTTCTGCATGTCCATTGGGTGTGTGCAGACCTGGTTGCCACCATGGCAGCTGGAACAAAGCCAGCAGCCAAAGGCTCCAGAGACAGAGGGGGCCAAAGGCTGCAAAGGAGCGCTGATGCAATCCCCTCCCGGTGTCTGACCGTCCTTGATAACTAGGATCTGGACTCTGGTGTGAGATTAGGCAAGCAAACCTATCGTGTAGAGAATGCAGTTTGAACCAGGCTTGTCCTATTTCTGTTACACAAGAAAGCATATCATGAAAAGAGAGTTACCTATCCCTTGCTGAGTGGGCCATCCATCTCTTGTGCGGCAATATATTTAATATTCTAAATGCAGAATCTCAGAAATACAGAATCCAACTCTTTCGCACTAAAAGAAATGGCTAATGCCTCCCAGGTTTACTTTCAGAGCCGAAACCTGAAACCCAGAAAACTTATGTACGGTTTGTGAAAAGTCCCAGCTACGAGACAGAGGATCAGGGCCACAGCTGCCGTAGGGCTTCTGAGTGAGCCTCTGCCCAGGGCTTTACGACACATGGGCCCTCATCTCAGCAGTCCTCCTTCAGCCTCCCCGGGGATGGGTGCGAGACAGGTTGCCGGGGTCCCGCCCGCACCAGGCCACAGCCACACAGACACCCCTAACCTCCAGACGTGCCCTGACAATCGAGGCCTCAACCCTTAAAACGCAAAGGTCGTCCATTCGTAGGGAACACTGGTAGCATCTGAGATGCACCGTAGCCTTTTGGACAGAGTGTCAGAGGTCTTGGTGGCACCAGGGAGGACATGCCGTGCCACACTGCAGCAACACCAGGGTGTGCGGTGCTCAGGCCCAGTCAGTGTGAGACAAGACTCAGCAGCAGGGTGGGCTTCCAGTCTCTCCAGTGCTCTTTCTTCCCAGAGAAAATGGCAAAAGAAAGGTCATCCGTGGACAGGCGTCACCCACCCTGGAGTACTGATGCTTTTCCTGGGAGTCTGGAAGGTGGGTCCTCAAGCTCAACTAGGTTCTGAGAACCACGGTCCCCAATCAAGGCCCTGACCAGATGGTGGGCTTTATCCTAACTTTGGAAAACGGAATGAGAGGCTTTCCTTCTCAGATATTTCGAAGTCATCACTATCCATCGTGGTCCGTGTGCTCACATTATCTGTCTGAAATGACGTTTCTAAACAGCAGCCCTGAAATTATTCATTCATCAAATGCGAAAAGAATGCACATTTGTCATAAAGCTCTGATTGCTCCGAGCACCGGAATACGCAAAGCACACAGCGCTGACCGCCTCCTTCCGTTCACAGGTCCAAGAATAGGGAGCAAGGCAGTCTGAAAGTCTATTTATTTTAGGTAAAGACTTAGGGAATTCAACACTTAGGAATAATTAGTGTATTCAACTCTGATGTCTGAGAAATTCTCTGACAACCTGAGAAACAGTCAGATAGTCGGATGTAGGTCTAAGAAGCTAAAACTTGCATTGGGTCACACTTTCGATTGTATCACTTGAATATAGGAAAAGGCTACAAACATCTACTGCAAATTCTCCCTGAATTAAAAATTTTACATCAAGATCTAGCGAAACGTCAATAGAAAAGCAAATACGTTTGTGTGATTCATTTAGGAGTAAATTCTGATCTAATTTTAGAAATTCGGGGCATCTATTATTTAGGAAACGCTTGTTTCTAATAACTTTGGTATTTACACTTCAAAACTGATTTTTTCCCTGATCTCGAGAATTCCTTAAGTATGATATATTTATGATGTTTCTTAAGCAGCGACCTAAAACCCTGAAAGACCGGAGCACTCCAAAAGATTCTAATTTATCTTTCGACAGTATTTAATTTATAATCAGTGTAGTGGCTTGAGTAGAGCCTCCCTCTGCCCCCCGAATTCTTGTCCATCCGAGAACTTCAGACTGTGACCTTATTTGGAAATGGGATCTTCGCAGATGTAATTAGTTAAGGATCAAGATGAAATCACCTCGGTTTAGGGTGAGCCCTAAATTCAGTGAGAGTGTCCTCGCCGAAGTCAGAAAAGGACTTGGACATGCAGAGGGAGGCAGGCCACTTGAAGACAGACAGAGGCAGATACTGGAGTGATGCAGCCACAAGCCAAGGAGCCTCCAAGAGCTGGAAGAGGCTGGCAGGATTCCCCGCCAGGCCCTTCAGAGCATGTGTGGTTCTGCCAGTACCTTGATTTCAGACTTCCGGCCTCTAGAACTGTGAGAAGATCAGTCTCTGTTAGGTTTTGACAACTTGTTTTGGCAGCCACGAGAAACAAATGCAATGGGCGTGATCCACCCCAGCGCTTCACTGATGTGAGGTTAACCTGGAGGCAGATAAGTTTATTTCCTTTCCTACTGGATCTCAATTTAACACATTACTGAATCAGTTGTAAATAATGTATTAAAATGGTGCTAAATATTTAATTTTTCTCCTAAGTTCCTTCATTTAGGGAAAAGTTAGTTTGATGACTCAGACCTCTATTTCTTCATCTGTTCTCCCTTTTTAATATTTTTAAAGTTACCTTAAAGTTAATATTCAAAGCTAATTTGTTGAAACTGCAGACTGTATAACTGTTTTTCAAAATACCATGTTTGTTACTATTAATGAAGCTTTCACATTTTATAAGATGTGATAATTAAATTGCTTTTTAAAAATTTACATAAATGATATTTTACCTTCTCTTGAAAACCATCAAAGCATAAAGAGCAAATTCAACCCTATGCTTGCTATAAACAAGGTGACCTCAAGCATCACTTTTCAGGCTGCACCCAAGAGGGGTTTTATTTCTTCCTAATACTTCCTGTTGTGCCCATACAAGACCCATTCAGATGTTGCCATTCCTGCATTCTTTTCCTGCCCAAGGACCATCTGAGTTTCCCCAGGATCTCCTGTAGCATCAGAATGTTAAGCCCAGCAGGGTTGCAGTATCACTCACCCTTCGTGGTCCACGAACTATACTGTTGTTACAGGTTGGCATCGAAAGGGTAGGTAAGATTTACTAATTCAATGGTCCTAAGCCCCAGTAGCAGGAACCCATTAAGAGACTGTCATGTCCTTTTAAGGAAACTATGCAGCTGGTCATTATTTGCTGCCCACAAAACCTACCAGACCAGATTACAAGTCCTGTGAAAATTAAAACCAAAGTGACACTGCTTACAAACATTTTGAGATTGATATAAACAAAAGAGATTTACATGGCTTAAAATACTCTAAGCCAGAGAAATGTCTTTGTTCCTTAAAACAAAAACATGTCAAAATCTTCAGAAGGTAATCATATTGTTACTCTTATAAAGAATCTAAAACAAAAAAAAAAAAAGACAATTTCTTGGTCCGAATTTCTTCCATTATAAGAGGGCAGGGAGAGTTGTCATTGTTCCAAGGAGCTGGGTGTTATATCACTGATCTTTTGAGTGCGAATAGTTGAATCCAAATGAATGTGGACAGGGCAAAGCCAGGGGAACCTTCAAAGTAAAAACTGGCCCTGGCTTAGGCTCCCAGCAGACGCAGAGCAAAGATGAGAGGACAGGATGCTGTGCAGAACAAGCACACATCTCGGCACCACACTGCCCACCTCTCGAGCATCTGAGTATGTATTTTATGAGTAGGAACAACAGCTGGTCCCCGTTCCATTAAATGTCAGATATATGCCTGGAAAGATAATGTACCAGCAGAAATTAAATAGCATCCCATGGGTTCCTGATATCTGGTATAAAATATGTATTTTAATCAATTGATTTTCTTTTTTTCCCCTACGATTTGTTAGCAAGGTAAATTACTACTATGTTTTAGGATGTTTATGAGCTCTAACTTACACTGAGTAGATGTTTGGACCATAACCAAACTCCTAAATGTGTTTTTAAGATCCTTCATACTTTGACCCCTTCTTACAGCTGAAGTTCTTCCCAGATGCTTCCCCTTGACTCCAAGTTCCAGTAAATCTGAAATAATTTCAGGTTAGGAAGCGCTGTGCTGGGTAAACCAAAGACCACTTCTGTCTTCAAGGAAATCAACAAGAATTGTAAGAAGTACAACCAGAGCTACATACATGTGCCCACAGGACACCTAACCCAGCCTTAGG
Organism: Vicugna pacos; assembly: GCF_048564905.1. Classification (NCBI taxonomy): domain Eukaryota; kingdom Metazoa; phylum Chordata; class Mammalia; order Artiodactyla; family Camelidae; genus Vicugna; species Vicugna pacos. The sequence goes on along the minus strand of NC_132988.1, from coordinate 10,153,371 downwards.
GGCGTTGAAGGACTCCCAGGGCAGATGTCCGGAGCAACGCTGAGATGTAACTAAAGGTCAGACAATCGAGGTGGTGTGGACAAGTATTTGGCACAAAGAGAAGCCTGTGCAAACGCTTGGAGGTCAGATATTCCGAACAGACATTCTATTCCATGGCTTATCCATCATTTCAATTTGTTCATGGTGTCTAAGAGCTAATTACTGTGGGTAAATTTGAGATGAGTTCTCATTATGAGTTTTTCCTCACCTAGGTTCTCCTAAGTTCCACAAGTTTACTATGTCCATACCAATTACAGGAAAATAAGGATCAAGCCCACAAAAATTAAGGGTGGAACGATATACATATCATTTTGTAAACTGCCATCCCCGAAGTACAGTATTCTTCCTTCAGCTATAATGCCCGTCCCCATGTGCTCTGTTAATTGTTGTATTTCACTCGCTGTTAAATTGTTCTCAGTCTTCATCAGACTGAAGGCATGCGGTCTCCATAAGACAAGTCCTAAAAGTAAACCTGGCTTTGAGCAGCTGTTTCTCTTCTGTAATCTTTTATATTTTGTACAATTTGGGTTCATGGATCTCCCTGACAATATCCTCATTAGAAAAAATAAATAAAAGCAAAGCAGGAACAATGTTAGTAACCACGTGTGCTGAAAGCGTGACATCTCCCCACCTCCATCTCAGACTGACCCCTTGGCCTCATTCCCGAGTTCTTCTGGACATCCCTCAGGCTACTAGAGAAATACAGCAAATAGAACGTGGGAAAATATGGTCCTTCTTTAGCGATGTATACATGTGTGATACACATATGTGTTCAGGAAAGAAGGAGGCAGAACTAATTTCACATAAACCACAGTGGCACCACATCTGTTCTCCATAAATGTCAGTTAAGGAGGAGAATTAGCTTGGAGTTGGCCCAGAGACTAGAAACGTGTGTGTTCAATTCCTGGCACTATCTTCTGATTCACAACGTGATGTGTCACAAATATCTTACCCTTTTGTCACTCAGTTTTCCTCTTCTGTTAAGAAGCAGTCAAGCCTCCTGGTCTCCATTCTTTCACTGCTTTGCTTCCTAATTTCTGTGTATAGTTTTCACTGGTTTCAATAAGTGTTCTGCTTAGAGGGAAAAAGGAGATGCGTATGGAAGAAGGAAAAAACAATACAGCTCCTCCAGGTTTGCAAACCTACTTGATGAAAGTCAGAATATAAGGTATGAATATTATCCATGTAAGTCTACTTTGAATGCCAAACTTTGATGCTGAAATATGCCCACATTTTTACCTATTACTTGAGGCATTTAGTTTTCACTCCAAAAGATAAAATACCATGTTACAGTTCTAGAAGTTTTGCTAGTAAGTATCAACACCCTTCGATTTAACTTTCAACATATTGTCTTTGCTAAGACTCCAAAGACACAAAAACATATATCAGTCCATTTTTTCCAGTTCCAACAGTAAATAAATTTTGATTCTAATGACCTTTATGTGCTGCCTGCCTGATGTTTAAAAAAAATGTTTAAAAAAACGAAAATGAAAGTGAAAATCTGTGGCATGCATGCTCTTCTTCAGAAGAGCTCAAAGAACTCTATAAATACCCTTTCAGCTATCTCTGGTTTTCTAATTTAAAATGATGCATCATGCAAAACTTACAAACAATTGTTTCCTGTAAAATTACTTCCCATACAAAGTTTCGTATCTGCTCTTATAAGTCATTTCCCACAGATTCTGAATCATTTGGAAAGTAGTTATATGTCTGTGTGTAGCTAAATGAACTAACTTTCTTTAACTCCTGATTCATCATGCCCTCATTCTGTTTTTATATTTCCCCCAAATTTCAGTGTCAGCAGGGAGCAAGATCATGAATAAACAGTCTCCAAACCTGTAGCTTTATTGTTTGTTTCCCCAAAGAGACTTCTGCATCTTTTCTCCTCCTAAGTGTCTCTTATTTAAGTTCTAAGCCATATGGTTATGCCAAGCAAATATACAGAATCTTAAAGCCAGAAGATCTCAAAGTTGACTAGTCTCAACCTCATAACTAATGCAGGGATTATCCTCTTAGAGTCCCTGGCAGGTAGTGCAGACTGAACAGTTCCAGGACAGAGAGCCCACCAAATCACAAGGAAGCCAACTTCTTCCCAAATTGAGACTTTTTACTTGCCCTTCCAGTGCGTGATGGGAACGACCTTCCTTTGGCCTTTGCATAACTTGCTGCCTAAATACATTCAAGTCTCTGCTGTAGTGTCAGCTTCTTAACAAGGGCTTTATCCTCTTATCCATCTTTATTTCTCGCCACAATATTTACTGCTACCTGACATTACACTATAGGTGTATTTATTGATTCGTTGATTATTTGATTCAGCACAGGATATAAGCTCCAAGAAAGCAGGGACTGTATCTTATTACCGCAGTACCCTCGGCCCCGAGAGTAATGCCTTGTATGTAACGTCGGCACCAGGGGACGCACCCCTGTCAAACATCTCATTCCTGTCCATGTCTGTGGGTGCTCATGAGCCAGAGAGGATGCTGGCTTCAAGAAGAGCCTGGCTTTCTGGCATTGTTCTTGGCTCTTCAGGAACTTCTTTCTCCTCAGTCCCCAGCCTCCTCTAGGAGCGTCCTAGAATATCCAGGCTCCTGATGGTTTACACAGCTGGGCTCACTGCTCTGGTTCTATAGTCAGCATTCTTTAATGTCTATGGCTTTTGGGGTGGTGGCAGATCCCAAAAAATGCCTTTAGATTGCTCTTCTTAAGTTTGGTTCTATACTCAACCCAAGCATATGTCTTTTATTTCATAGCTAAACAAATCATGGACTCTGAAACTCTGTCTTGGAGAATATGTGATCCACCTACAATTTCTTGGCTTTTTTTAGTGTGTGTGTGAGTTGGGGGAATTACAGCAAGCAGTTCGTGTTTAGAACTTCAGAGGAATAAGTCAGAGGATGTAGAAAATATTATAAGCAAATTTTATGTACATGAGAATATTCTGGAAGGACATACAGGAAACTGTCAACAACAGTTGCCTTTAGACAAGAAGACCAGGCATTGAAGAGATTATTTATTATGCATATTCTCATTCTATTTGAATGTGTTCTGTTCACTCATTTTTATTTGCATATTTAATTCTTTCAATTAAAAATTAAAATAAGCTTAAAGAATAATGGTTACTCAAAAGGAGCCCAGTGCTGGTTTGACTTAAGAGGAAAATAGACAAGTTCATTGGTGTGATTCTATGTCAGTTAGAGCTAAAGTGACAAGCCACCTTTGTATAAAGGAGCATTTCTTCTTCATTCAGATAAAACCTTGTCAAGCACTCTTCTGAGTCCTGTAAAGATTCTTACAAAATACATCACACCGTTTTTTGTCCCCTAGGCAGCAGAGATGTGACAGAGAGGTGAACAAAAAGTAAAAGTTAAAGCAGTTAGTGGTTAAATGCCAGGGTCTCATTTGCGGCACTAAAGGCACAGTAGTTGGGATTACACTGCTGTGCGCTGAATTGTGCCCCCTCCCCCAAATATATGCTGGCATTCTAACCCCCGGTACCTCAGAGCGTGGAGATAGGGTCTTTACAGAGTAATCAAGTTAAAACGAGGTCGTTAGGGCTGGCCCTAATCCTGTATGACTCACATCCTTATAAAAAGGGGAAATTTGGACACTGGTTTGACTGACACCCTAAAGACAAGATCGTCTAAAGACACTGGGAGAGAACTGTCTTCAAGCCAAGGGACGCCTGAGGCAGCAGAAGCAGAGAGCAAGACCTGGAAGACCTTCTCCCCCACAGTCCTCAGAAGGAGCCAACTCTGCCGGCACCTCGATTCAGTCTTCTAGCTCCCAGAACTGGGAGACAACAAATTCTTGCTCTTTAAGCCACCCAATTTGTGGTCCTTGGTTACAGCAGCCCTACCAAACTAATATATTCACATAAATTTGATAACAGGTAAAATGCAAGTGAACCCATCCTTCCTACCCAATCACAAACTAGCCTTCCAAATAGAAAGAATAGAAAGCTATGTAGGTAAAATCCAAGTGTGCTCATTGTAACTTCCTTTCTCATCAGTGGTTGTCCATCAGAGGAGCTATGACATCCAGGGGACATTTGGCAACATTTGGAAACATTTTGGTCCTCCCAACAGGGGGAGTTGCTCCTGGAATCTGATGGGTCTCGTAGCCAAGGAGGCTGCTAAACACCCTACAATACATGAGACAGCCCTTCACCCAAAGGTCCATCTGGTCCCAAAGGTCAAAGGTGCTGATTGACAAGTTGTTTCTGATCATCTTAGACCAAAATTTTCTATATACATAATGTATTCTTATTTTCATTCCACAAATAGTTGAATGCCTACTATATTTCGTGTGCACAGAAAAGGACATTTACGAAAACATGTATTTGTTTAGTATCATGAACACCATACACAACAAAAAGTGACTCTTCTGTAAGCACCATGCCCCTGTCTTCTTCCTGCCCACCCCCCCGCCCCGGTTTATTTAGCTAATGGGACGTTCATTATTCTTCTTCAGGTTTGCAATCTGGTTAAAGTAATACACCACTCCCTCCCTCCTCATTATACCTTCTAAGTCGTCTCTAATAGAGTAGCACCTGCTCAGATGAGGGTTTACACTTCCTTTTACTGTAAAGCCTGTGGGAGGTGAACCAGGCTGAGAGGAAACAAGCCAACAGACAAGCTGCTGCTGTGCTCGGATCTGATGGGGCTGAGGCTGCATATTCTGTGGTTTCTCTCCAACAGTCTGTGCAGTCTTCCCAGTATAGTATGATTGTCTTCCTGTTCCATCAAGGGATTAAAGCCCTTTTTTCTCCATTTGAAATGTGTCTAAATCCTTTCATTCAACTGTCAAAAAAGTAAAATACTGATTCTTTTCTTTAAAGACTGTGTAATGTGTTAATAGATCTTTTTTTCCCTTTGATGAGTTTGAATTCAAATCCCAAATTGAGATAGCTAGTGAAAAGATGTCTTGTGGTTTCATATAAATGCCTGATGGTCTTTTATCCACACTATCCATTGTATGTTTGAACTTGATGGACAGTTTTTCTTAAAAAGAAAAAAAAAAACAGAGCAAGTTCTAAATTACTCCGAAGATCGGGATGAAATGCATTGGCAGCTTCACTCCATGTCTATTAGCATTACTCGTTTATTCATTTATTCACCATACCTGAGAACACTGTCATATGGTCTTTGACCAGGGGGAATCTGTCTGAATAGTTCAGGCTCCTGATAAAAGGGGATCATTTTTTCCTACATAGATGTCTTAAAGCCATTTCCCAATTCACAATAACTCTAAATTGATGGGTGTAAAATTTAAAACTTCATAGCTGAATGGTTTGTTGAAGACAAAAGAAATTATGTGCATTTAAAAACATAATTGTGGAACAAGCATTATCTGTATTGCACACAACAAAACGGAGAATAAACTTAAGATCTTGCCACCTTATGCCACATTTTAGTTGAATATTATGCCATTTTTAAGTATGTGATCATAAAACTTAAAGGGAGCTTGACGGGCAGAGCTCAATGGGAAGTTTGCAATCCCCAGAGGCAGGAAGTCCACATCTTCCTGCTGTATATTTGCTGAAAACCTGAAATTCTGTAAATAAAGGAAAAGAAAAAACTTAAAGCATCTCCTAGAAAAAAGTTTGTATATGTCTGTGCTTTTTGCTGTTTCTTTTTTCTTTTTTTTTTTTTTTCACTTCTTGCCTCCCAGGAACACAAGATACTTGGGTCTTCTGTCAAATACCAGTCTTGCTTCTAAAACACAGGGCTTCCTTGGAGAAAAGAATGAAATCCTTTCACCAGCAAAGAGTCAGGAATAAACTGAAGGATGCTAGAGATGCGTGGAGTATAAGCTTCAATATGAATGCTGTCAGCATAAATTAAGTGTAGTTAGTAGTAGAGAAATAGCAGTAACACCAGAAAGATAGAGTTATTTCCAGGCTGAGAACTGAGAAGTGGATGAGAAAATAAAAAGACAACACTGTGTAGTGCAAAGCGTGGTGGGGGAAGTCTGTGCAGAAAAGAAATGGGCAGAGATTTTATTGTTGCACAGGACACAGAGCATGACTGTAAGAAAGGGAGAGTTCTAAAGAAAAAATGTCAACCACAAATAAAAACCATGGGACAAAGGGGTCATGGATGTATGAGGAGTCACAGCAGAGACAGTGAAGTCTTGTTAAAGGAACTGGGGTTGAATAGAAATTAAATGAACCTCAAAAGGAGTCTGAAAGCACCCTCTGACACAGAAGCAACAATAGATAAAGATACACAGGTCACAAAAGCAACTTTGAGGTATTGGCACAGCCAACGGGGTTTATTCCACTAATAATAGGAGGTAGAAAATGACTATAAATTCCCTGATGAGAAGGGACTGGTGATTTAAAACTAAACTGGCACTGCTATAATCTGGCTCTAATTTACTCTTATATTTAAATAAAATTCTTAGTCAATTTGATTATTATCAAATTATCCCTTTTAATTAAAGTAACACGTATAATTCCTAAGCAGTGTAGCATCTGAAGGAGTCCTCCAGTGGACTCTGTGGATGAAAATGATGCAGGCAGGTAACCACGCTACTTCAATTAATTCTGTTTACACCCTTATCTAATTATTAGAGATAAAATGACAGACGGAGGCATGACCAGAACCCCGGAATGGATGGTTGCCTGACAGTATTTTTTCCACTTGATGACCTCCCTTCTGTAGAAGGTAATGAACTCTTAAGCACTCAGAGAGGTGGAGCTGATCTGCTCATTCCTGTCTCACCCTGCTCCACATCTCCCTCATCTCTGTTTGAGACCATCAAGAATTGCTCAGGGGCAGCTGACAGCCTGTGTATTATTTCTGGCATGACACTCAGAGCCACGTGGAAAAGTTCCATACTGGGTTCTATGTAGCCAATGGAAGCATTCTTGGGCAAATATTTTACAGTCCTGCAGGGCTGGTTTTACAGCAGCTATTTATTCATTCATTCATCTCATATTTATTGAGTTAAAACCTATGAGCTGGCAGATACTGAGCAGTTTTTCTTGCCCACCTGAGATCTGGGGTAAATTCTAAATGCAGCTCCTCTAGGTTCCAAAAACTAAAGATTAGCATAATCTAAGTCCTGCTGACACTTAGAGGTAGGAGTAATCACGTCTGAGTGGGAAGTCCAGGAAGGCATCGTGGAAGAACTAGAGTTGGAATTGGTTGGAAGTGCCTCAAAAGGCAGAGATGTTAGGGAAACTAATTCCCACATGTTACATGTAGAATGAATGTGAAAATCAAAAGTACAATGTTTATATGACCCAGGAATCCCACTCCTGGGCTTGTATCCAGAAGGAAATCTACTTCAGGATGACACCTGCACTCCAATGTTCATAACAGCACTATTTACAATAGCCAAAACATGGAAACAGCCTAAATGTCCATCAATATGTGACTGGATAAAGAAGATGTGGTATATTTATACAATGGAATACTACTCAGCCATAAAAACCGACAACATAATGCCATTTGCAGCAACATGGATGCTCCTGGAGAATGTCATTCTAAGTGAAGTAAGCCAGAAAGAGAAAGAAAGATACCATATGAGATCGCTCATATGTGGAATCTAAAGACTCATGGACAGAGAATACAGACTTGTGGTTACCAGGGGGGTAGAGGGTGGGAAGGGATAGACTGGGATTTCAAAATTGTAGAATAGATAAACAAGATTACACTGTACAGCACAGGGAAATATACACAAAATGTTATGATAAATCACAGAGAAAAAAATGTGACAATGAGTGTGTATATGTCCATGAATGACTGAAAAATTGTGCTGAACACTGGAATTTGACACAACATTGTAAAATGATTATAAATCAATAAAAAAATGTTAAAAAAAAAAGTACAATGTTTAGAGAGCAAACTATGAAGCAGGCACTGTACTGTGGGGAAGGCAGAAGAGATTACACTGTCAAAGTGGGCGGTCCTAACAAAGGCAGCCACGCCCCCTCCAAGGGAGTCTGAATCCCATAGAGAAGGCAATGAAGAGCCAGGGAGCTCAGGCTCCTGAGCAAAAGAGCAAATTTAGTTGGAAAAATTTTAGCAGTATTTTGAATTGACTGGCAAGGACATCTGTAGATACAAAATTCAGTTAGTAGCATATTCTAACCATCTGGGTATACATTCTATTGGAAATGAGAAGTGAACAATTAGTTTAAAAGCTGCTGATGGCAAGATCATTACTCTTTATATCCATGGTACCTATAGCACATTACACATTATATACAGGCACAAAATGTTTTGCTAATAAGCAAATAGCTGGGATGTAAATCAGCAATATGCACTGAACAGTGAAAACCAAAGGAAAGTCAATGCCAGGTGCTATGGCATAGTTAAGAAGAACTGGTAAATGACCAAGGGCTCTTACAACAAGAACGTAACTGGTGACAACATAGAGAATAAAATAAGGGTTTAATCAGTGGGTGGCAGAAAACAGGGGGCAGAGTCCCAGCTCCTATCTTAAGAAACTTGAAAGTGAAATTTAAAAAGAGAGACTCTTTGGTAAGAGGTAGATAATGATTCTTTTCCCAAAACTAACAACTTTTTATTGAAGTCTAGTTGATTTACAATGTTGTGCTAATTTCAATTGTACAGCAAAGTGATTCAATTATACTACCTATATGTGTATGTGTATATTCTTTTTCAGATTCTTATCCATTAAGTAATGAATTTTTAAAAGACTTTGTCTTTCAAAAAGGTACCTGAGAAGGATTTACTTAATGAGAGAATATCAAGTGTTCAGGGACCATGACACCTCCAACAAGAGAGTAATTAACTAGATAAAACTGAATAGACACAATCCAGCAATGAATATTTGCTAAACACTACTATAAACTGAAAACTATGCCAAGCAATGGAGATATGAAGATGAAAATGAACAGTTTCTGCCCCCACAGAATTTATAATCACAGGGAGACTCAGATAGGACTAACAGAAAATTATGATGCAATAATGACTTTAATTAAGGCAGGTACCAATTGTAGTAAGAGCAGAGGTGGAAGCAAAGAGCACCTAGAGGAGTTTTAGAAGGTTCTGTGCATCCATTTTCACTTTTCGCAATTAAATGAACTCTTGTATTACTTTTGCAGAATCACCCCGCTCCACCAAGTCCACATGGTTTGGTAAGATTGACCAAGATCTTCAGCTGTAGGATAGGCATACAGTCCTGGGCCAGCCAATCAGAATAACACATCCTCCAGTAATTAATTTGGGGATAGGCATGTGACCCAGTCTAAGCCAACCAAAATTCTTCGCAGAATATTATTTAAAGATTAAGGGTTAAGAAAGAGCCACTTTCTCTTTTTAAAATGCCTCAGGCCAGACCCAAGCAAGCCTTGAACCAAGGGGTTCCCTCTGCAACACAAGAGAAGAGCTTGTCCAGTACTGAAGTCAACCAAGAGGAATAAAGACCCAACAAAAAAGAAAAGAAGATAATGAAAAGGAAAGATTCCTAATGCATTTTTAGGACCCTTGTAACGTTGCCCAGCATGATTAGGAGAAACTGTCCTATCTTATTATACTCATTAATGTTTGACAAAAGTGCTCTAACATATTGTTAGGGACTAAATGTTTGTGTCCTGCCCCCCCCCCAATTCATATGTTGAAGCCCCAACTGTCAATGTAGTGGTGTTTGGAGATGGGGCCTTTGGGAAATAATTTGAGTTAGATGAGGCCACGAGGAAGAGTCCTGGTCTGATGGGATTGGTGCTTTTATGAGAAGCACAGCAGAGGGCTTGCTCTCTCTCTCTTTCTCTCCCTACACACACCGAGGAAAGGCCACGTAAGGACACAGCAAGAAGGCAGCCACCTGCAGCGCAAGGAAAGAACTCTCACAGGACACCAACCCTGCTAGAAGTTTGAACTTGGTCTTCCAGTCTCCAGAACTGTGAGAAATGAATTCCTGTCGTTTAAGCCATCCAATCTATGGTATTTTGTTATGGCAGCCTTAGGTGACTAAGATAAGCATCAAATACATGGTCACCCAGAACCTTACCTGTTACAACTATTTGCTTAGCAGCATCGGGTGATCTTTGCATATTTCTATTGCTAGATCATGCCATGGCCTGTCAGTACTCTCTTTACTACTAGAAATACAGACATTAGTGCCTTAAAATCTAATAAGGTTATAGAACCAAGTTCAGAAAGCTGAGAACCAATTCAGAAAACTCATCCTTAAGATTCTACTCCTCTAGAACCACCCTCAGTACCAAAATAGAAGGAAGAGAAAGAGATTTTAAAGAACCGTCTTAAACAACTTTGGGAGCTAGCAAGTTGGAAATTTGTGTGGCAGGATGTCAGGCTAGAAATTCAGGCAAGAGTTGATGTTGCAGTTTGAGTCTGAATTCCACAGAGCAAAGGACTGGAAGCTCAGGCAAGGTTTCTATGTTGCAGTCTTGAGAGGAATTTCTTCTTCTAGAGACTATAGTCTTTGCTCTTGAGGCCTTCAACTGAATGGATGAGGTTTATCAACTAGGGAGTATAATCTGCTTTACTTAAAGTCTACTGATTTGAATGTTAATCACATCTAAAAAATACTTCCACAGCAACTTCTAGATGTGTTTGACCAAACAACTGGACACAATAGCTTAGCCAAGTCCACACATAAAATTAACCATCACCTCTACACAAAGACCTTGAATGCAAATGGTCATATCAGCTTTATTCACAATAATTCCAAACTGGAAGCAACTCAAATGCCCATAGTAGGTAAAGAGATAAACGAAGTGTGTATATCCATTCAATGAAATATTGCTCAATAATAACAAGGACAAACTATTGATGTAAACAACATAAATGACTCTCAAAATCATTATGCTGAATAAAAAGCCAAACCGAAAAAGAGTACACAGTGTATGATTCCATTTAATGAAATTCCAAAAAATTCAATCTATAGTGACAGAAAATGGTAGAGTAGTACTTGCCAGGGAAAGAAGGTGGAAGGATGAATGAATTCTAAAGGGACATGAGAAAAATTGGGGTGGGGGGGTGATGGAAATGCCAATTATCTTGGTTGTGGTGATTCGTGGTGTACATATGTCACAGCTCATTGTGGTAAACAGCACCTAAGATGTCCCTGTATTCATGCCCTTGTGGAATCCTCTTTGCTTAAGTGTGAGCGGGATTTAGTGACTCATTTTTTTTTAATTGAGGCATAGTTGACATAAAACATATTAGAGTTTCAGGTGTATAGTGACTCACTTTTAGTGAATAAAATGTGGTAGACATGATGGGTTGTCACTTCGAAGATTAGGTTACAAAAAACAACTATGGTTTCAGCCTGAAACATTTCCTCTCTCCCCCCTCTCTCTCTCAAACCTTGCCCTTGGGAAAGCAAGCTGCCATGAAGAGGTTCACACTGCAAGTGACTGATATTTTCAGCCAACAACCCATATGAGTGAACTTGGAAAGGGATCTCTGAAGTCTGCCAACAGCCATGGGAGTGAGTTTCAAAGTGGATCCACCCTCTGTTACACACTGAGATGATTGTAACTCTGGCCAACATTTTGATTTCAGCCAGAGTACTCAGCTCAGCCATTTCCAGATTCCCAACCCACAAAAACAGTGAGATAATGAATGTTTGTTGTTTAAAACCACTATGTTTTGAGGTAATTTGTTATGAAGTAATAGATAACTCATAAACTTATCAGATTGTACCTTTTAAACATGTGTGGAGCTTATTGCGCATCAGTTAAGCCTCAGTAAAGCTGAAAAGAAAGAAAAAAGAGAAAGAAAAGAAGGGAAGGAAGAGGGAGGAAAAGAAAGAGACAGGAGAAAATGAGGGAGAGGGAGGTAGAGAGGGAGAGATAAAGGGAAGGAGAGAGATATGCTGGGAGGGAGGGAGAGAGAAGGAAGAAAGAAGCCATGAGGCTAGAACAATCATTAATGGCAAGAATGAGGAATGGACAGGAAGAATATGATATGGGTACTTAATGTTCTTGATAAATATTTCATTGTCCAGTTTATTGGAAAGGAAAGTGGAAGCTTATCTACTTGGAATACTCAAGTTTTAAAAAGGAGTAGTTTAGAACAAAAAATCAAGTGTAAAGTCTTAGAAACAGCACTAGGCAACTGAGAAAATGGCTGCCCCCACTTCCTGACTCATGATCCATTGGAAAGAAAGACAGGAGAATCCTCCACTGAGATGACTTCTTGGGAGAAATCAAAGGTAGGCATCACTTAAGACAAGAATGTTGTGAAAAGAACTGAAGATGCCGAGAAGCATGGACTCCAATGGGCACAGAGGAAATGGCTTGGTGGAAGAATATCAGTAGAAAGATGTATTTAGGGGAAGAATTGCACAGCAATATTTGAATTTGATTGCAGGAAAAGAACTGTTACTTACAGCTTGAATCTGGGTTAGAGACAAGAAGTGAGAAAATGAAATTTTCAAACTGAGCAATAGGCAAAAGCTGTTATGATCAAGGGTAGAGTGGAGGATTTAATAGCAAGAATTAAGAGAGTCACATTTTCCTCTAAAACCAACATAGATTGTAAATGCAAAATGGACTTAATATCCAAAGACATTTTTACATCACTGAGAGGGAACTGAAGACAAGTGAGAATTCAGAAGCTAGAAACTAAAAACTTAATCTACATGAGTTTACTCATGTCTATTCTGTGGGACAGCAGACACTTTTGATTGCCTGCTCAACCAATGTGAGTTCTCCCTTCCTACCTTACAAACAAAACACAAATTTTATTTATATTTCCACCTCCCAGGGAAGGTAATCTTATCCCCAAACCACAGGTAAATCCTGGTGAGTCCAAACCAATTGTGGTTATCTTGCCAATGGTGGGCTTAGGGATAGACATGAAACCCAATTTGGAATAATGCGACAGACATAAGCGGAATCTCGGGAAGGGGAGAAAACCTCATAAAGGTTTTTTTTTTTTTAAATTATCCTTTTTATTCTTCAACTAAAGAAAGTAACACTGCTTACTCTTCTGTTCAACTTTGTTCTGTCAGGATGCAATGCCTGGAACAAGGGTATTTTAAGATCTTGAGAGGGGTAGCCTAGAATCCCAAATAACTGGCGATGACAGAATGAAAAACTAGAAAAATGTGAATGCTTGATGACATGTTGAACCAATGAATTAACCAAGCCTGGAAACACCTACCTCCCAATATTTGGTTATTGGATTTATTTGTCTTTCGATTTGCAGCTAAAGACATCCTAATTGATTTACAAGGGATACTAACTGTATAGTATATTAAAAAGTGTGACATAAAAAAGAGTCCCCTCCCGGGCTACTACAACAGAATACCATATACTGGGCGGTTTAAAAACAGAAATTTATTGTTTCTCAGTTCTGGAGGCTAGAATTCCAAGAATAATGTGTTGACAGGGCTGCTTTCTTTTGAGGTCTCTCTCCTTGGCTTACAGATGCCACCTTCTTTTAGTGTCTCCACATGGTCCTCCCTCTGGGTGCACAGATGTCTGTGCTCAGATTTCCTCTTCTTACCAGAACATCACTGGATTAGAGCCCACCCATATGACTGCATTTTTCCTTAATTGTCCCTTTAAAGGTCCTTTCTCCAAATACAGTCTCATTCTGAGATACTAGAGGCTAGGACTTCAACATATGCATTCTAAGGGGACACAATTTAGCCCATTATGCTTAGCAACTGGCACTGTGCTAGGCACTCGGGACGGAAATTTTAACAAGAATGATCCCTTTTCTCATAGCACTTACATTTCAGTAGGCAAAATAGCACTTAAACATGGTCATTAAGATACTAGCACGACTTGGAGAGTAAAGCATATGACAGTATATAACAAGAGCACTTAACCCAGGGCAGTATTCTCAACTGGAAGCAATTTTGCCCCCCAGGAGACATGTGGCGATGCCTGAAGACATTTTTTACTGTCACAACTTAGGGGTACAACTGGCAGATGCTGCTAAGCATCCTGGAGTTCATAGGGCATTTCTCTCCCAACCAACAATCATCTTTTCTACAGTGTCTTAATACCACTGTTGGGAAACCCTGAGCTAGTCTGTGGGGTCATGGAAAGAATCCTTAAGCTGACCTCTGAAGAATTTGTACTAATTTACTGAGGTAGGCAGAGCAGAAATGGAGTTCTAGGCAAAAAGGAACAGCAGGTGTGAAAGCCTTCTGTTAGCAAGAAATGTGACACAGGTGAGAACTGAAAGAAGGCCAAACACAGAGCACCTAAAACGGGGGGACTGAAATGGGAGGGGCGCAGCAGGAGCAGCAGGCAGGTCCTGCAAACCGTGGGCCATGTCTAGGATCTTGTTTTGAATTTTACTGAAGAATGATGATAAAACAAGCAGTATGAAGGATCAAAGAGAAGATGAACCTACAGTCCCTTAAATTTAGTGATTTTTTTGGTGGGAAATCTCCAGGAGCTGGTAAGAAGAAGGATGTCATCTGTGATCAAATTATGGAAAGGAGAAACACAGCACAAATGAAAAATTGGGGCTATGGAAGTTCTCCTAGGGCAGTCTACCCAGGCAATAGAAATAAAAGCCAAAATAAACAAATGGGACCTAATGAAACTTATAAGCATTTGCACAGCAAAGGAAACCGTAAGCAAAACAGAAAGACAACCTATGGAATGGGAGGATATATTTGCAAAAGATGACACTGACAAAGGTTTAATTTCTAGAATATATGAGCAGCTCATACAACTTAATAAGAAAAAACAAACAAACAACTCAATCCAAAAATGGGCAGAAGACCTAAAAAGCAGTTCTCAAATGAAGACATGCAAATGGCCAATAGGCACATGAAAAAATGTTCAATATCAATTATTATCAGAGAAATGCAAATCAAAACTATAATGAGATGTCACCTCACACCAGTCAGAATGACCACCATTCAAAAGTCCACAAACAATTAACTGGAGAAGGTGTGGAGAAAAGGGAACCCTCGTATACTGTTGATGGGAATGTAGTTTGGTGCAGCCATTATGAAAATCAATATGGGGATTCCTCAAAAAACTAAAAATAGACTTACCATATGATCCAGCAATCCCACTCCTGGGTATATATCCAGAGGGAACATTAATTCAAAAAGATACATGCACCTCAATGTTCATAGCAGCACTATATACAATAGTCAAGACATGGAAGCAACCTAACGTCCATCAACAGATGACTGGATAAAGAAGTTGTGGTATATTTATACAATGGAATACTACTCTGCCATAAAAAAGAATAAAATAATGCCATTTGCAGCAACAATGATGGACCTGGGTAATGTCATTCTAAGTGAAGCCAGAAAGATAAAGAAAAATACCATATGATAGCACTTATATGTGGAATCTTTAAAAAAAAAAGACAAACAAACTTACTTAGAAAACAGAAACAGACTCACAGACATATCAAACAAACTTATGGTCACTGGGGGTGAAAGGGGATGGGAAGGGATAAATTGGGAGTTTGAGATTTGCAGATACTAACTACTATATACAAAACAGATAAATGACAAGTTTATACTGTATAACACAGGGAATGTGTCTCTTCCTGTATGACTGAAGTATTGTGCTGTACACTAGGAATTGATACAACATTGTAAACTGACTATACTTCAATAAAAAAATATATTTTAAAAAAAGAAAAGAAATGTCAGTTGACTCATAAAATACTAGAATATGCTGAGAGCATTCAGTAACTGTTCTATTACCAAAACTATGGGGAGGGGGTGGGGAATCGGTTCCTTACTGACTCTGGTAAATGTCTGACCTGGTTAAAGCAGATGTTGCACAGAGGATTGGAGGAGTTTGAAGGAAAAAAATGTATTTTCTTCCTACTGCCCAACATTCTGTAAGGTGGTTTTGTTTTCTGTTCCTCGAGGAATTAAAGAAAGGATCATATGCCTTCCTTGAAAATCAAATCCATTGCTTATTAACCATGATTTTTATTTGTTCAAAGATATTCGTTTCCCTTCTTTATGTTTGTCCCTGTGCTCACTGATGAACACATCGCACATTTCCTCTTCCATTTCACTCTGAGTGAGCTCACGCAGACCCACTAGTTTACTTTTTTTTAAATTAAAGTATGGTCAGTTTACAATGTTGTGTCAATTTCTGGTGTACAGTATAATGCTTCAGTCATACATATACATACGTATGTTCTTTTTCATACTCTTTTTCATTATAGGTTACTATAAGATATTGAATATAGTTCCCTGTGCTCTACAGTAGAAACTTGTTGTTTATATTTTATATATAGTAGTTAGTATCTGCAAATCTCAAAATCCCAATTTATCCCTTCCCACCCCCTATCCCCTGGTAACCATAAATTTGTTTTCTATGTCTGTGAGTCTGCTTCTGTTTTGTAAATAAGTTCATTTGTCTTTTTTTTTTTTTTGGAAGCCACATATAAGTGATATGTGGTATTTTTCTTTCTCTTTCTGGCTCACTTCACTTAGAATGATGATCTCCAACCAGGTGCTCTCGCTCACCCTCAGACTGCAGCCCTGATCTCTCTCTTGAGCTTTAGAATTATACACACATTATACGATATTTCTTCTTAGGTATCCAATAAACATCTCAAAATTAATATTTTCAAAAAAAATGCTCTTGCTCACCTCCTAGAGGTTATGCTCCTTTTCAGCCCCCGTGTCAGAGGGCCAGTTGTCCCTCAGTGGCTCTTGGAGAAAAATTAAGAATAATATTTGATTCTGTCTTTTTGCTCACTCCCATAACCAATTCATTAGCAAGTTCTGGGAACTTCATTCTAAAATACATCCCAAGTCTGTCCAGTTCTCATCACCTCCTACTGTTGCTCGTATTCCCCTTCCCCAGCTATAATTCATTCTCTACAAAACAGCTAGAGTGAGTTAGAAGAAGGAGAAGGAAAAGGAGGAGGAGGAATCAGATCTCGTCATTTCTCTTCTTTCTAATTAATAAAATTCGAACCCCTTATCCTGATCTTCATAGCAAGCATTTGTCACTAACCACCACTCTCTAATTCCTGCTAATTCCTTCTATTCCCAAGCCCTGAAAATTTTTGTCCCACAACGGTCTAAACTCTTTCACAGTCCTTCACCTTCGTCACCTTCTCATCCACTTCTTTGGACAGTTTGAAATCTATGATCAATAATTACAGTCAGTTTTTGGCATATACTTTAAAATTCCTTCCTTCTCTCTTACTGCTTCATACTTGGCAAACTTCTACTCTTGGTTAAAGCTGACTCAGCGCTATACCGAGTCTGCATCCGCCCAAATGAATGGGGCCAAGAGCAAGCACATGCCCAAACTGATGATTCATTCAGCGTCAGGGAGACCTTTGGGGCTGCTTGGCAACTCTTCCATGTTTCTCTGTCACATTCTCATTCTTACTGCCTCCAATCTCTCAAATAAAAACCATGCTTCCTGTTTCTCAGAGAAAATAGAAGCAATGCAAAAAAAAATCTTCATAAGCTTCCCCCATTATATCCACCAAGATACCTGCATCTATGCCCATATGTTCTTCCTGCTCTTGTAACTTTGGAGAAACTGTTTGCTATCCTAGCAAAGCCCAAACACTCCATTATGCATAAGCTCCCACTTCCTCTCATCTACTTGAAAATATTGCTTCGTGACTCTCCTACTTCTTTCCAGTACCATCATATTTTCCTTCTGTACTGAATCTTTTCCAAAAACACATAAACATTATTATATCTCCCATCTTAAACAAAAAATTTGCTTTATCTCACATACTCCTCTAACTACTGCTCTGTTTCTCTTCTTCAATTACATTGAATAACTCAGAGGAGTTCCCTGTCTTCAGTACCCCTCTTTTCTTTCTTTGAGCCCACTCTAATCAACCTTTTCAACAACTGCACTGGGAAAACACACTCCTCCTGTGTGTCTCCTTCACTCTCACCCTGTTACCACACTCACAACACTTCTGACACCAGGTTTTTCTCCAACCAAGCAATTCTCTGACACCAGCTGGGTGTCCTCCAATGTAACTCAGTTCTGACACATGTACCTGGAGAGAGTATCAGATCCCACAGGACTCAGTCCCACAAGAGTGACCCCCTCATTTCAGATAACAATCAGTTATCACCTGTGCGTCTGCCAACCAGCTATAAATCAGCATTCCCATAACCCTCTCCCTGCCTTTGCTCATTTGTTAGAAGAGCTCACAGAACTCAAGGAAAGACCTACTTATGTTTACCAGTTCATTAGAGGATATGATAAAGACATAGATGAACAGCCAGGTAAAGAAATACATAGGGGGGGACCTAAAAAGGTCCCAAGTGCAGAAGCTCTTGTGCCCGTGGAGTTGGGGTGTACCACCTTCCCAGCATTTAGATGCTTTCCCAACCCAGAAGCTCTTTGAACCATGTCCTTTTGGGGGTTTTACAGCAGCTTCATCATGCAGGCATGATGGATTATTAACTCCACTTCTAGCTCCTCTCCCCTTCCTATAGGAGGAGGACGGTGGCCATGCTGAAAGTTCCAAACTTTGACTTATGGCTGGGTCTTTCTGGTGAGCGTGCCCCATCCAGGAGCTGCCCAGGAACCCACCCAGAGTAACCTCACTGGAACAAAAGACACTCCTGTCACCCAGGAAATTCCAACAGACTCGGGGGCTCCGTGTCAGGAAACAGAATCAAGGACCAAATATTAGGACAAAGGATGTTCCTAGTGCTCTAATCACTTAGGAAATTACGCAGGTTTTAGGAGCTCTGTGCCGGGAACTGGAGGCAGAGACCAGTACACGTGGTTCTATTATTTCACAACTACCATTCTGTTCATTCTACCAAAACTGTTCTTGCCTAGCTCATGAATTACCTCCAAGTTGTTAAAACACGATGCTCTATTTTTTTGCAAGCTATCTTTTACTTGACTTTCAGCAGTACTTGAGTCAGTTCTTTACTCCACCCACCTTGTTAACACTTGATTAATTCAAATGCCTGGCGAACCATACTCACCTGCTTTCTCTCTCCTCTCACTGGCCATGCTTTCTCAGTCTCCATTGCTGGCTCCTCCTCTTCTCCCCAGTTTATTAATAGTGATGTACTCTGGAGTTGAGTCCTCAGACAAGCTCTCTTCTCATTCCACACTCGCTCCTTTGATGATCTCATCCCGCTTCATGGCTTTGTATATCATGTATATGCTAACGATTCCCAAATGTATAACCCCAGGCAGGACTTCTCCACTGAACTCCAGATTCACACACCCAAACACCCATCCGACACTGGACTTAGCTGCCTCAAAGGCATTTAAAACTTACCGTGTCCAAATCTGAGCTCTTGGTCTTTCCTCTCAAACCTTCACTTCCTAAAGTTTTCCCCATTTTAGTACATAGCAACTCCATTCCTCCAGGAGCCTAGGCTGAAACCTTCCTTTCTCTTACACCACATATCCAGTCTGTCAGCACCCTGTGCTGATACCATCTGAGTACAAAGTACTAGGCTCCTGTTTCTCTGGGAACCACTCCCATCTTTTGTGCTGATTGCGGCAATAATCTCCCGACCAGTCTCCTGGCCCTTATCTTTGCTTCTTTACAGTCTTTTCTCATTGCAGCAGCCAAAGTGACCCTGTTAAAACATAAATGATCCCATCAGAACTCTCTTATAGCATCTCATTTCAGTGACAGGGAAACCTACAATCCTTACAACAGCCTACAGGGCATTAAATGACCTGGCTTTTTCCACTGCTCTGATCCCGTATCTTCCGATGTCTTCAGTCTGCATTGTTCACCTCACTTCAACACACAGGCTTCCTCACTATTCCTGGAAAAGCCAGGCAGGCTCCACACAGAACCCCTGTACTTTCAGTTCCTCTTCCCCGCAGATCCACGTGGCTCATCTCTTTTATCTCTCAGGAATTTTTTTAAATGCCATTATTTAAAATGATAACCTCCCAGGGGCAGGTATAGCTTAGTGGTAGAGTGTGGGCTTAGCATGCACAAAGTCCTGGGATTGATCCCCAGTACCTCGATTTGGGGGGAAAAAAAATACTAGTGAAGAAAAGCCTTAAAAAATAAAAAATGATAGCGTCTCTTCCCCCACAATACTTACTACTCCTTTTTTCTGCAGTATTTGCCTCCATTGCTCTCATCACTTTTAGTTATCTATGGATTAATGTCTCTGGGATTTCTTCAACTCCTTTAGTCTTTGCATGTATGTGTTCATGTGGTGTGTATGTAATAAGGAAAAAGACCTCTAATCTGAATGCAAGCAGAACAGAATGAAATGTTTTGTGGGTCTCTCATGATTCCCTGGTCAATGGCATAAATTAAAATCTGAGAGTCTAAGCCATTCTTTACCATAATAATTGTTACCCCTATTTCTGCAGATGAGAATGCCTCATAGAGACTTTAAGTGACTGCCTGAGGTCATTCAGCCAGAATCTAAACCCATGACTTTCTGTTCCCAAAGGTCACACTCGAAAACACTTTTCTAAACCACACTGTCCCAAAGCATATAGAACTCCCACGAAAAAGTACTTTTGTTTGCAATATACTAGTTGCTTAATCATTATTTTGCCTATGAATGCTTTAATACACGCTATGATCTCTTTGTCCTTTTACTGTAATATGTGATTCTTTTTAATTATGACCTGGAAATTCCACTCACTGTAGACAGAACACCTGTGCACACCTTCAGTACAACACTATTTATTCAGTGTAACAATCTGCTTTATTCTTTCTACTGCGCTCACTACTCATAATTGAAACTGAGATTCGTTTTTCACAGTCAACCAAGGTCAAACAACAGACGTAGATTTGCACCTTATGAAAATGAACTGTGATTCACACCAGCATATATTTCTCCAGACTTTATTTGGAAAATAGCTAAAGATAGCTAAAGATGTGTCCCCAAAATGTTCTAACCCCCTCACTCTCCTTCACTCACTTCCAGATCGAGTCCTGCTTCTCTGCAGGGAGGTGGCAGTAACAGTCTTGCTGACACCTCATCCGAGATGCACTGCAGACCCCCGTGGGGAAGACCAGAGCCAGTTCTGTCTTCTAAGCAAATCTCTCCCTTCCCTGCTTCACACTTGGCACCTGTTCCGGGATAGTTGGCTAACTTTGAGCTACTCCCGAGTACAATTGCCCAGACAAATACCTTCCACTTTATGGGAAAAGAAAACTTTTGAAATAATGGGGATTCCTGTGGCCTGGAACAGAGAACAGTCGTCTGGGAGGTACTCCATTCCCTATCTCAGTAGATGTATATGTGTTGAGCTTTGAGAGAAAAATTACTGCCTGCATTCTTTGCTCAGTCAACCCAAGAAACCTGAGAGTTTGCTAGTGTCGTCCTTTCTTTGCTTGTAGCATTGGACCTTTCCTGGGCTTCGCTGAAATGTAAGTCTTTCTGAAAGAAGCGAAATATTGTTAGTATCACTTTACTGCTGACTAGGTTATCAGATGTTTTCATAGGACAGAAGATATCGAGTCTACATTAGGTTGAAAGAAGGTGGAAGTGTTGGCCCAGAAAAATGAACTCAGGAATGCAAAACATAAATCCAACCCTCCTCCAGAGCCCACACCGGCGGCTGATTGGAGAAAGGAAGGGAGGAAGGAAGGAAAGGAGGGAGGAGGAAGGAAGGAAGGGAGGAAGGAAGGGAGGGAGGAAGGAAGGAAGGGAGGGAGGAGGAAGGAAGGAAGGGAGGAAGGAAGGGAGGAAGGAAGGAAGGAAGGAGGGAGGAAGGGAGGGAGGAAGGAAGGAAGGGAGGGAGGAAGGGAGGGAGGAAGGAAGGAAGGAAAGGAGGGAGGGAGGAAGGAAGGGAGGGAGGAAGGAAGAAAGGCAGGGAGGAAGGAAGGGAGGGAGGAAGGAAGGAAGGAAGGGAGGAAGGAAGGGAGGAAGGAAGGGAGGAAGGAAGGAAGGGAGGAAGGAAGGAAGGAAGGAAGGGAGGGAGGAGGAAGGAAGGAAGGGAGGAAGGAAGGGAAGAAGGAAGGGAGGAAGGAAGGGAGGAGGAAGGAAGGAAGGGAGGAAGGAAGGGAGGAAGGGAGGAGGAAGGAAGGAAGGGAAGAAGGAAGGGAAGAAGGAAGGGAGGAAGGAAGGGAGGAAGGGAGGAGGGAGGAAGGAAGGGAAGAAGGAAGGGAGGAAGGAAGGAAGGGAAGAAGGAAGGGAGGAAGGGAGCGAGGGAGGGAGGGAGGAAGGAAGGGAGGGAGGGAGGAAGGAAGGGAGGAAGGGAGGAAGGAAGGGAGGGAGGAAGGGAGGGAGGGAGGGAGGAAGGGAGGGAGGGAGGGAGGAAGGGAGGAAGGGAGGGAGGGAGGGAGGGAGGGAGGGAGGAAGGGAGGGAGGGAGGGAGGAAGGGAGGAAGGGAGGGAGGGAGGGAGGAAGGGAGGGAGGGAGGAAGGGAGGGAGGGAGGAAGGAAGGGAGGGAGGGAGGAAGGGAGGAAGGGAGGAAGGGAGGGAGGAAGGGAGGAAGGAAGGAGAGAGGGAGGGAGGGAGGAAGGAAAGATCCAATATAGTTTAAACTTAGTCCAACCTAATAATTTTAATAGGCCCTTTTGTAGTGCTCATTGTCTCTTGTTTCTTATATTCTCTTGACTAATACAAAAGTTTTAAGGAGCAAAAAAATACGTAATATTTTCATGGAAATACATGAACTGAAATGTATTTTTTCTTAAGTCTTCTAAGAGTTAAGTTTCAAAAGACTCAACATTACTTTTATGTTCCATATTCAACATTTCTGTTCTTGAATTCATAACTTGAATTCAAAGTTTCTATTCAAAAATTTCCTGGCCATTTCCTTACCGGTCATGCCCGCTTAAAAATTACTGTTCAATCTCCAAGAACTGCCCCACCCTCCCATTTCTGACACCTAAGACTGAAAAGTAGGTATCAATTGTCAGTTTGCATCCTTCCCAGGACTAAGCCGCTCTACAGAACTTATTAGAAACTTGCTTAAAGACCTGGGGGTAGTCTGCATGCTCTGTATTTCTCCGCTCTGCAAAGGACATAGAAATGCCTTGAACTCTAGAAACTTATTCAAATTCCCTAACATTGAGGGAGCTAACTCAGAACAACTCTGCTGAGGTCACACAAGCCTGATTACTCCCTATGGAACATTTAAAAAGACTTTAACCAGGAAACCTTCCTACACTGATGGTAGGAATGTAAATTGGCGCAGCCATCATGGAGAACATTATGGTAGTTCCTTAAAAAACTAAAAATAGCCTTACCATATGATCCAGCAATTCCACTCCTGGGCATACATCCAGAGAAATCTTGAACTCAAAAAGATACATGCACCTTAATGTCCATAGTAACACTATTTAAAATAGCCAAGACATGAAAGCAATCTAAATGTCCATCGACGAATGGATGACAAGAATGAAATAATGTCATTTGCAGCAACATGGATGGACCAAGAGATTATCACATTATGTGAAGTAAGTCAGACAAGAATGAATATCATATGATATCACTTATATGTGGAATCCGAAAAGAAAAATGACACAAATGAATTTATTTACAAACCAGAAATAGAGTTACAGACATAGAAACAAACTATGGTTACCAAAGAGGAAGTAGGGGATAAATTAGGAGTTTGGGATTAACATATACACACTACTATATATATATAATAGATTTTAAAAATATATCTACTGTATAGTACAGGAAACTATATTCAATATCTTGTGATAACCTATAATGGAAAGAATCTGAAAAAGAATAGATATAGATACATAGATATCACTGAATCACTTTGCTGTACACCTGAAACTAGCACAACATTGTAAATCAACTATATACTTCAACTAAAAAAAATGTTTTAAATACATCTAAGTAACTGCAATTAAAAGCTGCAAATATTTTTATAAGGAAATTATCCTATCAGCGTATCACCTTTGATATAAAGATGTGACTAAAAATGTAAACAGCACAAGTGGAGCCAAAGTTCAAATTTGTTCTTGAAATATTAAACACATGAGAAACAGAAGCTAAAAACAAAATAAACCAAACAAACAAATAACTTTCGCCATCTCACTTTTATTTGCCCAGCCCCCATCAGGAGTCTACTCCCACTAAAGTTATCTAGGGATCCACAAGCAGTTGGCTGTAAGGATAAAAGTCCTATATAAATACCCATGTTGCTTTTTTTGATTTCCTTCTTCCAAGTACACTGGAAAGGACAGGATTTCACATAGGAAACACTTAGTGATAATATTTGGAGGAAACCTGCTGACTTTGTAAGACACAATTGGCCAAACTTCAAGTCAGAAATACCCAGGGAAGTACAAGGCTCCTAGAATTACAAGGATGAGGGTTCTGCAGGCAATGAAACCCTCTGCACAGGACAAGGGATCATGTGCTTACAAAGGAAAACGCAGAAACATTAGCAAGGCGGCAAGCAGCCCAGAATGTGGTATACAGGTGTGGCAAAAAGTAACTAAAGTGTGACTCTGCAATGAGAGGAGGGGAAAAGGGCCTTCAGACTTAATGAAAACAAGAAAAGAGAAGGAGAAGAGAAAAGAGAAAGGGAAGAGAAAGGAGACGGAGATGAAGATGAAGACAAGAAGCAAGAATAACTATCCAGGAAGAGATTCAGCAAAGAAAAATCCACACTCTATCACTGAGTGGATAATTCTCTGAGATGCCAAATGAGAGAATGCTAGGGGAAAAATCCTCTACTAAAGAACTTTTGAGGAGAGACGATATAGCGTGTGCTTAGCATGCACGAGGTCCTGGGTTCAACCCCTAGTGCCTCCATTAATAAATAAATAAATAAACCAAATTAACTCTTCCCTCCAAAACAAAATTTTTAAAAAGAGCTTTTGGGAGTATTCTTGCTGTAGTCATCAACATTGATGATAATTACAAACTGCTGAGTCCACGGAGTAAAACTGTCACTTCTTTTGTGTCCTAAGGACGTAAGTACTACAGAGAGTGTTCATCAATTTCCTCCTAAAGGGATATAAAGACAAATGTATTTTTGTCCTATTAATGTTCTCACTGGAGAGCAAGTTCCAGCGGCTAATATTGGAATATATGGAAGGACATGTTAGATGTTTAGACTACCAGGCTTTTAAAGCAAAAAGATATCTTAAATGCTCTCATGGGTTAAGCAACAAAAGTTAAATGGCAGTGCAAGGCCATATCTAGCTAGATAGAGAAATAAAGTGTCATATCCAACTCCTGTGAGTCGTGATAAGGGGCCTTTTCCAAGAGCGTTAAGTGGAGGGAAAGCCCGCTGTCTCCCCAGCCGCAGCAGCACGGGGTACCAGGCAGCCACCGGGCTAAGGACCGACGATGTTCAGGTAACTCCCCATGGTGTTTGTGAGCCGAGGGGGCGGACAAGTGTGAGGCAAGCACTGATAAACACACGTGATGATACAAGAGTCCACAGCGAGGACACCCATTCGCGGCTTCTGGAGGTGATTACAAGGGAACGGGTGGCCGAAAGACAAACAGATACATCGGGAACAGAAATGCGGTCTATAAAGACAAAGCTTCGCCCACAAAGAAACAAGAATAACTTTTGCCTCCCCACCTCTTCAGAGAAGAGTGAGCACGAGAAGCGGGGAGAGGCCTTTGGGCTTGGAATGTCCTTGTCTGGACCCAGCAGATCTATAATCCTCATTTGTAAACTGGCACAGAGCCCAGGCTTACAGCTGACAGGTGTGTGTCCAGAAGGGCAAAAGGAAAGCCTGTTCTGCATGACATCTTACATGTTTCACTCCTAAAACGCTTTCCCCAAGGCAGATTTCAGCTGTAAAATCACCACTTCCACTAACTCCTTGCCAGAAAAATTAATTATACTTGTAAGTGCTGGTCACAGAGCCAGGATGTGATCTCAGAAGAGTCCGAAAGTCATCTGAAGCTGTCCCTGAATCAGAGCATTTCATCTTCAATAGCTTTACAAGTGAGCACGTGAGTTGTGCCAAGTGTCCTGATCTTGGGCCCATTGTGTTCGCCTCTAGGCACTGAAGGAGATGGGCCTAAATGATGAAGGCATGTTTCTTTATTCTTCTGAAGATATGTCAAGAGCTTTAGACACATGGCGTGGCTGAGACAGAGGAGCCAGAACAGAAATTACTGCAGGTCATGAGGCTCCGGAGCATCCTTTAGTTTACGTGTAGCTCAAAGACCTCTTTTCTCCCTGGGGCTGCTCAGTCCAAGATATACACCTATCATATCAGCACACACAACTCAATAGGGGTTAGAGCTGTAGTTAGAACTGGGAGGATGTAATGAGGCAACGATGTGATCTAGGAGGTAACAGAGCCAATGTTTCCTGTGTAAGTGGGAGTGGGAGGGAGAGAATGTTGTTTTCAACGTGGTGCTTCAGACGTACACTGAGAAAGAGCATCTGATGTTTTCATATGTGGTATTTCCTGCTAATAGACAACCTGCCCTCAGCAGGACGGAGGTGTCCTTCATTTGACGAAGGCAGAACCCAGAACCAAAGAAGAAATGTTCATTTTTATGCTAACAAAACAAGCTCTAAAAGCCCCATTTGGAGACAAGGCTTTGACTTGGGAGAGCAAAGCTTTGTTCCAAAAAGAAGGAATTTGTGTGACCCAAGGAGCCAAGGTAAAGGACTGGAACATACATAAAAGTTAACCAGAGCACGTGGAAGGGTTCTGGATAACATACCACCCCCACCCCCAGGAGGAGAAGCCCTTCTCACATCAGGAAAAGATTCTGGAGAAGAGCTAGACAGGGCTGAGCCTGCTCCCTTCCTCCAATGCGGGATTAAAGTTTCCAAAAGACAATGGAGGCGCCAAGATATGTTTGTGACTCTGATGCCAGAAAATTTGAAGGGAGACCGCCCTGCCCAACTCCACTAAGCCTAGGGTAGGTCAGAAAGAGGAGTATGGAGGCACTGGGGGAAAAAAGAAAAAGAAAACCTTGATTGCCCCTTGATTTGGACAAGCCGCCTACAGAGTGCATGGCCATCATATCACTGTGCTGCCTGCGGTCCCTCTGCCCTGCCCTCAGGTGTTGATTGTTTGAGGGGACACTTGTTCAGGCCTCCTGTTAACACATGAGGGAACTTCAAAGAGGGCGACACTTCAGTTTCTCTCCAGCCTCTCCCCTCTCCTCCCCGCAGCAGGAAGCATGACTTCTCTTACTGCTGACCTTGGGAGGGGGACAAAGCTCTGTGACCTCTGGCCTTTCTATCCAGAACTGTCTGGGAGTTGGAGGTCAGGGATCTATATGTACATATAAACATCCTCCAGGACTTGGGAGCCGGAAGCAGGACCACAATCATCACGATGATGATTAGCATGTTCCTTACCTTGGGTCACTTCAAACTTGACATTGCTCTGTCTTAAGGGGTCTTCATATTCAGAAATGACCTGTTTTTGTAAACATACATGTGGTTGAGCACGACTGCTTGTGTCTGGCAGCTGTTACATTTGGATTATACGGACAAATAAATAAATGTTTAATGATGCTATATGTTTAATGACACACCAAATGGTGTAGAATAAAAGCTGAGCACTCTTGTGTGTGCGTGGGAGCACAGACTGCTAGAGACCTCATAAAACAAGCGAGCAGGCAGTTTTTCACTCTGATTTCATGACCACAGCCATCACTTTTTCTAGCATATTCTTAAAAACCTCAATGTCACACTGCTGCTAGTTTTCTATGTAGTCAGAAGCATCTACTGTCTGAATTAAAATCTGGCAGGCAAGAGAAATTACAGAAATTTCAAAATTTACAGATATTTGTACCAAAGATCTTCAGAGACACAGGATGCCGTAAATTAGAAATGCCTACAAAGCTGCTTTTGCTTGTTCTGGGAGACCAGAGCCTATATTGTGTTCTTAACTTGTCTGCCAATAAAAAATTAAGGACAACCATACCATCTTGAAATTTCCAGAGGAGACTAGCAGAAGAAACTGCAGACAGATGGCCCAGGACAGCACCTTAAAGAGCAGCACACACTGCATCTCAGCTATTACCTTACTGAGAATAATGTGGAACTATGCTTTCAATAAGTCAAAAGATTTCAACATGTCTGCCCTAGCACACAGGTCAGTATGAAGATGTCTAGATCTTGCTCTGAAGCCTGTAATTTAGGCAGAAAGGTACTTAAAAACAGGTATTTCAAAAAAGTAATAGGGACATCTGATTGATTTCCCAATTTTTCGCAGCAGAAAGATCCAAGGAATCTAGTTCACGAGATGGTGTTTTTACTAGCATCACCAGCTGACAATGAAAGTAAAGACAAGACTCAGAGATCTTCTAAATGTGGTTCAAAGGTTCACGATTCACAGCATCCTTCTCATATCACTGCAGGAATCATCTGAAAAGTATGTATTATTTGCCCCATTATAAAAGAACTAGGGTTAGAAATGTGATTTGATTTTTTAAGACAAATGCAGGACTCAAACCCCAGTCTTTTGAAATCTAAGTCCCAATTCACCTTCTCACATTGACTGTACAAAATGTAATGAAAATATCAGGATTATACAACTAGTCTGATCACTTGGGACAACTAGATTGGGTTTTCTGTTTTACTTAAACATCTATTTAATACCACTCATGTCAAATTGAATGTTAAAAGTTTGTGTCTACACAGAAGAAACCACTGTACTTAGACTTTATATTAGGAAATGGATTGATTCAAGATCTTAAGGTGTTTACCTTAATGCTCTAGTTAACTTGTTCTTCATGTTGAGATCTTGAAATGAACAACTGTCTTGCTCACAGTGTCACAGTATACAAATCACAGCGTGGAGCTGAAGATCTGTATGTAGTTAAATTCTTGCTGCACTTTATACTGAACATGAACCCCCTCCTGTCGCAGCCTCATGTCACCATGTTCTGCTATTTGTTATTCTCCTCCTCCACTACCTAAGAATAATACTCCTCAAGAGACCAATTTGTGAACCACACTGCCTGGATTCAGATCCTGGATCAGCAGCTTACATGTGTCTCCATGTCCTTACCTACACCTCATGCATGTAGTGAGCATTAAAGGAGCCAATAATTGTAGTCCCACAGAGGCCAAGATAACAGTCTAAGAAGACCCTGAACTTAACTCCTCACACAGGCACGCCTAAATTACTGTTATTTACAGAGCAACTATCAATGAGAATGACCTGAGGACTAGCAAAAAAAAATTGCCACTAAATATATAAAGAAGGAACCTCAACAAGAAGGGAAGGAGGGTGGAGACACAGGATAGTCAAGACCTACGCCCTCAGGTGGGCATCACAAACGAGAGGACAGTCAAAATGGCAGAGGTCCTCCCAGAGAAGTGGGGGGAGGGGAGCCATTAATAGATTCAAACATAAAAAGAGAAAGGAATCCAAACATAACGCTAAAGGTAGTCATCAAGTCACAAAAGAGAGCAAAAGAGGAAAAAAACAAAAAAGAACTGTAAAACAACCAGAAAACAATCATCCAAATGACAATAAGTACACACCTATAAGTAATTACTTTAAATGTAAATAGAAGAAAAACTCCAATAAAAAGACATAGAGTGGTTTAATGAATTTTTTTAAAAAAAGGACCATATGCTGTCTCAAGAAACTCACTTAATATGTAAGGACACTCACAGGTTGAGAGTGAGAGGATGTAAAAAGTATTCCATTCAAATGGAAATAAAAAGAAATAAAAAAAATAAAAAGCTGGAGTAGCAATATCTATATCAGACAAGGTGGACTTTAAAAAAGAAAAAACTAAAGAGAGACAAAGAAGGACATTACATGATAATAAAGGAATCAGTCCAACAAGAAGGGTAACAACTGTAAATATATATGCACCCAACATAGGAGCACCTAAATACATAAAGCAAACATTAACAAACATAAAGTGAGAAATTGACAGCAATGAAATAATAATAGGGAACGTTAACACTCTATTTACATCAGTGGAAAGATCATTCAAACAGAAAATCAATGAAGTGGGCTTAAATGATACATTGGAACAAATGGACTTAATAGATATATATATAGAACACCCATCCAAAAGTAGCAGAATACACATTCGTTTCAAGGGCACATAGAACTTTCTCCAGGTAGATTACAAGTAGGACAAAAAAATAATTCTCAATAAATTTAAGAAGATTGAAATCATATGAAGTATCTTTTTGACCACATGGTATGAGATTAAAAATCAACTACAAGGAAAACATGGTGGTGTGTATATATATATGGCATTAGCCATAAGAAACAATGAAATCTTGGCCTTTTTGATAACATAGATGGATGTAGAGGATATTATGCTAAGTGAAATAAGCTAGACAAAGACAAATAGTGTATGAAAGATGGCGGAGTAGTAGGTCCACAATCTCGCCTCTCTTCGCAGCTGCAACAAAACCACAAGCGATTGCTAAACAACCATTGGAAAAAAAGACTGGAACCTAGAAAAAAGATATTTTTTCAGCTGGAAACATAAAGAGGGAACCACAGCAGGATGGTAGGCGGGACATGCTCGAATTATAATCAGGCTCCATACCCCCCAGGTGGGTGACCCACAAGTTGAAGAATAATTAAGTCACAGAGACCCTCCCACAGGAGTGAGAGCTCTAAGCTCCATGTCAGGCTCCCCAGCCCAGGGTTCTGGCAGTGGGAGGAGGAGACCCTAGAACATCTGGTTTTGAAGCCCAGTGGGACTTAACTCCAGAAGCCCCACAGGACTGGGAGAAACAGAGACTTCATTCTCTTGGAAAGCAAACAGAATCTCATGTGTGCCAGGTCTAAGGGCAGAGGCAATGATTTCATAGAAAACTGCCTTCTGGTTTTGGAGGGTCTCCTGGGGATGTGGGGGACAGCTGCTTCTCACCCAGGGGACATAAAAGCTGGTGGCAGACATTCCCAGAGTGTTCATCTGCATGAGCTTTCTTGGAGGCTGGCATCTTGATTAGATCATTAGCGCCAAGACCCAGCCCCACCCAACAGCCTGTAGGCTTAAGGGCTGGGAAGCCCCAGGCCAAACAACATACTGGGTGAGAACACAGCCCCACCCATCAGCAGACTTCCTGAGTCACAAACAGCCTTACCCACCAGAGGGCCAGGGCCAGCCTTCAACCCAGCAGTGGGCAGGCATGGACTCCTCCTGCCAGGAAATCTACGTAAGCGTCTAGTCCATCCTCATCCACCAGGGGGCAGATACACAAACCAGGCTCTACACTGGGACCAGCTGGACCCTGGCCTTTGGGTGACAAGAGAGGAGTGTACTGCTGAGACACATAGGACATCTCCCACAGAGGGCCACTTCTCCAAGGTGGAGAAAAATAGCTAACCAACCTAAAAATATAAATAGAAAGACAGACAATAAGAGGTGGCAGAGGAATATCTCCCAGGCCAAGGCACAAGATAAAATATCAGAAGAAGAAATAAGTGATGAGGAGATAGGTAATTTATCTGAGAAAGAGTTTAAAGTAATGATGGCAAAAAACTTACAGCCAAGAATACGCTATCCGGCAAGGCTCTCGTTCAGATTTGATGGAGAAATCAAAAGCTTCATAGACAAACAAAAGCTAAAAGAATTCAGCACTAAATCAGCTTTACAACAAATATTAAAGGAACTTCTCTAGTCATCAAATCTTAAGAAAAGAGAACAAAAAGACTGAGGGAAAAAAAAGACTTATAAAAGACTGCTTTGGCAATTTAGGGTCTTTTATGGTTCCATATAAGTTTTGGAATTGTTTGTTCTAGTTCTGTGAAAAATGTCGTGAGTATTTTGACAGGGGTTGCAGTGGGTCTGTGGATTGCTTTGAGTAGTACGGCCATTTTGATAGTGTTGATTCTTCCAATCCAAGAGCACAAGATATTTTTCGATTTCTTTGTATCATCTTTAATTTCCTTTATCAATATTTTACAGATTTCCGAGTATAGGTAACCTCCCAGGTTAAGTTTATTTCTAGATATTTTGTTGTTTTTGATGCAGTGGAAATGTTTATGCCAGTTATTAAATGCTGGTTTTTTAAGTGAAAAAAAAAAGTGAATGAAGGTCTGCAAATGGCAAGATATCCTTCTTTTTAATGGGTCAGTTGCATTCCATTACATAGATATGCTACATCTTCTTTATCCATTCATCTACTGATGTGCATTTAGGATGCTTCCATATCTTGTCAGTTATAAATAATGTTACTGTTAATAGCAGGGTGTATGTATCTTTTTGAATTAACTTTTCGCTTTTCTCTGATGTGTGCCCAGGAGTGAAGTTGTTGGGCCATGTGGTGGTTCTATTTTAGTTTTTTGAGAAACCTCCATATCGTTTTCCATAGAGACGGCACTAATTTACATTCCCACCAACAGTGTACAAGGGTTCCCCTTTCTCCACATCCTTGCCAACACTTGTTATTTTTGTTCTTCTTGATGATTGCCATTGTGATTTTGATTTGCATTTCCCTGGTGTTATTAATGATATTGAACAGCTTTTCATGTTCCTGTTGGCCATCTGCATTTCCTCTTTTGGAAAAATGTCTATTCAGTTCTGCCCATTTTTTAAATGGATTGGTTTTTTGTTTGCTTGCTTTTTAACTGAAGTGCAATTGATTTAAAATGTTGTATTATTTTACAGTGTACAGCATGGATGGACTTAGAAAGCATTATGCTAAGTGAAGTGGGTCAGAGAGAGAGGAACAAATACTGTAAGATACCACTTACATGTGGAATCTAAAAAAAATACAACAAACTAGTGAATATTACAGAAAAGAAACAGACTCACGAAGTAGAGACAAACTAGTGGTTACCAGGGGGAGAGGGAAGGGGGAAGGGCAAGATGGAGATGGAGGATTAAAAGGTACAAACTGTCAGGTATAAAATAAGCTACAAGGATGTGCTGTACAACATGGGGAATACAGCCAATATTTTATAACTATAAATGGAGTATAACCTTTAAAAATTGTGAATTACTATATTGTATATCTGTAACATGTAATATTGTACATCAACTATAATTCCATTTAAAAAACATGATATTGTAAAATAAATACATAAATAAAAAAAGAAAAAAGTCAAATACTGTATGATTTCACTTTTACATGGAAATTTTTAAATAAAACAAATGAATAAACATAAAAAACACAGAGTCATAGTACAGAGAACAGACAGGTGATTTCCAGAAGAGAGCGGGATGGGGCGGATGGGCGAAATAGATGAAGGACATTAGGAAGTATAAACTTCTAGTTACAAAATAAATGTCATGGGCATGAAATGTACAATGTGAGAAATATAATCAGCAATAACTAAAATCTTTGATGATAACAGATGGTAACAGCCTACAGCGGTGATCATTTTGTAATATATAGAAATACCAAATCACCAGGAATTAACATAGTATTGTAAGTCAATTATACTTCAAAAAACAAACAGACTTAGGGACAAAGAGATCAGGTTTTTGGTTACCAGAGGCAGAGGGTGAAAGGAGAGTACATTGGATGAAGGTGGCCAAATGTACAAACGTCTAATTATAAGATAGATAAGTATTAAGGATGTAATTTACAACATGATTACTATAATTAACACTACTGTATATTATATATGAAAATTGCTAAGAGTAAATCTTAGAGTTCTCATCATAAGGAAAAAGTTTTTATATTTTTCTCTTTTGTTATTTTGTATCTGTATGAGATGATGGATCGCTAAATTTATTGTAGCAATTAATCATAATCATTCTGCTATGCCCCTTAAACTTATTACAGTGCTCTACATTAGTTACACTTTAATAAGACTGGAAGAATTAAAAATTACCTCCTTTGAATTAAAAACTACTTGAGACGCTCAGGAAAGTGTCAAAAATCCATTTTGAAAAAAAGAAGGGTAAAGGATTATAAAGAACTTGGAAGGCTTCCAGGCACATGGTTAAGTGTTCAACATTTATTAGCCATTTTAGTCTGTCCCCGCCTCCTCCTCAGCATCATATTACTGTTTTCTATTCTGTTCTTCTGCCTTTCTCCCAAATGAAGGTTATTGGGAGATTGTTTATTCTGACCTCAAGTTTTCAGGTAAAGGAACTTTACCTGGAACAACTCACCCAGCGTCTTTCCTGTCCTCCTCAAGGGAGGAAGGGTGGCTTATCTGATTGGTGAGCTTCGGGCAGGGATGTCTGTTCTCTCTAGTCTGCCTGTGTTCTGCTTTGCTCTCCTTTCCAAAGCCAGGGGCAAGGAAAAGACATCTGACTACTAGGTGAAACCCCAGCAATGTGTTCTGACCTCAGAAATCGAGCTATGTTCTCTGATCAACTTTACCAGTAATCAGGGTGATGTTTCCATCATTAACTGCCTGATCCCTGTGCCAGCTCCACATGTGTTTCAAGCTGCAGGGGAGGAGGAACATTACCCATTGGTTGGCAAAGTCCTCAGTGTTAGCCTGCACCCAAATTCTATTTTCTCTCCTGCATGCTTAATCCACTCCTTCAAATTTCACCTCTCTTCTAATGAATGACACAATCACAGACCCACTTCTGGGATAGACCTGTTCTAGCACTGCGAACATTTTTCAAAATGGAACTCGTGTCTGTGCCCCAGCCGTGACCTTCCATATGCCCAACATTAATGCTTTTGTCGTTCACCTTGTCTCCCAAGCCAAAATCCCAGGGGTTTCTCCGACCCTCTCCTTTGCTCACCGGCCATGTTCAAGTCCATTTCCCTTATGTGGCCCATGTTCTTCTCCTCATTTACCCTCCCATGCCCTCTATTTGGGCTTTCCTCATGCCTCATACATGACAATATCTTACCTTTTCCCTGCCACCAATCTTTCCTCCTCCTCTCCATTTTCCAGCTGCCACTAGGGTGATCCTTTCAAAACAACAACAACAAAATCAATGGAACAATCTTCCTGGATAAAGTCTGAACTCTGCAGGGGAATGGCTTCCATTATTCAGTCTGTGTCTAACTCTCCAGCCCAGTTCCTCATGATTAATCTCCTCTATAGACATGCCCTACACTTAGCCGTACTGTACCCTTCTGAGAATACTGAGACTCAGACTCGTGGCTCTTTAGAGCTTAAGTAGAAAAATATGTAATCAAGATAAAATGAATTTTACCATCATCAAAAAGTCCATCCTACCAAACATGAATAAAGATTTTTGAGTACTTCAAATAGGCATTCAAATTCTAGTATTTTAAAGGTAAGAGTGGTCAAATCAGAGGAGGATGTTGGACAATGCTTTCCTTTATGTCATATCAATGCTAACTTCTCTGCTGTCAGTAAAAAGAAATCCAACAAATAAGCTCTCAAGTCTCCTGTCACACAGCCCTCAACATGGAAAACGTCAGGCTCAAAAGACTGTCTCTCAGGCCTCGAGGCATTCCATGGCTGGCCCCTTTCCCCAAAATCTTCTTCACTTTCATCGTCCTCTTAACCCTATGACCTCAAGTTGGACATCACTTCCATCAAAGAGCCTTTCCTAATTTCTTCCAATCCCACCGTATTTCTCATAGCACCACTCTTGAATGCCATTGTGATTCCTCTTAATTTTGTCTGCATGACCCTCCAAAGTCATTTAAGTCAGGCCCCCTGTCTGTTGACTAGTGAATCATGAGCACTTAGCATCATGTTTGTGCACAGTAGGTGCTTAATAATTGCTTGTCAAATAAATTAACAGGTAAAATGTTTACTGTATACCACACATTATGCTAAATACAAAAGATAGGAGTGAGGTAGACTAGAGGGGCACAAAACAAACTTAATGGCACTGTATTGACTTTAAGACGTGTACAACATACTCTGGAGAAGCAAATTAAGTGATACAGGCCAGTTCTTTCAATGTTTTCTTCCTTCATTTTTCAAATAATAAATGTCAATATCAATAATAATTTTTCAAATGCATTTTGATGCAAGCAAAGAATTTCTGAAGAATTACATTAACTGATAAAATAGAATGCAAGGTACAGTCAATAACTGTGTCTTGACAGTAAATTTAGGATCACTTACTGCCTTTAATGACTCCTAATCAGGAAGGATCGAGTTTTCCCCTTCAGCAACCATAGCCACTTTATTACCTGTGAGCAGTTCGCACTTGCCAATGCTAGTTTTATGTGAAATGGGTTTACATTGCATGAACTTGGAAAATAACCGTTGATAATTTTTCCTGTGCTCTTCAGATTTCACTATTACACATACCCATGAATAATGTCTCTCTGTCTTGGCACATAAACTTTAAAACACGTCATCTTGAAGCTAATCATAGATCATGCTACTGTCACAGGTTCCAGGCTGCAATTCTCAACTGCTTGATAAAACCATGGCTGGGAGTCCATCACTGGTTCAGCACATTACCAGGGCAATGTCATTGATTTCATCCACACTAAAAAGTCATCTTTGAGTCATTTCACTTTTTAAACAGAACATTGTGACCGTTTTCCACCTTAATCAGTTATATTTTTAATCAGGGCCTTGTTACAACATGCATGCCAGACGGTTCTAGGAAAAACAGTAGTTAGTCAGCCAGCTAATAAAGCTCCCTGGTTAATTGCTGAGTTTGCTTCCTGCAGCAGATGTCCTGCAGGCAAGTTCATAGACAACTTACCAAGGACCACTGAGACTTGTTTTTGACCTATGTCTCTAAACAAGCTGTAGGAATTGAGGAAAGCCAGTTGTAAGGCTGTTTCGCCTGACAGCATGATTGTGTTGTGCTGGCTGTGAGCCAGGAAAGAGGAGGCTGCCATGTTTTACCAGACACGTGGCCCCATGAGATCTGTGCCTGAACTTGCACCCAGCTCATTAAGTTGACATGGCATGTTCAACATAACTGTTTAAGTTTTAAGAGTACTAAATATAATCAACTCAAGAATAAAAGGCCAAACAACATCTGAATGTTGCTGACAAATAATATTTTCTTACTAAGCTTGTCTCTAACTTGTGAGATTGCCAGTTGCTTTTCTCTGTGCTCAGAGTTTTGAGTCAAAGCAATATATCTTTTACAGAGACATGACTAATGTGCCACAAGTTCTCCCCTGTGCTATGTATAATGAGATAGTAAAGAAAGAAGAAATTGGGAACATTCTGAATATTTATCACACTAACACAATCTACAAGTTTAGAATGCATATATGAAGTTTATGATAATAATTTGAGGAAATTATTACAGAGCCTATTAGATGAACCATTGTGACAGGTAGCCTTTTGTAATTTAGATGACAAAGTTTCTCAAAAGTACCGAAATGTCACAACCAGATCTCCTCTCACTCCTGTTCACACACATAAGATTGCCAGACTCTTGGAAAACTGTTAACCTAGAACCAAAATCCAGCTGTTCTAAAGTTAAGCAAAACACCAAACTTAAAAAATTCTCCATCTTAAGAGATGAACTTTTACACGGAGTGCTTTTCCCTTTGGCATAAATTGGCACTGTGCAATGAAATGGCTATCTCAACTGTCTAACTTCACAACTGGAAGTTCAGCATACTCTTTTCAGTGGCATGTCTAAAATTGCTTAGCATTTGGTATGTTTGTCTTTCTTCTCTTTGACCATCAACTCAGTAAGAGTTAAGAACTTTTCTTAAACTTCTTTGTATTCTGCATGTGCGTAACAAAATTTCTTACAGACAGCAAGTAACAAATGAATGCTGTTGACTGAAAAGACATATAACTATAATGGGTCTTTTTCAGAGCCCAAAGTTTGAAACAAGGTTTCCAGCCAGAAAGAACAGGAAATCTTTGACAATAACAAATATCTTTACACCTTCATTTTGTATTTCAACAAAAAGATCATTTTTAAACCAAAATGATAACCAGAACTATTTCATATATTTTAACATTAGATCTCAAGACAAAACTAAGAGGATTTGAAAAGAAGCATAAAGAACCTTGCCTGTGTTACAAACACTATTAAAATCAGATCGTGAAAGTGAAAAGTTTGGACAACCATATTACCCAAGCAGAGATTTGTTTATGCCAAGAAAACTATAGTATGTTCCTAAAAGATACATTCCAGGGCTGTGTGTGTGTGTGTGTGTGTGTGTGTGTGTGTGTGTGTGTGTGATTAGTACTCCTGCTTTAAATGTATGCCTATGCATCATGAAGATACTGAAATCTCTATTAAACTTAAATTTAAAAGTAGCCTGCTAGTAATCAAAATTAGTATTTATAGAGAGGGCACTACATGCTAGGTACTACTTTAAACCTATACATATATTAATTCAATATACAGCAGTCCTATAGCTAGGTGCCATCCATATCTTCACTCTGTAGATAAAGAATCAGAAGTACAGGAGATAGGTATCTTGCTTGCCTAAGCTACACAGCTAATATGTGGCAGGATAAGAAGCTAGCTAGCCAGTCTGACTACAGTTTCCCACTTAACCAGTATACTAAGATATTCTTTTAAAAAAACACAACTGGATGGCAGAATAAGAGGACCCTGAGCTCACCTCCCCCCATGAAGACATTAAAAATACATGCGGAGTAATGCTAACTAAAAACAACCTGGAGACTGGTAGAAAGGATCTTTTAGAACCAAGGTTGTAAACATTCACACAGTCAGGCAAAGAGGGAGTAGAGGCGATCAGGTCAGGACCTGTGCTGCTGGGAGGGGACTCAGAAGAGGAGGGGGATTATATGGGTGGTGACCCTCCCTGAGTAGTGAGGGGTTTGAGCCACATATTGGGCATCCCCACCATGGGGGTCTGACACCAGGAAGAAGCGTCCCGAAGCTGGTTTGAAAACCAGTGGGTCTTAACTGAGGGGTGTAAGAAACCAAGATTCCATTTTGGGAAGAGTGTACATACATGCTTGCTTACATCCAGGAAGTGCAGAGGAAACAGATTGAAAACTAACCACCAGAGGCTTTGACTGGCTTGCTGGGACCCTCCCAACACACACCCCAGGGTGCATAAAGAACTTCTCAGACAAAAACTGAAAAAGTTTGTCAATACTAAACTGACCTTATAAGAAGTGATAAAGGGTATTCTTTAACTGGAAAAGAAAAGTCTACAAGAAGAAGAAAGAATTTACAAGAAAGGAAAAACTCACTAGAAAAGGCAAATATATAGAAAGGTTATGGTTCAACTACTTAAATAAACTAGTACAAAAATAAAAGGACAAAAATTTATAAAATTAACTGTAACTACAATAAACAGTTAAGGGATAGATATAAAGAAGTAAAATATCTGTTTTTGATGTCATATTTTACATCTTTATGTTGATATAAAAATGTAGACTGTTTAGCATGTGTTTAAAATTAAATGGCTAAAAGTTTAAAAACAAGTAGATAAAACTTTAGGTCAACATATATGAACTCCATGGTAACCACAAATCAAAAATCTACAATAGATACACAAAAACGAGAGAAAAAGGAAAACAAGCATGACTAAAGAAAATCATTAAATCATAAGGAAAGAGACCAGACGAAGAAGGAAAAAACAAAGAACTACAAAAACAACCAGAAAACAAGGAACAAAATTGCAATAAGTACATACTTATCAATAATCACTTTAAATGACAATAGACTAAAACCTTCAATCAAAAGACATTGGGTGGCTAATTGGATAAAAAACAAAACATGTCTATATGATGCCAAGAAGAGATTCACTTCAGAGTTAATGAAAACACAAACTGACAGTGACAAAATGAAAAAACATATTTTACAAAAATGAAAATGAAAAAGAACCTGGGACAGCAATACTAATATAAAGTAGAATTTAAAGCAAAATCTTTTTTAAAAGACAAAGAAAGGCATTATATAATGCTAAAGGGATCATACAAAAAGAGGATGTAACATTTGTTAACATACATGCACTTAATATAGGAGCACCTAAATATATAAAGCAAATATTAACATACTTAAAGGAAGAAATTGACAATTCTACAATAATAGTATGGGACTTTAACACCCTACTTACATTAAGGGACAGATTATCCAGACAGAAAATCAATAAGTAAACACCAGCCTTAAAGGACACATTAAACTAGTTGGATTTAATAGATGTCTACAGAACATTATTTCCAAAAATAGCAGAATACACATTCTGTTCAAGTTAACATTCTCCAAGATAGATCACATGCTAGGCCACAAAACACATCTCAACAAGTATAAAAGGATGGAAATCACACAAAGCATCTTTCCTAACTGTTGCAGAAAAATGTGTTACAGCTCAGTTGTGACAGCAACCTGGATCCACGTGAAAGACCAAACAGCACTCAGGGACTGGGAGAACTCAAGTTTATTATGCCAGCAGGCCCAGAGAAGTTAACACTTCAAGCTCTGGATCCCATCTGCAGGTTTACACAGGCCTTTTATAGGCTGCCAGTTTTACACTTTGCAACATCATATGCAAATAAAGTACAACAGAAGTTGACCAACCAGGAACAAGCTATGTAGAAATAGACCAATCAAGAGTGAGCTCCATGCAAATGAAGTACTACAAATGGACCAATCAGAAGTTAGAGAAGTGGACCAATCAGAAGTGAGAGTAATAACCAATCAGGAGTGAAGGAAATAACCAATCAGAAGTGAGCTAAGGGAACCAATAGAATTCTAGGTGTAAGTTAGCCGCTTTAGAGGCAAAAAGTTAGAAAGAGCCTCTGGGCCAGGGAACCAGACGGTGCTAAGAGGAGAGAAGCGGCCCTGCCTAGGAGTCCTGCAGGTCTTTTTATGGGGTGGAGAGTAAACAACGTGCTACCAAAAAAATAAATAAATAAACAGTGGAGCAATAAAGAAGTCAAACAGGATTTAGCAACTCTCATCCATCTGTAACACCATACACATAAATAAACTCAAAATGGATTAAAGGCCTAAGTCTAAGGCCTGAAACCATGAAACTCTTAGGAGAAAACATAGGCAGGACACACTTTGACATAAGTTGTAGCAATATTTTTTGGATCTATCTCCTCAGGCAAAGGAAACAAAATAAAAAATAAACAAATAGGACCTAATTAAACTTAAAAGCTTTCACATAGCAAAGGAAAACATCAACAAAACAAAAAGACAACATGCTGAAGAGAAGAAAATATTTGTGAATGATACAAATGATAAGGGTTAATATGCAAAGTATATAAACAACTCATACAACATAGTCCCCCAAAAAAAGAAAAAGAAAAAGAAAAAAACAACTGATTAAAAAATGGGCAGAAGGCCTAAACAGACATTTTTCCAGAGAAAAAAGATGCTCAACATTGCTAATCACCATGGAAATGCAAGTCAAAACAGCAATGAGATATTATCTCATGCTGGTCAGAATGGCTATCATCAAAAAGACCACAAATAACCAATGTTGGTGAGGATGTGGGGAAAAGGCAATCCTAGTACACTGGTGGGAATGTAAGTCATTGTAGCCACTATGGAAAACAGTATGGAGGGTCCTCAAAAAACTAAAAGTAGAACTACCATAAGAACCAGCAATTCCACTGCTGGGTATATATCCAAAGCAAACAAAAACACTAATTCAAACAGATATATGCACCCCTATGTTTATAGAAGCACGAATTTATTTATTTACAGTAACCAAGATATGGAAGCAAGCTAAATGTCCATCAACAGATGACTGGACAAGGAAGATGTGATATATATCTGGTTTCTGGGAAAACTTTTTAAATTTTCTTCATTTTTAATTTACAGTGGAAAGAATATAAATCATTCAGAAAACATTTTCGATATTTTAAGGGCAATTCAAAACATTTTGCATGGTTTCCAGCAGCTGAGTTGTATCACATATATAAAGTAGATGATTTCTTTAAGTTTTGCTTCCAAACTATCTATTCATTGTTCTGTGCACAATCATGAATGTAAATTCTTTCATCCCTCTTAAAGTATGTTTTTCGTTTTGTTTTATTTTTCGCAGTTTTAGTTCCATTCTTTTACTTTCGTTATCTCTCTTTTCTTTGAGGCCAATTTTTCTGGGGTTTTTTTTATTCTTATCTTTCTGTAAGAGCATTTACTCAGACTCCTGGTATTACTGACTGCCTCTTCACAATTACGATAGTTCAGGCCCTAATTCATCATTGTATTGGATGTTTTCCCAAGGGAAGATAATAAGAACCAAAATCTATGAAAATTATCAAACTTCCAATAATAAAAGAAAGACAAACATAAACACCCATGAGATTTCATTTTAATAAATCTTATTCAAGCAGAGGCTTTTTTTTATAACACCCAGTTTTGTCAAGGGTGAAAGGAAATGTGCATTCTCACATAATTATGTTTGGAAATATGTATAAGAAGCCTTAAGATGTGCTTACTTTTGACACAATAACTCCATTTCCAAGATTTTGACCTAAGAAATTGTCATGGATATTTTCAAAATTTTAGCTACAGGAATAACTATTTCCATGCTATTAAAGTAATGAACAATGAGAAAATGTCCAAATACAGGAGATTAAATGGTGGCATATGTATTGAATGGAATAGTACTATTTTAAATGATACTGGAGAGTAGAAAACAAAATCAAAAATTGAAATATGTTAAATGGAAAAATACTTTTTAAAATCCATGCATGCAACTCTACTGTCAGCGAGTTGACTTAAAGGTTTGGAGGAAGAAAATGAGAAGGAAAACAGATATGAAACATGGCTGGCAAAGATGAGTAGAAGTCTCGCCAACTGCCAAGTCCAATGCTGGTTGAACGGCTCAAAATAAAGCCTAGCTCCTTTTCTGAAATAAATGATAAACTACATTCCTATAAAGTACATACTATTGAGAAAGAACTAATAAAGAATTTTTAAATGATCTTTGCTTATTGATAAGGGAAAGAGAAAATTTTAATGAGAATGCAGTTTGAATATTGTCCCATCAAGACTTTCTGAGCATGGCTGAGGTAAAGAAGTTAAATTGACCAATGATGTTGGGTCCCCCAAGGAGAGCAGAATCCTGGGATGGTGAGAGCTCTGTAAACACAGGTGACCATTCACAAGAACGCCACTAGCCAAACTCCCTAAGTGATGCATTAGCCCTGGGTGATTGATCTAGAACTTCGCAAGAGTAATTCTAAATATTTATGTATTTTTATTCAAAGGAAAGAAAAATTGCTCTCATCTACTCCCTAAAGGAATTTACACATTCTTTTTTGATAGAAAACAGGATTGGGATGGAAAGCTAATGGTACTCAAGACTGACAAGTCATCTCACACATGTGTAAATTAAAAATTAGAATGGGCTAAGAAGGCAAAAATTTTCACATCTGCAAGACAAAGTGGTTGCAAAAGTGTATGTGTTAAAGAGGACATTAAAGTCATGAAGAGCACACATTTGTTGACCATAAACACAAACCACCAAATCCCAAAATACTAAAAATGAGTCAGAAAGGAGGTCATTCTGGAACAACTTTACTAAACATATGGAATTCATTTCCCCCAATAAATTGTGAGAGACAAAATTAGAATAGTCCAAGAAGGGACTGGCTAGAGTACTCTTGTTTATGGATTTAATATACTATAAAAAAGAGGATAGTAATGTCAGTCCAAGAAGACCATCAGAGCAGGAATCAGCCAAGCACACCTTCAAATGTGATCTTGTGTCACTGACAGTCACCAAATAGACCCTGCGCAATGCCATTTATTGTGTTTTTACCTGCACTGACACAGTACCTGGTATATGATGGGTAGTCAGTGCATATTCATTCAATGACATCAAATAAAATCTGTACATACCAGTACTCTCCAAACCTCATTAATCTTCAATCTGCTGTGTCATTGCTCTTAGAGAGAAGGAAACTAAAAGCCAATGCCTTACCAGAATTGCAATCTCCCAAATACTTCTTAAACTCAATAAAAAGGTAAAAGTCAGACATTCTCCCTTTATAGAAACATGAAGAATGTTAAGATAGAGTCATTAAAGTATTCTTGAGTTTCTGAAGAAAAAATAGTAAAGTAATGCCAAAGTATTATATTAAAAGGAAGTACATAGAAGGTATTCAATTGAGGTCACCCATTATTTACATCTGTCGTCTTAGTACAAAA
The DNA here is from genome assembly GCF_048564905.1 of Vicugna pacos. Taxonomy (NCBI): domain Eukaryota; kingdom Metazoa; phylum Chordata; class Mammalia; order Artiodactyla; family Camelidae; genus Vicugna; species Vicugna pacos. The sequence continues at coordinate 10,109,619 of NC_132988.1, read as the reverse complement.
ACACCACTTAACAAAGAATCTCATCACGACACATCTTCTCCTCCTTCATCCAACAATCGTTTTAATGAAATTTTGTTACTTACCAGCTGCTTTTTCAAAAGACCTATGACAACTATAGCGTTGTGACTTGAGTTTTATCTTACCCTTGGAAAACAAATTTGTGAGAAAATAACCCCCCTTTTCTCTCTACCATCTTTTCCTGTGAAGAAGGCACTCAAGAACATCTCTTGCAAGTAGTTCAAAAGGTATGACTACTTTGTCAGGATTGCCAAAATCTATTAATGAAAAGAAGCAAACAAAATGCTATAAAATGCTCTGATATGATGGCTCTAACAGATGTACATGTAAAAAGTCTCAAGGTCTTTCCCTTCTACTCACACCAGGAATCTTTCCAGCCCTCCCCTGAACCATAAGGAATATGCTATGTATTTTATCAGATTTTGTCACTGGCCTTCTGGAACCCACTATTGCAGCTGCAGAGGATAACAAGAATCAAGGTCTTCTCAAAGTCCCTTCCTATCGCTTCCCGTATTAATCAAAGATGAGTCTGGAAAAAAAGTGTATCCTAGAAGTCCAAACCTGCTGTCCCTGCAACATCCTTGTCACTACTGAGAAACGGAGTCAGTCTAAATCCTCAGACCTAAACTCCATACAAGGGTCAAAACTAACAAGTCAAAGCAGAACTTCCACTTCCTAGAACAATGACTAAGGGTAGGAAGGTAAGAGGCATGAAAAGAGGATGGAGAAAATATTTTCTCCCAATGATTCCCATAGATAGTATTTTTTTTCTTTTGAAAAAATTCAAATCCACGCAAAAATGAAAGAACAGTACAATGCACATTGTTATATCCCTTCTCTCTATACACCAACTGTCAATCATCTCGTTACACCTACTTCATCTCTATTTAGGGACCTACAAATACCTTCTTCTGCCAAGCCATCCAAAAGTAGTTTGTGAACAAGACAACTCACCCCTAAATACTTCAGCACACATCCCCACAAACAAGGACATTTTCCCAACACTATTACCTGGCCTTAAAAATGAGTTAATAGCAATATTCAACCTCTAAGCCGTGCTCAAACTGTGCCACTTGTCCTAAAATGTCCTTAATAGCTTTCTTTTAAATTCAAGATCAAACCAAATTCACATTACACTTGGATGTCACATCTCTTTAATCTTCCATCATCTCCCGTTGATCTTTATGACACTGAATCTTTTGATGAATCCAGGCCAATTGTTCTACAAAATGTTCTACCTTCTGAATTTGTTTGATGGTCTCTACAGCAGGTTTAGATAAAATATTTCCAGCAAGAATCCCACGAAGGTGATGCTTTATACTTCCCCGCTGCATCACATCAGAAAGAACCTAATGTCCGGCTACGCCATTGCTAGCGGCAGTACCAAACTCGACCATTTTGTTCAGTGTTTGCTGCCAGATCTCTCCACTGTAAAGGCGTATTTTGTCCCATTGGGATTAACAAGTCATATGTGGTGGAATGCTTTGAAACCATGTCGATACTCTGTCTTTCAATAACCTGGCATCCAATAGTTTTGGCATTCAGAGATGTTCCACACTTTATTGTTACACTGGGAAGTTTATAAAGCAGAAAATTTTTAATTCTGTCATTTCTTCTGCATTTATTAGCTGGCACTCTGATTTTAAAAAGAGCTTTTATTTTCTCTCTTTATCCATTGTTTTCTCTCTTTCTTTCTAGTATTATCATGAAATCAAGGAATTTTTATATTGGCTGTGCTTCTTTATCATTGAAGCTCAAATTGTCCTGAATTTGGTTCATTGGATCCCTTTCTAGTCAGTTCATGAGGTTTTTTGTGGTTTTTTTTTTTTTTGACATGTTTCCATCATCCTTTGAGCATTTTCTTATTTTCTGGCCAATTTTCAAATGGGTGATTCACACTCTTTTGCTTCAGCTCTTTTTTGTCTTGCAACTGCCTTGGTTTGGGTGCTTACTACTTCTCACTTGGACTTTAACACAACCTCCTAGAATGTCCTTATTTTTAGGATTCACATGTTGAAGTATTTGGAAGTGACAAGGCATGATGGCTACAACCTACCTTCAAATGGTTCAGGAGGGAAAAATACATAAACCAAATGTGGCAAAATGTCAACAATTGAATCTAGAGGCTGAGCATACAGGTTTTCATTGTACTGTTCTTTCAACTTTTCTGTGTCTGTGTTTGAAATTTTTTACAGTAAAATAAGGAGGAAAAAAATACTCCCTAATGGATTCAACCTATTCATCCTCTCTGCAAAGCAACCAGCATTATCTTCTTTACATCAGTGATAAATAAGCATGTCACTCTCCTGCTCAGAAACCAGGAGCTCCCCACCTCACCTCATGCCATTGGAGGTGTTAATTACACTGATGAAAAACATGGACCCTGCAGTCAAATCATGGACACTGACTCAAGTCCCAGACTTACTACTTATTATCTTGTGATCCTGGACATGTTTCTTAACCTCCCTGTGCCTCAGCTTTCACACATGGGATCGAGGATAATAATAATGGTACTTACCTCAAATTGTCATAAGGGTTAAATGGGCAAACACACATAACACACACAAAATAGTGGCATATAGTTATGCTACATCAGCGGTAGCTCTCTGTAGGTCCAAGTACTTCCTTTCACATTATTATTTTTAAAAGATTATGGAGTTAAAAGCCTTTAGGAAATGCCAGTTTAAATTAAGTAAAGCAAAGGTCTTTACTATAGGAATTCTCATTACAATATTAAATATTGTAAGGCCTGTAATGAATCTTCAGATATGTAAATCTCACACTCAGTTCATCTCATGAGGCCAGCACTTTGCAGATCTGACTTTGGGAACTGCTGAAGCAGAAAATAAAATCTAAATTCCTTCCTTCACTTGATTTTGAACGATGTCCATGATAAGACTCTACCCACCTGTCAGACTCTCAGTCTCTGCTTTCACTTACTCTACTCTTCAGCCAAACTTCAACCCCTCCTACCTCCCAATGTGCCCTTAATTCCCCCATAAGTGCGTGGCTCTCTGTCTGCAGAGATTTTCCTCCCATCTCCACCCATCAAAACCAGCTCAGGTGGTGATGCCTTTTCAAAGACCATCCAGAAGCTCCCAGGTAAAGTTAATTTTCTATCCTTACCCTTGCTAAGTATTTTATTTGAAAGACTATAAAATGCCATAAAAATAAATGAAATTTTGTCATATGTTATAGAGTTTTAGTTTTAGTTTTCTGAAATAATTTAATGGGATTATTTTTAACTATGTAAGGAGGAAAGCACATTCAAGACACAGAGGAAAATCCTTCTCCACCACTGATCTTAACCTGTCCCCTAAAAGTATTTATTAATTCCTTGAGACACAAACTGGTAGTATTGTATTATAAACTGAGTGTATCTTCTTCCATAGAAAACTGTACATTCCTAGATGGTAGAATTGAATCTCGTCAATTTTATTTCTCTCATAATAGTTAACAGAGTTCAATAAACATGGTATACACTACATAAATACATGGGGAGTTACTAACTTTAAAAAATCAGTGCTCACAACAACTTTGATTCAGAATAGGGAAACAAGAAAAGAAAAAGTAATTTCAAAAATAATAGCTATTTTGGAGAAGTTGCCAAAATGGCAAGGTAGGAAGACCCTGATCTCACACCTTTCTGAAGGAACACCAAAGTTCCAACTATTTACAGAGCAAGTATCAATGAGAATGACCTGAGATTAGTAGAATAGATTTTCCACAGCAAAAGACATAAGGAAGGAACCACAGCTAGATGGGTAGGAAAGGCAGAGACTCAGTCTAGTCAAGACTCCCACCCCTGGTCCATGACCCACAAGCAGGAAGATAATCCCAACCGCAGAGGTCCTCCCTAGGGAGTGACGGATCCAAGCCCCACATCAGGGTCACAGCCCAGCGTTGTGCACCAGGGAGACAAGTCCCCAGAACATCTGGCCTTGACGGTCAGTGGGGCTTGCATATGGGAGAGATTGAGGGCTGTAGGAATCAGAGACTCTGCTCTTAAAAGACACACTCAAAATCTCACATACACCAAGTCCCAGTGCAGAGGCAGTAATTAGGAAGGAGCCTGGGTCAGATTCACTTGCTGATCTTGGAGAGCCTTCAGGAGGAGCAGGAGGAAACTGGGACTCCCCTCTGGTGACATAGACACTGGTGGCAGCCATTTTAGTGAGCTTGTTCTACCATGAGATCACTGGTGCTGGCAAGCACCAATTTAGTGTCCTTCTTCTGACTTCTTAGTGCCAGAGGCTTCCTCTTGCACAATGAGGTCAGCACCAGCCCAGGGAACCAGCCCCTCATACCAATAAGCTGGCACCAGCCCCAGGCTCCCCTGCCCCCCACAACTAGCTGCCTCAGGTTTCAGCCCCACGCATCAGGGGACCAGCAGCCAACCAGGCCAACCAAGCCAAAGGCCAGCCCCCACTACCAGCATTACCACAGTAGCACCACCACAACAGCAGGGCCCACACAGCCCACAGAGGGGCTCTGGTGACAAAAGGGGAGGGTGCTGCTGGGCTCTGTAGGGCACCTTCTACATAAGATCAATTCTCCAACATCAGGAAATTTACCTAACTTACGAAAATAGACACAGAGGATTAGGCAAAATGGAGAGACAAAGAAATATGTTTAAATGATGGCATAAAACAAAACCTTATAGGAAGAACTAAACAAAGTGGAGATAAGTAATCTACTAAATAAAGGTAATGATCTCAAAGATGCTCAGTGAAATCCGGAGAAGAAAGAATGAACATAGAGAAAATTTCAAAAAAGACTTAGAAAATATAATGAAGTATCAAACACAGTTGAAGAATACAATAACTGAAATAAAAGAAATAACACTGGGAGAAATCAAAAGTAGATTAGATGATACAGAGGAATGTATCAGCAAACTGGAAGATAGAGTAGTGAAAATCACACAAGCTGAACAGAAATAAGGAAAAAAAGATTTTAAAATGAGAATAGTTTAAGAGACTTATGGAACAACACTGAGCATACCGGCATTCACATTATAGGAGTCCTAGAAGGAGGAAAGATAGAGAAAAGGCGGCAGAGAATTTAGTTGAAGAAATAATAGCTGAAAACTTCCCTAAAATCTGGGAAAGGAAATGTACATCCAGTTCTAGGAAGCACAGAGAGTTCCAAACAGATAATCCCAAAGAGGTGCACATCAAGACACATTATATTTAAAATGGAAAAAATTAATAACGGAGAACCTTAAAAGCAGCAAGAAGAAACAACTAATTACCTGCAAAGGAACTCCCATAAGAATGTCAGCTCACTTCAGAAGAAACTTTGCAAGCTGGGGGAGTGGCAAAACATATTCAATGTGTTGAAAGTGAAAAATAAATTTCTAAAACAAAAGTACTCTATCCAGCAAGGCTACCATAAAGAATTTACAGACAAGCAAAAGCTAAAAGAGTTCAGCACCACAAAACCAACTTTACAACAAATATTAAAGGAACTTCTCTAAACAGAAAAGAGCATAACTAGAAACATAAAATTTACAAAAGGAAAAAAATCTCATTGGTAAAGCTAATCATAGAGTAAAGGTAACAGACCAACCACTTATAAAGCTAATAGGAAGGTTAAAGGGCAAAAATAGTAAAATCATCTATATCCACCATAAGAAGTTAAGGTCTATGCAAAACAAAAAGATAAAAAACATGGCATAAAAAACACTAAACATGGGAGGGAGTAAAAATACAAGATTATCTGAACTTAAATTATCAACTTAAAATGATCACATTTATATATATATATACATATATATATATACACAAATATATGTGTATATATATGGTTATATATGAACCTCAAGGTAACTACAAATTAAAATCTATCATAAATACACACAGAACAAAGTAAAAAGAAGCCTAACATCACACTAAAGATGGTCATCAAATCACAAGGAAAGAAAAGAGAAGAAGAAAAGAGAAAAAAAAACCTAAAAAAAAATTAATAAAATGACAATAACTATGTGCTATCAATAATTAATTTAAATGCAAATGGGCTAATCCTTCATTCGAAAGACATAGAATGGCTGAACGGATTAAAAAAAAAAAAAAAAGACCTTTCTGTAGGCTGCCCACAAGAGACTCTCTTTAGATCTAAAGACCCACGGATTGAGAGTGAGGGAGTGAAAAAGGGTATTCAAATGCAAAAGAAAGTTTAAAAAAAGCTAGAGTAACAATATTTAGACAAAATAGACTTTAAAAGAAAGGCTTAACAAAAGACAAAGGATATTACATAATGATAAAGGATTCAATCCAACAAGAAGATAATAGCAATTGTAAATATATACATATCCAGCATAGGAGCACCTAAATACATAAAACAAATACTAGCAACCATAAAAGGAGGAATTAACAGTAACACAATAACAGCAGGAAACCTTGACACCTCACTTACATAAATATATAGATCTTCCACAGAAAATTAATAAGGAAGCACTGGCCTTAAACAACACATTATGCCAGATAACTTTAATAGCTCTTCACAGAACACTCCAGCCAAAAGCAGTAGATTACATGTTCTTTTCAAATGCACATGGAATATTCTCCAAGATAGATCACATGCTAGGCCACAAAAACGTCTCACTAAATTTAAGAAGATTGAAATCATATCACTAATTTTTCCAACTATAAGGTATGAGACTAGAAATCAACTGCAAGAAAAAAACATTGCAAAAGCACAAGCATGTGGAGGCCAAACAATATGCTATGAAACAACTAAAGGGTCACTGAAGAAATCAAAAAATACCTGGAGGAAAATTAAAATGGAAACACAACAATTGAAAATTTATGGCATGCAGCAAAAACAGGGAAGGGAAGTTTATAGCAATAAAAGTCTATCTCAGGAAATAATAAAAATCCCAAGTAAACAATCTAATCTTATACCTAGAGAAACTAGAACAAGAAGAAAAAACAAAACCCAAAGTTAGTATGAGAAAAGAAATAACAAATATGAGAACAGAAATAATTGCAATATAGACTAAAAAGAAGTAAACAGAAAAGATTAACTAAAAACGGGTTCTTTGAAAAGATAAACAAAAATAGAACTTCAGCTAGATTTACCAAGAAAAAAAAGAGAGTGGTCACAAATAAATAAAATCATAAATGAAAGAAGAGAAGTTACAACCAACACCACAGAAATATGATGAGGTTACTATTAATAAGAGGAACAATTTATATGTCAATACAATACACAACCTAGAATAGATAAATATCTAGAAATGTACACTCTCCTGTGACTGAATCAGGAAGATACAAAATTTGGACAGAACAATCTCCAGAAAAACAATCGAATCATGAATTTTAAAAACCCATAACAAACCAAAGTCCAGGACAAGACAGCTTCAGAGGTGAATTCTGCCAACATTCAGAGTTGACACCTATCTTCTCAAATTGTTACAAAAAATTGAAGAGGATGTAATGCATCTGAACTCATTCTATGAGGCCAACATCACCCTGATACCAAAATCAGACTAAGACACCACAAAAAAAAAAAAAAAAGAAAATTACAGGCCAATATTACTGCTGAACAAAGACGCAAAATTCCTCAACAAAATATTAGTAAACTGAATTCAACAACACATTTAAAGAATCATACACCATGATCAAGTGGAATTTATCCCAGGGATGCAAAAATGGTTCAACATTTACAAATCAATCAACGTGACACACCACATTAACAAGTTAAAAAATAAAAATCACATGATAATCTCAATAGATAAAGAAAACATTTTAGAAAATATTAAACAAAAATAGGAACATAAGTCAATAGAATAGAACAGAAAGCCTAAAAAGAAACCCACATTTATATGGTCAGTTAATCTGCAACAAAGGAAGCAAGTATATACAATGGGGAAAGGACATCCTCTTCAGTAATGGTGTTCAGGAAACTGGACAGCTACATGCAATAGAATCCAACTGGCCTACTTTCTCACACCATATACAAAAACAAATTCAAAATTGATTACTTAACTGTAATATATGAAACTATTAAAACTCCTAAATAAAAACATAGATAGTACACTTTTGACATCGGTCTTAGCCATTTTTTTTTTGATCTGTCTCCTCAGACAAGTGCAACAAAAGCAAAAATAAACAAATGGGACTACATCAAACTAGAAAGTTTCCTCAGGATTGCTTTACCACTTCTAGGTGTTTTGTGGTTCTATATAAATTTTAGGATTATTTGTTCTAGTTCTGTGAAAAATATCAAAATGTATTTTGATAGGGATCACATCAAATCTGTAGATTATTTTGGGCAGTATGGCCATTTTAACAATATTAATTCTTCCAATCCAAGAGCATGGGATATCTTCCCATTTCTTTGAATCACCTTCCATTTCCTTAATCAATGTTTTGTAGTTCTTAATATAGATATATGTTCCATATTTTTGAACAGGTTTATTCCTATGTATTGTATTTTAACCCAATTTTAAATAGGATTGCATCTTTACTTTCTCTTTCTGACATTTCATTGTTAATGTAAATAAATGCAACAGATTTCAGTGTATTTCTCTTGTATCCTGCTACCTTGCTGAATTCATTTATTAGTTCTAATAGCTTTTGTGTGGAGTCTTTAGGGTTTTCCATATACAGTATCATCTCATCTGCAAGTAATGACAATTTTACTTCTTCCCTTCCATTTTGGATACCTTTTATTTCTTTTTCTTATCTGATTGCTGTGGCTAAGACTTCCAATACTGTGTTGAATAGAAGTGGTGAGAGTGGGCATCCTCGTCTTGAATTTAGTGGGAAGTTTTTCAGCTTTTCACCACGAGTATTACATTGGCTGTAGGTTTGTCATAAATGACTTTTATTATATTGAGATACATTCTCTCTATATCCACTTTGGTGAGAGCTTTTATCATGAATGGATGTTGAATTTTATCAAATGCTTCTTCTGTTTTCTGTTTCTATTCATATGATTATATAGTCTTTGTCTTTTCTTTTGTTAATGTGATGTATCACATTGGTTGATTTGTGTATGTTGAACCATCTTTACAACAAAGGAAGCAAGAATATACAATGGAGAGAAGACAGTATCTTCAGCATGTGAGGCTGGGAAAACTTGACAGCTACATGTAAATCAAGAAAACTAGAACACTCCCTCACTCCATATACAAAAATAAACTCAAAATGATTTAAAGGCCTTAATATAAGATATGTCATCATAAACTCCTAGAAGAGAAGATAGACAAAACATTCTCAGACATAAATCATAGCAATATTTTCTTATATCAGTCTCCCAAGGCATTAAATACATACATACATACATACATACATACATACATACATACATACATACAAAAATAAGTGGGACCTAATCAAACTTAAAAGCCTTTTCACAGCAAAAAAAAATCATTAACAAAACAATAAGACAACCTACAGAATAGGAGAAAATATCTGCAAATGATGCAACCAATAAGAGGTTAATATCCAAAATATACAAACAGCTCATACAGTTCAATATCAAAAATAATAATAATCAAAAAATGGTCAGAACACCTAAACAGACATTTCTCCAATGAAGACATACAGATGGCCAACAGACATGTGAAAAGATGCTCAACATAGCTACTTATCAGAGAAATGCAACTCAAAACCACAATAAGGAATCACCTCACACCTATCATCAAAAAGTCTATGAATTGCTTATTTATTATAAGAGTCTGTGGAGAAAGTAGAACTCTCCTACACTGTTGGTGAAATGTGTATTGGTTCAGCCACTATGGAAAACAGTATAGTTTCCTTAAAAACCTAGAAAATAGATTTACCTTATGATCCAGCCTGCCCGCTCCTGAGCATATATCCAGAAAAGATGAAAGATATAATCTGTAAAGATCCACACACCTCAATGATATTAGTAGCTCTATTTACAATAGCCAAGACATGGAAGCAACCAAAGTGCCCATCAACAGGTGATTGGTTTAAGAAGGTATGGTATAAAATATTACTCAGCCATAAAAAAGAATGAAATATTGCCATTGGCAGCAACATGGGTGGACCTAGAGAAAATCATACTAAATGAAGTAAGACAGACAGAGAAAGACAAATATTATATGATATCACTTATATGTGGAGTCAGTGTGTCATCTTAAAAATGATACAAATGAATCTATATACAAAACAGAAACAGACTCACAGACATAGAAAACAAATTTATGGTTACCAAAGGGGGAAGGAGGGGGAGAGGAGGGATAAATTAGGAACACAAAATCAACAAATACAAACTACTATACATAAAATAGACAAGTAGTAAGGGTTTACTATATAACACAAGGAACTACATTCAATATCCTATAATAACTTACCATGAGAAATAATGTGAATATATATATATATAACGAATCAGTTTGCTATACACCTAAAACTAACACAGTATTATGAATCAACTGTGTTGTGATTTAAAAAGAACCTTTTCTGCTCCTCCCTTTGAATACTACAAATTAAATAAAGACAGGAACTCTATAAACAAAACAAATATTTTTATTTCATTTTATTAATTGGCAATAGACACGGTGCAGGAGTCAGAACTTCCTAGAGGGAAAGTAGATGTCATTTGGGCAGAAGATCAGGCCCTAGCTGGCGGGAATTCCAGTGGGAAATGGCAGTCAGGTATGCTCAGATTCTGACCACCTGGAACTATAGAAAGCTTCTAAGTTTGATTTGTGTTGGCGCAATTTTGGTCAAAAAGGGAACATGCACATAGTGACTTGGATGTACTCAAAAGTGTGGCCTTTTTGGACCCCACACCATGTAATTCTAGAGGAAAATGTGAGCAGAGTAATGCTCCCCTTGGCCCTAGAGCTGTTTCTTGGAAAGCAGCCTGGAGAACACACGGAGTTAACCAATATGTATCTACCTATAATTTCTCATCTCACAGGCAATAAGCAATCTGATATTTTGCATGAGAACCTGTATAGAAAACAAGATGCTCTACCAAATATTAGTGCCTCAGTAAGTTCTGTAAGCTTTAAGCACTGGCAGTGCTTCTGATGCAAAGAAAAACAGCTAAATAGTGTACAGACGACACTTCACTCCCATATTTAGTGACATTAGCAGAGCCCACTTTAACCCATGCCTAGAGGACTTAAGAGTTGTGGCTTTTGGCTAGTTTCAGAAGGGAGCTAAAGGCTAAAGAAAGTAATAACATAAAAGTGTAATAGACCTGTAGAGAGTGGGTGACAAGCCAATCTTTCTGGAACACAAAGTCAGTGAAGGGTCCCACTGCCATTTTTCAGTGCTACTGTGCCTTTTAAACACCTGGACCATCTGTGTGTTTGAGATGGAGAAGGAAGGGCCTGGCTCAGCGTCTCCAGCACCGTCAGGCTAACGATGTCTTAAAGGTCTCACTGTGTTTAGAAACCTAGTTGGAGCAGGGAGGGTAGAGCTCAGTGGCAAAGTGCGTGCCTAGCATGCATGAGGTCCTGTATTGAATCCCCAGTACCTACAGTAAAAAAAATAAACAAATAAACCTAATTACTCCCCCCAAAAAAACAAATAAAAAATTTTTTTTAATTTAGAAATCCCAGTGGATATGGAAAAATTACCCATTGATTTCGAAAGGTTTCAAAGGTTTTGAAATCTTCACAGAAGCAAATTTGAAAACATAATTGCCTTGTTTTCTGCAGAAAAAAAAAGGAGGGAGGGGGAGTGCATTTGTCTGTACTATCATTTGAAATTACAAGTACGATCTCATGTGGTTTTCTTCTTCCTACTCCTCGAAGGGGACTTGCTGTGGTAGAGCCGTCAGTTATGAGCGGTGTGCTTCAGACGTGATCTGCTGAAAGCAAACAGGATGTGCTGTAGCAGAAAGCTGGAACAGTGATTTGAAGAACTTGAAACATGACAACTTCTTTCAAATCATGGATCTGCCTCTCACTAGGTTTGTGCCCTTAGTTAAGACTCTAAGCCTCAATTTCCTGATCTACAAAATAGGGTAAATTCCACCTCCCATACAAGATGGTAAAGATAAAAAAAAAACAAAAAAGATAATAGATGTGCAATGCTTTACTTGTAGTCAGTTCTCAATATCTGGCATTCTTTTACAGTCTCACTAATTAAAAGTTCAGGTAAAGCCATAGTAAGTGGTAAACAGGTGTTTTATTATCCAATATGGTCTGTTTTTCTCAACCAGAAATATATCTGACTGCTTCCGTATTCTTCATCTTAAAAATGAATTCTACGGTGATTCACAGCAATAAAAAGTGTAATTACCTCCTGCTGTTGAAGCCTTACTATCATCCAAGCACTTTGAGTAACATCATACTCTCATCTGATCCTCGTGGCAAAACCAGCTTTATGTCTGTTTCACTGAACACCAAGCTAAAGCACAAAAAGCTTAAACAACCGGCTTGAAATTACACAGCCTGAAAGTGGCAGCCCCGGAACTCAGCCCCAAGCAGCCTGGGGCAATGTGTGCTGTCACCTCTCAGTGACAACTGCCTTCAGACCTCCATTGCTACCACACATACACGTCACAGGGTCATTTTCAATGATAAAGATCACACCTCATTTTTATATGAGATTCTTTAGGAAATATTTTAGGATTCCACCTACTTCAGTACTGCACTGAAAGTTCATAGATCTGTTAGAGGAAAGCTACCTTCTCACCCCAAGACTCCTGTCTGGTATCTAATGAAGTCTCCATCATTAGACTGTTCCCTCATTTTTCACTCTGTCAGTAGATTAGCTGATTAGTGATGCCACTGAGAGGAGAGAGTTCCTACCACTCTCCGTTCAACTAACTTCTGCAGCCTTCAGATCCCTCCTGGAACGTCTTCTTCAGAGATTTGCATTCCCCCTCACACACCCCTAAGTCACTCACTCACCCAGCTTGTAGCTTTCAATACCATGACATGGTAATAAAGTCAACTCCCAAATTTGTACCTTCAACACAGACCTAGAGAAACAAGGCATCAATCTCTGAATGACTAACAGACATGTCAATCATGACACGTTCTAAACTGATCTCCTGGTCTTTGACCCCAGAACCTGCTCCCTCAGGTTCCTCATCTCAATTAATGGCTCCTCTGCACTTCAGTTGGTCAGCCCAAATGTTTGTCAGTCAACCATGCTGCCTCTCTTTAGCTCTTAAAAAAAGTCCCATCCAATCCATTAGGAAATTCTGTTGCTGTACCTTCAAAATCCAGTCTGTATTTTACCATTTCTCAATACCTCTTACTACTACCACCCAGGTCCAAGCTACTAGTATCTTCTCCTGGATTTCTGGTCTCCTGGCTTCCTTCTTTGACTCCTTAAAACATTTTTATCACAACAGTCAGAGCGATCCTCTTGAAAATAAAATGAGATCTCATCTCTGTAAAGAAGCCATGACTCCCGGACTCCAGTCCAAGTTGACATTTCAATGGCCAACAAGGCCCTGCATGACCTGTCACTCACTATCTCCCTGACAAGTCCCCTAAATCTCCCTTCATTCGCTCCAGCCACGTTGGCCTCTGTGCAATTCCTCGAACTCACCAGATGTGTTCCTGCTCCAGGGCTTTGCACTTGCTACTCTCTGCCTACGGCTCTTTTTCCCATTTCTTTTGAGTTTTCAAGCACATGTCAGCCTCCCAGTAAGGCCCTCTTTTGACTGCACCTCTGTCCTTCCACTGCTTGATATTTCTCCACAGCGCTTACCTTCCAATATGCTATCAAATTAGCTTACTTTGTCTGTTGTCTATGTCCCTAAACAACAACAAAGTTCCATATGGACTCCTTTCTTCCAAGGCTTGCTTATCTAGGAGGTACCAAAACTTCTTCAGGGACTAAGAAAGAAGAATCTTACAAGATTAGTTCAGTGTATTCTAAATAGAAAAACCGAGTTACAAGCCTGGATTGTCTGAAGGCTGAAAGAAGAGAAGTTAGATAAGCTTTCACTCTTGAGAGCAATCTGATTTTTCATTTTTATTATTAAAAAAATAGATGTCCTTTTTTTTTTTACTCTTAGTACACAATTAACGCCTCTCAATAGAGTTTTCTTCAAACTGTGATAGCATATATCAAACTTGCTTTGGATTTGGAAGTATTTTCCTAGCTTTTTCATTGGTGTTACATTGCCATCTAGTGACCTCAAACTGTATGGCTCATGCACAAGTCAAAGGTGAGTGACAATGAGTGACAATGACACCCTCACAGACACTGAACCTGCTTGGGTCCTGATCTTTGACTTCCATCCTCCAGAATGTGAGACGAAAGTGCCTGGTGGGGGAAGAGGGTCTGTTTCTGTTAGGTGGTTAGATAAGTGGGGGCACCGGGCAGACAGGCGGAAGAGAGAGGGTGGTCCAGAAGATGGTGTTATGCCCACTTTCAGCATAAAGGGCTTTACTTCCTCTAAATGAGTACCAGCAAGAAACCGGTTAGAACCCAGCAGCCGCAGCTGCGCGGTAGCAAGAAACACTTAACAGGACATGATCCAGTGCTCATTGCAATATAATTTGCATTATGGTTTAGGCTCCCCCATGGGTTTTTCTGTGTGTATCATGGGTACAGACATGCATAAAAGGGACAAATATGACCAAGCACGCTTGGGGCAAGAACCGTCAATCAATCAAAAGGCCACCTCTAAGGGAGGGTGTAAGAGAAAAGGCAAAGAAACACCACTGCTTTTCCTTCCCTTGAATCAGCCTGCTTCCCATTCTTGGAGGTGCGCTTTTCTTTCCTAAATAAATTCTTTATAATCTTCTGCTACACAGCGCACCATCTCCTGTCTGTAGTCTTATCTTTTGGGTAAGACAAGAACTGGCGTCTTTTCCCTTTCCCTTTTGGGGAAACATTTCTAGCCAGAGGAATCTACAGTCCCAAGTGTCTCCAGATGGGAAAGAGCCTGCCATGTTCTAGGAGGTGATAGGATAGAGTGGCTTCAGTGGAACAAAGCAGAAGAAGAATGACTAGAGATGGAACCTGATCACGTGGAGGGTCTCCAGTGCCTTGTATAACAAGGCAGGGTGTTGAGCAGAACAGGAACTTAAGTTCTGAACTTCCTGACCCCTTAGCCTCTCTCCACTTGTCTGGGATAACTGCCAACTTGTGTAGAGCTTTGCACTCTCTAGAACACTTCCATGTTCCAAGTGTTTGAGAGCTCTGAAACTCGACGGCTGACCTGCAGGACTCCAGTCTCTTTCCTCCTCTGTCTAAAATCACTACTTTGCTGCTGAAGCCCAAGTCCTGGCAAGAGGAATGGGCTAAGGTGCCTTCCAACTCTGAGTGAGTCAAATGCTTGGCTTATTAAGGTCAGGGTGACAGGGACTTTACAGACCCACACAGCTGCTTCTGCATGATGTTTTCTGTTCCCTGTCCCCAACACACCTTGTGACCAGAATTTCTGTAACCAAAGCACTCTGCATCAATGTTTACCATAAATGATGCAGTTAAAGGTCATCTTTATCTCCCCCTTTCCTGTATTTATCCATAAGGTAATAATGAAGCCTACAGGGCAAAGACATGGAGAATGCTAGTCATTAGAGGCAGGCACACATCTGTGAAGGGGACTTATTAACATAAGCTCTACCCTGGAGGGAAGAATGCAAGCTGTCTACAAAGCACACACTGAAGGGATTCCCTCAACCTCTGATCTTCTTAGGTACAGAAGGAAATACCATCAAATATTTTAAGCCCTAATGAATGCTTCCAAGCACTTGTCGCCAGATTGTGGTCTCTGCAGACCTGTGTGTTGTGATCTCTGCGCCTGAGCTCTGGTACTTTTCCCACCCCTCAGGTCTTGCTTTTAACCTTCCAAGCTCACTTTTAACTCTGCTGCGTTTCTAATTGTGCTTTCAAGTGTGCTGCCTCTGCTGTAGCCTAAGCTATGATATATCATACTTTCTGATGCCTAATAATAATCTGAGGCTTGAGTTCTGACTTTATTAAATGGTTTGCTTTCATTCTGTTCAGGAAATACCTGTGTGCAAATGCCATGGTAATGTTATCGAACCAAACTTGGGTCTGCTCACCCATGCACAGTACAGTCAATCTACTGACACCGGGTTGTGGGGAAGGAGAGGGCAGTATTTATTCTGAAGATGCCAAAACAAGGAGGAGGGGTGGCTTGTGCGCTAAAACTCGAAAGTCCTCAAATGGTTTCAGCAAAGTATTTTTAAAGGCCAGAAAGGAGTGGAGGGCACGCACAGGGTATGTGATCAGCTGGTGCACAATTCTCTGATTTGTTGATGGTGAGGTAACAGAGTGGTGTCACAGTGGTTAGCATCGCCAATCCTTAAGTGCCGGTAGGTCTGGCGGGCTCGTGATCATCAGGTAGTTAACTTCTTCCATCTGGGAGTGGCTTTCCCACCTGCAAAACAACTCAGGAAGTGTCCATCAGATATGATTATCCAAGCACTTCAGAGAGGAGCTGCAGCAGAAGATATGGGGTTGTGGGGGGGGGGGGGCGGGCATCTGTCGGGGGAAGGCCCCACAGGGTCCTGCTCAGTTGCAGTAGGTATGTGCTTGGGCCTGGCCTGGGAGCTGACTCTCACTTACCCTGATGTAGCAGCTCAGCAGGTAGGACCCAGAGCCATTTCCTGAAGTTCTCTGTCACAAAAATTCTTCCCTCACTTTCCTCACTCTGGATTTGGGGTCTCTACTTTGATTCCCACTGTTGCTACCCCAAGACAAGTGGTCATCATGTTAGAGCAGGCAGATAGCTAGATGTGAGCAGAGAAAGGGGGACACCGG
The DNA here is from genome assembly GCF_048564905.1 of Vicugna pacos. Classification (NCBI taxonomy): domain Eukaryota; kingdom Metazoa; phylum Chordata; class Mammalia; order Artiodactyla; family Camelidae; genus Vicugna; species Vicugna pacos. The sequence goes on along the minus strand of NC_132988.1, from coordinate 10,092,910 downwards.
CCAAATGGAAGGAATTGGGCAAAAAAGGAGGGGCACAGGCCAAATGCAGGAAACCACACACCATGTAATTACAGGGGTCCCTGGGCAGAGAAGGAAAAGCAGGAACTCTGGGCAGATAAGTGATCACACATTTTAGGGTAACAAGAAGCCTGGAGGCTGACAAATGTGGGAAAAAGGAGCTATCGCCAGCATACAGATATAACCAATTGTTTATTATGCCCTCATTTCAATAAAATTAGCCTTGCAGATCAGAAGTACCCATCATGCACCGACACCATGACACTTATGATCCAGACTAAATAAGGACAAAAATCCCTTCTCCCTTCAGGAAGGTGGAGTTGGTATTTCCTCTTTACTCTTTTCTTTTTCTTTTTGTGGTTTGATAATTTTCTTTTGTACTATCTTGGTTTCTTTTTGGGTTTTGTGACTCTGTTGTATGCTTTGATTTGTGGTTACTCTGTTTTTCAAGTATATTACCCACCACTATATCCGTTTGCTTTAAACTGATAGTCATATAAGCTCAAATACATCCTAAAAAGAACAAAAAGAAAAAGAAAAGAAAATCTATTATATTTTCTTGCTCCCCTCTCCCACCTTTAATGATTTTGAACTCCTCTTTACATCTTCATGTTTATTCTCTTGCAACTCATTGTGGTTATTGCCTTTCCAATTATGGTTTTCTCCTTTCTATAGAGTCCTGGCTTCTTTTCTATTTAGAGTAGACCTTTCAGTAGTTCTTTTAGCATAGGTTTAATATTGCTGGATTCTTTAGTTTTTGCTTGTCTGTGAAATTCTTTCTCTCTCCTATTCTAAAGGATAGTCTTGCCAGATAGAGTATCCGAGGTTGCAACTTTCTCTCATTCAGGACTTGGAATATAACTTGCCACTCCCTTCTGGCCAGCAGTGTTTGTGCTGAGAAATCAGCTGAAAGTCTATGGGGGTCCCCTTGAAATTAACTCTGTGTTTTTCTCTTGCTGACTTTAGAATAATTTCTTTATCTTTAACCTTGGCCATATTAATTACAATATGTCTTGGGGTAGGTCTATTTGGGTTCTTCTTGTTTGGGACCCTCTGTGCTTCCTGTACTTGGATATCTGATTTCTTCTTTAGATTTGGGAAGTTTTTAGTCATGATTTCTTCAAATATCTTTTCAATGCCCTTTTCTTTTCTTCTCCTTCTGGGACCCCTATTATGTATAGGTTGGCACATTTTATATTATCCCATAGGACCCTTACATTGCTTTCATTGGTTTTCATTTGCTTTTCTGTCTGCTGTTCTGATTGGGTGATTTCTGTTATCCTGTCTTCTAAATCATTTATTCTTTCTTTGGCATTATCTAGTCTGCCTTTGACTGCCTTTCACTGATTGATTTCCCTCATGGTTGAACCCTGCATCCAAAGTGATTAATACTTTGTACCCATCACCTCCACCCTATATCTCATGGTTGGTCTCTTTGGTGTAGCCAATTGACACCTGAGGATGTCAGGTGTGGTCAGCCCCTATGCTATCTGAAGACATTCTATCAGGTATGGCATAGATTACCTCCCAGAAGTCCAGGGCAAAGGCCAGCACTCTCTTTGGGCAAGTCTGAATTCATTCTTTCTTAAATTGAAGCATAGTCAGTTTACTAATGGTGTGTCAATTTCTGGTGTAATCATGTCTCAGTCATACATATACATAGATATTAAGTCTAAATTCTTTACTACACATTACTAAACATCTCTGAGACTCAGTTTTCTCATCTGTAAAATAAGAAAGGTCATGTCAGCCGTATGATTTTTAGGCCTTAACTCATAAAAGATGCAACAATTTTCTAGATTAAAAAAAAAAAAACTCCCACTTCCGAGAATTCTTTGAGATATCTGCTCAGCTGGAGCAGTTTCTGTGTCTGGTTCAAATACTGTAAATAGCTCCTGCCTCCAAACCCCACATTCCAAAGAGTTTTTTGATAATTCTCATTGCACAATGTCCTCAAGAGCAGATGCTCTCCATCGTCAGGAGAAACAGTACACTCAGTGGATCGAGCATTAGTAGAAGAGCTTATTCCAGCCCTCATTAGCTGATCCAGGGCCAGCCATTTCACTTCTTAAAGCCCTAACTTCCTCATCTAAGAATGGAGATATCATACCTGCCTGGTCTACCTCAGAGGATTGTTGTGAAATAAAATATCTATATAGGTGAAAATGCCTGTTAAGCAAACTTTACCAAAGGAAATGGTGAAGTCAAGCCCTTGGGTGTTGGAACTTCTAGCCCCCAGGAGACCGGACTTCTGTAAAGTGTTGCAGGAAGTGACTGATGTGCCAACAGGAAGTATCCTTTAGGTCATGTCCAAATGGAACAGCCTGAGGTTTCTCCTCCACCTCCCCACAGTACTTTTAAGTGGTCTCCATTTCTTGATTAAGTAGCATTTAAGGTCTTGATGTCTTGATTAAGTAGCATTTAAGATATTTTACTCCTAAACTCTCTCCTTAGTGCTTATTCAATCATAAATACTTAATTGGAAGGCAAGGGCTTCAAAGAAATTTTTTAGAATATACAATACTTTGACAGACGAGGGTGATACTACAACCCGTGTAACTTTTTGTCCTTTCAGGAATTCTGAGGCGCCTTTGTTTATGAAACCTGATGCTGGGCTTGGTCACCCTTCCTCACTCCCTGGAGCTCTGGGAGAAATGACCACTCCAGCCAGCGGCCAGTGCCCTGAGCTGTCTCCCTTCCTGCACTGGTGAGCTGGCTGGATAGCTCGGAAGGAAGGATTCTCCTTGAGTCTTAATAGGCAGCTACTGCTTCTATTTCCCCCAGCCCAGTCCAGCACTGCACACCTCCAGAGAGCCGAATGGACATAAGGGGCGAGGGAGGGTGCACTCAAGGCACTGCTGTCAAACCAAACACTGCACAAGTCAACAAAGCTGCAAAAACTGCACAAGCCCATCGCTCTACCGCAAGACCTATAATGTCTTCTCTCCTCCTTCCAAAGTTCCCTTCCCCCACCCCTCCCCACTTCCTTTGAAATTAGGAGAAATGAAGATGGAAGGAACAAAGAAGGTGACTATTTATCATGTGCTGCCTTTTCCAGGAGCAGGATCGGCATCCTTTCACGCTCACTGGTACTTCTGCTGCAAGGCTCCAGTGAGTGGGCTTAGACCCAGGAGGTCTGTCCATTCACAGAGGGAGAGGGGATGGAGGCGGAAAGGAGGGAAGGAGCCACTGACACGCCTGACCCTTAAGCTCCAACATGCATGAAAAGCTGCTTAATGACACCTAATTTGGCTGTGGCTGCTGTAGACCAAGCCAGAAATGCAACTTCTTCCCATTTTGATGAACGATTTACAAGCTCTGAATGATTTGACGCCAAAGAGACCAATTGTCCTCACCTATGCTCTGCTGCAGCTGAAGGCAAACGAGATCTGTTAGGCTAAAAAGCAACCTACAATGTTCGTGAAAGGGAAGACTGTTGCCCGCCAGGTCCATTTCACCACACTCTTGTCAGGAAGACCAAGCAGGAGGAGACTGCATGTCTTCATCCGCCCTGGCCCAGAGCCAGCCTGTCAGAATCTTGATCTGCTCACGGAAGAGGGAGAAGAAACAGGAATCTGGAACTCATTTTGGGTCTGTAACATTATTTCTAAACAAACTGTCACAGTGCTGAGTGTTGCAGTGTCAGGGTCTGGCAGAGGCCAGAGAGCAGACTCCTGCTGGCCCAGGGAAACTGACAGGGCCGGGCCACACTCGGGTCAGCGACAGCAGAGCCCTCACTCCACCCTGGGACCAGGACGAGGGGAGGGGCCCTGGACATGGCGGACGTGTAGCAAGGGCCACCTGACAGAGGAACACAGCCAGCCCACAGTGTCAGGGGCAGGGAGGCGGCCCAGGGAATAAACACATTCCTCCTGCCGACCCATCTCCTGCCGACCTACCAGGGGCATCACCTCCTACAAGCCTAAAGACCAAGAGCTGGTGGACGCAGCCCAGAGCAGAGTGGGTCTGGAAGGATAAACAAAACTAGTCAGCACAAGGATTCTTGCTAAGTTCTGTATCGCATGGGACTGCACCATGTGCTGTGGGTGGAACTGTGTCCCCAGACAAGATCCATTCAAGTTTAAGCCCTGGTACCTGTGAATGTGATCTTATTCAGAAATAGGATCTTTGTGGCTCTTATCAAGTTATGAGGAGGTCATACTGGGTAGGGTGGGCCCTAATCCAGGGATGGTGGTCTTTCTTTTTTAAGTTTATTTTTTATTGAAGTGTAGTTGATTTACAATGTTAGTTTTATATATTCAGATTATTTTCTATTATAGCTCATTACAAGGAATTGAATATAGTTCTCTGTGCTATACAGGAGGTCCTTGTTGTTTATCTATTTTATATACAGTAGTGTGTATCTGTTAATCCCAAACTTATGATTTATCCCTTCCTACCCCTTTCCACTTTAATAACCATGGTTTGTTTTCTGTGTCCATGAGTCTATTTCTGGTTTGTAAATAAAATTTGTATCTTTTTTTAGATTATACATATAAGTGACATCATATGATATTAGTCTTTCTCTTACTTACTTCACTTAATATGATAATCTCTAGGTCCATCCATGCTTCTGCAAATGGCATTATTTCATTCTTTTTATGGCTGAGTAGTATTCCATTGTATACATATATCACAGCTTCTTTATCCAGTCATCTGTTGATGGATATTTGGGTTGTTTCCATGTCTTGGCTGTTGTAAACAGTGCTGCTGTGAACATTGGGGTGCACGTGTCTTTTTGAATTGGAGTTTTCTCTGGATGTATGCCCAGGAGTGGGACTGCTGGATCATATGGTAACTCTGTTTAGGTTTTTAAGGAATCTCCATACTGTCCTCCATAGTGGCTGCACTAATTTATATTCCCACCAGCAGTGTAGGAGGGCTCCCTTCTCTCCATACCCTCTCCAGCATTTATTATTTATAGACTTTTCAACTATGGCCATTCTGACTGGTGCGAAGTGATACCTCATGGTAGTTTTGATTTGCATTTCTCTGGTAATTAGTGATACTGAGCATCTTTTCATGTGCCTCTCGGCCATCTGGATGTCTTCTTTGGAGAACTGTCTATTTAGGCCTTCTGCCTATTTTATGATTGGAGTGCTTGGGGTTTTTTTTATATTAAGCTGTTTGTATATTTTGGAAATTAGTCCCTTACTGGTCATGTCATTTGCAAATATTTTCTCCCGTTCTGTAGGTTGCAATGACAGGTGTTCTTGTAAGAGGAGGAAAAGTTGGACTCAGACCAGGGATTACACTGTGCGACTACAGAAGCAGAGACCAGAGTGATGCACCCACAAACCAAGACGTGCGAAGGACTCCCAGCCACCACCAGAAGGTGGAGAGGCTTTGAAGAGACCAAGGCCCTGCTTCTCCCTTGATTTTGGACTTCTAATCCCCAGAACTGTGACACAATAAGTTTGTATTGTTTAAGCCATCCAAATTTGTGGTACTTTATCACAGCATCCCTGGAAAACTAATAGACCATGCATATAATAGGTGATGGATCCTGTGTCAGCATCGACGGACATGCAGGTGTTACTGTGCTTCAGACAAAAGGTGACATGTGAAAGACGCTTCCAGCTGCAAGGCTTCTGCAAACGAGGGACAAGTTGTGTTTTTAAAGGAAAAGACCTTGTACTCCCTAGTGTTTGTGAGTTTTGTGGTGCTGCCCTTTCTGGATGACCCGTTCCTGGGCAAGATGCCCAGGTTCCAAGGCGAGATGCTCCTGGAACCAGCCTATATATATGACATTTGCAGGATTATCTTAGAAGAGTTTCTCAAGACTCTAAAGCAGTGGTCCTCGGCCAGGGGCTATTATCCCCCACCTCCACCATCCCCTGCACACACATGGAGCTATTTAGCAATGTCTGGGACATTTGGTGGTCACAATTGGGGGTGTTACTCATATCTAGTGCGTGGGGTTGGTAAGCATCGCACGGCTGCCAGGCCAGCCTACACTACAGAGAATTACCCACTGCAAAGTGTCTACAGTATTGAGGTTGAGAAACCCTGAGCTAAAGAAATATTCCTGGAATATGAGGTGGGAAAATAATTTGTAAGTGCATTAACAATTTATTTATTTTCAGCTATTTTTTTAGTGAAATCAGGTTTTATTAACACATTTGGTCTGAGTAAATTCTAATGAAGGATTTATTGACACTTGCACATCCTAATGATTATTAGCAGAAGCCGAACACTGGATGACGCTTCTCACCAGGACCTGCAAACGCAGCTCCACAGTCCACATCTCTCACATCCTTTAACTGCGTTTCTAACCATGCTTTGGTTTCCTCCTCTGTGAAATGGGGATCAGAAGTAGTACTCGGGTTGGTTACGGAGAGTAAAGGAGAAAAGGCAGGAAATGTGCTTGACTAGTTCCCTGTCACACAGTAATTTCTCCAATAATGCCAACAACTGCTGCTACTACTACTACTACTATTATTATTATTATTATTATTATTATTATTATTATTATTATTATCATCATCATCATCATCATCACTATTACCAACATGAGAATTATTACAACTGCTACCACCTGGGTCTCGGGAACCATGCCTCCCACCACTGCTTTGCTCTAGAATAACCCTCTCACCCCACTTCGGAGTTCTCTCTGTTTGACATCACCTGACTCCATGAGATCTCTGGAAAAATGAGTTGCTGATCTTAGACAAAAATTCTAAAACTTACCCAATATCCTCCTTCACAAAAATATATCAACCTACAACTGACTTGCTAATGGAAGCCTTATTTTGCCTTGAGCTAACAAACGTCATCACCAAGACAGCCTCAGCGTTCCTTTGCCATTTCTTTATTTCGTAAATAAAACAAAAAACATCCCCAACCTGTATTTGGGTTTTTTTTTTTCTTGATTAGACCAGGATCTTGGACTTTTCATTCTTCAGTTAAGAAACAGTTTTATTGTTTTACGTAAATTCAGCCAATTACATAGTTTGGTAACCATATTTAAGTTTATTTTAACTTATCACAGGTCTTTTGAAAAGGTGGAAGATTGCTTTCCCTAAATCATGAAATTGTGCAGGAAAATGATGTTAATCAGTCCCTCTAAGCAGAGGTTTTGTACACTTTATCTCAAGTTACCCTCATGAAAACCAGGCAAAGGAGGTGTTTTTATTTGTGCTTTGGATTATGAAACTAAGTCCCTGAGAGATTAAACAACTTGTCAAATATTACACAGTTTCTAAGTGGCTGAGCCTGGACTGGAACCCAGAGCTGTCCCCCCCAAAGCCCATGTCCATTCCTAGACTCACTGTTCTCCCGAGCGGCATTCCTGCTCTGGGCCCTCACCAGGGTGATGAAGACACCTGCAGGTCAGGTTAGGGCACCCGAGGAGGTGACCACAGTGAATGTCCCCACTGGGCTGCAGTGGCCCTGGGGGAGCATCTACCTAATGCATCTGCAGCAGAAATCTGATGAAGAGCAGCCACTTTTCTCACCAAAGTCTCTCTCCAACAGCTTTAAAAACCCAATCCAAAAATGGACAGAAGACCTAAACAAGCAGTTCTCCAATGAAGACATACAAATGGCCAATAGACACATGAAAAAATGCTCAATATCACTAATTATCGGAGAAATGCAAATCAAAACTACAGTGAGGTATCATCTCACACCAGCCAGAATGGCCATCATTCAGAAGTCCATGAATGATGGGAATGCAGTTTGGTGCAGACGTTATAAAAAACAGTATGGAGATTCCTAAAAACACTAAAAATACACTTACCATATGATCTAGCAATCCCATTCCTGGGCATATATCCAGAGGGAACTCATATTCAAAAGATACATGCACCTCAATGTTCATAGAAGCACTATATATAATAGCCAAGACATGGAAACAATCTAAATGTCCATCGACAGATGACCAGATAAAGACGCTACTCAATCATAAAAAAGAATAAAATAATGCCATTTGTAGCAACATGTATTGACCTGGAGATTGTCATTCTAAGTGAAATAAGCCAGAAAGAGAAAGAAAAATACCATACGATATCACTCATATGTGGACTGTAAAAATAAAGAAAAGAAAAGAAAAAAGAAGACACTAATGAACTTACCTACAAACCAGAAACAGAAACTCGCAGTCATAGTAAACAAACTTGTGGTTATCAGAGGAAAAAGGCTGGGAAGGGGTAAACTGGGAGTTCAAGATATGCAAATACTAACACTATATATAAAACAGGTAAAAAACAAATTTCTTCTGTAGAGCACAGGGAACTATATTCAATATCTTATAGTAACCTATAATGAAGAAGAATATGAAAACAAACATATGTGTGTATGTGTGTGTGTATGATTGAAACACGGTGCTGTACACCAGAAATTGACACATTGTAATTGACTGTACTTCAATTTAAAAAAAAAAAAACACTTAAGAAACATCCCAGTCCTCGTCCCAGTACCAAATCCACCACTCTGCTGCCCCTTGTTTCAAATGCAGCTGGCTCCTTCCACCCACCCTGCCCCACCAGGCCCTGTTTGTCCTCGAGCTCAGAGGGCACATGTGCCTGCTGGGTCAGGATGCCAAAAAAACCCAACAGGACGAGGCAAGAGGATGAGGAGGTTCATCGTTTTCCCCTCATGCAAACTGAGCTCACTCTATCCTGTCTTAATTTTTTCTAGACCTCAGGTACACAGCGGGCCTTGATTTCCTGGCCGACTGTGACACTCTCTCCCACACGTCCTGAAATCCACTGTTAAAAGCATTCAGAATAAACCAGAGGCAGACTTAACAGGTAGGATTTGCTGAGCACTTGCGAGGACCCAGGCCCTGTGCCAAGCACTTTCCACTGACCATCAAAAATATGCACAGATATTGAAGAAAAAGAAAAAAAAATGAGTGAAAGGAACCTCCGCTGACATTTGACTTCCAGCAAACACGAGGCACCAAATGCCACGGAATAGCAGTGGGACTGCTGTTGGTTTAGGGTTGTATCACATCGTGCAAGATTAGTCACTGGCTGACCTACATCCCCTGGCCTCGTTTTTGTCTTCTAATCAATGGTTTTTAAAGGAAAGGGAGTAAAAAAAACTTGCAAAACCGTAACAAAGTTTGACATTCAAAAATTAGCCCAAGTTCACATCAAAGGCGATATTTTAAAACTAAAAGTTTGCATGATCTGAGCTCTACTAAGTGTGTTTCTACAGTGAAGAGGACGCATGGCTGCACGTAGCCACAAAGCAGCCAAAGCCAGACGGTCTTTTTTCTCATTTGGCTGCTGTCACATTCTTGCTTTTGTCTTTTAGCAAAACAATCTACTGCAAGGAGAGATTAATAGCCCTTTTAAAATTCAGAAATACTTTTTTTTCCAAGCAGTTACACACGATGTCCACCCATAGCATCGTAACTGCTTTGCTCTTACTTGGCACACATATGTACATGGAAATATACATCACCAAGGTCTCACACATATCAGTGTAGCACAGTAGCTATTATTTAAATAATCTCATAATCTCATTCTGACAAGCACCAGGAAAACTATTTCAAAATGTCCTCTAAGCCATGGTGAGAAATTTAAAGATAGCTTATTTCAGCCCTCTCTAAGAAGTGGGCCTTCTTAACACAAGGTTCTCAAAAATGAAAAAGAAACAGGACTATTTAATACAGGTGTAACAGAGCAGGGCCCTGTGAGACTCTGCAGGGTCAGACCCTTCCCTACATCCTCCGCTGTGGCGCCTCTCGGAAGGACCCAGATAATAGTGTCTCGTGTGTATTTCCTGAGTGTTTCACATGCTAAAAACCATCACCAAAGGGAAGAAATGAACTACTTCGTGACAGAGAGTACATGGTCCCCAGACCTTCTGGCGCCTTGGGGTTGACAGTGTTAACCGCTCTGTTCCCTCGGCATGAACCAATCAGAGAATTATGCAGGAGCTTATCATGTACCCTGTGACTCCCCTAACCTGTCATCTGCCTTCAAATAAGCTTTGCTGAAACCCTTCAGGGAGTTCGGCATGAACCACCCCTTCCTCCTTGCTCTGCCCTGCAGTAAACCTTTCTCTGCTCCAAATTTCGATGTTGCAGTTTGGCCTCACGGTGCAGCGGGGAAAAAACTTGCTTTCAGTAACACAGAGAGTAGACAAAGGTCAAAGTGGCACCATCTGCCTACTTGTCCTCTTTTGTCACATCTCTGGTTCAAAGACAGGATCCTCTCAGGGTTCTGGTACTCTGAAACCCCAGTGGATGCAACTGATACTGAACTGATGTGGTAACAGCTCTTGCGCAAAGTCAACATACAGATGGAGATGGAGGTGGAGAAAGAGATTCTTCCCATGTCAGAAGCAGCAGTTGGTCCCACAGCAGCATCGCCCCTTTGGGCTGTGACCCCAGCTGCAGCACCCAGCTGTCATCTCCCTGCCCTCACCGCCTGGCCCTTGCCCTCAGTTATAGTGTCAGTTTTCATTGAGCCTCTTCCCCTAGGGTTGCGACATCAGACTGTGGGCTCCTTTACATTCCTGAGATCCACTCTGCGAGGGGCAAGGGGTGGAGAGCGTGTGTATAAGGACTTGATTGCTTGTCTTGCTCAAGGAGTCAACAGTACTGACACTTCGAAGCCATAACGTTCTTATGGCCACATTTTACCAGCCCTTACAAAGCTATTTCTGAACCATGGCACGTTTTATCCAGAACATACTCAACACCACAATCTCAAGATTTTAGTGTGTCTTCCCTTTTGGCTTTCCCTTACATTCCATAGTGAATTTCCTATTTTTAGGCTTATGGGATTATCAGAAAAGAACTTTAATAAATATTTTAATAACAACTTCTAGTTAAATATAAGGAGACGGCTTCCAGAAGGTGCCAAGGCCACCTCACCTGTCATTCGGCGAGGCCTCCTGAGCAGAGCCCAGGGCTCTGTCCAGCCCACCATGCTGCCTGATTTTCCAAACTCATTCTTCCTGAGGCTAGGTTAGTTTGGTTACAGTTTCCCCTATTTGTCAATAATGCAAGAAGGAACTTCATTCTTTACTAAATTTCTGCTTCATTCAGGGACCTGATTTCAGATAAACCAGGAGACTCCAGAATTAGGATCCGGGCTCCTGGGGTCAGGGCTGGGGTTGGGGGAGTCAGAGGTTGAGTACAAGGTCAGGTGGGTCCTCTAGCAGGTGAGCTGCCAGAGAAAGGCTGAGGCCAAGGAAGGCCCTTCCCGAGGGAGGGCCAGTGGGGGGGGGGGCAGAGCACCTGCTGCTGGACCTCAGCCGCTTTCCCCGCTAAACGCCGTCGTGACCCAGAGAGGTCCAGGGCGCAGAGGAAAAGAGTGCGAGCGTGCAAAGAAAGACAGAGGAAGAAGGAGACAAAGGCAGAAACAGAAAAGTAGAAACGCAGGAGCAACGGGCACATGCTGCGTGTTACAAAAACTCCAAAAAATGATCCCTAAGTGTGGGGAAAAAATGACTTTCTGCTTTTCCATTTTTTGCTTAGGTACAATCCCAAAGCATCTGTCACTACTGGGCACACTATCCAATCCCTGAAGTAGGCCAGTTACAGGTTACGGATGGGTGGCTCAGAGCTGCCCCAGTTACGGTGCTAGAGTTTGGGTTATCTTGTGTTCTGATTCCCGGGGGCTACATTCTCACGTCTGTGCAGGTGACTAAAAGAAGAGATAACATGACCAAGTTTGTGCAGGCAGGAGCCTGCAAGGACCATCCACTGGACAAAGGACTCAACCCAAAATCCAGCACTTAATCCTTTTCTCACATCTGCCTGTCAGCGCTGGGTGTTTGCTGGCGCTGCCCACAGACTGACAAAGAGCACGTGCGGCTGGACCGTGAGGTGTCCGCTCACAGCTGGCGCTTTCTTTCTTTAATTACACACAGACTTGGCTTTGAAATACCTCCATGTGTTCAGTGCACAGGGAAAGATATTTTAGGTTTAAAGCGAAGAAGGCTGCACCACAGCAGGTTTCATCTTCCCTGACCAGACGCCGGATCTCACAGCCCCGCTTCACGTGCCCAGAGGAGCCGGGCAGCAGATGCAAGGAGCCCTGGTCAGGCTCAACGTGTTCTTCTCAACATCTCGCTCTTCAAGTGTAAGGTTTAAAATAAACACAGAGGAAAACCTGCTGGGAAGTTTCTGGAGCAAAGGTAGGTGTGGGCAAATGACTGTGGCCAGCTGCTCTTAGATGGTTTCACTGCAAGGGCAGAGATGGAAGTGGGCCTGTTGGTGTCAGGGCTGATGTTTCAGGAATTTCTAGAGTAAATATTAGTGTAAATGTGGGTAAAAAGAAACAGGAGTTTTGGCCAGAACGCTCACTGAAAAACTGTAAGTCATCTAATCAGGACAATAAGAAGAATGCATTATTATGACACTAAAACTCCTGAAACTTGACTAACTTAACCACTGATTCAAAAAAGTCGTATCATTTTCTGGTTTACATATTTTGTACATGTGTTATGCTTTGTTTTATGGTAAAATCAATCAGTGATTTCTTAGAAATTCATTAAATATTCATTAGTCAGTTTTTTTCACGTCCACAAATAGGATTTCTGCCAGATCAATTTTAACACACAGAACTAGCTACAGTTTAACTCTGAAAAATCATATAGAATAGAAATATGAGGAAAAGGACTGTATTTCTTCCAGTTTTACAGCAGTTGCCGTGTTTATAAAGTAAAACGAGCAGGGTTGTTTATGTCTATTTCATCAGCATTGTCTTTCCTGTAAGTTTTCTAAAAGTGGCAAATTGCTTGCTGTTGATCGGGCTCTGATTTATCTGTAGGTCGGTGTTGGGACACCTTTGTTCACCAGCAGGCTACTCACCCGACACCGTGCACCTCTCCTCTCTCACAGCATCATCCTTCCAACAGGTACTCGTGGAGAGACATCCACGCCCAGTTACCCCGAGTCCACCATCTTCCACCACTGTCCCCTCCACATGGCTGTTTAGACATTTCATAAACACCAAGTTTTCACAATGTAGGTTGGATGCTAACTTCACAAATCCTGAAGTATAGACTCATTAGGGCTTCATTTCTCTTTTTCATATTATCATTCTCTTACCCCAAAAGGTAAAGACCTCAGTTCTTGTCATACCTGAAAGATAAGTTTACCGTCAGGAAATGGTGCATTGTGTAGCAAAAGATTTTGAAAGATTTATTTAAAAAAGGAAAAATACACCTCCATGAACGGGGGGCGGGCTGATCCAAGGGAGGAAAAGTGGCAGTTTTTGTCTCCCCTTCTCTTATACCCTCGCTTAGAGGGGTCTCTTGATTAATTGACGGCTCTTGTCCCTGGAGTGTTCAGTCATGTCTGTCCCCTTTGTGCACGTCCTTACCCGTGATGCACACAGAAGAACCCATGGTGGGGGGGGGCGCCTAAACTGAAATGTTAACTATAATACAATGAGCATTGGGTTGTGTCCAGTTAAGTCCTTTATGGTACCGAGCAGGCGTGGCTGTCGGGTTCTAACTGGTTTCTGGCTGGCACTCATTTAGAGGAAGTAAAGCCCCTTTATGCTGGAAGCGGGCACACCGCCATCTCCTGGACCCTCCTCCCTCTCCCCCACCTGTCTGCCTGGTGCCCCAACTTATCTAACTGCTTAAGAATTCTGGCCTTAATATTAAGTGGCTACTGATGAAACACAACATAGAGTCGAAAAATACGAATAATTATTTTACATAATTTTATGTTTTTCAAGTACTGCTACAGTTGACACTAAAATTGTTACTGAAGAATACTCTTCTGCACGATGCCCACAGCTCTTTCTCTTCGCTGTTCACTGAACTATCATCAGACTCAGGTCACCTTCAGGTGCCTACGCTGATCCCGATCTAACTGAGGGGTATTTAAACAGCTCCAAGAGTCTTACCTAGATCCCTGGGTTGCACCATCACACCTCTGTTTTCACCTCATTTCCAAGCACTGGTTCCCACCTGTGGGTCTTTTGCTGGGATTTCTTCCACGGCCCCAGTTTCTCAGTAACAAATCTCATAATTTACCTTGCAATAATGGCAGTAGTAATAAAAGTAAAGTAATACACCTTTGAGTAAGAATAACATATTGTTGAGTGATAATAATAATAAGAAGAATGACATTTTTAAGCACCTGCTCCATGCCAGGCAGTTTTGCAAATGCCTGACACATATTAATTCGTTTACTATGTGCATCACAGGCCTCTCCTTGCCGGCCTTCCTCGTAAGATTGTAGTCTGACCAGGAACCTTTGTCCGGGAGCAGAAGCCTCACTCTGCTTGGAGAGCTGCCTTGACACGAGAGTCTGAGTCCCTTCGTCCCTTTAGTGAAGTGCTGTCCCCATCAATTTCTACCTGACCTTAGGGCCCCGACTACCTCATCTACTGCCCTCCCTCCACCCCTGCTGTAGTTGGCCCTGACTGCAACCTCAGGACAAACACAACTTCTGCAACCATAATCCACAGTGGGTCGGCCACCCCAGAAACCCCTGCTCCCATGGAGGAAGGGGCCACAGGAGGCAGCCATGGTGCCAGGCTCTGCTTTCCTCATGTGAACCAAAAACTCTACTAACCATATCAGTAAACAAAGAATGCTGAAGCCATCAAGCCATCAGTGCTGCCACCACCCCCCAGTGAAGACAAGCCTGCAGCCCGGCCTCTGCAGCCAGAGGGGACTCAGAATGTGAAAGGACAGACCCTGGATAGCTAGATGCTTGTCAAAGGAATGATTTCAATGAGCCCAAATGTTTGCTCCCTCCCATACATAGAAAAGCACTAAATTCTGTAACTTGAGATGTCCGGTTTTCTTTAGCTCACAAGTAAACTTTTAGTGTTCCAACAACCTGGTGTTTGTTGTAAAGCTCCTGTATATCCTGGCTCCTCCCCTGCCTCTTCAGAGCAGTCCCTCAGAGCCATCTGAGAGGCTGTCATCCTGGGCTCGGAAGGGGTTCAAGTCCTCAGAAATGCCCATCAAATAAAGTATAACTCTCAACTTTTAGGCTATGTGTTTATTTCCGTCAACACTCACCCGCCCTGCTTTGCTGTCAGTTTCTGACACGCCCTGGTAAACCCCGAAATGTGTGTCTCTCCAGCATTTATGTCAGACCAAACGTAACATCCGTGCCAAACAACACCATGTCCACGGGGAAATGAATGGAACTGATTCACAGAAATTCCATGTAGCACAAAGTTATAAAATAGGCTCACTGTGTTCATCTGCAAATTTTTTAAGTTATCTTTAAAGGGTTTTTATCAGAATAAGTAATAAATACTCCCCAGAAATTCAAAGTATAGCAATTGGCATGTGCGAGTAGTCAAAGGAATATAAAACAAAGATGTGTTTAATCAAGGAGATTACAACTCTTTCCAGGTCATGCTAAAGAAATGGGGTAGAGTGGAAACAGGATGGACCCAGGGTCAGGCTGTTGCAGGAGAATAGGTTCTTGCCTCGCACAGGAAAGAATTCAAGAGCAAGGCGTGGTAAAGTGAAAGCAAGTTTATTTAGAGATACACACTCCACAGACAGAGTGGGGTCTGTCTCTCTCAGAAGGGAGAGCAGCCTAGGAGATACATAGTCCATATGCAGAATGTGGCCATCTCAGAAAGGCGAGAGGGAGAGAAGCCAATAGGTGTGGGGTGTTTAGTTTAAAGCAAAAGCAGATACACACTCCATAGACAGAGTGTGGGCCATCTCAGAAGGCAAGAGAGAGACCACGAGGTGTGGAGTTGTTAGGTTTTATGGGGTCAGTAAATTTTATGCTAATGAGCAGAGGATTATTCCAACTACCTTGGGGAAAGGGTGAGGACGTCCAGGAAACACCTCCCGCACACTTTTTGCCCTTTTTTGGTCAGCCTAGGCACTGTGATGGCACCTGTGGGTGCGCCATGAGGCTCAAGGTCTGCTGGAAGTCGAATCTTCTGCCATCTTGGTTCTAACCAGTGTGTCCTGTCCTCAGTGGCTGTGTCGTTCCTTCCATGGTTGTGCCCTGACCCCTTTCCTCCCACTTCAAAGCCATCAGGAGTTTGTGTTGGTCTGCCATTTACCAGCTGTGTGAGGTGAGGAATTTTTCTGCACCTGTTTCTTCATCTGTTAAACAGAGATGCTGTGACACTTCCTATCTTAAAGTCCTGCAGGTGGGGTTCAAAATATGGCCTTTCAAGGGCCCGGCGCAGCGCTTGGCACAGACACATGCTCAGTAGTGGGAAGGATGATAGTCATGTAATGATGGCTACTGCAGCGGTGGGGACCATGGCCATGGACCATGGAGATGAGACCACAGCATGAGCACTTGGTAACTGCTGAAGGAGACATCAAAAGGAAAGAATGAAGAAAAGAGGAGGAAGGGAAAAGAGGAAAAAAGACAAGATAGATTAAAAACTAGAAGGCAGAAGAAAGTAAAGCAATCTACAGAACCAGCCTCACGGCTCCTGGCATCATAAACATTTCCAATAAGCTTGATCAAGGTGATTCTTCTTTTCTGAACCATTACAGGCTATTTCAATACCTGCTTAGGTTGCACTGAGGACCCTTGATGCACCCGAGTTTTGCTCTGTTTTTAAAAACTCTGATTCTCAGGGAATTTGCAGTGATTTAAATTATCACATGAAACTAAAGGTATGTCCCACACTATTCTAGAAACTCAAGTTATGACTGAGTTGATCTACAGGTTGTCTATTAGAAAGAAATAAAGGATGAAGAATCAGAACATGTGTAAGTACATAGAACGATGTTTGCCAAAGAACAGCCAAAACAGGAAGTAGCACAGACATAAAGTGTGTCTTCTGTCCAGACTTTCCTGAGGCAGACACTCCAAACGCCACTCAGTCCCAACCACAGAAGACAACCGTCAGGAGGATTCTGAAAAGTGAAGTTGAGTCATACATTGGGACAGTGATGGGTTTTTAGTCTCCCATGACACCAAACTGCGGAAAGATTTCAGAGGTTGCATAAATAAAATCTGAATATCAGAGTTCATAGTTCTCTTTCTGCAAGTAAAGTTCGTCTTTGTTTATGTGAAGAATTGAATATCCAAATGCGAGTTGAGATTAGCTATTCCTTCCATAGTAAGGTCTGATTTTCCCTGTCAGTGAGGAGAGTAAAGTTCAAATATGTTCATGGTTTCATTAAAATCAACTGTCCAGTCCCCTCCCTTTCTGATTTTTGTTACCTAACACAATTTTTCTTGTCCATAATCCGATCTGCTTAACTTACCCTTCAGTTCTCACATCCTCCATGTTCTTGTCTGCCCCAACCTGTAGTTTCAAACCAAATCAAAAAACCTTAATTCAGAGTTTTCATTTATGGTAAGTTTATGTGAGGCAACAATGTGACATAACCTCTAAAAAAAGGTCAGTATCATCTTGGAGATGAGAGAAGTACAGTGTTCAGAATGCATCACTGTGCTGTACACCAGAAATTGACACAGCATTGGAAACCGACTGTGTATCAATAAAATGTTTAAAAAACAATGCAAGAGGTGCTGGCCTCATTTCACATTTTTTTTAAATTTGCATTCTTTTTTATTGAAGTATAGTCAGTTTACAACATTGTGTCAATTTCTGGTGTGCCGCATAATGTTTCAGTTGTGTATATACATACATATATTCCTTTTCATATTCTTTTCATGATAGGTTACTACAAGATATTGAATATAGTTCCCTGTGCTATTCAGAAGAAACTTGCTGTTTATCTATTTTACATATGGTAGTTAGTATCTGCAAATCTCAAACTTCTAACTTATCCCTTCTATCTCACTTTTGAAAAAAAAAGCCACACTTAACATATTAAAGTATTTATGTCTTTTAAAGGTTTTAGAGATTCAATATACAATATCCACGAATTCAGAACCAGCTGGAAAAAAAGACATAGGAAAACAACAGACAGGTTGCACTGTCAGTTTTATTATTGATAAACTAATTAGAGAAAGTAACTTTAGATCTGTGGACAAAAGAGCCTGCTGTGCCTACAAGCACGCCCTGCACCCCAGTGCACACACTCAAAGCCTCCCTCAGCTCTCAAGGGAGAGTCCAGAGCTGCCTCTGCCTGGGGCAGGGAAGGGAGGGAAAGGAAAGGCTTACATTCCTTTTATAGATTTGTTCTACCCAATTGGTGGAACACCTGTCATCACCTAACAATTAAGTGGCTGGCTTCTCTGTAGGAAGAAGTGAGTGAGTAGTGGACTAGTAGCCAAGAGTCTGATTCCAGTAGGGGCCCTTCAACATAGAAACACTGACCAAATGAAAGGAGTTTCCTTCTCAACAGCAGTCAGTTCTAGACTCCTCATCAGATAAAATCAGGGCATGTTGAGACCATGACCAGGAGAGCTCAGACCTTTGAAACCTTGTATCATACTCGCAAATGGTTGCAGGGCAAGGCTACATGAAATTAACACCTTCCTTCCAACAGCCGAATGGGTGGCCAATCGGTCTGCATGGCCACCTGGCAGAGACATTCTACTTGCCCCCCTGCCCATTGTTCCCAGCATCCCGTTCAGTTAGGCGAGGCCACGTGACTAGTCCTGCCCAGTGAATTGTGAGCAGGGCAGACATGTCCCCTGTGGCCTGAGGCCAGTCCGTCCTTGGTTCCTGGGTCTCTCTTTCCCTGTGCTGCATTGACCCGGGAGGTCCCATGTTCCAGATGGTGCAGCTTTGCTGGGTGGGGCATCGGTCAACCTAGGTCCTGAGTGAATGAGAGAGAAGTTCAAGATGGCGAGGCCATGGCCGGGGGAATGATGAGAGAAGGAAGCGCTTTCCAGAGTGTAGAACCTATTCTGAAGCCAGGAACCGTCTCCATCCCCGGGAGATGAGGCCTGTGAAATACCCGCTCAGGAAGACGTAAGAATTTCTGCAGACCAGCTGTGGCCGAGCAAGGCCCGTGAGGCCTCCCAGGGTCAGACCCCTTCCCCATGGCCTCTGCTGTAGCTCCTCCCGGAATCATCCACATAACAGTATCTCATGTGTATTTCCTGAATGTTTCAGATGCTGAAAACCACCACCAAAAGGAAGAAATGAACAACTTGGTGATGGAGAGCACGTGCCCCCCTCCCAGACCTTCTGGCGCCTCAGGGTTGATACTGTTGATCGCTCTGTTCCCTCGACATCAACCAGTCAGAAGATTGCGCACAAGCTGATCACATACCCTGCAGAACTGCCCCCCTCACCTCCTGCCTTTATATATGCTTGGTTGAAACCCTTCGGGGAGTTCAGGGTTTGCTTGGGGCATGAGCCACCCCGTCCTCTTTGCTGGGCCCTGCACTGAACCTTTCTCTGCTCCAAACTCCGATGTTTCAGTTTGTCTGGTCTCATGGTGCGGCGGGCACAGGAACTTGCCTCCAGTAACACAGTGAGCGCCGCACCCCTCTCATGCTGCAGAGCGCACCATTCCAAAAGGGGTGTTTGCTGACACTATCTTGACTCTGCTCTGTCATCATGCAGTGGGTGTGGGGGGTTCATACAACCTGTCTTTTTTAGTTCATAAGTCTCTGAAGCAAGAGTGACCATATTCAGGCCTGATACAGAGGCTATCATGGGATTCCACAAAAATCTCAAGCCTTGATTTGATCTGACTGTAAGCACCCGCTCCTGTGGAGGGGTTAATTAAAACCTGTATTTGGAAAAAGGAGAGCAAAGGTATGTTGGTGACCTGAAGGGGAGACTACAAACGCCGTGGTCCAGCAAGGCTACATGCCTTGGTCTGGCCAGTGAGCCGTGGATGGCAGTGACCCCAGGTGTCTGTTCCTGTGACCCAGACGAGAGGCAGAGGAAGCTATGCTGAGAACACAGAGCCACAGGCCTGACACATCCTCCACTCTGCGTCACCGCGTGCAGGACAGCCCCCCTGGAGACTTACATGGGCCTACACACATTCCATGAAATTACTGTTAAGTTAAACCACTGAGAGTCAGGACCGCTTCTTCCTGAAGCATAGACGAGCTATACTGGCATATAAACCACAAGGAGCAGAATTCAGAAGTTCCTCAGAGCTCAGTCTGGGTCTTGTTCTCCTTCTAACTCTGTGGGCTCCTCCTAGGGGATGTTATATTCTCCCAGGACTTTAAACACCACCGACATGCAGGAGAGCCGACTCCCAAGCTTGCCCCAGGCAGTTCTTGGCTTGCACTTGCTGTCCTGGCAAAACTAGCTGTGCCCCTTTCATTCTCAAAACTGCCCTGGTTTGGATAATTAAATAATAGAGTGCTTTATTTGTATGTCAATTACACCCAAATCTCTACTTCCTCTTTTAGAGCTTCGCACACAGACCATGCAACCATAAACTCAGCACCTCCATCTGTGCATCTCACAAGCATATGCATCTCAAGCTTAACATCTCCAATATTGACATTTTTTCTTCTCACCTTTTCCAATCTGCTGCTTCTTCAAAACACCACATGCCATGGACCCATTTGCTCAAGTTAGAAACATGATGTCATCTGTGACACCTGCCTCCCCCTCATCACCCACATCCAGTTTCTCACCAAGAGCTGTCTGTCAATTCTACCTCTGAAATAAAGCACGACCTCACCAGCCTCTTCTCATCTCTACTGCCACCCCAGCGATAGCTTCCTAACTCGTCCCTACTCTTGCTTCTACTCTTGACACAGCAGCAAGAATGACCTTTAAAACTTAAAATTCAATCATGTCCCTTCCTAGCTTAAGACCATTCAGTGATTCTAAAAATAATAAAATCTTACATCTTCAATTCTGGCCCATAAGGTCCTGCATGATTTTGTCCCTGTCGACTTCCCTGGTCTTACCTCCCAGCTCCCACATCTCTGATCAACCCATTCTGGCCTTTCTGTAGTCCTCCAGAGAGCTACGTTCTTTCCTATGCCAATGCCGATGGACGTACCATTCCTTCCACCTGGAGGACTGTTAAATGCTCGCCGAAGACCACATCCTCCTCACCTACCTAGGGGTGCTGCTAGACTACGTTTCCCAGACTCCTCTGCAGTTATTATGGCCCAACGACACAATTCTAGGTGATACGATGTGAGCAGAAGTAACGTGGCCCATACAGACATCCCCACACGCTCCTCCATGCTCTTTCGTCTTTCCCACCAGCTTAGATGGAGATGCCCAGCAGGCAACTTGGTGGCAAAATGTACAAGTTGGCAGATCTTCTGTCAGAATGAACCCAAGAATGACTGCGTAGAGAAAAACCATCTCATCTTCCTGCCTTCTGCCCGGTACAGGAACCTGAATAAGAAATACACTTCTATTGTGTTTACGCCATTATATAGCCAGGGGTCTGTTCCCACAACAGTCAGCACTATTTTAACAAAAATCTGCACCTAGAGAGTTGAGCATTCACACCACCACTACCGTAAATGCGCACGAACACACACACACACACACACTCACTCCCCCTGCGCTCAAGCATTCCGCATTGCTCACATGCATGAGAGGCCACCCCTGAGCGCCCTCATCCAGGCTAACGGAAGTTGCTCTGACGCTCTTTCCCTACATATCAGTCCTTCCTGCCATTTACTCATCACAATGCATAAGCACATATTCATTTGTGCATAAGTTTATTTAAAGTCTGTGTCCACAACTGATCCCTAAGATCTATGGAATCAGACCCTTCTGTTCACCAAAACAGTGCTCAGAGCTTGCACTGTGCTTGGCATGCAGCAGTCACGTAATACATTTCAAAGTACAGAGGATGGACCAGTGAGAGGCCACTGTCAACGGCATGCTTTTTTTTAAAATCACGAGACCACAATTCCAGACCAAAAAAATCACAGAGAATTAAAATACAGACCATGGGGATTTTTTTTTTAACCTTTATTCATTCAGAATGCAATTCTGGGACAATCTACCACCAAGAGAAACCCTACACTCCGAAGTAGTGTTAACAGACTGAATAATACCATAGCAGTGCCCCCATATGAACAAGCAAGAAGTCAATTTCTATTCCCTTCGTAAAACCTCTTGCTAAACATTTACATTTTCTTCCCGTCAAGAATGCAGTAACAAGATCATGCTTATGTAGCTGGTCAGCACAAGAGACAAATGGCGATTTACACTGGACTAATTAAATCTTGCAATATATTGTGTTCACAACTCAAGCTGTAGCTGTTGACCTTTCCAATGGCATTCATTACGTGATACTGTCACCGATTACATTAAAAGGCCTCACTAATTTTTAAAAGCTAGAATTACTTAAAAAGTTCTCTACTGTAAATAACATGTGAAATATTGCATCTAAGCCTAAAATGGCAAAATCACTGAAATCTCTTTATGGTCCTCCGTGTCATGTATGTAGGAAAAATGTATGTTATAGACCAAGTTCTTATATTTTTACCTAAGAGTCTATTTATGTAATGTCTATTAATATTTAAATGCGTAAAAAATAAATCAATGTTAAATATGAACTGCACAAAATCTAAAAGAAAACGACTACATTATATCATACTACATTATATAGAGATTAAAAGCAGCTAATTAGAAGCTTTTTTAAAAATTTAGAGTTTCTGACATCATTTTCCACCATTCCATCAATTCTTCCTTCTCCTCTTCTTTCCTTTCAGAAAATGACTCCAGTTCAAAATCGACCTAAAGGAGAAAATAAGAATATGTTGTTATCAAACTGATTATGCACTTTTAAAAACAAATTAGAAAAGAGCAGGTTTATAGTTTACTAGAATAAAGCGCAACCCTGCCTCCTGAATGTAAGTATATCCTAAAAAATCTCTCATGATAAGCAAAAAGATACTTTCAGGGACAAGAATATCCAAAGCCATTATGTTTGAAATATGCTTTGATCTAGGAACTTTGTAGGATTGCTGGAAAGCAGATTATTTAAAAGCACTCTTCCCCCGCCCTCCATAAAAGATATGACTTATAATTTGTCTTCTGCTTTTGACTATCCAATGAGCTTCTCCTGTCAACCTTGAATTTTCTCCTAAAAGCTGGGGGAATATGGAAGAATGCAGTTGAGTGTCCTGGTGTCCCAAATCACAGGGTTCCACTTTCTAGAATCCTGAGTCTGTTGAACTGATGGGAACACACACATACCCAAACCACCACGAAGGCCAGTGGTCCAGGAACTCAGCTCGCATGTGAACTGGGCGTCCTCATCAGGTATGGAGAGTTCATGCACTTCTGCGTAAAGGACTGTTCAGGCTCTGCAGCTCCCAACGCTAGTCCTCCCTGGGCCCACGAGATACCCACCCCCCTTCCAGATGGAACTCAGAGTTCTCTGGTTCGGACACTTACACCTCTGGTTATTAGGAAAGTTGTTACTCACCACCTCCTCGAACTAACACTTGCTAGAAAGGCTAAGGGTCAAAATAGCAGAACCTTTCTCAACCTGGTTCTGGAGCTACATTTGTCCAGGTTTCATTTGCCCAAATTTACCTCCCGATTCTAATACACATACAACCTAATGTACGCATACACACAATCGAAACCAAAGCACCGGTTAAAAACCAAGCATTTATACTCCCAAGTTTGGGTGCCTAAACAGAAACACAATAAATTCACTTCAAGTAAGCCATTTAATTGGAAACCCTGTAGGCCATTCCACAGTCCCAGTGATGTGATACAGGACAGTAGTAACACCCTGCTGCAAGAGACCTGTGGTCTCCTCCCCATCACCTTCCTAGTAAGATACATGGTATCTACTTAAAGAAGGTGTCATATTTGGTAGTGCTTAGCATAGAGGGCCTTGCTTATAGCAGGTGCTTAATAAATGTTTAGTTAAGGCCTAAAATTACCCTGCAGGACTAATTTATTTTTCCAAGTACTTACTGTGTAAGGTATTATTCCAAGTGCTAGAAGTAAGAAGATAAATCGAACAGACTATCACTTAGATTAAAATCAAGGGTCAGCAAATAAAAGTTGAATGTTTTAAAGTTTTATTTCATTTTTTTGGAGGATCTCTTCAAAAACTGGGAAATGGTAACAGGGCTTCACATTGAGTGGTATTAAATCAACCACTGAGCCCTTGGGCAAGTCACTTAAATTTGCTAGGCCTCAGTTTTCTCATCTGTTAAATGGGGATAGTGACAGTTTCTAGGGTTATCATGAACATTAAATATAAGAGCCTTAAATATGCCTGACCCGCAGTAAGTGCTTCATAAGTCTTAGCTATTGTCATGATCACTTACCCTGACAGCAGGGCTATAAGGAACCGCCACTTTCTTTGTTACTGCCAGATAGCCCGGTGCAGAGGCTGTAAGTTTATAGTTTCCAGGTACCAGCAGTCGCCAGTAATCACCATCCTTGGCTGTGGGGAATACAAAATACCAAGTCACAGGCACATATGTGAAATGCATAATTATGCCATCTTAGTTCAGTTTTGATTCTCTGTCTTTAAAGTAGATGGTCATAGAATTTGATGAAATTCCATTGAAAAGAGTGTCACATCTCTAGAGGGCATCACTTCTTATGGCAATTTTACAGATATTAATGTTAGATTATCTAATAAATCTTCTAAGATAATGAATCTTTGTAATCATGTCAGCAGTAGCACAGGTAAGCAGATACATGAAATCCCCAGGCAGTGGGATCCGACTGTCTGGCACCATGTTTCAGTTCTTGCCAAGTATCTGGCTGTGAAGCCCTGGTTCTCTGAGAGTCTAGGTCAATGTCTCACAAAGCGCAGCGTAAAGGCACTTGCCAACCTGTTAGGTGGTTAGGTAAGTGGGGGCACCAGGCAGACAGGTGGAGGAGAGGGAGGAGGGTCCAGAAGATGGTGTTATGCCCCCTCCAGCATAAAGGGGCTTTACTTCCTCTAAATGAGTGCCAACAAGAAACTAGTCAGGACCCAACAGCCGCAACTGCACATAGCGACAAGGACCTAACCAGACATGACCTAGTGCTCATTGTAATATAATTAACATTGCCATTTAGCCCCGCCCCTCATGGGTTGTTCTGTGTGTGTCATGGGTAAGGACATGTGCAAAGAGGCCAAACATGAATGACTAAGCACTCCAGGCGCAAGAGCCATCAACCAATCAAAAGACCACCTCTAAGCGAGGATGTAAGAAAATGGGCAAAGATCGACGCTTTCGCCCTTTGGATCAGCCCACCACCCGCTCTTGGAGGGGTACTTCTTTTTTCCTAAATAAATCCTTTAAAATCTTCCACTACACAACGCTCTCCATCTCCCGTCTGTAATCTTGTCTTTCGGGTAAGACAAGGACTTTTTGTTTTCCTTTTTGGGGGGATAACAAACCCTCAGGCACCTGTCAGAAACTGAGGTTGCTAAAGACTCAGAACAGCCGGCCTGGCGTGCCTCATAGGAACCCATCTTCAACCGCCCCCAGAGGGTTCCGAGCTGTGTGCCCACTCCCCCTCCTCCCCGTGAGCCCCCACCTCTCTCCTGTCGCAGCTTAGGCTCCCAAACCCCCCCAGTCAGCCACGCTCACACGTAGCCTTCCGCTGGTCTGCTGTTCCCCATCTGCTTTACAGGCCTGGCAAACCCCCAGCGCTGGGTAACACCCGCCTCTCTACCCTACGCCTGCCCCTGTGGCTGTGGGAGGCTGGAGAAAACACAAACCCTGCTGAGCTGTCTCCCGTCCACCAACAGCAGCCTTCCACAGGCCTGGGTCCTGCCCCGTCTTCCTCCAGGCTCCCTTCACTCCCCCATTTCCCAGATGGGTGCGGACCAATCACCTGGGAAATGGTAAAATGCAAACTCTTGTTCACCAGCTCTGGGGTGAGGCCCGAGATTCTGCACTTCTAACCAGCTCACGGCAACACTGAATCCGGCTGCTGCTGGGTACCACACTCTGAAGAGCTAGGCCTAGTGGACTTTCTTTTCACGCGTTCTCCTTTCTCCTAACACCTCTAAAGCTTCCTCTGCATCCTCACTCTCAGCTGATGCTTCACACTGTGTTTCACTGTGAATATGGAAACAGTTGGGGAAAAGTGAGCCCCCATCACCATCCCTTCCAGTCTCCCTCTGGACTCCACATCTCCTTCAGCCAGTGCCTCATTTATCTTCTTCGTTTTCAGCGAAATTTCTGGAAAGACTTGCCAGCACTCTCCATTTCTAACGTCTCTCCTAGTCTCTCTTAGATCCTTCCCAGTGAGGCCCCCACTGGTCCACTGAAACAGACTTGTCAGGACTCTCCACACGGCCTCCTCCACGAGGTTCCTGTAGCTGACACTGGTCAGCCCTCCCTCGTTCCTGAAACCCTTCCAGGCTCCCAGGACAACGCACTGGGTTTCCTCTCCACCTGAGACTCCATTTCTCGTCCCTCCTTATTACCCTGCCCTCGACAAGCTGCAGTGTCCCCGAGCCCAGTCCTCAGATTTCGTTCTTTTCTACCTATATTTATTCCCAGCATCAGATTTTCCTAAAGTTTCCACATCATGAAATGCAAAGAAAATACTGTTTGTATGTCACACTAGAGTTAACAGATAGAAGTAGCTTCTTGTGGCCAGAGGAGACACATTGGGGTCCTTCAGGACCCCCTCCCTGAGGGCGAGGGAGCAGTCACTCAGCACAGGTTTGGGCATATTGGTTGGGAAGGTGTGCTGGCACTTTGTGGGGTTGATAAGAATTGCTGAATGAATAAACAAATGGAGTTTTAGAGAATGAATGTTACAGATTAAAAAATACAAATTATAAATGTGGAGGTTAAGAAAGAAGTAATGGTATAGGATGTTTGGAAAATAAGTTAAAGGTTAATTAGTGCTAAGGTCAAGAAACCTGTAAAAAGTTCATAGCTAAAAAGATCCTGTTCTTGCTGAAAAGATCCCAACAAATGAGAGTGACGCTCAAATGAGCAGGACGGCTGCTTACTCCCAGGAGTAGGTAGGTTTGCCAGGGAAATGCATCATTTTCCCCAAACTAGGCAAGTGGAAATGGGGCTCTAAACCCAGAAATGACAAACATTAACCTCGACCCTGTAACATCCTGTTCAGCCTTAAATACATCTGGGTTTAGGATACGGATTAAAGGAAGAAATCCTAGCCACACAATACACTTGACAGTTATCTCCTTTCCCACTCTTCTGCTCCCGCCTGAGGGCCACCAGTTAGCAGCTCATCAGCACTTCTCCTAGGAGAGATCAGAAAGACACGCTATTCTGGCTCCCGCTGGTCCACCTTTCTTGGCCTCAAGCACTGCAGAGACTCTCTGATGAGCTCTGGGGAGACACAGCTGAGGAAAGGGCGCCACCTGCTGCACCCCGACTTCCAAACACAGCAGCCCTCCTCACTGCCTGACCTGCTCCCCAAAGGAAATTTAACTAGAGCAATGCTGGGGGAGAGACGAGGTAGAGAGACATGAGGCATTTAATTGCTCCGCTTAGAACAGTATAAGAAGCAGATCTATGGCAACAAGTCATCAGGCTCTCCTGTGCAATACTAGAGCCTCGGATCACCCGGAAAACACCCACCGGATGTGACGTCATGGTCTATTCCTTCCACGGAGATGGTTGCGTTGGCAATTGGGTTACCTTGAAGGTCTCGAACAAATCCTTTAACTCCTCGGTGTATCTGTGAAGGTCAAGAAGAACCAAGACATTCGTATTAGAAACAACCTAAAAACATGCTTCCTATCAAGCATCTCCTGATTTTCTAGCAAAATACGGCAGATCTCCCTTGTTTAAGAATCAAAATATGCTCCAAACGTCACTGAATTTTTTTGTGCACTCTTTACTCTGCTTTTTCTCAAGCAGGCAAATAAGAAGTAACTCCCTGAAAACCAGTATCTTATTCTGAGTCAAAGACCCTGCAGTATCTTCCAAACCATCAAAACAAACAAAAAAAATGAAACAAAAGAAGTAAGTCTGTTAACTCTGTAAAATAGTTCTGATCTTCACACATTTCATTGCTTTCTATTATAAATGTGGTCACTTGTGTTTACATGCCCACTGTCATTTAACAAGCTCTTACATTACAGCCCTTCAATACTTGTTCTTTCTAGAGAAAAGGATATATTCTGGGAGTACTTCTTTTTTAATTGAAGTATAGTCAGTTGCAACGTGTCCATTTCTGGTGAACAGCATAGTGTTTCCGTACTGTGAGCACTTTTGCATTAAACCCACTGACAATACTATTTTGGTTGAAAATCCATGGCACAAAAGGTCAGTGAACTTATTACCTGAAAAGTGGGCTTAGAAAGAAAATGAAGGACTTGCTATTGAGAGCAAGCCCCTGAATTCAGTTGCCATTTTCAACTAACAATTGCAGAGCAAACTACAGAAACAGGTTTATTTTTAAACATTCAGCTGTCAGTATGTATTTGAAGTGACAGAAAGTCACTTAAATTCTTTGAGAAAGCACTGCTTCTGAAACATCAAATGATATTCTATCAACCTTGATTACTTAACAAGACACGTCCCACCCTCCAGATGCTCCAGTTGCTTCTCACTCAGTCTGGTCCCAGAAAATGAATTTTCTTTTGCTACTAATGATATTTGAATATTTCTTTACAGAAAGTAGAATGAGTCTCATGTGTCCCTTAGTCATGAGGGAATAAATCTGGCCGTGGTATAATGTTCATCAAAGGGATGCCCTTGGTTATCAGCAATTTTTTTTTTGCATTTGTTATTTTTTCTTAAAAAGCAAAACTTCTTAAAGTCTATAAAAGTAACACACAATTCTTTTCTCTAAAGGCAACTTACCAATGGTAAAAAGCTATCCATGTTGTCAGTAATAATAAACAATAATTTTAATAGCAACCAGTAGGGTGAGAAGAGAGTAAAGACATCTAGAAAAAAAATTTTTAGGAGCTAGTGAGTCTCTGACTTTCCTCCAAGACTTACCTATGTATAAGCCAACTAAAATTGAAAGAGATTGAAATTTAGCCAGTGGAAACATAAAAATTAAGCTTTCTGAATGAAATTAACATGGTGAAAGTCACTGGGATCAGAAACATTGTGGAGATGCATTCATTTGTCTTGAGGCACAATAATCTGATATTATCAATACTATAAACCTTAGAGAAATGAAGGTTTGAAATTTTCCTCATCATTGCAAAAAAATCACTCCAAAAACATATAATTCACCTGCATGAGGCACAAATTTACCCAGTTACTATTCGTGACTTTACTTTCTCTGTCTCTGAAACCCAAGACTTTCTATTACAGTAGGCGATTAACAGAGTTAAAGAAGTCAGTGCCTATCTCTGAAATGCCAACTGTGGCGCACAACTTTTTTGTCTGAAAAATTCCGCTGCAGTAGTAAGTCTCAGTCGAAGTGTTACAGGCTGTAACGACTCCACACGAACGCAGACTGGGAAACACGGTCATTTCATGCCTCTTGCAAGGGAAATTCCAGAAGTCTGAATTTCACTCATACCTGCAGAAACTACCATGCTACACTTGTCCTTCCTATCATTCTCTCCCTGGATTCCAGGACACTTCAGTCAACCAAAGCTAAATAAATAAATAAATAAATGAAACCCAGAAGATTCTTCATTGTTGCCAGAATTGTTTATATCAATAGCCTTTAAATCCTCGAATACTTAAGTGTCACCCAGAGGGCTTGCTGAAATGGCTCTGGGACAGGAAACTCATTTTCAACAAGAACCCAGACGATTCTGATGCAGGTGCCCAGGAAGCATTCTTTGACAAATTCTTTGGAAATTTTGAGAACTAGACGGTTCCAAAACTACTGAGTGGGAGCACTTCTTAGCAAACTGTTTACCCTAATTAACTCTGATTCCAGTCCCTACAAACATCCCTGTAAAACCCTGCAAGAGATTTCCTCTCAGCCAGTCACTGAATTAGAGCTCCTAATCACCTATTTTCCACGAGTGGTAAAACTGGTCCATGCTAAGATTTCAGGCCCAGGTGTTCAATTACTAATCACTACCATACTGCTTCACTGTCAAGAAAACAATGTCAACACAGGACATCTGGCAGTCTCCACTGATCTGTCACCAGCCTTGGGTTCCCTGAACTAGAGCGATCTGTGAGGTGAGCTGTGTGAGTGCGTGGTAAACACCACTCTGACTGCTTCTCTACAGCCTGCACCACAACACCGATGTCATACTGCCAAGCAGTTAGATAAGTGGGGACACCAGGCAGGCAGGTGGAAGAGAGGGGGGATGGTCAGGGAGATGGCGTTATGCCCGCCTCCAGCATAAAGGGGCTTTACTTCCTCTAAATGACTGCCAGCAAGAAACCGGTTAGAACCGACGGCTAGGACTGCATGGTAGCAGAAAGGACTTAACCAGACATGATCTAATGTTCATCGTATTATAGTTAACGTTTCAGTTTAGGCTCCCCACCATGAGTTTTTCTGTGTGCATCATAGGTAAGGACATGCACAAAGGGGACGAACGTGACTAAGCACTCCAGGGGCAAGAGCTGTCAATCAATCAAGAGGCCCCCTGTAAGCGAGGATGTGAGAGAAGGGGAGACAAAAATCGCTGCTTTTCCTCCTGTGCATCAGCCTGCCTCCCGTTCTTGGGGGTGTGCCTTTCCTTTTCTAAATAAATCCTTTAAAAATCTTTCACTACACAGCGCACCGTCTCCTGAGAGTAAACTTACCTTTCAGGTATGACAAGGACTGGGGTCTTAACCTTTTGGGGTGACAATATCAGTGTGGGTCACAGCGATCTGTGGGAAGATCAAGTTCTCCCTCCAAGTGGCATAAAACAGAACTGTAGGACCTGGTCCCTCTTCTTTGCAGCTTATTCTTATATAAACTGATACAGCTTTTAGATGGATTAATGCAACTGCCACCCTAAATACAACAAGCATTCTCCTCTTTCTGACAGCACACGTTTGGGTTTTATTTCGCTCTGTATTGCAGGTTTGAACCAAGAGAGAACTTAAGCAGCAGCTGAACTTGTATTTCAATTGTTGATCGGAGTGACAATCTTATGGACATCAAGTATCGTGAGTCTGACAGCATAGCTCCAAGAAACCTTTTCTGAACACACAGGACTGGGCGAGGGACCCTTCTGTGCGCTGCCATTACTCTTTATTTTAGCACTTATCATCCTCCCTTCAATTAGATCTGGATGCCTGAACCCCACTAATACAGAGCCTCCTGGAGGGCAGTCACTATCCCCAGTGCCTCACAGGGTGCCTAGGTCACGAAAGCAGCTCAGTAAATTTCTGTTGAAAAAACATGTAAATAACAGGAAAAGCACTGTATCAAGGAAGCCTGCTTTGATATCTAAGCAGAGAACACACCAAACAGGCCCATCTTACTTCCTCTACCCAAAAATACATTTTCTAATTTTGCTCTTAAAAGATTCACCCAAATATAACACTCCTTAAAGGACATTCTACCGGGGTTCCCACTAAGGTTGCTCCAGGGTCAACATGTTTAGTTTTGTTGTTGAAAAACACCTTTTTATGTTAACGTGCAGTAGGATTCCACCGATTTAAAAAATCCTGCGTAATGGGTGTTTTTTAACCACTGTCTGTCATCAGTGGAGCTATTCCATGATAATTCCTTTTGCTAAGATGTGATATGGATATTCGACATGTGTAAAAGGATTCTCAAGCTGATTTTACATTTTTTACTGCACTGGGTTCATATGCTTATGCTTATATGTACATATATATGCCAATAGCTAACATGTCTATTTAATAGCATTTGTTTATGTCAAATTAGTTTAAAAATCAGTCTGGACTATCTGTTAGCACGTGAAACTAACATCACTCTCCTAGACTTTGGGTGTCAATGGCCACATACGGAATGCAATGTGAAACTGTCAAGGCGCTGCAGGCAAGGAACAGGGTCCTCACGTCTTTCCCACCAGCACCGCCCCAGATGCCAATGCCTCCCTGGCACAGAGGGGTAGGGCTGGCTGGGCACTGGCCTGGGTTGAGTTTGAGTAGGTAGGTATTTTATTCTGACACATGGTGAGATTTCCCCCAAATTCTGTACTGCGACTCTCTTCTGGTAAAGATCTAAGCGTATGTCATGAGCAGCAATATGGCACGGTAATTCTGGAACTAGAGCTTGGATTCTGGCTGAATGACTTCAGGAAAGCTGCTTAACTTCTCTGTGCCTCTGATTCCTCGTTTTTAATTCAGGGATGATGATGATGGAGAAGACAAAGATGATGCTACAATTGCCCTCACAGTGTTGTTATAATACTGAAATGAATTAATTATCACAAGGGAGACATTTAGAACAATGCCTGGGAAACAGCAAGTGCCCAATAAGTGTAAGTTGTCGTCATCATCATTATTATTATTATTATTATTATTATTATTATTATTATTATTATTACCTCAAATCCAGCTGAGTCTAGCGTGAGACAAGTGGGCACAGAATTTAAGGAGGCGTTCGTTCACTCTCAGGTGCTGATCCTGTCCCTGCATGACCCTGAGAGTGAAAGGCTCCTTAAATTTGCATCCTCAGTGGCTCACTTATCTCGTTCTAGTCTAGGTCCTGCCCAGGATGCCCAACAGACCCAAGGTGATCAGGGGGAAGGAGGGTCACCCTTGCTCAGTGCAATATGAAAGAAAAAAAGGATTCTTTCCCCCCTCACTCTCTGCAACTCTCCAGTTTAACCAGTTCTCAACATATTCATGAACCACGCCTATGACAATGACAACCTATTTGAACCACCAATGACACATTTTCCAAGTGTCGTGTCCTCATTCTGGGTCCGATGGATTCCCCTAGACTGGGATCCTCTCAGGAGACTATTGTGCACCCGGTTTAAATGCTCTCAAGTCTCTCATTGTACGCTGGAGACCGCTTACCTGCTGGATGTAGCTAATGAGGGAGTTCTTGTTATCCTCCCAGTAGCTCTTCAAGGTCTCTTCGGGCGGGAACTTCTCACAGCTAAGCTCCACGGTGATCTCAAAGCAGTTGCTGCTGAGGTAGTTGAAGTCTTGCATTCCTGTCAGAACACCGAATGAAAAGTCAAAACAGGCGTGTGGTGACTAAAACGCTACACAGGCTGTTCTGCTCAACTGAAAGCCAAGGAAAGGTGTACCAGCCAGTGCATTTCGGGGAGACCGTGGGAAATCGCAAGGGAAATCACCTGTCATAAGGGATGGGACCACATAGGCACAAACTCTCTCGGGTTCGTAAGCTGTCACTTAGTGCGACGCACTGCCGCTGCAGGGTGCCAGAGCGGTCAGCCACATTCCACGCCGCCGCAAGCAGCTTCCCCGACCACAGCAGGGAGTGACTTCATCAAAGTGTGCAACGTTTTCTCCTGTCTTCCCTCCCCAGAGGACCCCAATTTTGACAATTACCCATGAATAGAGTACCTTTGTGAAAGTCTAGGAGTCCAATGGAAAAGTTCCAGCACACCATTGGAGCAAAAAATAAAAATAATTCAAGACTGGACACACTGAAGGGAGTAAGAGGAACAGGTTCACTGGACCTGCATCGCTCCTTCTCTAAGGTGGCACAGCTCGGGGCCAAAAGAGACCTAATTAGTAACTTGAAAACATATGAAAATATACAACACACTGGTAAAGGTAAGTATGTGGTCAGATTCAGACTATTCTAACACTGTAATATGGTAGTGTATTCATCACTTAAGTCTAGTATAAATGTTAAGAAATATTAAAAGTAACTACAGCTACAATCATTTGTCTATGGATACACACAATATGGAAAGATGTACACTGTGACATCAAAATATCATTTTATATGTCAGGAGAGGAAGGTAAAAGGGTAGACTGTTTGTCATCAAAGTCAGGTTGTTGACAACATAAAACTGACTGCTAAGTTGTAAGATGTTTTGTGTAAGCTTCGTGGTAACCATAAAGCAAAAACCTACAGTAGAGTCAAAAAAGTTGAAGAGAAAGGAATTAAAACCGACCACTGCAGAAAATCATCATTCACAAAGCAAGAGAGCAAGAGGGGAAGAAAGGAACAGGGGAACTGCAAAACAGAAAACAATAAGATGGTAAGTACTTACCTATCAATAACTATTTTAAATCTAAATTGATTAAATTCTCCAATCAAAAGGCACAGAGTGGCTGAATGGATAAAAAAAAAATAAGACCCAACCATACGCTACCTACAAGAAACTTACTGCAGCTTTAAGAACACACATAGGCTCAAAGTGAAGGATGAAAAAGGGTATTGCAGGCCTATGAAACCAAGAGAGGAGAGGTAGCCATACTTATCTCAGACAAAATACACTTTAGGCCAAAAACTGTAACAAGAGACAAAGAAGGTCATTTTGATAAAGGGGTCAATGCATCAAAGGACATAACTATCAAAAATCCATTAGCACTCCGCATTGGAGCATCTAAATATATTAAGTAAATACAGATCTGAAGGGAGAAATAGACAACAGTACAATAATGGTAGGGGACTTCAATACCCCACTTTCAATAATGGATAAACAGACCATCCAGACAGAATATGAGTAAGGACACACTGGCCTTGAACTATGCTTCATACCAAATGGACCTAACAGACATACAGAACATACCATCCAACAGCTGTACATTAAACATTCTTCTCAAGCACACGTGGAACATTCTCCTGGATAAATCGTATAAGTCATAAAGCAAAGCTTAGCAAACCAAAGTAGACTGAAGTCATAGAAAGTATCTTTTTCAACCACACTGACATGAAACTAGAAGTCATAACAGGAGGAAAACTGGAAAATTCACAAACGTGTAGAAAAATAAACAACACAATCTCTAACAACCAATGGATCAAAAGGAAACCAAAACATCTTGAACAAATGACAACAGAAACACAACATACCAAAATTTATAAGATGCAGCAAAAGCAGTTTGAAGAGAGGAGTTAATTATGATAAACGCTCACATTAAGAAAAAAGAAATATCTCAAATAGACAATTTAACCCTACACTTCAAAGACCTGGGAAAAGAAAAAAGTCAAGCCCAAAGTTAGCAGAAGGAAGGAAATAATAGAGATCAAAGCAGACATAAATGAAATAGAGATCGAAAAAACAACAGAAAAGATCAATAAATCTAAGAGTTGGTTTTTGAAAATAAAAACAATACAGGCAAACCTTTAGCTAGACTTACCAAGGAAAAAAAGAAGGACTCAAAAAAATAAAAAATTAAAGAGGAGACATTACAGGTAATACCACAGAAATACAAAGGATCAAAAAAGACTACTGTGAACAACTATAAGCCAACAGCTAACCTAGAAGAAATGGATAAATTCCAGGAAATATACAACCCACCAAGACTGAACCATGAAGAAACAGAAAATCTGAAACAGACCAATTACTAGTAAGGCTATTGAATCAGTAATCAAAAACTTCCCCAAAAGAAAAGCCCAGGGCCAGATGGTTTCACTGGTAAATTCTACCAGACATTTAAAGAAAAATTAACACCAGTCCATGTCAAACTCAACCAAAACACTGAAGAGAAGGGGACACGTCTAAACTTTTTACAAGTCCAGCATTGTGCTGACTCCAAAGGCAGATAGGGAGACTACAGGAAAGTTTACAGGTTGATTATTCTGGTGAATAGACACAAAAATTCTAAAAACAAACAAACAAAACAACACTAGCAAACTGAACTCAACAGCACATTAAAAAAAATCATACACCACAATCAAATGAAATTTATCCCTGGGAAGCAAAGGTGGTTAAACATACACAAATCAATAAATACACCACATTAATAGAATGAAAGATAAAAATGATACGATGATCTCAAAAGATGTAGACAAAGCATTTGATAAAATTCAACATTTTTTTCATGATAAAAACCCTCAACAGATTGGGTATAAAAGGAACAGACGTTAACACAATAGAGTCCATATATGACAAGCCCATAAGTAAAGTCCATATATGATATGACATCATACTCCATGGTGAAAGATTTAAAGCTTTTACTCTAATAACAAGAAAAAGACAAGAGGGCCTACTCAGCACTCCTATTCAACATAGTACTAGAAAGTCCTAGCCAGAGAAATAAGGCAAGAAATATATAGACATCCAAGCTGGAAAGGAAGAAGTAAAATGATCTCTGTCTGTAGATGATATGATCTCACATACAGAAAACCCTAAAGACCCCACAGACACAAATACTGTTAGAACTAGTAAGAGAATTTATTACAGTTGCAGGATGTCAAACCAACATACAAAAATCAGTTGCATATATATATATATATATAAACAAACTATCCAAAAAACAGATAAAGTCATTTACAATAGCATCAAAAACAATAAAATACTTAGGAATAAATTTAGCCAAGGAGATGAAAGATTTGTATGCTGTAAGTATGTAGTGGGATCTCATTGATATTTTAATATGCAGTTCCCTATTGATTTATGAAGTTGACCATCTTTTCATTCGCTAATTTGTCATCTATATCTCTTCTTTGGTGAGGTGTCTGTTCAGATCCTTTGCCCAATTTTTAACACCTTTATTGTGGTATGATTCCTGTACAGTAAACTGCACATATTTCAGATGTACAATTTGATGAATTTTGACAGATGTGTACACCAATAAAACCGCCGCCACGATCAAGATAGCTCACATTTCCATCACTCCCCAGGAGGTGCAATTTTCAAATTCCCAATTTATCCCTTTCCATCCCCTTTACTCCCTGGTAACCACAAGTTCATTTTCTATGTCTGTGAATCTGTTTTTGTTTTGTAGATAAGTTCATTTGTGTCCTTTTCTTTAGATTCCACATATAAGTGATATTATATGGTATTTTTTTCCTTTCTCTTTCTGGCTTACTTAACTTAGAATGACATTCTCTAGTCCATCCATGTTGTTGCAAATGGCATTATTTTATTCTTTTTTTATGGCTGAGTATTATTCTGTTGTGTATATATATATGTATACACAACATATATATATATGTATATATATATATCACTTCTTCTTTATCCAGTCATCTGATGAACATTTAGGTTGTTTCCATGTCTTAGCTATTATGAAAAGTGCTGCTGTGAACACTGGGGTGCAGGTGTCTTTCTGAATTACAGTTTTCTCCTGATATATGCCCAGGAGTGGGATTGTTGGATCAAATGGTAAGTTTATTTTTAGTTTTTTAAGGAACCTCCATACTGTCCTCCATAGTGGCTGCACCAATTTACTTTCCTACCAACAGTATAGGAGAGTTCCTTTTTCTCTACCCTTCTCTAGCATTTATCATTTGTAGACTTTTAAATGATGGCCATTCTGACTGGTGTGAGGTAATATCTCTTTGTAGTTTTGATTTGCATTTCTCTAACAATTAGTGATGTAGAGCATCTTTTCATGTGCTTGATGGCCATCTGGATGTCTTCTTTGGAGGGATGTCTGTTTAGGTCTTCTGCCCATGTTTCAATTAGGTTGCTTTTTTTTTTATTAAGCTGTACAAGCTGTTTGTATATTTTGGAAATTAGTCCCTTGTTGGTCACATCATTTGCAAATATTTTCTCCCATTCTGTAGGCTGTGTTTTCATTTTGTTTATAGTTTCCCTATCTGTGCCAAAGCTTTTAAGTTTAATTAGATCCCATTTGTTTATTTTTGCTTTTATTTCCATTACTGTAGGAGCTGGTTTGAAAAAATATTGCTGTGATTTATGTCAAAGAGTGTTCTGCCTGTGTTTTCCTCTAGAAGTTTTATAGTATACAGTCTTACATTTAAGTCTTTTTTTTTACATTTTTATTGATTCATAATCATTTTACAGTGTTGTGTCAAATTCCAGTGTTCAGCCCAATTTTTCAGTCATACATGGACATATACACACTGTCACATTTTTTTCTCTGTGATTTATCATAACATTTTGTGTATATTTCCCTGTGCTATACAGTGTAATCTTGTTTATCTGTTCTACAATTTTGAAATCCCAGTCTATCCCTTCCCACCCTCTACCCCGCCCCCCCCCGGTAACCACAAGTCTGTATTCTCTGTCCATGAGTCTATTTCCGTCCTGTATTTATGCTTTGTTTTTGTTTGTTTGTTTGTTTTTGTTTTTTAGATTCCACATATGAGCGATCTCATATGGTATTTTTCTTTCTCTTTCTGTCTTACTTCACTTAGAATGACATTCTCTAGGAGCATCCATGTTGCTGCAAATGGCATTATGTTGTCGGTTTTTATGGCTGAGTAGTATTCCATTGTATAAATATACCACCTCTTCTTTATCCAGTCACCTGTTGATGGACATTTAGGTTGTTTCCATGTTTTGGCTATTGTAAATAGTGCTGCTATGAACATTGGGGTGCAGGTGTCATCCTGAAGTAGATTTCCTTCTGGGTACAAGCCCAGGAGTGGGATTCCTGGGTCATATGGTAAGTCTATTCCTAGTCTTTTGAGGAATCGCCACACTGTTTTCCATAGTGGCTGCACCAAACTGCATTCCCACCAGCAGTGTAGGAGGGTTCCCCTTTCTCCACAGCCTCTCCAGCATTTGTCATTTGTGGATTTTTGAATGACGGCCATTCTGACTGGTGTGAGGTGATACCTCATTGTAGTTTTGATTTGCATTTCTCTGATAATTAGTGATATTGAACATTTTTTCATGTGTTTTTTGATCATTTGTATGTCTTCCTTGGAGAATTGCTTGTTTAGGTCTTCTGCCCATTTTTGTATTGGGTTGTTTATTTTTTTCTTATTGAGTCGTATGAGCTGCGTATATATTTTGGAGATCAAGCCTTTGTCAGTTTCACTTGCAAAAATTTTCTCCCATTCCGTAGGTTTTCTTCTTGTTTTATTTCTGGTTTCCTTTGCTCTGCAGAAGCTTGTAAGTTTCATTAGGTCCCATTTGTTTATTCTCATTTAAGTCTTTAATCCACTTTGAGTTTATTTTTGTACATGGTGTTAGAGAATGTTCTGATTTCAGTCTTTTACACGTAGCTGTCCAGTTTTCCCATCACCCCTTGTTGAAGGGACTGTCTTTCCTCCATTGTACATTCTTGCCTCCTTTGTCATAGATTAATTGATCATAAGTGCATAGGTTTATTTATGGATATTCTATCCTGTTCCATATTGATCTATGTGTCAGTTTTTGTGACAATACCATAAGGTTTTGATTACTGTAGCTTTGTAGTATAGTCTGAAGTCAAGGAGCGTGATTCCCCCAGCTCCATTCTTCTTTTTCAAGACTGTTTTGGCTATTTGGGGTCCTTTGTATTTGCATACAAATTTTAACTTTTTTTTTGTTCCAGGTCTGTGAAAAATGTCATTGGTAATTTGACAGCCGTTCCATTGAATCTGTATATTGCCTTGAGTAGTATGGTCATTTTGACAATATTGATTTTTCCAATCCAGGAACACAAGATATCTTTCAATCTGTTTATGCCATCTTCAATTTCTTTCATCAGAGTCTTATGGTTTTTGGAGTACAGGTCCTTTGCCTCCTTGGGTAGGTATTTTATTCTTTTTGGTATGATGGTAAATGGGACTGTTTACTTAATTTCTTTGTCTGCTATTTTTTCCTAGTGTATAGAAGTGTAACAGATTTCTGTATATTAATTTTGTATCCTTTAACTTTACCAAATTCACTGATGAGCTCTAGGAGTTTTCTGGTCAGTTCTTTAGGGTTTTCTATGTATAGTATCATGTCATCCATCAACAGTGACAGTTTTACTTCTTTTCTGATTTGTATTCCATTTATTTGTCTTCGCTGATTGCTATGTCTAGGACTTCCAAAACTATGTTGAATAAAAGTGGTTAGACTGGGCATCCTTGTCTTGTCCCTGATCTTAGAGGAAATGCTTTCAGGTTTTCACCATTAAGTATGACGTTAGCTGTGGGTTTGTCATATGTAGCCTTCATTATGTTGAAGTATATTCCCTCTATGCCCACTTTCTGCAGAGTTTTTATCCCAAATGGATGTTGAATTTTATACAAAGCTTTTTCTGCATCTACTGAGATGATCATATGGTTCTTATTCTTCCATTTGTTAATGTGCTGTATCATATTGATTGATTTGCAGATATTGAAAAATCCTTGCATCCCTGAGATAAATTCCATTTGATCGTGGTGTATAATCGTTTTAATGCATTGTTGGAGTCGGTTTGCTACTATTTTGTTGAGGATTTTTGCATGTATGTTCATCAGTGATACTGGCCTGTGATTTTCCCTTTTTGTGATATCTTTGTC
Source organism: Vicugna pacos (assembly GCF_048564905.1). Classification (NCBI taxonomy): domain Eukaryota; kingdom Metazoa; phylum Chordata; class Mammalia; order Artiodactyla; family Camelidae; genus Vicugna; species Vicugna pacos. Next base: position 10,053,032 of record NC_132988.1, on the reverse strand, counting down.
TGGTTTTGGTATCAGGATGATGGTGGCCTCATAGAACGAGTTTGGAAGTGTTCCTTCCTCTGCAATTTTTTGGAATAGCTTCAGAAGGAAAGGTGTTAACTCTTCTCTAAATGTTTGGTAGAATTCACCTGTGAAGCCATCTGGTCCTGGACTTTTGTTTGTTGGGGGTTTTAAACTTCCTGATTCAATTTCAGTACTGGTAATTTGTCTGTACACATTTTCTATTTCTTCCTGGTCCAATCTTGGTAGATGATGACTTTCTAAGAATTTGTCCATTTCTTCTAGGTTGTCTATTTTATTGGCATATAGTTGATCATAGTAGCCTCTTATGATCCTTTTATTCCTGTGATGTCAGCTGTAACTTTTCCTTTTTCATTTCTGATTTTATTGATTTGGTCCCTCCTGCCCCCCTTTTTTGATGAATCTGGCTAAAGGTTTATCTATTTAGTTTACCTTTTCAAAGAACCTGCTTTTAGTTTCATTGATCTTTTCTATTGATTTTTTTCAGTCTCTATTTCATTTATTTCTGCTCTAATCTTTTTGATTTCTTCTACTGACTTTGGGGTTTGTTAGTTCTTATTTCTCCAGTTGCTTTAGGTATAAGGTTAGGTTGCTTATTTGAGATTTTTCTTATTTCCTGAGGTAGGCTGGTATCACTATAAAATTCCCTCTTAGAGCTGATTTTGCTGCATCCCAGAGGTTTTGGATCATTGTGTTTTCATTATCATTGTGTTTTCATTTTCATTTGTCTCAAAGTATTTTTTGACTTCCTCTTTGATTTCTTCAGTGATCCATTGGTGGTTTAGTAACATACTGTTTACTCCACATGTTTACTCCATATTGCAAACTCCAAGTGTTTACAGTTTTTGCAGGGTTTTTTTTGTTTGTTTGTTTTTGGTAGTTGATTCCTATCCCTCCGCATTGTGGTTGGAAAAGATACTTGGTACGATTTCAATTTTCTTAAATTTACTGAGGCAGAGGCTTGTTTTGTGGGACAACTTGTGATCGATTCTGAAAACTGTTCCACGTGCACTTGAGAAGAATGTGTATTCTGTTGCTTTTAGATGGAATGCTCTATGGATATCAATTAAGTCCATCTGGTCTCATTTAGGGACTGTATTTCCTTATTGATTTTCTGTCTGGATGATCTGTCCATTGATGTAAGTGGGGTGTTACGGTCCCCCACTATTATAATGTTATTGTTGATATCTTTTTATGTTTTACATCTATTAACAATTGCCTTATATATTGAGGTGCTCCCACGTTGGGTGCGTATATATTTACAATTCTTTTATCTTCTTGGATTGATCCCTCGAGAGTTATGTAGTGTCCTTCTTTGTCTCTTGTAGCAGTCTTTATTTTAAAATCTATTTTGTCTGATATAAGTATTGCTACTTCAGCTTTCTTTTGGTTTCTGTTTGCATGGAATATTTTTTCTATCCCCTCAATTTCAGCCTCCATATGTCTCTAGCTCTGAAGTGGGTCTCTTGTAGACAGCATATAAATGGGTCTTGTTTCTGTATCCATTCAGCCAGTCTATGTCTTTTGGTTGGAACATTTCATCCATCTACATTTGAGGTAATTATTGATACATATGTTCTTATTGCCATTTTGTTCACTGTTCAGTTTATTTTTTAGGTCTTTTTTCTCTCTCTCTTTCTTCTTTTTGTTCTCTATTCTTGTGGTTTGATGGCTGTAGAGTTACATTGGTTTGTGGTTACCATAAGGTTTTGGTATAGAAATCTATAAATATAAATGATTGTTTTCAGTTGCTGATCTTTTAATTTCAAATGCATTTTAGATGCCCATTTTTAATAGGGTTGTTTATTTTCTTGTTACTGAACTTTTTTGGATACTAGTCTTTGGTTATAGCTGTGTTTCGCAAAGATCTTCTCCCAGTCTGTGGCTTATCTTTTCAGTTCTTAAAAGTACCCTTCCAGAACAGAATGCTGGTGTTAATGATTTTCTCTGTAATCTCCAAACAGAGTAGCATTTTGCAGACGTCGTGCTCAGTGAGGAATTTCTCAACCTCGACATTGAGCAAGTGTGCAGCTTAATCTCAAGCAACAAATTTACTATTTCCTCAGGAGAGAAGGTGAGAGTAGTTTTCTTTTCCCAGTGTACAGTGACACCATATTTTTCCTTTCTTTTGCTTTGTTTTGTAGCTTTGTGATCCTGTATGTGTAGTGGCAGCCAGTGATCTTTGAGCTGGAAGTTGAGAAATGCAGCCAGTTGACTAGTTGGTTGTGTAAATGACTGTGTGTGCTCACTCCTGAGGAGCTTCCCAAAATCGTCAGACGCTGGGGTTTTGTACTTGACCCACAGCAGGAGCCTGCACATATTAAACAGTTTGAAACAGGGGCCTTTGGGGAACTGGCTTTCTCCCCACAGCTAGACACCTGAAAGAACTGTGATGTAAACACAGTGTTCTCAAGCCAAGTGATTTCACCACCTTGTGAGTTGGAAGAAGTCACCCAGGGTGGCCAAGTTTAGCTACTCCAGACAGAGCCTCTTCCTATAGATTTAGCCCTTGTGGCTCACACCCCACCCTCCCCGGGCTTCCTTCTCCCCTTCAGAGCCTGTGCAGCTGCTTCGTCTGGTTGGGGCCTCTGTCTCTCTGCACCTGAGGTTGCCTTTGTCAGCCACCCAATCACTGGAGAGAGAAGCTTCTCTTCGTGGGTTTATTCTTTCAGTAGGTTTTGTAGCCTGTGGAAATCAGGGCACAAAAGCTTATGAACACACTGCATTTGGAGGAAGTAAAACGAGTTTTTCCTTTGTATGTCTTGCATTTAAAATTGTATAAACTTTAGCTCTCTTCCCCAAGGATATTCATCCTGCTTGGGGGCAATAAGACACATTTCCTCTAATAGTTTTCATAAGAAAAAGTATGTGAAAGTGTTTGGGAGATATACAATCTTAGCACCCTAGAAATACAGAGGAGAGGAAGATACTACTATTTGTATTTAATGGACACACTTTGAGTGCCTACTGTGTGGCAGACACTGTCGTGGAGTGCTAGATATGAGAAGATTAACAAAATAAAATTCTTTACTCATGACTAGAGGAACAACCAGTGAGGTAACAGATGATCACAGACTGCTGTGGGGCCCAGTAGGAGCATTTAATCATTCCTGGGATAGAGATGGGAGGTCAGCGTGGCTCAGATGTGTGATGCAAGTTTTTAAAAGAGAATATGAGTTTGCCAGCGAAGTAGGGGTGGGTGAGAATTGAAAGGGCAGTCCAGGCAGAGAGAACAGAATATGTAAGTGTAAAAGGTGTGAGGGAATGAGTGCATTCAGTTGGTTTGGTGAGATTAGAGTTCAGACCGTGTTGGCAGAGTGGTAGGAGATAAAATGGGGAGATGACACAAGGTACCTTCTCAGCCACATCAAAGAAAGTTGATTTTATCCCAGTGATGATGAGGCTGTGACAGGAGGAGGATGGCATGATGATAGCTGCACTGTGGAAATGTAACAGAAGCTGTTCTGTTTTTCTCCTGCTGTGTAACAACCATCCCAAAATGTAGAGACATGAAATAACCATATTATTATGCTCACGATACATGGGCAGGATTCACACAGGGCACACAGGGACAGCTTGTCTCTGCTCCCCAGTGCCCAGGGCTGCAGCTGGGCTGGCTTGAAAGGCTGGAGACATGGCTCTGGTGTGGTTCTCCATAAACCTAAGGCATCAGTCCTTCTGCACATGGTGTCTTGTGTGCCTGGAACATCCGGGGTGGTCCCTTCACTCGTCTGGCTCCTGGGCTGGGTCTGGTTGACATCTCTCTCCCGTTCCCTCTCCCCTTCCTCTCTGTGACTAGCTTGGGTCTCTTGTAGCTTGTCATCTCCAGTAATCAGCCTTCTTACATGGCTTCTGGCTTTCCCCAAATGAGCATTTCAAGAGACCAGAGAGAAAGTTGAAAGGTGTCTTATGACCCAGCTTCAGAAGCCCCACAGCACCGCCTCCACTGCCACCTGTGGGCTACCCAGGGCTGGCTCCCAGTCCCTGGGGGAGGGCACTCCATAAGATGTGGAGACCACAGAGGTGTTTAGTAAGGACCGTTTCTGGAGAGTGGCTACCAAGTATTTCTGTGCAGAGTGGACCAAAAGTGGGGCGAGGGTCAGACAAGAGGACATCGGAGTTACCAGTGAGCATAGGATCTGATGTAGGGTGGTAGAAACAGGAGTGGAGAAGAGAGGGCAGAGCGGAGAAGCAGTGAGGAGCCGGGACTGAGAGGACCCTCTGTCTCTAGCATCTGGCACATAGACATACTCAGGTGCTGACTGAATGAATTACAGAGGCATGTTAATTATAGTGTAGGTAATTTTTTTAGTTTCTTGCTCTACTCCTGCATCAAAATTTCTCCTAGTTATCCATTTATGTATCATCAAACATTTTCTACAACCCTTTAAAGATTATTGGGTTATATATTCATCAGTCTGGAAAGAAATACTCCATATTAGCTTATTAGCTTTCCCATAGTTACATGCTGTAATGCCCTTAGAATCTAGATTTTTTAATTCAAAATATTACATTTAGTACATTCTACTATTGTGACAAGAGTTAATCTAGTCTATAGACCCTCAATTTAGAAGTATCTGGTCCAACATTTGTTTGTATGTTTCCTGAGGAAAAAGCCAAAAATGAGTTGTTGTTAAGAGTACATGATTTTCCTTCCAGATATCACTTTGTTTTATTATCTTGGGTGCTTTATTCAAAAGGGACTTAAGATTTTAATCTAAGTAAGTAGAGCCAAATTCAGTTTGGAAAGATTGTCAACAGCGAATTAGATCATACATCATCAGATCATCACTGCTACAATTAAAGTTCAGGAAGATTAGATAATGTACTTGGTGAAATGCTTAGTAAATACCAAGTGAAAAGTACTCACTAATTACATAGAAGTACTTATTAAAGTACCTACCAAATTAAAAGTAGATCTATCATATGATCCAGCAATCCCACTTCTGGGTATATATCCAGAGGAAATACAAGCAGAATCCTGAAGAGGTACCTGCATTCTTGTGTTTGCTGCGGCGTTTTTCACAGTAGCCAAGATGTGGAGGCAACTGAGTGTCCATCAGTGGATGAAAGGATAGAGGAGAAGTGGTATATACGTGCCATGGGATGCTATTCAACCATAAAAACCTTCGTGACAACATGGATGGACCTTGAGGGCATTATGCTACGTGAAATTAGTCAGAGAAAGACACATACTGTGTGATCTCACTTGTATACAGACTCTAAATAAGTAGAACTCATTGAAACAGAGTTGAGTGGTGGTTACCAGGGGCTGGGGGTGGGGGAACTGGGGAGATGATGGTCAAAGGGTACCATCTTCTAGTTATAGGATGCAAATAAGTTCTGGGGATCTAACATACAGCACGGTGACTACAGTTAACAATATTTTCTTATATACTTGAAAGTTGCTGAGAATAGATCATAAATGTTCTCACCACAAAACAAGAAAAATGTCTATTATTTCAGGTGAGAGATGTATTACCCACCTTACTATGGTGATCACTTTGCAATACATATATGTTTCAAATCACTATATTGTACACCTTAAACTTACACAATGTTATATGTTAATTATATTTCAATAAAGTTGGAAAAAATAATAAAATTGTTAAAATGATAAATAAATACTACTAAAAAGTTTTTAAAAGAAGACAACAGGGTAAAAGACTGATCACTGCTGGCCTCCTAGTGAATGTGTGTTCCCTTAAGCCTATCTTTCTATCAACAAAGAGCTTGGAGATCATGTAAGATGTAAGGTATGTTATGTAAGCTGATCTGACACACTCTTCTGTTCCTTAAGTCCAACCAGGACCACAGTGTACTTCTGACAGACTGGGTGTCTTGATATCATACTATGTATTAATTCAACAATCACTGACTATCTTAGGTATAAGACATAATGATAATAATACTTCAAATTGCACCAAAGAGAAGATCTGCATCCAGAATAATTTCAATTTGAACCTAATCTAAATGATTAGTGGATGCTGTTGGTGCCTATAGGATCGCTTTCACTGAGCTCGGACACCCTTCCCCAAACTGCTATGAGTGTTGGCTGTTTAGAGAGAAAAACAAAAATGAAAACACAATGAGGCACAGAGAAAGGAGTTTTAAGAGAGAAGTTTATAGTAACACACGCTTACCTCAGGAAACAAGAAAAATCTCAAATAAATAACCTAACCTTACAAAGTTAGTAGAGGGTAAGAAATCATATCACAGCAGAAATAAATTCGACAGTGACTTTAAAAAAAAAAAACAGAAAAGGTCAATGAAACTAAAAGCCTGTTCTTTAAAAAGATAAAATTGATAAACCTTTCGCCAGATTCATCAAAAAAGGGGGGCGGGAGGGACCAAATCAATAAAATCAGAAATGAAAAAGGAAAAGTTACAACTGACATCACAGGAATACAAAGGATCATAAGAGGTTACTATGATCAACTATATGCCAATAAAATAGACAACCTAGAAGAAATGGACAAATTCTTAGGAAATCATCATCTACCAAGATTGGACCAGGAAGAAATAGAAAATGTGTACAGACAAATTAGGAGCACTGAAATTGAATCAGGAATTCTAAAACTCCCAACAAACAAAGTCCAGGACCAGATGGCTTCACAGGTGAATTCTACCAAACATTTAGAGAAGAGTTAACACCTTTCCTTCTGAAGCTATTCCAAAAAATTGCAGAGGAAGGAACACTTACAAACTCGTTCTATGAGGGCACCATCATCCTGATACCAAAACCAGACAAAGATATCACAAAAAGGGAAAATCACAGGCCAGTATCACTGATGAACATACATGCAAAAATCCTCAATAAAATTCTAGCAAACCGACTCCAACAATACACTAAAAGAATCATACATGAGGATCAAATGGGATTTATCTCAGGGATGCAAGGATTTTTCAATATCTACAAATCAATCAAAGTAATACAGTAATCAAAACAGTATGGCACTGTTATAAAAACAGACACATAGGTAAATAGAACAGAATAAGAGCTCAGAAATAAACCCATGTACTTACGGCCAACTAATGTATGACAAAGGAGGTAAGAATATATAATATTGAAAAGACTGTCTTTTCTCTGAGCAGAGCTGGGGAAAACTGGACAGCTACATGTAAAAGAATGAAATTGGAACATTTTCTAATACCATATACAAAAATAAACTCAGAATGGATTAAAGAGCTAAATGTAAGGCCTGAAACCAATAAAACTCCTAGAATGAAACATAGACAGAACAATCTTTGACATAAGTTGTAGCAATATTTTTTTGGATCTGCCGCCTCAGGCAAAGGAAACAAAAGCAAAAATAAACAAGTGGGATCTAATTAAACCTAAAAGCTTTTGCACAGCAAAGGAAACCACTGACAAAGCAAAAAGACAACTTACAGAATGGGAAAAAATATTTTCAAATGATATGACTGATAAGGGGCTAATATCCAAAATATATAAATAGCTTAAACAACTCAACATCAAAAACCCAAGCACCTCAATTAAAAAATGGGCAGAAGACCTGAAAAGACATTTTTCCAAAGAAGAAATACAGATGGCCAACAGGCAAACGAAAAAATGCTCAACATCATTAATCATCATAGAAATGCAAATGAAAACCACAAGGAGAGATCACCTCACTATCATCAGAAAGAACACAAATAACCAAAGATGGCAACAATGTGGAAGAAAGGGAACCCTCCTACAGTGTTGGTGGGAATGTAAATTGGTAAAGTGGTGGAGCTACTTTGAAAACAGTATGGAGGTTTCTCAAAAACCTACAAATAGACCTACCATGTGACCCAGCAATTTGGCTATATATCCTTGGTACATAGCCAAAAAACAAAAACAAAAACACTAATTCAAAAAGACACATGCACCCTAATATCCCTAGCAGCATTATTTACAATTGCCAAGATGTGGAAGCAACCTAAGTGTCCATCAACAGATAAATTGATAAAGAAGATGTGGTGTATGTATGTGTATGTGTGTGTATACATACATATATATATAATGGAATACTACTCAGTTATAAAAAGGAATAAAAATTTGCCATTTGCAACATGGATGGACTTGGAGAGTATTATCCTCAGTGAAATAAGTTAGAGAAAGACAAACACTGTATGATATCAGTTATACGTGGAATCTAAAAAATAAAACAAACCAGTGGATATAGCAAAAAAGAAAACAGACTCATGGATATAGAGAACAAACTAGTGGTTACCAGTGGGCAGAGGGACAAGGGAAGGGGCAAGATAGGGGTAGGTAATTAGGAGGTACAAACTACTATGTATAAAATAAATGAGCTGCAAGGATATATTGTATAGCACAGAATATAGCCCACGTTTTATAATACCCATAAATTGACAACAACTTTTAAAAATTATGAACCACCATGTTGTGTACCTGTAACATTTAATGCTGTACATCAACTAGACCTCAATTTTTAAAAAACAGAATAGATATATATCAGAAAGAAAAAAATCAGGAATAATATTTTTCTCAGGGCCTAATTCAACAACAATAAAAGCAAATTAAACAAATTAATCCTATAATTAGCTACTGCTGCTACTGTCCTAACTAATCCTTCTTTTCACTTCCAGGTGGACCACAGAAAATTGCTCTTAGGCAGAGGGGAAAAATACATATCAACATCTTGACACTTCATTCTTCATCCTTGGTAGAGGTGATACCACACAGCTGTAAGTGGTCGAGGCAACCAGAATAATGAGCACTCTCTGCAAAATCCACACAGGAACAGAGAGCCAGGAGGGCTGCCTTGGTGGCTAGAGACGCCCCCTCCAGCTGCGCTGCGCTGCGCTGGGCTTTTGCCTTTTCTGACCTGATAAAAGGTGCAGAGCGTCCTGATCTACCACTAGCGCTTCCCGCCGTAGTGAATACAAAATAAATACTCCGCATCAATGTAGTCCCCATTATCCTAACAAGCACAAAAAGGTATTGGACCAAGGTATGCTGAAGTCCAAAGTCTGCCGTCTAAAATACACCTTTACCTGCAGTCAAAGGATGACTAACACACAATCAGGATGTTTCATTATTCTCAAAGGCCAGAATTTGAAAAGTAGGGTAATTAACGATGTTCGATTTACAGTTTCCCAGTGGACGTCTTCAGTTCGTTAGCATCTTGATTTTTAAAAATCAACAACAAAAAACCCGTAAATAGCAATCATTCATGCAGAAAACTGACCAATTTGAATGAATGAACTACAGGTTCAGTCTATTTCTTAATAAATGAGGAGGACTGAAGTCTCTCTAAATGTAAACGGTCATTATTTTAAAACCGCTAATCACATCCTCAAAAGAGCGAAACGCAGTCTCACCGCCAGGCACGCTGTACCACGCGGCGCCATTGGTGGTTCCCTCCACGAAGCTGCTGTCGTCATCATTCTTGCGACACGGGGGCCGGTCCGGGTCCGACATCGGGGGGTTAAAGGACGAGTACGCCCGCGCCAGGCTCTGGAAGATGTCGTCATCGGGGCAGGAGCTATACTCATGGGCACTGCCTAGAAATAATAAACCCACAAGCTGAAGATCTAACCTGTTCTCAGAAACAACATTTAGTACATATACGTAAACTTTAAAAACAAAAAAGTGCAGTATACAGTATATATGTATTTATGTGCAATATATTGTGTATGTCGAGTCAAACTATAATAAAAAAAATTTTAATGAAGAAAAAGAAAATAAACCCACAAGACTAAAGAAATTGAGCCAGACTAAGGAGCACTGCATGTTTTCTGAAGAGTGATTTAGTGCTATCTCTTGCTGATGTATTTTTTAGCTACATCACTATACAAAAGGAGTGAATGTCTAAGTACTCAACAATTAAGTTTTAGGTTATTTAACATCCACTCCTAATATCACAAAGTAGAAATTGGGTAGAATGTACATTCTACTTATGAATGGGAAGCCTCACAAGAAAAGGTGGCAAGCTCATGGTAAACTGGACCTGGGAAGGCAGTAAGGAGGGTTTCATTGTTAGCTCTTAATTTTAAAAATGTACCTGTACCCCCCCCCAAAAAAGGACAATGGTTTACAAATTATCAAAAAAATGTTTTTAATGGACCTGGACCAACCTCATAGGCACTATGAACCACTCTCACACATGATTCTCAGTATGAGTTTAGAGTTTTAAAAGTCTCCCATGTGCATTACTGAAATACATAATATCTATTTTGATATATGGTATTCTTATTCTGTATTGCAAAATATGCCAGTCTTTTAAATTTCCCAGCTATTGACAAACCATAAAATCTCCAAACTTTAAGGACGTTTTACCAAAGACTCTTCAAAATTCAAAGTTTCCAATACCTAAAAAGTATTATCCTGTGTTTACAAAGACCTAACTCTTCCAAGGCCCCTGAGAATTGATCCAAAGCAGGAAATTTCCTGAAGCAATAGCAATTAAGCTGAAAATATCTATCTGGTTAAAGTTTTCCGTGCCTGAAGCTTCACTGAACCTAATTAAAGAAAACCAACCGTCACTGCCCCTCCCTGACACCACCAAGAAACAAGTTCCAAATGCAAAAGTGTGAGTGCAGAAGACACACACAGAGATATAAATGGGCCCCGATCAGGCACCAAAAGGCTGCCTCCACTTTTAAGCCATCTTGTACACAAACCTATATAAATTCTATTATTTTTCCATTTTACTAGGGGCCAAGACTGACCCAAGTTCACGACTTCTGTTTTCTCCCTTTTTCTTATCTAAGTATTCTTCAAGATCACATTTCTCTTCAACTAAACTTTTTCAAAAGTTACAGTCTTTTCCTGCCAGATATATATGCCAATGCCACACTGCATAGTTAGGGGATGTTCCTGTTCAGCGGATGTATTTTTACAGGCAAAATCACTTACTGGCGAGTCCCATAAAAGAATATTATAGAAATCATCCAATAAACCCTCATAAAGTAATTGTAAACCTTGAACCAATTAGAGAAGCAGGAAGAATACCTACCACTCCGCGTCTCATCATATGGGTAATTGGCCACGAGGTCTCCTCCATGCAGATTGGCCGAGAGCACAAAAGGAATATCCATAATCCAATGAATGACAGCCTTGGTCTCAGGAGCAAGCTGTATTAAAGATTAGAGATTAAAAGGATTATAAACGTGGCAATCATTGGTGGAATCACTCGACAGAAAAGACACAGAAAAGGTGAAAACAAGAACAAAAACCAACAACTGAAAGCTGGTCATATTCCAAGCATTTTGTGACTGTTTTCTTAGGAAGAAAAAAAAGAAAGTGCAGTATTCCCCATGTCTATCTTTCTCAAACTTATAATAAAAAAAATTTCAATAGTGTTTATATTTCCTTAAAAGTTCTACTTTTATGGGCTGCCAGCTTTTCTTTCTTTGTAACTTGAAAACTTGCATACATATCATTTACAAATTTGGGGACATCTCCATCTGATCTTTGTTCATAATAACTAAGGATAAAACAAGGAGAAAAGAAAATAGTTGAACCACAGAAGAGGGTTCTTTCTTTATGGTGGTTCAACTCTAGAAACATGTGGTCGATTTTATTTCCAACTTTTGCTTACTATTTTTCCAATTCCCTTCAACTACTTCAAACATTGTTCCTATAAAAAAATTAAATTGGGTCTCTTTCAGATTTCACTGTCAAATATCAGTTTACTTTGGGATGGTCATCTTAAATTTTAAAACAAAGGCAAAAGTTTCAGGAATTCATGCTGTCTTTTGAATGATTCATAGCCCCTCGTAACTTGGAAATGAAACAAAGGAGGAAAGAAATTTATACCAAAGCATTAAGCTGAGCCAAAAGCTTGATATTTTTATGTGATGAGTTTTTAATACCAACTAAGAAGGTTCTCAAACTCCCAAGTACCTCTTTTATTTATTTATTTATTTTTAACGCTGTTACTGGATATGAGATTGACATTGTTCTTTGGGACAGAAAATCTAAGAGCATCAGTGGGGTTTGATGATTATAATCAGACTTTGTATCTGCATGTCTCTGTTCAGTAAACGGATAGCTTCTGCATACACTATTTTATTGAGCTTCACAGCATCCTCACTGGATAGGCAAAGATATCCATCCCCACTTTGAAGGGGTGAATCTGAGGGTTGGGGAGTTAATGACAAGTTCACACACTTAAGATTCAAACTCAGTCTGTGAAACTATAAACTCCACGTGATTTTCAGTATGTCAGGTTTAATGTATCAAAACCATACTATTTTTCATGTAGGTTACTCACAATTGTGGAGAAGTGTAATTTAGAATACAGCATTGTCTTCATTATTTGTTTGATTGGTTTATCTTATTCTCACTATGAAAGATGTTCATTGTCAAAAATGTAGAGGAAATTAACATTACCCATAATTTTACCATGTAAAGATATCCACTCGCTAACATTTCATATCTCTTTCTCAGTCTTTTTCCAATGCACTTATGTAATTTTTCAAATGTGCTCATTTATATACCATTTTGTATACTACCTTTTTTGCTTGACAACAGATAACACTTCTTCATGTCACTGAATATCCTTCTAAATTATTATTTTTATGGCTGAGTAGTATTCAATGTATGGTGTTGAATGTATGATAAATATTCAATGTTCATTTTTAAACATGAATAAAGTAACAGCTAATATTATTAAACACTTTCTGGTGACACATGGAATTTTCACATCTACCCTATGAGATAGGGACTGCACATACCCCCAGTTTAGAGATGTGTAAACTGAGACACAGAGGAGTCAGGGAATAGCATGAGGCCACGCTGTTGGGAGCAGTCTAGCTGAGAGCCACTCCGCAAGCACTAGGAATCTCCAGTTGGTGGGAAGAGAGGGGGAAATGGGAAAATGTTGGTCAGAGGGTATAAACCTTTAGTTTTAGAACGAATTAGTTCTAAGGATCTAATGAATCCCCAGATGACTTAATAATACTGTATTGTGTACTTGAAATTTGCTAAGAGAACAGATCACAAGTGTTCTCACCACTAAAGAAAAAAAAAGGTATCAATGTGACGTGATGAATGTGTTAGTTAGCTTGATTATGGTGACCATTTCACAGCATGTGTGTATATCAAATCATCATGCTGCACATCTATACGATTTTTATTTGTCAATTATACTTCAATAAAATGGGGGACGGGGAATCTCCAATTGCTGGATATAGACTTGTTTACTATAAAAAAAATGCTGTGAATACACTTGTAACTACTCTGTGCAGATCTATACTTTTTAAAGGGAAATTTCCCTAGAAATGGAATGAGTTGACCAAACACTAAGCACATTTTTTAATTTTATAAAATGTACTCCGGACTGTCTCCCTGTAAGATACTACAATATACCTAGCAACAGTGTATTTAGACCCATCATTTCTAATCACTCTCATCAACACTGGATTTGTATTTTTAAGTCTGTCATGTTGATACATGACAAACAGAATTTTTAAAATTTTCTTTCTTTGATTAACTAATAAAACTAAATCAGTTGTTTTATATGCTTAATGACCATTTCTGTTAACTCCTTGGTGACATATTTATTTATGTCACCATGGAAACTTGCCATTTTGAACCCTTTCAGGTGAATAATAAATATAAGAGTACAGTCCTTTACAGGATAGATGTGCACATTAAGATATTTAGGTTGTCAAATCTACTGACCTTTTTTTTGTGGTCTCTTCCTCTGCCTTTACATTTCATCTTTATTCAACAACTATTAAGTGGCCGGCCACCATGTGCCAGTTTTCTATATAAGGGATTCAGAAAGCTCTATCCCCCTAGAAAAACAATATATTTACCAAAAAATTTTACTAGGTCCATAATTTTTCTATTTAAATTGTAATGCATCTAGATTTTTTATTTTGATCTATGCTGATATCTGTGAGATGGATTTGTCTCAATTCCATTTATTGAATAAGATTTTCTCTCTACAATAATCTGAAACACTCCCTTATTACATACTAAATTCTTATGCACACTTAGATTTGTCTCTAAAGCTTAAATTAATTTAAATCAATTCCAGTTTAGAGGGAGGGTATAAATCAGTGGTAGAGTGCATGCTTAGCATGCATGAGGTCCTGGGGTTCAACCCCCAGTACCTCCATTAAAAAAGAAATAAACCTAATTACCTCCCCCCACAAAAAACAAAGCAAAACAAACAAAAAGAATCCAGTTTAAGTTTTGGTTTAAATCAACCTTAATATAAATAACATAGGCAATGAGTGTGTATATGTCCATGAATGACTGAAAAATTGTGCTGAACACTGGAATTTGACACAACATTGTAAAATGATTATAAATCAATAAAAAATGTTAAAATATATATATATATATAAATAACATAGGGCATTTAATTAAAAAAATCTATAATGCATATGATTTGTTTGCAATGAATTTATGGTTTATTAAGTTCAATCAATTAAAAATGGCATCAATACTATATGATGTGGGTTTAGAGCACATTCTTCCATAATATTCTGTTCAAAGTTTTTCTTTTTCTGCTCAGTCTCTTTACGGCCCTCTTGCTCGTACATCTGCCCCATTCTCCTTATTTATTCAGGCCCAGTGATTGATACTGACAAATGTTTCACTGAGTTCAGAAGAGACAGAAGTCTCTGGTGTGGAGAATCATCGAGGACTTCAGGAAGGAAGAGGGACTTCATAATGTCTCGGGGAGAAAATAAGGTAGATGTGAGCAGGGAAGCAATGAAATACTCCCTGGGCAAAGGGTAGGTTTGAGTGTGAGCCCAGGGGACAAAGCCATCCTGTAAAGGACTGTACTCTTATATTTATTATTCACCTGAAAGGGTTCAAAATGGCAAGTTTCCATATGTGCATAGGTTGATTCAAGCATAATGAATAATTTTGAAGGATACATACCAAAATGTGAATGGTAGTCATTTAAGAATGTAGGGTAATGGGTCATTTTACTCCTTATTTATATTCGCTTTATCTTTTTGATTGTAATTAAAATATTAATTTTTTAATAAAGTTTTTAAACGAACTATTTTTTGAAACAGATTTAAAGACACATACTACACAAAGTCATAGTGGCGATTAGGTTTAGCCTACTGTTAGCTCTTACACACTTACTATTGCTAATATCCATTACCAGATCTTCAAAAGCAAGCAAGCAAGCAAACTCCACAATTAGATCAATTAACCTTAGTTTCTCTATGACTATTAATAGAGTCTATTAGACTGACTAAAGCTGAAAACTCCTCGGTACTATAATTACATACTTAACTAATCCACAGAAAAGGTTCTGGAGCACTCCTGACATGGAACTCAGCAGAGCTGAGAGTCAATTATGACCTATCTTTAAAACCTTCATTTAAAGTCTGTAAATATAGCTCAAATGTTATGCTCTATAATTAGATGGCTTTGGCTCTTAAAATATATTGAAGCTATACTTAATCCATTTTCCTCACAGCTCTATCCATTAAAGACAAGTATAAATTCAGAACTTATTTGATTTATTTTAATCACTCTGTTTTCATGCAATCAAGAGCCAAGGCTCATGTACGGAGCCTAGATAACAGTGGAGGGGACCAGGCTGAAGAGCTCCTGAGCACAAGAGAAATGACTTAGCAGGAACGCTGGGGAGCAGGAGAGAGCTTGTACTCAGAGAGGTTCAGAACAGCAAGGAATGTGTCTAGAGGAGTTGGTAAAAATGTAGGTTCTTTTCCATCATTCACTCGCATAGCATACACACCCCAAATGTCCTGATTCAGCACTCATGGGAATCTGTGGTTTTTTATCGAGGTATAGTTGATGTAAAATATCATATGTTTCAGGTGTATAAAGTAGTGATTCACAATTTTCAAATGCTATACTCCATTTACAGTTATTATAAAATATTGGTTAGATTCCTTGTCCTGTACAATATCTCTCTGTAACTTACTTATTTTGTAAATTCGTACATTTGTGTATGGGTATATATATATGTATATATATATATACATTTTATACATTTGTATCTCTTAATCTCTTACCCCTATCTTGCCCCTCCCCTTTTCTCTCTCCCCACTGATAACCACTGGTTTGTTCTCTGTATCTGTGAGTCTGTTTCTTTTTTGTTATATTCACTAGTTTGTTTTATTTTTTAGATTGTCTGACTTATTTTGGTAGGCATAATACCCTCCAAGTCCATCCATGTTGTTGTAAATGGCAAAATTTCTTTTTTATGGCTGAGTAGTATTCCACTGTGTGTGTGTGTGTGTGTGTGTGTGTGTGTGTGTGTGTGTGTGTATCTCACATCTTCTTTATATTCATCTGTTGATGGACAGATGTGTGTGTGTGTGTATATATATATATCTCACATCTTCTTTATATTCATCTGTTGACAGACACTTAGGTTGCTTCCATATCTTGGCTATTGGTAATAAGGAATCTGCATTTTTTTAACCCCTGATTCCTGCAACCCTAGAAATTTACAAACCACTCTAAGGATACAGAGAATAGACTGGTGGCTGCCAGAGGCAGGAGGTTGAAGGTGGGTGAAAGGGGTGAAGGGGGATCAAAAGGTACGAACTTCCAGTTACAGAATAAATAAGTCCTAGGCATGTCATGTACAGCATGGAGACTATAGTTAGCAATACTGTATTGTACATTTGAAAGTTGCTAAGAGAGTGAATCTTAAAAGCTCTCACCACAAGGGAAAAAAATGTGTAACTATGTGCAGTGATGGATATTAACTGGACTTATGGTGATCAATTCACAATATATATATATATAGAACTTCAAACTAAAACAGCATTACATGTCAATTATACCTCAATAAAAAGAAATACATACATACATACCTGCATACATACACACCTCTATAAGGCTAAGAAGAAGTGAGGAAGGCAGGATGTGTAACAACACTCATGAAATGCTTACTATACATCTTGTACCAGGCTGGGTCCAAAAAGTCTCGGTCTAACTGAGAAAGACGGGGAAAGGAGACGGACCAGATGTGGGCAATACCCGCCCATGACTCAAGCAGTTTACTGAAGATTTCATATAATGTAAACAAATCTTGCTTCTGTTCCGAAAAGAGACTAGAATTTAATTTGTATGTATTTCCCTTTATTTTACCTTTACCCGGAAAAAGCACTGGCATTGAGATTTTTTTAATAAAAGCTCTAATTTTTAAGTACCATGAACAGGCATCTTTTTTTAAAGTATTCCTTAAACTAGATGTATGGAAACATCCAATATAAAGATTATGCAAATATCAAACAGATTCCACTGGGGGAGGGGAAGATGGTGCTGGCTGAAAATAATGCCATTTGCACCAAGGCTGCTAATCAAAGATCCTGTCAGCATGAGTTTATTTCACAAGTCTTCTATGATAAGGTGATAGGATTTATTTTTCTCGTTTCTCAAATTTAACAGACGGCACTGGGGAAAGTTTGAGGGTGTACATCCCCACTGGGCTAGCAGAACATTTCTTCATTTCTGTCTTACGCCTCGTAGCTTATCACGCAGGGCGACCTGCTTTCACCTCCGGTTACCCCAGCCCTCTGCTCTGCCAGCTCTCCCTTCTCCCAGGAAAGATGGTTTGGGGGCTGCGAAATTGCAAGTCTATGACTCAGAAGCAGGCATGTGTAAGTCATTCACTTCTCAGGTTCTGCCAAAATCCTCAGCCCCTGGCAGCCCTATTCCCAGACCAGTCCCCGCTTGTAGGTTCAGCCCAGGTTTCTGGAATGAATCCTAAACCCTGGCAGGAGAATTTTAAGAATTTTAGGCCAATGATCTGAGACTCCCTCTCTCCTGGGTCCTCTCCCCAGGGTCCCAACCACATGCTGAGGGCATGTCAGGAACTAGGAGGCAGACTTTCAGACACTGTGACCTCCTTGCCAGGCTGGACTGGACTCATTTGTAACAGGCTGTCAGCCTGCTATGTGTCAGACTCAAACAGGATTTGTAATTCCTGCAATCGAGGGATTCAAGGCTAGACTGAAAAAGAAAAACAGCTGTATAAACAAATGATTATAAGAGAACACATATAAAGCTCTATGTAACTACAAGCACTATCCTGGAAGTACATGTGAAGAACACAAAGGAAGACTCCTCAGGATGCGTCTGGAAGAGCAGCGGAAGGCTTCACGGAGGAGGTGACGTGGGAGGAGAGGGAAAAGCACTGTAGACAGCTGGAACAGCAGCACATATGAAGACGTAAAAGTATTAGAAAATGGTACGCTTAGGGAGCAGAAAGGAGTGTGTGGACAGGAGTATATGGAATATCAAAGCCAGGTTAAGGAGTGAGTGAGCTGGCGGCTGCCGGGGGCCACGGGAAACTTGAATGGCCCTGGAACTACAATAAATAGAGACACTGTTCTTTCCAAGTTCTCACTTAGGAAAGATCCTAGGAGAAGCTGATCAGCCAGAGCAGAACTGCCTGGAAAGACGCAAGATGCACTGAGAGCTGCCCCCGGCAGTCCCCACCATTCGGCCCTGGTGGGCTCGCCAGCCTCCACGGAACTGAAAACAGTACTCAACAGGATTGGTTTGAAGGCACCACGTGTTTAGCGGGTGTGTCAATATGTCCATCTCACTCAGTGGTACTTACCACAGTACTCAGGAATTATGCTGACGCGGTAATAACAATTCTAAGTCCCAACCTCAAGCGTTTTACATGAACCTAATGCATTCAGTCCTCATAACCACGCTGTGAGGTGGATACTATTGTCAGTCATCTCCCTATTTCGGGTGAAGCAGCAGAAGCACAGAGTGGTCAAACAACTTTCCAAAACTCACACAGCAAGGGTGGAACTGGGCTTTTAACCAAGGTGGATGGTTAAAGTCTTCACACTAAGGCATCATACGATTCTAACATTTTGAGTTTTTACTTTATCCTCTGGGCAGTGGAGAGCTGGCAAGTTTAGGATTTTTTTAAGCCATAGAGCAATAATTGGTGTAAGAAGATCACTCTGGAGAAATTTCAGAAGATAGAACAGAGTTGGGAGAGTCTGAACCCAAACCAAGAATGGGGGCCACCTTCCTCGTCAGAGCAGGAGGTGGCACAGCCTTGTGTTTGCAGAGGAGGGGAAGACTGAAGGGTGTCAGAAGGCCAAATGGCCGAGATCTGGAAGCATGGCTAGTGAGTGGTGACAGAGATGGAAAAATCAAGGCTCTGATGTTCGAATAAATGAGTGAATAGTGTTTTCTTAGGGAAAGACTTGTTCCTGGTCATGTTGAGCTTGAGGCCCTGGGTGTCACCAGATAAAGGGACTCGGTGAGCAAGTAAAAGAGAGAAACAGAGCTACACGGAGACCGGGAGTTGGGGATAAGGTCTAGGAGACTCTGTATAAGTGACATCATTGAAGGTCCAAGGGGATGGAAAGCAAGGGAGAGAGTTGGGGCAGCAGAGGGGCCCTGAAGGCCAGCATTTAAGCCAAGGCAGAAAAAGCAGGGAAAGAAAAAGAAACAGAGTAGTGATTTGAAAGGCAGCAGAAGAGGTAGGGGGAGTTGTGCAAAGCAAAGGAGGAAGAAGTTCTGGAAAAGAAGAAAAACTGCTGTGTGAAGTGCTACTGGCAGAGCTGATCAGATGTGCTGACAAAGGGCCTCTGAACAGGCTGGAAAGACTTTCTAAACCCCCCACAACTGGCTTCCTCCCTCCTGTCCCCATCCCTACCCCCTACTCCCTACACGCCTGGCCAGTCCTAGGGGCAGGACTAACCTCCAGGCCCCAGGGGTTCCAGCCTTGGCTTTCACAGCTCCACTGAACCCTCCACAAGCTTTCACAGGACTCCTCTGTCCTCCACTAGGAGAGAGATACAGACATATTTCATGAAAACCATACATGTCCTCTACCTTTGTGTTTTGATCCACAATTTTCTTCAGGTTTTTCAGCAGATGATTATTTGGACCACCTTCTTTCTCATTAACATAAGCTATCCTGTCCAGGTCAGGAAAGTTCCGGTTCAGATCTATCCCCTGGGCATTGCTTCGACCCACGAACCAGTCCTTGAGCTCCCCGGGCTAAAAAACACCAGAGGAAAGTCATCAGTTCATTATCATTGCTACCGTTACTGAAGGTCTTCATTAATGATTCTTATAATAATTACTTCAGATTATTCATTTCAACAATCTCTTCCTACAAGGGCATTTTCGCTTTCTTACTGATACACACATGAAGGTATCAGGCTTAAAGTATTTGTCATGGATATTTTGATAATATTTTCAATGAATAATACTTTAAATATTAATGATTCTAATAATTCAAAGATATTTAACATCAAACTACAGAAACAGTCCGTATGAGTTAATTAATAATAAATGGTGCATCTCATAGCACACCACTGTGTACTTGGTTTAAGTAAAATACTCACTGCCTCTGAAATCCACAGCAATCTACTTTTAAATATTCAAAAGAATAGTTACTAAAGGTCAGATGCTTAAAATGAGTTTCACATAAATTATTTACATATTAATAATATATCTCTCTCAGAGTCTCTGTGAAAAAAAATATGAGCTCTAGAACTTTTGTTTCAACTTTGTAAGTTGAAAAATTTCTGTTCAATTTTAAACCCTTCATTTCACGAATGATAGAATCTGAAAATTTAATAAATTTCCTACATTCAAGTAAATTCCATAATGAAGATTTCCTTGTTTTGCTATTAAATTACACTAAATCTATAGTATAAATTCCCATATTCCTAAAGTCATGTAAGCTCAGATTGTGCAGAAAAAAATCTTAAATTGTGCAGAATAAAAACCTATAAGACAGAAAATAGCAATGATAATTTTGTGTCCATCCGGTCTTACAGATCTGAATATCACCTTAAAACAGTAAATAATTTCATTCTCTAAGTTACTGTAATTTATCGCTCACAACTTTAGAAATTATATGAATGTTGTATTTACAGAAATTCACTATCTCGGTTTCTTACAAGGCCAAACTATCAGGTTACTGTATCTTATATTTTTAAAGTGCAAATCAACTTCTTAACTGTAGATAACTTACTAAATACAGACTTTAATTTGTTCCCATAAGAAAATTATTTCAAATTGTAGCAAGAAATAAAATGTCCTCCACCCCTGTCCAAACAAAAAAGGAAGCACATATCATACATCTTCTCTGAAAACATCATTACTTTCCAGCTTCTCTAACAGTAAAAATGTATCAAATTGGTTTTTGTTTAGAAGTAGGAGGGTTTTGTTGTTTTTTTTTTTACTTTATTCATCATATAAAAGCAAGGATTAAACAGTGAAACTTTATGTAGCCAAAAATCTTTATTCCTTGGCTCCAGTAGAGGGCGCTATGACATTGCCTAATTCAGAGTCAACAAAGGCCTCACTCTTCACTACACGGCTGTAGGTTATTTTTTCAGACTTCCAGATTTTTAGGAAGAAATTTATCTAGTCGCAAAGGTGAATGAATAAATGTGATTTATTTAACAATGCAAATAAAGTATTAATTAAATATTGACTTAACAACAAAATTTCTCATTCGCAATCTCTGCTGAAGAAACCCGCCCAGCACCCCTTACCTTCGGAATTTTTTCCTTATCAGCAAATTGAATACCTCACCACTTACACTCTCTCCTGCACCCTGCCAGCTGCGTGTACGCACATTCCTTATAGATGAGCACACAGATGAGACAGACGTAAAATAACGCGAGCGCCCTGCTGTGGGCCGCACCCACCTGGGATGCTGCCTTCTCAAAGCCGTCGGGGTTGAGGGAAGGCATGATGTGGATCCGCGTGTTGTGGATCAGCTGGACCACTGTCTCATTCCCCTTCTGGTATTCGTTGCACAGGTACTGCGCCAGGAAAATCAGCAGCTCCCGTCCGACCGCCTCATTGCCATGCATGTTCCCGATGTATTTAAATTCAGGCTCACCTAAAAGCCCAAAAATAGATAGCATGCAGACTCCATAGCACCAAACACAAGGCAAATGGCACACAGCGCAAAAAGCATTGTACAGTTACTAATCTATTACACACAGCTGGTAACTTCTTTGCCCTCCAGAATTGATGCCTAAGAAATCCACCTTAAAAATAAAATACTCCCAATGCCCCTTCGATCCTAATTCTCTCTCCCCAGCTTCCCACCCGTTACGCCCTGAATTGTGCCCTTCTCAGCCCCCAATTCATATATTGAAGCTCTAAGTTCCAACGTCACTGTATTTGGAGATAAGGCCTTTAAGGAGGTAATTAAAGTCAAATGAAGTCATAATCCAAAAGGTCTGTTGTCCTTATAAGAAAAGGAATAGACACCAAAAATCCCCCCCGCTTCCACCTCTGTCTGTCTGTCCCTCTCTCCACAAGCATGAAGAAAAGGCAATGTGAGTCCATAGAGAGCAGGCAGCTGCCTACAAGCCAGGAAGTGGGACCTCATCAGAAACCAATGCTGCTGGCACCTGGATCTTGGACTCCAGCTTCCAGAACCGTGAGAAAATAAATGCCTGTTGTGGTATTTTGTTATGGCAGCCCGAGCAGACAATCACACTGTTAGGTGGTTAGGTAAGTGGGGGCACCAGGCAGACAGGTACAGGTGAGGGAGGACGGTCCAGGAGATGGTGGTGTGCCCACCTCCAGCATAAAGAGGCTTTACTTCCTCTAAATGAGTGCCAGCCAGAAACCAGTTAGAACCTGACAGCCGCAGCTGTGTGGCAGCGACAAGGACCTAACCAGACATGACCCAGTGCTCATTATAATTACCACTGTGGTTTAGGCCCCCACCCCATGGATTTTTTCCTGTGTGCATCATGGGTAAGGACATGCAGAAAAGGGGACAAACATGACTGGGCACTCCAGGGGCAAGAGCTGTCAGTCAATCAAGAGACCACCTCCAAGCGAGAGTATAAGGGGAAAGGGCAAAGACCATCGCTACCCGCCCTTGGATCAGCCCGCCTCCCATTCTTGGAGGGGTACTTTCCCTTTGCTAATAAATCCTTTAAAATGTTTCACTACACAACACTTTACCTCCTGTCTGAATTCTCTTTCCGGTGAGACAATAACTGGGGTCTTTTCCTTTCCCCTTTTGGGCTAACAATACCACCCCACCCCTAATAATTCATAACAATACATCATGTGCCTCCTATCAATTAAACACGGAACTTTCATGTTTTCTTAGTCTTCGTCAAACATCTAAAAACAGGTATTAGCCATCTCTATTTTAAGGTGAGCAAACTGAAGTTCAGACGTGGAAGAGGCCAGGCCTCAGTTACGCAGCTAATGAAGCCAGGATTCAAATGCTGGCCTTCTCATCTAGTTACAAATCTATACTTTTTTTTTTCCCAACCATAGTGACTAAAAGCATTAACTTCTAGAGCCAGTCTTTGTGGTTCAAATTCTGGCACCAATTATCACTAGCTGGCCTCCAGTAGTTATTTTAGCTCTCTGTGGCTCTGTTTCCCCATCTATAAATGAGATACTAGATTCTACCACAAAAAAAGTTACAAGAACTAAGTAAAATAATGTGTGTAAATGCTTAGAACAGTGCCTGGCAAAAAAAAAAAAAGTGCTATATATTTGCTATCATTATTTTTCATATTACTTTTACATCATATTATCTTGTCATTACCACACATAATCTAGCGTTCTCTTTACAACAGCCTACTAAAACACAGAAAGGTATTTTTATTATTGTTATTGTAGAAATCATCCAAAGAGGGTAAGTTTTGCTGAAGGACCCAGAATGCAAACATAAATCATAAATGCCTGTTTCGTTGCAGTTTAGGAGGAGGAGTAAAATTGCAGAGCACAGCAGCCAAGTAATCTCAGTCCTCTTGCTCTGCTCCTTTCTGTTTCATCCATCTGTTGTGGGAGAACAGGCTCTTGTCTTGTGCAGGAAAGAATTCAAGAGCAAGGCGTGGTAAAGTGAAAGCAAGTTTATTTAGAGATACACACTCCACAGACAGAGTGGGGTCTGTCTCTCTCAGAAGGGAGAGCAGCCTAGGAGATACATAGTCCATATGCAGAATGTGGCCATCTCAGAAAGGCGAGAGGGAGAGAAGCCAATAGGTGTGGGGTGTTGAGTTTAAAGAAAAAGTAGATACACACTCCATAGACAGAGTGCAGGCGGTCTCAAGAAGGCAAGAGAGACAGCGACCACGAGGTGCGGGGTTGATAGGTTTTACGGGCTGGGTAATTTCATATGCTAATGCGTAGGAGGATTATTCCAACCACTTTGGGGAAGGGCCTAGGATTTCCAGGGAACACCCCTCACCACCTACTTTTGGACCTTTTATGGTCAGCCTAGGCACTGTCATGGCACCTGAGGGTGTGCCATGAGGCTCAAGGTCTACTGGGAGTCGAATCTTTCGCCATCTTGGTTCTAACCAGTGTGTCCTGTCCTCATTGCTGTGTCATTCATTCAACGGTTGCACGCTGACCCCTTTCCTCCCACTTCACATCCAACTGGCCCAATTTCTTCAGTGGAAAAGATCCTCCCATTTACAAAATCACTAGGATTGCTCACCTCTGGTTAAAAAAAAAAAACATAAAAGTTGGAATTACCTTTCTTCTAAAAATATATTATCTAAATATTCTTTCTTGAGATTCCTGGGTCTGTGCTTTGAGTGACTGCTAACCGCAGAAACCATGCCGTGTGTGACCGCTCAGCCTGAGATGAAGCTAATCTTAATCTAAGGATCAGGTGGGAACAAGGTCAGTGCTATTTATAGGCCTCTCGTTTTTCACTTTGAGGGAACGTCTCTAACAGAACCCCAGGGACTCACCCAGGAGGTATGTGAGAAGAGACGTTTTCTTTGCTTCTGATTTCAAAAGTCATAATAATCTTTTCTGTCCAAGTCACCCCCCTTAGTGGCTGTGTTAATGGGACTGAGACACAGAGGAAACTACAGTGGTCCTTTACGAAAGAAAACAGAGACCAAGAAGCCAGGGGGATGTCAGAGGCCCACCTCCCAAAGTTATTTGAGAATGCACTGTCGCAGGCACTCCGGTCCTGCTGCCTTACCCCAACACAACACTGAAGCTTCGGACACTTAAAAGGGCTTGACCCACAACCCATAAAGAATAGATGAGCACGCTGAAATGTTCTATTACTCCTCTGGATTAAAAAAAAAAAACTTTAATCATTTAAAGAAGAAATAGCAAACTCACAGCTACTTAGCCAAATGTGGCACCCCAGTGTTTTGTTTGGCTGTCACTATATATCTTGTGTTTGAATTTGAATGCTTTGGGGTAGAGCATGTTCTTTCAGTTCTGCCACAAGCCGCACCACTCCCTATCGCTGCTTTATTTATTTGTGGTTTCAGAATCAGGACATTGTCAGTGTGGTCCTGCTTCTTCAGCTCTGTGGGAAATCTCAGGAACAAGTCTCCCCCAATACATCTGTTACATTTGTAAGGAGATAGTAATAATAATGACAATCGAAATGCTTTAGATTGACACAAAGACGGGACTGTCAAGGTCACTTTCTAGAAGCTATCAATGTATGGAAATAAAAAGTAAGGCATAGATGACTTAGCGAAAGAAGAGCAAAGTGTAGTTTTATACACTTCTTCCATCTTCAGGAATAAATTAGATCACTAGATAATGCTGGCACCAGAATACAGAAGGGCTGTGATCTTTTAAGCCTACAGACATGTCATGTGAGATGGAGAAGAGCCACAGTTTAAATACGGCAGCTGTTGAAAATACGCAAATATGCAAATCCCAGTGTCAGACGCTACCGAGGCCCCGAGGCAGGTAGAGGGGCACTCCCAAACTCAAAGAGCGGAGGGTCCAGAGGACACAGACATGCACACCAACAGTGTGCAGGAGGGAGGTAACGGTGAATGTTGGATCCATAACCAACCAGCTTCAAGGCTCCAAACTGAAATGTTACTACTGCCCCTCTGTCCTCTCTCTAGCCCCTTTCCCTCCCAAAGCCAGAGCTGTCTTTACACAGTGCAATCCTCATCAGCTCCCTCTACCTGAAAATCCATCAGCTAACTTCCCCCTGGCCTTCCCCACAAAGACCAAAGTTCTCAGCGGGACCTCTAACCCCGCAGGTTCTGGCCTGAGGACCTCTCCTCTCCGGGGGCACCCACGCCTCCTCCGGCGCAGGGCTCTCCCCGCCATGCTGTCCACTCCTCACACACGCTGTGCCCGCTCAGCCTTCTGCTCACGGATAACTAGGGTTTCCTTAGAGCATCTTACATTCCAAGTCCAGCTCCTTTGTTGTTTTTAACACCTCCGTTTGAAAATGTGCAGTAATCACTGTGATGATTTGTTTAATCCCCCACCCCGGACTGTGTGTCTGTTAGGAGTGGGATGTGCCCGAGTCAGCTCACAATGCGCCACCTGTGCCCAGCACGGAGTCCGAAACAGTGAGGGCGCAGGAACACCAGTTAAATGCATCCACGAGTAAGTGAATAAGTGAATGGTCTTCTTCTAAATCCCACGCCCTGGCGGCGGGACCGACATGCCCGTGAGATGCAGGTGCAGTCACGGCCCCTGAAAACCTTTCCGCAACAGCCAAGGGGGGTAACTGAGTAACCGCAGGGGGCCGAGGCAGTACCAGGGAGTCCCCCGAGGCCCCAGCGCTTGCGGCGCCGCCCGCCCCGCATCCTCAGGCAGGAATGGAAATTCTTCTTTGGGAATGAAGGCAGCACTGCGGGAACAGCTGATGTCCCAGGAGGAAGTTTAATCTCCACGGTCACAAGCGAACCACAGAAGCCCTCTAGGCAAGCAGCTCCCTAAGGCTATTTTTGTTGTAAGGTCTAAATAGAGGGTTCTGGAGAGACTTTGCCTTCACCATCTTTAGCCCAGAAATGACACAAAACGGAAGACTTTGGCCTTGGACAAAAGCGTCTCTCTGTGTCAACTGGCCTTCAGTCTGTTGAACAAAGGAGTGACAGCTTTGCATCAGCACTTCATTTGCTTTCCTGCGGCGATGAAGACGGAGTTTCCAACAGACCGTTAAACGGATGACACACGCGGTCCTGCTGACAGCGTCTGCAGGGGACACGTGCCGGGGAACAGGGACGTCACGCCCCGCGGCCGTCACTGTGACGCACGCGCGCCGGACGCCCGCTCAGCGCTCGGCAACGGGCCGAGCAGCCGCGAGCGTCCCCCGGGTGCACGTGCGGACGGTTGCTCTCACGTTCGTCTTACTTCCCTCACTATCTAATTCATTGCCCTTTTCACCCGATAGTTACCCGGAGCTCCTGATCCTGCAGCCGAGGAACCGTGTTTGTACAGATTGCATTGCAGCGACTCAGGAAGGAGAGCTTCCCGGTTACATCAATTTTTTCCACAATTCTGTGTAATCAGTTTTCCAGTTACTTCGCGTGGCACACGGCCATCCAGCAAGCCATCCGTAAAAGGCGATCACCTCACAAACCACATTCAGCCTGGCTGGGCTGAGTTTCTATCTTATCTGCGTCACAGGACAAATAACGTTATCAGACTGGATCTGCATTCTCATCAGAACAAGATAAAAGTAACTTATAAGATTTATTTTTTTTTAACATAAGCGCCAAATTTTTACCAAAGTCAGAAATATTATATCCCAAACTGGAGCAAGTAAGTGATTTTCAGTTTCACACTTGTAACTCTTAATTTGCCCCAATTGTATTAATGTGATTTGAAATAACTAAGTCAGGAAGGAGTGGAAGGGGGAGGGAGGGAGAGAGGGAGGGAAGAAGGAAGGAAGAAAGAAAGGGAGAAAGGAAGGAAGAAAGAAGTTTCTACTGCTTTAAAAATAAAACATAAGTATTTTGCACCCCAGAACCCCAAACCCTTAGGCTCAGCACGTGGGTGAAGTCTGCAGCTGACAGTAGACTGGCAAAGCCCCCAGATGGGAGGCTTTAAGGTGACCAGAGAGCCACTGAAGCAGAATCCATAAAAAATAGGCTGAGCCTGAAAAAAATGATCTAATAAAGGGGCAAAGGTGAATAAATAATATTGTCTGCCTTTCCACAAAAAGGAAAATTTACTGTCACCCCCTTATTTGATCCAATGGTCAGCCTTTCTGTCCCTCTAATATTTTCTCCTCTTGGTAATAGCTGACAGACAGGCTAACAGATTTAAGTCCCCTTTCAAATCTTAGAGTCAATTATTCAATGACCGGTATATGGGAAGAAAACTGCAGAGGGAAAGTATCTTATGGAAAATGAGGTAAATGTGAAAGTAGGATGTAAATTGGAAGTTCTATCTAACAAGTACAGCATCATTGTTTAGAAAAAATAAGTAGATGAAGGGTGTTTAAAGGAACTTGATTATAATAACAAGACCCTTCATCTTTCATCCTGCAGAAATGAAATTCATAATGAGATGAATCTATTCTTCCCCCAACATCAAACTACTGTCAAAAATGAAAGTCCCATAACTCATTTGAAAGATACATACTTAACTCATTGATTTCAAAATACATGTTCCTGCTATATGTAATATACTAAACACATTGCTGAATAACTATAGCATACAAAAATAAAACCCCACTTCCCAAAGATATGATGGTAAAATGTGCACATAACCACTGATTTTGAGAAACAGATAACCAGCTATACAAATAGCACAATCACTGAACTGACTTGATTCACAAAAGGCTGTGCAAACAAGCTGGATACGCCTGTGGAACACATGGGGTTTTTTAATCAGTGACTTTCCTCCCTCAGTGGTAAACCTGAGGTTAAGATATTAGTGCTAATAATGGTTTCCACTTGTTTGACATTCTAACATATTATAGTCTACAAATCACACTTGCAGAATGAGCCCCATAAGTTCCCCAATACTTGTGGATAATATGTCATTAATTGGCTCCTGTTTCAGCACATGTTAGCAGCCTAAAATGCTGAGTATATTCCTGAAAGAAATGCAAATCTCCAGGGGCCAAATAAACAAAGGAAGAAACTGGGTATGGTTATAAAAACAGATAGATGCCAGATGAGGCACAAATAAAGAAGGAAGGGAGAAAGAAACCAAGGAAAGGCAAAAGAACAAAAAAACAGTTGCAGAAGAAAATACTGAGTTAGAAGATTATAATACCTTGCTCCCTTCTTCCAAGTTACATTTTAAAATAACTAAATTAACATGACACCTTGAAAGTGAAATCTCGCTTCATCTGATTTTTAATGGGCACTCAAAATAGAATATATTACAGAATTAGTATGCAGAGATACACTGCAGAATTATTTTTTAAAATAGTAATTGTGTGTTAGAAATTACACATAATTTGAAAGTTCTCTTACAATTGGTATCTAGAATGTTCCTAGTAATAGCCTACTTGAAAAAAAGAGGGTAAACAAAAGACCAGAAGCTATTTCCAGCCTTACAAATACAATGTCTGAGTTCTAATATTAACAAATACCTTCAACTTTTTTGAAATTAAAATACTTGTTTTCATACAGGCATGCTAGATACAATGAGAAGCTGGTAAACGTTTAACAAGCAGCTCTGATCTGTAGCATTTCCCAATTTCCATGGTGTAAATACTGCCACCACGGCCAGTATGAGGCTCTCTGTGTGAGGTCACCTGGCTCACACACATACTGAATAGCAAAATAGACCTCATAAGCCAGTGCAAGCCTACATCACTGCTATGCAGAGCAATTTCTTGGGATGGATGTCTCGTCGTAAGTTCTCCAGAAGGGAATCTGAGGTCTAAGAAATCTGAAGACTTTTCAAACACCTGATAAGATAATTAGGCTAGCCTCTACCCTAATGTCTTTCTTTATGTTTAATTTTTTATGTTTAATTTTACACAGGAAGACTTAAAAGAGGTTTGTTTGGGTTTTTCTTGTATTGAGATAGAGCTGTTTTCCAGAATACTGCACCATTAGCATTCTAGGAGGGAGGAAAGGTAGAGAGAAGTGGGAAATTTGGGAGCTGAGTTAATTACCCCAGAAGTTATTGATGCACTGGATTCTATCACCCTCTTTCTCTGAAACTGGTCATAATAAATCAATGAAAAAAATTCACTTTAACCTATTAAATAGTTTTTCTAAAATACTTATCAGCAATTTTACGTATTCAAAGTTTCTTTTTTCTTCCTACAGTCTTGACCTACGAGGCTATCTTCACAGTAGAAAAGGCAACATAATTTCATGCCCACTCATATAGAAACTTATAATTTAAAAATCAGAGAAATTAGCTATTTAAAATTAGTAACCTGAAGGGGGAGGGTTTAGCTCAGTGGTAGAGCATGTACTTAGCATGCACAAGGTCCTGGGTTCAATCCTCAGTACTTCCGTTAACTAAATAAATAAACAAACCTAATTATCACCCCTCCAAAAAAATTGTTACATTAAACACTTTATAATGACTAAGGAGAGACTGCCTACAAAAGGCTTTAGATTCAGGGAAAAAAAAAAACTTTGACTTGTTTAAGAGCATCATGAAGTGAACACATAACTTTTAATACAGAAACGAGATAAGGCAGAGATGGTTTTAATGATGTAGTTTCATGCTTTATAATCTTTGTGTAATATTAATCACAGAATTGCTGCAAAGCACCACAACAGTGATAGACCTTCTCAAATGCACGGCAGGATGCCTCTGTGGACTCATTTACTGAGGATGGCTTTGGACCATAAAGCATCTTTTAGAAGTATTAATTTCTAGATATTTTAGATAACTCTCTTAAAAGGTTCTACTGTCTTTTACCAGTATTCTTATCAAATAAAGTAAAATGTAAATATAAAATTTATCTAAGAGGCCAAGAACAGAACAGAATTCAATGAACTGGCACTAGAAATGAGGGAAAAGAAACAGGAAAGGACTGGTTTAAGACAAGTGACTATGATTCAGGTCTTTACTGACTCTCTCATCAACATATTTGGTTGTGATCTGTATGTTTATTTTGGAAAACAATGCCCTTGAGGAACTGATTTTGTAGCTTGAGAAGAGAAATTTAGGTATAGCATCAAGTTTCTGAAAGTTGCAGGTTGTTATGTGGGGAAGGATTTGATTGATTCTGCACAACCCCAGAGGACAAAACTAGAATTGAAACTAGAACGTTCAGAGAGAGAGGTGAAGAACAAATTTCTTACAACTAGAGCTGCTGGAAGACAGGTTGGCTGCAATGAAATCATTAATTCCCCCAGAAGGCACAAAGGTATCTCAGCGACATGGCACACAGGTGGGACTGGATGGTCTCTTCAACATCCTGTGATTCCATCAAAAGAAGACCTTTGACAAACTATTGGTATTCAAGCTTCTAAATGTGTCCCATACAAATCAGATACATGTTCTCAATACATGTTAGTTGACAATTTTGATAGTTCTCTGAAACAAAGAGAAAATGGTGGATCATCTCAGTGAGCTAAGACATGATTATGAAGAGTCATGGAAAAACACGAGTCTATTTCCAGCAGTCATCTCTCTGTGCCCATGAATAAAGAGCTCATCTTATTTCAAAGGTGAACATTTGAGAGGACCAGAAAAGTGACATCATCGGAACCTGTGTGGGTGGAAAATGTCAAGCATTTCTAGCAGATGCGGATGAATGAAGAAGAAAAACTACAATTTGCTAAAAACAGATAAAGTGGTAGCAAGGATAACTACCTACAAAAAATGAGCGATGTTAAAGCTTGGATGAACAATCTCTCCCCAGAAACTCTCTGAAACTGCCTTCTTAATTCTCTCAAGAAGAAGGTAACTCAAAAGTCAAGTTCATTTGTCAAAACATCAACATCATAACTGAAGACTTG
This sequence comes from Vicugna pacos, assembly GCF_048564905.1. Classification (NCBI taxonomy): domain Eukaryota; kingdom Metazoa; phylum Chordata; class Mammalia; order Artiodactyla; family Camelidae; genus Vicugna; species Vicugna pacos. The sequence continues at coordinate 10,021,433 of NC_132988.1, read as the reverse complement.
CAGTGCTAGGCATATACCAGTCTCAGAAGCAGCAGGCAATACAGCAGAAGCTTTTAAAGACAAGTAAAGGACCAAATCAAGTCTGGGTCTTTCTCCTGCCTCAGCACTGAAGCCAGTACTGAGCTGGAGATGACTCACCTGTGGGAGGGCTGGGTCTGCCAGGTCTCCCTCCAAGAGATTACTGCATATCAGGGCATTCATGAAGCATCATCTTTTTTTTTTTTTCAGAGCTTTTGAAGAAAAGTTTGCTGACTTAACAATTCTATAGGTCAGAATCATTTGTGGGCTTGCAACACATACAGATTTCTGAGATCCATTACCAAAGATCATACTTCAAAAGGTCTGAGCACGGCCCTGAACACGTGTATTTTTTAAGGATCTAGAGGTGATTCTGACACCCTTCCAGGAAGGAGGAGTGGTTAGGGATGTAGGTGTAGGGAAAGTCTAGTGTGGGAGGAGTTCAGTGATGCCAACAGTCAGGTAGGAATTCCAACAGCTAAGGGCCATTGGGATACAGACTGAATAGGGTAATAGTTCTTTTCAATTTGTGGGTCGTGAACTTTTTTGAGAATTTGATTTAAACAAAACTATGAATTCTCTTCTCTCATATTTGCAAAGAAAAAAATCCACAAAATTATGCAATAATCTTACAAACTTAAAGAATCATATGACTAGACATTTACAAGTCAGGAAAGAGGGGGGATCACAGCCACCATAAGCATCTCTTACACAGGCTGGTTTTCTGTTTCAGACAAACGGGAGACTATTGCTTGCACTTCCTTCCTGCAGATGGCCCAGAGCAGCATGGCAGCAATTTGGCACTGTTTAAAAAAGCTGGGAGAGGGGGCAGCATGGACTTAGGTGAGACAAACGTGTGTTTGAATTTCAACTCTAATGAAAGCAGCTCTTTTGACCCTTTCTTGTTTGCCCATTTCTGTCCCCCCTCTAACCTTAACCTAATTACAGGAATGAGATCACTAAGCAATTGAAACTAACCCCTGACTTATGCTGTCTTGAATGTACACCATGCCTGGCCAACTGGTTCTTTTCCTGGATGAAAAGAAGTGAGAATGAAGAAATAAGCAGTTCAAGAATGACTAGCTGTCCACCCCCAACAACCCCTCAGCAATCCTGCAGGCAGACCACGCAGGCAACGTAACATCTGAAGAGGGAATCAGCCAGTCTGCACACAATGGAGATGATGCAGAACCAAACTTCCTGCCTTGATGATGATTCACTGAGATTCTTCCCCCATTTTTCCCTTTAAAAACTGTCATGGCTGAGCAAAATCTTCTGAGTTGGTCTCAGGACATGAGTCCACCTTCTCCCCAGATTGCTGGCTTTTCTGATTAAAGCAACTTTCCTTTCTGCTGACACTTGCCTTTCAAATTATTGGCTTTTGAGCAGTAAGCAGCCAAAACTGAATTTGGTAGTACTAACATCGTATATGCATGTATCTAAACTTCTTCAAGCAACCCCTTCCCCTGTCCCCAGTATTCTTTTCCCTAACTTGGCTTACTAAAATCTCTTTTGTTGTGTTGTTGGGAGGGTTAAATCAGAAAATACAGAGATGAGACATTTTGCATCATGCCCCACAACTAGCAGGTAACCAGTAAATGGAAATAATATTGCCCATGACACACATTGCTATCATAATATGAACAATCTCCCCTGTTTGAGACAGAAGAAGTTAGAAGCATCTAACAGGAATATGAGGTGACAATGGGATCTTTCAAAGAGCTATGGAACCTAAGTGGATTTGGAAAATTAACCAATCCTTCAAGAGTATAGATAATAACTTAGTCCATATGGCAGGCTCCTCAAACTTGGACGTGCATGTGAATCTCCTGGAGATGCTGTTAAAATGCAGATTCCAATTCAGCAGGTCTGCAGTGGGGCCTGAGAGCCTGAAGCTCTAGGAATCTCCCAGGGGATACAATGCTGCTGTCTGTGACCACTCTTTGAGCATAGAAAGACTATGTGGAACCTCCAAAATCAAGAGTAGGGAAAAGAAAGAGCAAGCAAGAGAGACTGACTTCTAAAAAATAAAAGATCTCTTTAGAAACTTGAGTGCTTTTGCATATTGTTAGCTCACTCCAAGCAAGGCTGAGTGTGCACTCCCAGCCAAAGGCACACAGCTTAATTTTGGAGGCCACTACACGGCCTGAGGTCTAAGGCTCACTATAAATGGTAAACTGTATGAACAAAAAAGAATACTGAATTCAACATTAGATGCAGGAAGATGGTAGAATATCATAGGGCTTACTGAAATAACTCTGCTTCTGAATAAATCATGAGTAATCATGGATTCTTACTGTATATGCACTATCATATTTTGTTTATAGTTCTCTCACTGAAGTACTTTCAAGATTTTTACTGATTGCAACTATTCTCATTTTACTTCCCACTCCATCTCACCCATTTTCTGCTACTCTTTATTTCTTTAGGGATTATGATAAGACCTACAGAGAATTTTTTTAATGAAGAGAATAGATTAGTAAAATAATGGACAAGATCTCGTCCAAGGTCAAGAGACAATAACTTGGATATACGTGGGCCCCCAAAAGACTAGAGATTTCTCATCTTATAATAATTTATATTATTCATATTACTGTTTCACCTTTCCCTTCCCTTAGGGATTCTTTAATGTTAATGTAAAGAGATGTTCCACAAGCATTCACAAGCAAAAACAATATTGAAATGTTTTGCTAAATAAAATATAAACCACATAGGTTCAATGAAGAAATAAAGACAATAAAGAAATACTGTCCTAAATATTAACTGATCATCTTTAACTTCATGTGATCCCAGGTAAACCCTATCTACAATCCCAAAATGTCAACATAATATTTTATATTGAACCTTGTCATTGTTTCTGCTGATAAACTCACGATTCTTTTAAAGCTATTTAAGATTCTGTATTTGGATGGTTTGAGATCTCTTGTCAAAAACATTCTTATTGGAACATTTCTTGGTGACCAAAATAAACAGCTGTTTTCAACTTTAATGATACAAATCATCATGTGTATCAGCAGTTCCCACTTAAAAAGATTTTATAACTGCTTAGCAGCTCAGAAAAAGATAAATAACTGTATCCCAAACCCAGCAAGAGAAAAGAATCTTTCTGCAAAGATAGTTAAATACCAAAAAAATCAAACAGAAAAATTGCACATGAAATTGCATGAAACCAAAACAAATGAACAGATAAAAACCTACACAGCCCTATCTACACAGATGGATATGAATATTTAAGGTCACAGCAATTCTCACATCCATCAGCAATGTATGCAAGTGTCTGCCTACCCACACCATGGCCAGCAATGGAGCTGATTATCTGCTTTTCATTTCAATAACTCATTTTAATTTGTATTCCTTTTATTAGAGAAGTTGAATTTTTCTCATGTATTTCATGCATTGCCATTGGCCATCCGCATTCCATCTTATGTATCTTGCTTAACTGCAGCTTTGCCTATTTTTCTATCACATTTCTATTTTTCTTATTGTTTTATACATTTTCATTGTATATTAAGTACAAGCTTCTTCTTCATTATGCAGCTCTGCAAATATCTTCTTATTCTAGACTTTTTTTACTTTTACTTTTTGCCATATATTTTCCCATAGAAAAATTCCTAATTTTGTTAGTCAAAAACTATCCAACTTTTTAAAAATGGCATCTGGACTTTTCCTGTCTTTTAGGAAAAATTAAACAGAAGTAATCCTAAATCTTCTTCTATGACTTTTATCATTTTGATTTTTGCATTTAGATCTTTATTCTACCTCAAATATCTATATAAATATAATATAATATATAGATTTATATTTATGATATCATGTATCATATATGATATATGATATCATAAATATATATCTTTGAGGTAGATATATATATGATGAAGGGTGTGTGTGTGTGTGTGATATGATATGAAGTAGTGGTTTAACTTTATCTTATTCCAGGTGGAAGCCAATTATGTCAACATCATTTTTCCCTTGTATTTAAATTATACATTTATCACAAATTAGATTTCCATATATACTTTGGCCTATTTCTGGATGTTTTTCTGTTCTACTAGCTATTTCTTTCTGGACTTTATACCATGCTGTTTCAATTAGATAATTTTTTACCAGATAATAGTAAATGTACATTTTAACAGCTGGTAAGACAATATAAGTTTCTTTTCCAAGATTTTTCTCTAGAATTCACACACATTTATTTTTTTCACATGAAAGTGAAAATAATTTCCTTCATTTCAAAAACAGAAGACTCTGTTTGGAGTTTCATTAAAAGTGCACATTCACTTTGGAAGAATTACTATTTTCATGGTTTTAAGTCATTCTGTGAATTCAATTTCCATTTTTTCAAGTCCTATCAATAAAGTTGTACATCCCTCTTCACACAGGAGTTGCAGCTTTCTTGTTAAATCTATTCCTGGGTATATAGTTGTGAAAGGAATATTTTTCCACTATTATACCTAACTTACTACTGCTACTATTTTAAAAAGCTGTTAACTTTCTGTCATTTTTTTTCAAATATAAAGAAAATATCAAAATCAGTAAAAGAAGGTAGGAGTAAGGAATTTTCAAAGCTATAAGCAAAAATTAACCAATAAGATAGAAAATATTAATAAAATATAACTTCTGCTGAGCCTGAAAAGAAAAAAAAAGATAAAACAAATTTACACAGTATTAGAAGAAAGGAAATACAACCATTAGAACCAAAAATATGGACGTTCTAACTTTTATTAGTAAAAAAAAAAAAAGCAACAAAAGGGAAAATAAGGGGGACTACATCAAACTGGAGAGCTTCTGCACAAGAAAGGGAACAGTCCGCAGAGTGAAAAGGCAGCCTATGGGATGGGAGAGAAGATTTGCAAACCATATTGATAAGGGGGTTATTTTGAAAATAATAAAGGAATTTCTACAACTCAGTGGCAAAAAATGGGCTAAAGACTTGAACAGACACTCCTCTAAGGAAAGACATACAAATGGTCAACAGGTATGTGAAACAATGCTCAACGTCATTAATCATGAGAAAAATGCAAATCAAAGCTACAATAAAATATCAACTTACACCTATCTGGATGGTGCTGTGGTTTGGATATTTGTGTCCCTTCAAAATTCTTATGTTGAAATATTAATGTCCAATGTACTGGTATTAGGAGGTGGGGGTGGTTTATTTGGGAGGTGATGAAATCATGAGCTTGGAGCCCTCACGTCTTCACGAGTGGGATTAGGGCTTTTTAAAATGAGACCCCACAGAGCTCCCTAGCCCCTCCCACCACATGAGGACACAATGGGAAGTCTGTGACCCAGAGGGGGGCCCTCACCCCACCACACTGCCACCCTGACCTAAAACTTCCAGCTTCTAGAACTCAAGAAATAAATGTAACCAACCCAGTCTGTGGTATTGTTATAGCACAGATAGATGGCTATTATCACAAAAACGAAAGATAACAAGTGTTGGTGAGAACGTGGAGAAATTGGAACCCTCGTATACTGTTGGTGGGGATTTAAAATGATGCAGCCTCTATGGAAAACAGTATGGAGGTATCTCAAAAAGTTAAAAATAGAACTGCCATTTGATCCAGCTATCTCACTCCTGAAAGAACTGAAGATCACAATCTCAAAGAGGTATTTAAGATAAAGAGATATCTTTGAGATATTGTGAATTGCAGCACTATTCACAATAGCCAAATACCAAAACAACCTAAGTGAACACTGACAGGTGAATGGATTAAAAAAAAAAATGTGGTATATACATGCAATGGAATATTATTCAGCCTTAAAAAAGAAGGAAATCCTGTCATACGTGACAACATGGATGAAACTTGAGGACATTATGTTAAGTGAAATAAGCCACTTTCAGAGGGACAAAAATTACATGATTCCACTTACATGAGGTATCCAAAATAGACTCATAGAAGCAAAGAACAGAGTGGTGCCTGCCAGGGGCCGGTGGGGGGGGAAATGGGGAGCTGCATACAGAATTTCAGTTATTGCAAAATAAGTACGTCGTGGAGCTCTGCTGCACAACATCGTGCTTATAGTTAACAATGCTGTACTGTGCACTTAAAAACCTGTTAAGAGGGAAGATCTCATGTTAAGAAATAAGGAAAGAAAAAAACAAACTTATTTAAGTTTAAATAGTAAGATTTCATTCTTCAGTTGCTAAACCATCCCGTGGCTAGTGTAGCTGGACACTGCCGCAGCTCAAGATGAATTTTCCCTCCCCAGATGGGGCAGGAGGGGTGTGGATGCAATAGAAGGCAGCAGTGACAGTGGCTGTGGTCTCTCCCCATGTGGCCATTATCACCCCCAATGCTCCACCTCAGTCAACAGTCATTTCTTCTAGTAAGTTTCAAACCCAGATGGGTTGCCGACTTAAGAAGGCGCAGTACCTCTCCTAGTGGTTAAAAATGCGAGCTCTGGAGTCAGACAGGCTAGATTTCTCTCTGTGTCCCACCGTCTACCAGCTCGGAGACTGTGGCCAAGTTATTCAGCCTCTGTACCTCAGTTTCCTCGACTTGCATGCAGGAAAAATACCTACTTCATAGGGTTATTGGAAGGATTAAATTCAAAAATCCATTAAAAGCTGTTAGAATAGTTCCTTGCATGCAATTAATGCCCCCTCCAAAGCTTAGCTATTTGGTAATGACGATGATGACAGGGAGGAGGGGGGACAAGAGAGGAGAAGGAGGAAGAGAAGGGAAAGGAGGAACCACTCAGCAAATGTCTGCTCTATTCTTTGTTCTGACTTCACGGAAGACATTCCCCATGACTCTCACCTGTTCCTTCTCACAGTTCCCGGAGGACCTTCCAAACAAGCCGAACCCCAAGAGAGGCCCACGCTTTTGTGGTTAGGGCCCTTTCATTGGTCTTTGCTGAGCTTTATCATTTATTCACTCACAGAAGTGTTTACTGAGTGTCTACTATGAGCCAGGCCCTGGGTTACAATGGAAAACAAAGCAGATGTAGACCATACCTTCATGAAACTTTAAAGTCTCCCCGACCCTGGGTTCTGAGTTCTGGGACCACTTTTAGGATCCACTGCTCTTCCTCAAAGTAATATACAAGGGCTTCCCCAAGAGCTCTGACCCACCGGCTCAGAATCAGAGCCACTCTCCGCAGCAGGTTGACTCAACTGTACACTCACCAGAGAATAAAACCAATGTTTGCACAAGGTCTGGCTGTCCCTCTACGCGACTGCAGTCCGGGAGGACTTTCTGTGCTGGTGGCAGTTTTCTGTATCTGCGCTGTCCAGTACAATAACAGCACTGGGGCACCTGGAATGAGGCTAGTGCAGCTGAGGACTGGATTTTTAACCACGCCTAATTTAAATTTAAATAGCTGTACGTGGCTGCCTTAACGGAGAACGCAGGACTAACTTCTTTGTTTTTGTTTGTTTGTTTGTTAGTTACAATCTGAAAACTGAATCTGGTGCTTTTTGTGCGAATTCCCTGTAGGTTGAGATTATTTACACTGCACAAAGAAAGGTCTGAGTCGTCCTGGAGGGAAATTTGGAAGTAGTATGGCTAGCACGGGCTGCAGTTTTATTTTGGAATAAAAACCCATTGTTTTGCTGTGGGAAGAAACTTTCCTTAGTGGGAAAATTTTAAAGGTTCTGCCAAACCAGAAATGCTATTTAAATAATAAGAATTACTCCCCCTTTTTTTTTTAGCAGAGGAGATGATCAATCATGATTAGAACCATTTATAAAAGTCACTTTGAAGGTGTCTGTGTCCACAACTTGGGGCAGCAGCAGGAGAATGGAAGCAACAGTGATCATTTCGATTTGGTCAAAATAACCACCCACAGGTCCTCCACCTTAACCCACACCCTCCAGCTAGCGATCAAAGTCAAACTCAACATTCTAAGTGGACTCGGAGCCAAAGGAAACTTTAAAGATCCGTAAAGAAAGCCCAAATATGATGGGTTAAATAATTGGGAGTAACTGAAACCAGGACCTTATGGAAAACGCCCATCCTGAAAGTTACAGTTACTGGTTCTAGCCCGCTACTTGGAACACAGCATTAGAGAGTCTACGGTGCTGGCTTGAGTGTGAATGCCCTAAAAGTTCAAGGATCACAGTGGCCTGCTCCGAGTCAGGGCTGGACAGGACATTTAAAAGATGGCCTCATTCTTTAGCAAAACAGAGCTGAGTCGCTGCGATGGCGTCTGTCCCAGGGAAGCTGAGAGCCACCCGGTGCTACCGATCAGGCTCCTCTGTGAGTTCAGGATACATATGAGCCACCTCTTGTGCAAGTTGCTTCAGTTCTCCAGATGCACAATCCTCATGCATTTGAGCCATTAAAGACCAACCAAATCAGGACTCTTGAGAGAGCAAGGAATCTCAAGGATTAATGACAAGCACAGTAGCCTTGCTGGGAACCAAGAAGACCTGAGGCCAGAGAGGGCTGTGAGATACCTGGTAGCCAGGGCTTATCAAGGACTCACAGGTCCCTGAGAAAAACCCCTCAAGGCAAGTACTTTCCCATTGGAGATACAGAGAAAGAGGTGGTCGTGCTTGCTTGGTCGCTCCTTGGAATCCCCCCAGCACTGATCCAAGTAATTACTGTGGGTCGCTGTGACATTATAAAGGAATTCAGTTGGGAGGGCAAAAGGGGGAGAAGTTCTGTAAAGGCTTAAAGTATATAAATTATTATAGAAATGAACTCTTGTTCATTCCTGTGGTGTTCATATGAATCATGAAATCAGTGACATTTCCAAAAACCCTGCAAGTCACACCACTGTTCCAGAAACCATAGGCTAGAAGGGGGTACGGCTGTAGCTGGGGGAATTCTGAAACTTACCCTTGGTTCATTTCTGCTGCAAATGAATACCTGGGTAATACTCCCATTTGCCCACACCTGTGCTATAAAAGGGGTTAGCACGAACTGATCTGACTTCTGGATGATGAGTAAAGAGACAAAGTTATCTTCTATGCTGATGAGGCTTAACTTTAAAACCACCAATCTTCCAGCCTCCCAGGGATTCAGCACTGATAAAAATACTAGGAGCCATTCTGGTTAAAGACATCATAGCATGAGGAGCATGTTTAAAACTTGGAGAGGATACACGGAAAACAGAAACAGAACACACACAAACACACAGAGAGAAAAAAACAGAAAACACACAGTGGTTTTGGCAGGAAAACCAAAGAAAGCAAGAAAGTCTGATGGGGATGTCTTACGTGAAGCTATATAACAGCACAACTATATTAAGTAAACGATAGCCCTTGAACTAAGGTATTAAAATCTAAAAAATTCTGGAAAGTAGAAGAATAAATCTATAAACAAGCGAATTGCAGTTTGCTGATTCATTGGGTTAACGAGCTAATCTGGGGACGGGTTTAGCTCTCTCCCAATTCCATCAGTTCCTCATCATCTGAACATCTTTTTGTCTAGGACACTGACATTTTCTCAATTTAAGAAATCTGCTCGCCTTTTCTAATCAGATGGCTGCCCCACTCCCTTGGCATATAGAAAGTTCTAGCAGCAACTGCAAATTTATATTCTCCTCGTTAATAACAGTATCCTTGTATTGTTACTTTCCCTAAAATTTTTATAAGAGTGAGAAATGCAGCATGAACTTTCTGTCACATGAGATACAAGTCTGAAATGGAAGTAAATCTTTGAAGTGACATAAAAAATTGCTTCCGCGGACTTCTGTCACAACACGTTGTTTTTCCTATGTGCGTAAGTCAGCAATAGAGAACACAGATGGCTCTTCCATGAATAATTTCCTTCTAACAATTTAACTAGGAAATGAATTCCTCTTGACTTCTAAATCAAAATGATTAACAGCAAAGACATGGTCTCCTGTCCTTCCCCAGCTAATTCTATGCTTCTGTGTTTTCTCCTCTCTTCTTCTACCTTATCCATTTCCCTTTTCACATGATCTTTTTGTTGCCTTGCCAAATTTTAAGTTGGCTTAACCCAAAGCCACCTTTTGGCAATTACCAGACAACTCATTTTTATGTCCCTGTTATTTTGGGGGTAGGGTTTTTTGGGTTGTTAATATTGAATTGATTACTTGGTTGCCAGGTTGATATTTTTCAAACATGAAGCTGTTTATAGACGATTTATCCAAAAACATCTTTAGTGAACCAGGCAAATGAAGTGTTTCTCATTATTCCCCTTTTTCTAAGTCAGAAATATGAGCCAGATTCTCTGACGATTTAATCCCCTTCCTGGCTACAAATCAGACACCTCTGAAAAATACACTTACTCTTTTAAAACACCAGGACACGTGTTAGACAGGGGCGCCTTGCACCAAGTCATCTGACAGTAAAGGGGCTCGTCTTCACACTGGAGGTCAGTCTCTGCCTCTGCTTTCAGCTGCTGGGTGGGGCTCATGCTTCGAGTAAGCACTGCTCGAACTCCATTACAGACTCTGTCATCCATGAGGCCCCCGAAGCCCAAGATCAGTTCCACGTGTGGCCCCGTCACAGCGACTGGCATGGACCTTTACAGTCCTGGTGCTCCTGAGCCTTGAAGCCAGAATGGACCCTCCCACTGTGTTAGACCTGTTTTATCTTTTTAAACCATGTTTATTTTAGTGATTTTGCAACACTCATCATGTTGGAAACTACCCATTCAAATTATCCGCTTGGCTTCCCCACTAGACTGCAGGGAGCACTAGAGCAGGGATTATGATTACCTTGTTCATTATTAGGATCCCAACACATTGACCATCACAAAAAAGATGCTTGACGCTATTTACATTAGCCAAGACATGGAAACCGCCTAAATGTCCATCAACAGATGACTGGATAAAGAAGATGTGGTGTATTTATACAATGGAATATTATTCAGCCATAAAAACCGACAACATAATGCCATTTGCAGCAACATGGTTGTCCCTGGAGAATGTCATTCTAAGTGAAGTAAGCCAGAAGGAGAAAGAAAAATACCATATGAGATCGCTCACATGTGGAATCTAAAAAAAAAAAAAAGAAAAAAAGACAAATACAAAACAGAAACAGACTCATAGACATAGAATACAAACTTGTGGTTGCCAAGAGGGAGTGAGGTGGGAAGGGACAGACTGGGATTTCAAAATCTGTAGATACTGACAGGCATATGTAGAATAGATAAACAAGATTATACTGTATAGCACAGGGAGATACATACAAGATCTTGTGGTAGCTCACAGCAAAAAAAAAATGAGACAATGAATATATGTATGTTCATGTATAACTGAAAAATTGTGCTCTATACTGGAATTTGACACAACATTGTAAAATGACTACAACTCAATAAAAAAAGTTTAATGAAAGAAAAAAAAAGATGCTCGATATATACACATTGATGAAATGACCAATAGAGAGGAACATGGTGCAGCATTCCGTGCCTCCAGTGACGAAGGATGGGTGCCCTGCTGTTTCCCTGCTCCTTCCTCAGAGGCTTGTGCTTTGTGTGGACTAAAACGATCTTCCTAACCTGAGGCTCTCTTCCCCTCACTACCTTATCATCTCTCACTGGGTGCATTAAAATAGCCTCCTATTTTTTTGAATTGGGTTGTTTTTTTGTTATTAAGTTGTATGAGCTGTTTATGTATTCTGGAAATTAAACCTTTATCAGTAGCATCATTTGCAAATATTTTCTCCCAGTCTATGGGTTGTTTTTTTATTTTGCTTATGGTTTCCTTTGCTGTGCAAAAGCTTGTAAGTTTAATTAGGTCCCATATGCTTATTTCTGCTTTTATTTCTACTGCCTGGGTAGACTGCCCTAGGAGAACATTGCTAAGATTTATGACCCAGCAATCCCACTCCTATACATATATCTGGAGAAAACTCTAATTTGAAAGATACATGCACCCCAATGTTCATAGCAGCACTATTTACAATAGCCAAGACATGGAAACAACCCAAATGTCCATCAACAGATGACTGGATATAGAAGTTGTGGTGTATTTATACAATAGAATACTATTCAGTCATAAAAAGAATAAAATAATGCCATTTGCAGCAACATGGATGGACCTGGAGATTGTCATTCTAAGTGAAGTAAGACAGAAAGAGAAAGAAAAATACCATATGATATCACTCATATGTGGAATCTAAAAAAAAGAAAAAGACACAAATGAACTTATTTATAAAACAGAAACACACTCACAGACATAGAAAACAAATTTACAGTTAACAGGGGGGAAAGGGGTGGGAAGGGATAAATTAGGAGTTCAAGATTTGCAGATACTAACTACTATATATAAAACAGATAAACAACAAATTCATACTCTATAGCACAGGGAACTATATTCAGTATCTTGTAGTAACTAACCTATAATGAAAAAGAATATGAAAAGGAATATATGTATGTTCATGTATGACTGAAACATTATGCTGTACACCAGAAATTGACATATTGTAAACTGACTAGATGTCAATTAAAAATTAAAAAAAAAACAGCCTCCTAGGGTCTTCTACCTCCAGAGCTGACCCTGCCTCATTCATCCCCGACATGGTCACCCGTCAGTCTACCTTCCCCTAAGTGGGCTCCCCCAAAACCGCCTTAGCTTTCACAGGATAAAGTCTCTATTCTTTTGCATTTGAACTTGATCTAAACTCTAGGTAGCTTACGTTGATTTCCAATAGCTGGTCCTCAGCTACCCCTCCAATGCCTCCTGGATGCACGCTTCACCCTCAAACAGTGTTATATCATCTGCAGCTCCCCACACACACGATGCTCTATCACGTCTCCAGATACGTGCGCTTGCAGTGCCTTCTGCCTGGATTCCTCGTTCCCCACTTCTTCATCCAGAAACTGACTCATAATTCAGGATTCAGCTCAGATGTTAGCGCCTACAGAAAATCTCACCTGAATTCTTTCCACACTCCACCCCCTGCTCCCAGATTGGCTGTAAGATTTTCCTCCCATAATACCCAATGCATGATGATATCATAGTAAATATTGTATCACCTTGAATGTATATGTTTACATGTCTTCTCTTAGACATGATGACCTCAAGATCCAAACAGCACCGCTCTAGCTATAGCTCCATGATCTAGCAAACTCTCTTTTTACTTTTAACAAGAATGGACCAAAAAGTCTCAGTTTAATCCTCCCATCATCTGCAGTCCCTCAGAAAACAACAACCTCAGGTGAAGGGAGGCTGGAAGAATAGAATTGGTTCATACAGGATCCAGGCCCTCAACAAAGATGCCTAAAAATATGGCTTAAATGGTATCTAAAGTGGACATCTGATGCTTCTGCCAGTTCAGAATTAACATTTGCTCAGTAACTACCATGATTTCTTCCATTCTCAGTCCACATGACCCAACCTTAGTCAATCAGCAAACTTCACCTCTCTGACCAAACTATTTCAGATATAGCATGCGACCCAAGCCAGACCAATAAGACTTAATTAAGGACTTTTGTGAGAACTTTTCCTTCTAAGAGACATGCCTGTCTGAGAAGGAAACAGCATGGAATACAGCAATCCCCATGACAAGTCCTTGGGAATCCACTTTCACTCTGATCTAGCCAGGCCTGAAGGTAGATCTTTCCTGGGAATTGTTATTTCTGTGAACCAATACATTCTCTTTTCCCCTAGAGTTGGGCTATCACTTGATTCAAAAATTTCAATACAGTGTCCAACCTAAATGATCTCTTGAAATAGCAGAGTGCCAAAATGAGACCAATTTTAAACACAAAAATAGCCAGAGAATAGTAACTAGTGAAAGTTACATTCCTCTATAAGTCTAGATGTGAAAACGAAGTCTTTTTAGCCCCTGTATTTCTCTGTGATAATACTTCAATTGAGGTTCCAAAAAAAAAAAAAGACCATTACATAAATTACTAACGTCCATTTTACACTGGACTGTGTCTAAAATAGACTAACTAGGAATTGGCTGGGCTTTGGAAAACTCCAGCCCAATAATACGTAATGTTAGTCTCTAAATGTGTTTTGATAGGAAACAGATGAAACATCTAGGGGTATTTTAGGCAGAGTGAAAACATCATACACTAACCTGAAGACCACTTGATGGCAGAGCGTTAAAGGTTTAAAGGTGAAGCCACATAATAACTGAATTGCTTTGCTGTACACCTGAAACTAACAGTGTAAATCTACTACACTTCAATAAAAAACAACAACAAAAGGTGAAGCTACATAATAATACAGAACTCCCAATGCAAGGCGGGGTCTTTCCCGATGCCCAGAATTAGAGCCACTGGTTCAAGGTCCTTCCCCTCCGACCTCCATCCACAGATGGGCAGGGGTCTGGACTGGGAGCAGAGGGAGCCGCTCAGCCTCAGCTGAGGAAACCAAACTGCCCCAAGGTTCTCACTGCAGCCAGGTGAGCAAAGGGCAGACAGGAAGGGGAGCAAGTCAGGTACGGAGGGAGCAGGAGGAGAGAGGCCCCCGTGGAGGGTGAGCCCTGGGGGCACGTGGAAGCCCAGGCCCAGAAGTCGGCCTCATGCGGTGACCAGGCCACCCAGCCCGGCACGTGGGACTACACAGATGACAGGGGGCACACCCCTCCCAGAGTGCAGTTCACACTGAACAAAGCAGATGAGCTGGCTTTACTCAGACTGCAGGCTGGTCATTCTTAGCTAGGAAAACGGTAAACTTGAAAGAAATAGAGACAGTGAGTAATTTTTGTGCACCACGTCTATAGCACACGTAGATTAAGGGAAGCAAGTAGAAAAAAATAACATATTATATTCATAGAGTGCTCCTCAGTTAGCAGAGTGTTTTCATATTTGATCATCCCTTTACCTTAACAAGCCTCCAGGGATGTGCAGACCCGGGATGAGGAATCTCACTTGATAGGGAAGGAAACAGAAACCAAGTAAAATGAATTGCTCAGGATTACTTTGTTAGCAAGTTGCAACACTAGAATCCAGACTCAGGTCTTCTTTTCCCAAAAGTCGACTCCCTCACTGTGCTGGGCTGTCGCTCTGAAAAATGCCAGTGTCCACACAACTGAGAAGGTTTATCCTGGCTCTTTACAAAAGCATCCCTTTCATCCATGATTTGCAGATTTATTACCATTTAGATTGCTACGTAAACAAGGTTACAAAACCAAAGACCACTGTGGGAATTAGAATTAAATTCAGAAAAAGTCATAAAGCTTTTATTGGTTGGAAAAAAAGAATGCTATATTAAAAGAACACCATTGTTTTCCTTCACAACAGAAGCCAGCAGTCTGACAATAGTAGTCATTACAATGTAAGGAAATATTAAATAAGGCTTAGGACCTAAGTCTTTTTTAGGTCCACTGAAGGGGGCAGGAGGAACCAAACTGCCATATCTCTAGGATGTATGTGAGCGTGCAGATGACCACAGGGCTGTCGGAACTAGGGCAGAGATTCTGAAAGGGATTAGGAAAGTTCTTTCCTTAGTTCAAAGATGGATTTTAAAACAGATTTTACACATCTAGGATGATTCAAGAACAATTCTGCCAAAAAGTCTTTGGAATAGTCTAGGTCAGGGTTCAACAACACAGTCCATGGTCCAGCCATCTGCTTTCTGTAAATAAAGGTTTACTGGAACCCAGCCACATCTATTCATCTGCATATTATCTGTGGCTGCTTTTGTACTACCGCTGAACCAAAGATAACTATTCTCTGGTCCTTTAGGAAAAAAAGGCAACTGAGACCCTCTGAGACCAAAGATGAGGAGTAGGGCCACGTCTGTTAAAGCCTGGATAGTCAGTCTGTTCATCAAAGGTCATGTTTTGGACACACTGAGTTTAAACTAACCTACAGGAAAGTCAAGCTAAGGCATATTCTGCTGGAATTCAGGGAGGAGTCCGGGCTGGAGTTAGTCTGGCTGGAGAAAGTCTTCGCTTTGCGTGGATCCAACATGAATGAAGAGCAGCTTCCACAGTTGAGGTGAGTAACGCCAGTCCCCCAACACCATGGTTCACATTTCAGCGACTGCCATGGTATGTCAGGTGTGACATCTGCATGAAAAACAAATGCTACTGCTGGCCCTGCAGTTCCCAAATCAGTACAGATGTGACTCGTGACTAGCGGTCATCCTGTCACTTCTCTCAAGAGTCTGTGGTGACTGCACGTCAGTCATTCAGTTCCTACCCAGTCAGCAAAGTGCACAGTGGTGTTGCCTTCTTATCTCAGTGATAAACGCAGACTTTTTACAAAACGGATCATTAAAAGAGAGCATTGAAAAGAGGCCAAGAAAGGTGAGATTGCAGCAAAGAAATGGAAAGTGGTAACGCAAGACAGGAAATTCAAGTCGAGCTCAAGTGGAGCTATGGGAGAGGCAGCTAACTGTGCGAATGCTGACCACATCTCCGTCTCAGAGACTCTAGACGTGCAGTCAGGAACCGAGCGGCAGGAGGGTGGTTGTGAGGAAGGGGACAGAGATGTCCTTGAGGAGGTGACACTGCAAAAAAAAAAAAACTACCGTTGAAGGAACTTTCGGAGACATTTCACAGCATTGAAAGTGCAAAGGATAAACTGTTGGAAGCTGATCCAAACTCAGAAAGGAGACAACTTGCCGGCGCACAGAAAAGATGCTCATTCTGTACATACGTTATGCAAGAAGAAGGAAACAAAGACTACACAAACTAGATACATTTTTTATAAAGAAATAAAACACTAATTCTCAATGTTTTTGAAGTTTTACGTTACAGTGTACCAAAAAATAGTAGGCTGACTATTTTTTATCATTTCCATATATTTATAGTCAGGAGTAAGAGCTTTTAATGTTTTAACAAAAAAGTTGTAAAGATCCTAACTTTTCCCAATGCCACGAAGACTGCTCCGCGGCGCGGTGGGTGCGCGCAGCCATTCGCCTGATCCTACGCTGCTGTGCAGAGTGAAAACCGCCTATATGTTTAGGCGTCTTCAGCACAAAAGTGGCATCTGAAGCTATGAGATTGTGTAAGACCTACTTAGAAAAATACTTTTCAACTGCAAGTTGTGACTCATAAAAGTGGGCAGTCAAATCAATTTAGTGAGTGTGAAGAGAATTTTTAATGAAATAGAAAAAAAGAACAAATCAAAGTGCGTTGTTTCGTGAGGACACTGATCCAGAGTGTGTGCGCTCAGGAATGTCACAAAATGTATTTTTTTTTCTATATAGGAATTGAAATAAGATTGAAAATCACTGAACTAGGAAATGTGTACAGACAGGAGGCTCAAGGACAAACTCCCAGCTACTCTAGATATTTGAGTTTGGGGAGTTGACGGGGAACCATTAAACAGGTAGAGAAGAATCAGCCAATGAGGAAAGAGGTGAACTAAGAAATCAAGTCAAAAAGCGTCTGTTCTAAGAAGGAAGGCAACCCAATTACTACCCTATCAGCAACGTGGGCACTGACACTCTTGACCATGGAGGTGATGGCAACCTTCCTTGGAGTTGGGGGAGCCAAAGGCTAATTGGAATTTACTTAACAGGAAGGAAAGTGAAGATTCAAATACAAAGGTTTTGGAGTAAAATGACACAGACTGATATTTAAACTGTGTGAGGGACATGATACCAAAGTGAATAAACGTCAATACATATAGTACCAATTATGGTATACAAAATACGTTCAAATGTATGCGTCATTATTTTTTGCTCCCCTTCTGTATCTTTTTTTTTTTTAATTGGAGTATATAGTCAGTTACAATGTGTCAATTTCTGGTGTACAGCATAATGTCCCAGTCATGTGTGTGTGTATACATATACACACACACGTATATATCTGTGTATATATATATATATATATATATACATACACATCTATTCATTTTCATATTCTTTTTCATTAAAGGTCCCTTCTATACCTTTTATGAATAATACAGTTAAGAGGGCACACAAGAGGTTATGGTCTTCATATTTTTAAAACTTTCACCATCAACAGGTGACTGGATAAAGAAGATGTGGTATATTTATACAATGGAATACTACTCAGCCATAAAAACCAACAACATAACGCCATTTGCAGCAACATAGATGCTCCTGGAGAATGCCATTCTAAGTGAAGTAAGCCAGAAAGAGAAAGAAAAATACCACATGAGATCGCTCATATGTGGAATCTAAAAAACAAACAAACAAACAAACAAACAAAAACAAAGTGTAAATACAGGACAGAAATAGACTCATAGACAGAGAATACAGACTTGTGGTTGCCAGGGGTGCAGAGGGTGGGAAGGGATAGACTGGGATTTCAAAATTGTAGAATAGATAAGCAAGATTATACTGTATAGCACAGGGAAATATACACAAAGCGTTATGGTAGCTCACAGAGAAAAAAATGTGACAATGAGTGTGTATATGTCCATGTATGACTGAAAAATTGTGCTGAACACTGGAATTTGACACAACATTGTAAAATGATTATAAATCAATAAAAATGTTTAAAAAACTTTTAGGAATTGTTAATATTTTACATCATATTTATGATGATGATTAAACTATCATGCTTAAACCACCCACATGTCCTAGTAATGAATTAATTATGTATCTGCTCTTTATAAAAACACAAACTCAAGCTTTCACCCTTTCTTCTTTTGCACCTCTGAATTATTTTCCAAGGTACGTTTTCTCCTGTAGCCCAAAAAGCATTAGCATTTCAATTCTCCCAGAAAGTCACAATGTGCGAAATCATGGTCCCTCTTCATTTCGTGGAGGCTGTACAGATTATTCGAGACCGCAGCTTTTGCATCTTTTTTCCTATAATTTTGGCCAACTAGCTCCAAGGACCTTTTATTATCACACGTCAATCACCAGGTGTTGCTGCGAATCATCCACCTGCTCACACCCTATCGGCAGCTTCCCTCACTCTTACTCCCAGGACTTCCTACCCATCAAGAGCTCATTAAACCCAATGTTCAATGCAACACAGTCCAAATGGGCACTGAGACCCCATGTTGGTATTTGTCGGTCCCAGTGAGTTCTTCAGGTGCTGGAAGTAAGAAGCTATAAGAAAGAAGGTGCACGCTGTTCAGTACTAGGTTGAGGCACATGCAGTTGCCTCTTTTGAAGGTCATGGATGGTCAAATGCAGCAGTTTCGTATGGTTCAGCCTCTGCAGGAAAAGTTTTTGCAAAATCTACGTGTCCTCCATGGCTGCTGGTCAAACCCTGCAACATCTCCACTTCACTTTGATTCTAGAAACTAGAAACGGTTTCTATAACATCAATTTTCACATGAGTGACAGCAACTATAGATTTAAATGTATTTATTTATTTAGCAAATATTTGCTACTTTCAGGGCACTGGATTTGATGTTGAGAATTCATTGCTGAAACTCCAGACATGTTTCCTGACCCACAGACTTTACAGTCTAGTAAGGAGCTAAATGTTAAACAATGACACAGTATTTATTTAATTAAAGTTGACATAAAAATTATGGGAAAAGTATGGATATAGCAGAAAGAACCTAAATTAGTCTGGAAGGCTAGGGAAGGTTTCCCTGGGAAAGTGACATTTAAGCTGAGAACAGAAGGCTGAGTGGGAGTAGGGAAGCGAAGTTTTCCAGGGAGAGGAAAACAGCTTGTGTAAAGACCCCAAGTCAGGAAGGAACTTGGAGCTTTCAAGGGTATCAGTGAAATAAAGCCAGCAGGACTGGCATGGAATGATCAGGAAGGAAGAGGGTCAAGAAAAGCAGAATAAAGAAGCAGGCATCTCCAATTTACTCCCGTGAGTTGCAAGAAGCAATTAAACAGCATTAAGCTGGGGTCTGACACCATTCAACCCACACTTAAGAAGCATCACTAGCCACAGCATAGAGCAGGGATCCTCCGCAAACCCTGGCTAGAACACCAAGTCCTGCTGCTGTCTGTTTGTCAATAAAGTTTTATTGGAATCCCACTGCCATTTTTTTTTTATCCCTTCAGTGGCAGGTTGAGTAGCTGAGATACAGATCGTGTGGCTGACAAAGCTGGAAATCGTATTTATTACTTGGGCCTTTAAAGAAAAAAGTTTGCTGACCTCTGGTGTGAAGAATGAACTGGAGGACCCAATAAGGTAACAGGAAAGAAGTCAGGAGACGTGGTGGAGGTCCAAGCAGGAGGCGCTACTGGCTCGAACCGGGACAGCGGTGGGAGTCACGGAGAGCAGCGGGCAGATTTGAGAAAGATTAAGAACAGACAGGGAGTGGTGATGGCTGCGGTGAGGCAAGGAGCAGCTGCGGGGTGGGGGGGGCACTTAGGCAGTCAGGAAACAAGGAATAAATGGGCTTACGGGGGAACATCAGGAACTGGCCCTGAACTTCAGAGATAAATAAAAATGATCAATCTGAATCACGAGACTCACTGGTGAGTCTGTCATCGGTGCCAGCACCGTATGAAGGAAGGCAGAGCAAACAAATCTTCCTTCACCATCAGCTGCTCGTTTTTTGAGTACCCAGACCCCTTTTGGTTCTGATGTCACTCTGATAGTCTTAGTGTTTATTTTATATTGATTGTTTCACTTGTTTGGGGTGCTTTTTGGGGGGGGGGGGTAAATGGTGAGCAGGAGAGAAAGGATGCGTTTTGTTCTGTTTTTCTATTAACTGCATTCTTCTCTCTTGCCTTTGTTACCTGTGTCCTCTGTTACCTCCGCAGTGGACAGCAGTGTCCACTTTATCCTGTAAAGCCTCAATATACTTCCTTCCCTCCAGATCTTTTCTCTATATTTAACCATTCCTACTCCTCTCTGGGACCTTAATCATCCTTTACTATATTTTAATGCCTTCACATTCAGACACAAACCTAACCAGCTTTCATAAATCTCTGCCCCAAATTCCAAGTTCTTTGAGTATTTATTTCCATTATTGCCATTGTATGTTATATAGAAAAAAAAAAAAAACAGAAGCTTTCCGTTTCAGATGTTTCAAACTTGTAAGGAAGCAGCATGTTGTGGAAAAAGCATGACTTTTGTCAGAAAAATCCCCCCATTATTAACTATGTGTCCCTAATGGGAATGAACACCTGCTTCATAGGGGCTGAGGGAAATCAATACAGAGGTTACATATGGAAAGTGCCCTCAGCATGTCTTCTCCCCCGTCTCCCTTTCTCCTTCTCCCTCTTATACAGAACAACAGGCAGTTCTGCTAGACCTTTATCCTTTTTAGCAAAAGTGATTTTGTAGTATTCACATGCCTAAACCATAGCCGGACTGGTATGGAGCAGATGCAAAAATAAATGCTGATGCCAACCTGGGGGGCACAGCACAGGTATGGACAGTGGACAACAGAGGCGTCCCCTCAGGACAAGGATATCCTACCAGAGCAGGAGGGAGATCACTCAACACCACAGCTCCTGAGCTCAGAAGAAATAGATAAAACTAAAGAGATCTAAGGCGAAAAAAAAAAAAAAAAAGCCAGGAGGCTGGGAAAAGGCAGGGGACATGCTGGAAACTCACTAGGAAATGGGATGGAGGTGCCATCATTCCAGAGCAAGGCCGAGACAGGTGCTGAAGGGCTGAACTTGGAGGCAAGTTTACTGGGAAAGGCCAGAGCACAGGGCTGGTCACGAGCAACCATCAAAGCCAGAGTTTCCTCTGGTTGGGCAGGGGCTGCATTAGTAATCACGAGACGGTGGCTCGGACTTGCCCAGGGTACCATTGCAGTCCTTAGTTTCCTCTGGGCTGCGCCAACATTCTTCAACCTCAATCCAAACATTTAAATCATTTGCTGATGGATCTTTTTGCTCTTTCTGAAAGACAACGTCCTCACCCTAAATTTCACTCTCTTTTTGCAGGCCTGATAAGTGTGTAACCTTCTCCTTACATTTCCTTCAGAAGGCCTATAGTAGACATAAAGAAAAATCACTTTCCTATAGATCCATATTTTCTCAAACTCCAACATGGAATGAAAATTATATATTTTACTAGCACAACCATCAATCATATTGTAAATTTCAGAAAACACTTATCAGCCTCCTTTTAGGATTTGTGCTAGAAATTATGAAGCTTAAATATTAATTGACAGCACTTTTAGTCTCATACTTTCAAAATGCAGAATACATCTACAAACATCATCCTGAAATCCCACACAAGCCCTTAGGTTTGAAATCAGGCCCCCAAAATATATTTTTATGTTATTTTTGTCACATGCTGTTTTGTACTGCTTTAAAAAAAATTTTGTGCAACCTTCCCAAAGTGACATTTTCTTCAGAGAACAAAAAGTCTTGTAGCAAATATGACTAAGATTACTTCTTCTAAAAATTGAGTCAACACATGCAATCAATTTGGCCACATATGGTTATTTGCAAGCAGTAATTTTTTTTTTAATGAAAACTACCTCTAGGCTATGTGATTTCTGTAGCTATTAAACACTGGTACAAAAATCAAAGGACTAAAATCAATCCATGTTAAAGAGCATGGTAGCTGTAATAACATTATTTCTATTTTTCTTTGACATTTACACTCAGCTTTCAAACAGAAGAGTGACTCTGAACATAATCATGGCTGGACTCAAGGATTAGAAGTTAAGCTTAAACTCTTTCTTACCTAATCATTAGTCATATATACATGAAAAATAATCCAAACACACAAGCACAGTGTAAACAAGGATTTATAATCTCTTATGGCTTGTCTTGTGGCTTATTGTTTTTACATTATATGCATGTATCTTTAAACTTTCTGATAAATTTGAAGTTTTGGTAACATGACAGAAGCAATAATTTTTAAAGTGTATGTTAAAGAACAAAGAATCTTCACAATATACTTATTCTGGGAATGTTTTTATACAAACTTGGATTTCCAAAAGTATTACAAATGGGAGATACAGAGAATTCTTAGAAATTGTTAAATTGTTGGCCCTCAAAGAATCACAACTCTCTGAGTCCACACCCTGTGTCATCCCCTCTGGCCTGCTGGTGACCACAGCCTGCACAGGCGGATGTAAGTGAAGCCACCAACCCACCCCCTTCTCTGTGAGCTCAGGCAAACCTGCAGAAGAACTGCCCAGCTGAGCCCGGCCCCAAATGCTGACCCACAGATTTGTGGAAAAACTTGTGAAAAAACCTCAGTGGCTGTTTTTAAGCCACTGAGTTTCAGCAGTGGTTGTTACGTAGCAATAGATAACTAATACAGGAGAGAAGATTGACAGGAATGGTTAAGAGAAAGACTGATGGTGTTAAAAGATAACTGAAGCATATTAAAATAGTTTAGAGTTTATTAGAGCAAAAATTGATTTGAATCAGGCAGCATCCAATCTAGCAGAGAGAAAGGAGCTCTGAGGAACTGTACAAACGGAACACTTTTACAAGCAGAAGGGAGCAGAAACAAGGAAGTTATACTAGGCAAGGAAGTTATACTGATTTCAAAGTTACTTCCCTCCAGTGGACGGCGGGGGTCGATCAGGCAGACTGCCTCACTAGTGCTGGTCAGGCGATCCCCAATGGGCTGGGTTAAGATTCCATTTCTGGAAGAGCCGAAACTGTAATTCAGTCTCCGTTTGGTGATGTGGGGCCCTGTAGAAGCAACTCCATATCCTTACAGGAGGAGATGTCACACACAGAAGAGGAGAAGGCAACATGACTACAGAAGCAGGACTGGAGTGATGTGGCCACAAGCCAAGGAATGCCGGCAACAACCATAAGCTGGAATGGGAAAGGACAGGGTTCTTCCCTAGAGGCTCCGGAGGGAGCAGTGGCCCTGACAACACCTCTAATTCAGCCAAGTGATACTAATTTCAAAATTCTGGCCTCAAAAACTGAAGAAAATAAATTTCTGTTGTTTTAAACCATCAAGTTCATGGCAATTTGTTACAGAACCCCCAGGAAATTAATACAATGGGTAATGCACATATATGAGAGATCAGGCTGTCTTGATGTTGTGATGTCAAAGGAAAAATTCTCTCCCATTACAGATAAATCTTTTTTCTTTGAGCAGCAGGCCATTCTTTGAGTGTTTTCACACTGGAATATTTAAGTCTTGCCATTCTTTGAGTGTTTTCACACTGGAATATTTAAGTCTTGCCAATCACCAAAGAGTAAGAAAGTACAGCATAAAGTGTATAATCTTAAGGAAAGTGTCCATTTCACTTTAAGTAACAGAAACATTTTTTCTGTTATAGAATGAAATACAAATTCATATGTTTTTTTTCTTCAATAAGAAGATTTTAACCTAAAATAAATATCAAATGTACAAGGTATGGGTGCTTAGGAATACACCCTGAGATTGTTGGAGACTCTAAATCACCATCCCCGATTGCTAGAGAAAATTGCATGGAAAATACTGAGATGAGTTATATCCACTTGTATTTCATGTGACTGGGACCACAGAGTCTTAGATGAAAAAAGCATCATCAACAGGGAGTTCTGTCCATCCTGTAAAACACAGGGTCTGCTTTAAAGGGTCTAATATTCAGAAAGAAGTAACTGAAGAATTTTGTAGGTTCTCACCCAGTAGCCGTATTTTTTTCTTTTTAATTTAGAAATTATTCTCCACAAAACAAGTAAATTATGCTACATCCATAAAACGGAATATCATGCAACCATTAATATGTCCTCCCAACCCCTGTAGAAAATGGTTGAGGAGATGTTTCTGATATCATGCTTTTAAAAAGCAAGGCAAAACTATAGTATCTACAAACACACATGCATGGAGGGAGGACAGAAAGGGAGCAATGCCAAAGCACTGCTGTGGTTATTTATATTTTTAATGTTTCCAAATGTGTGTATGTCTTTCTTTTATAAACTGGAAATGGCCCACCTCAAATAGACACAAGAGATTTTTACTTCTTTCTGCTTCTACAAGAATTTGAGGCAGTTGACACAATTTCATATTAAATAAACTAGAGCACTGAAATTGAAAATAAAACCAAGGCCAACAACAAAAGAGGTGTCTCAAATCTGACTGTGCATAGAAATCACCTGGGACCTTGTTAGCACACAGACCCTGATCCAGTGTGTCTGTCTGAGGCCAGAGAGCCTGCGTTTCTAAAGCAGGTGTTGCCTGTGCTGCTGGTACTGGGGTGGGGTGGGCACCACACTTCAGGAAGCAAGGAAGGAAACAGGGAGCAGGTGGCGTGAAGCACCTGCGAGACTTAATCACTAACTGCACGCTGGATTTAGCACTTTTCCTACCTGTTTAAACAGAATGAATCACCATATGTAACAAAGGCTAACCATGAAAACTGTAATTCAGTAAAACAGAATTTCTCCAATAACCTAGCCTTCTAGTTTACTTTTTAAAAATACAGAAGTTTGCTTCACATCCTTCTTGAAAGAACAGTATTCATACATTTACAGAGGCTTTGGTTGAGCCACTAAAGCAGAGCCTTAAATTTTTAGTGTTGAAAAATCCCAAGAGGATTTTTTTCAGTGTGGGAAAATTACCAGTTATTTTGATTTGGCTGAAAACCCTAGATCATAGCTAGTAAGAGCCCCAAAATCCCAAATACAGAGAACAATACGGAAAAGTTACTGCTGGATTCTTTAATTCATTCAGGTACTGATAGGTTATTTGGATTTCTGTTTCTGTCTTAGAAAAGTTACATAATGCACATCAATGTTGTAACAACCTACATGTATGACTGTACATAACCACTTAATAATTGAAGACAGCACTTGAGCGAAAGGAGGCATAACTGTGGCAATATTGCCCTCTGAGATCAGATTATTCACTACTGCGGGGCTGTCCTGCACACTGCACGATGTTTAGCAGCATTTATGGCCCCTACCCAATAACTGGATTAAAATAGTAACACCCCCATATTTGTTTGAGTTGTGACAACCAAATATGTCTCTAGACAGTGCCAAGTGTTCCCTGGGGAGCAAAATCTTCCCAGTTGAAAACCACTAATCTAAAACATCTACTTGGACTTCACTGGTTTTAAGTAGTTTTTAGTGGAATAGTTTGCTTTTAAATATATCTGACCTTAAGCAATCTCTGCATGATTTTGATCACATTGTCAAAATCAGTAACTCTGACAGACTATCTTCCATTTCTGACTCCTCTTTACCTAGCTAAGAAACAGGCAGGTTGAAGTTTCTGTTTTCCTAAAGGCAAAACTTTCACCACATCTTCTATCTGTAGGCACATAATGGGAATATTTCAAATAATATTCCAATAATACAAAACATTGCTTGAGCAGAGTTCTATGAACTCCTTAGACTCAAGAGATTAATTCAAGAACTAAAAGACACAGTAAAAAAGGACCTGTAGTGGTTTTCTAACAAGATAAAAATATAGAAGCTGAAAAATTAGAGTAAAAACTCCTAAGTTAAATATAAAGAACCAACAAATGTTGAAAGAGGATTTACATTTTTATAAAAATAAAGAGATTATAAATCTATATTATCTTTATGGTAAGCAACAATGGAATTAAAAAGAGGTTTCTATTTTTTAAATCATTACAGAAACTATAAATAAAGATGATGGCCTTTGTTGCAAAATGCAAAATAAAAAGCAAATCGTAATAAAAAAGAAAAAAGCGTAAGAATGATAAGATAAAAGATAGTAATTACGGCGAGTGATACAAATCTTTCCTATTTTACTATCAAAAGGAAAAAAGCCTAAGATATAATGAGAAAATAATTGACTCTACAACTTCTGATAAATATACCTAAATTAAAATGACATGGAAAGATTTTTTTTTTTAAGAAGAATATGTATGTAGTCATCTGTTGATGGACATTTAGGTTGTTTCCATGTCTTGACTATTGTAAATAGTGCTGCTGTGAACACTGGGGTGCAGGTATCTTTTTGAATTAAGGCTCCCTCTGGACATATGCCCAAAGTGGGATTGCTGGATCATATGGTAAGTCTGTTTTTAGTTTTTTAAGGAATCTCCAAACTGTTTTCCATAATGGCAGCACCAAACTACATTCCTATGAACAGTGTAGGAGGGTTCCCTTTTCTCCACACCGTCTACAGCATTTATCATTTGTGGACTTTTTAATGATGGCTATGCTGACACTGTAAACTGATCATACTTCAGTAAAATATATATATATATCTCCACACACACATACAAAAAAAGAATATGTTATATGCGTAGAAAGGAAACCCAAAAATGAAGAAGAAAAGGAAACTAGTTATGCAAAGTTGGCTAACTTTTTCTAAAAAGAAGTAACATTTTGAAGTTAAAATACCTACTGTGTATATAACTCTGAATAATGAATCAGGAAAAGTGTATACACAAAAACTTTTGGAAATATAAGTAGAAGATAGTCAAGAACAATTACATAAGAGACCAACTGGCCTTCTTCAGTGTACAGTAGGTCAAACAGACAAAAAGAAGGATACTGGAGATTTTAAAAAGAAAGATAAAAATTAATCAAAACATATCCAACTTCATTTGCAGCAACACAGATGATCATACTAAGTAAGCCAGAAAGAGAAAGAAAAATATCATATGATATCACTTATATGTGGAATCTAAAAAAAAAAGAAAAAACACACACACACACACAAATGAACTTATTTACAAAACAAAAACAGACTCACAGACATAGAAAACTTGTTTTAAACCAGGGCAGGGAAAAGTGTGGAGGGATCAAAATGGGAGTCTGGGATTCACAGATACTAACCACTGTACATAAAATAGATAAACAACAAGGTCTTACTGCATACATATATATAACTGAATCACTATGCTGTATACCAGAAATTTACACTACATTGTAAATTGACTATACTTCAATTAAAAAAAATTTTTTAATATCCAACTTGATAATCTAGAAAAAGGGAATCCACTTTCTACCATATAAATGAAACATAATGACTCAGTACATAAATGGTCATAGAGAAATTTTTAAGAAATTTTAAAAGGTAAAATTTTACAGATAAGACTATGATCACATTCTCTGGTAATCACAAAATGAAACTGGAAATTAATAAAATTTTGAAAAGAGGCATACAATTAGAAATTTTAAAACTCTTTCCTAAAAAATGAGATCAAAGGAAAAAATTAAAAATAAAACAGCAATACTGAGTTTGCTATATCAAAACCTTTAGGATTGCTCAAAGGTGTATGTACTCAAAAGATACTGTGGTAACATTTTTTTCATGCTTAAATATTAAAATAAATGAATGAAACTATTTTAAATTATAAAAAGATGGAAAAATTCCTTTAAAATAATTAAAATTTTAAAATAAGAAAAAAACTATGAAGTTATGAATTGAATACACAAGTTTCAAAGCTCCTTATCTGAAGTAATAATTATGATGAAATAGACTAACACTGCTCAAAGTGTTAAAAAAAAAAAAAGTGATGTTAAGAAAAAAAGTCAATAACACTGCCAAGAAAAAGTCTTCCTCTACACAAACAACTTCTTTATTTTTAAGTTCTTTAAAACATCAAATAGACTTCACAAGTTTTCTGTTTTACTTTAAAACTTCTCAGATCTTTTCTTATGTTAATATGTACTTCGAATCCTCAAGAGGGGTATTTACTACAATTTCCTGAGTTTATTTGCCCTCTTTTTTAGTATTCTGAGAACAGCTCGCAAAATGCTAAACTAGACCAATCTCTAGCAAAACTATTAATGAAAAAAGCAGAAATAATTAGATTAGAAACAATAAAATAGAAGTATAAAATAGAAGTTTTTATAGAAAGTTTTTCTCTATACATTACTGTGTTAAAATAGAATGCTATGTATAGTCACAATTAATTTAAATGGGAGAAAACTAAGAAAGCACTGCCTTCTCGTTTATATAACTTTTGTTTAAAACTCGGTTGTGATATTAATTAGGATTGTAAGATGGATGGAAATGTGAGCACAAAATACTTATCCTAAATCAAACGTTAAGTGAGCATTCTTTAACTACAACTCAAATTGTCCTTTCCTGGGTGAAAAGATAGGCTCTTTTAAGGGAGACAAAGAAATATCAAAGTCCCTATTGTAAAAGCAGGAAGGATAGGGAATTTGTTAGGCAAATGTTAGGGGTTCTTTGGGCAAACTTGGAGAAGAAAGGGGAATTCACCCATTGGGAATGAGCCCTACCTCTCACAGTGAGACACTGGGACCGGAGCTTTAAACTGCCAAGTCCAGGAAATGGAATAGGGGCAAAGGTTATTTGCTGACCAGCCACACAAAGGACATAAAAATTAAGATTCAGTCCTTTCTCTGCCCACTGGAGGACAAGGAGCCAGGCAAGCAGGTCCTGAAAGTACACCTTTCAATACATCTACTGTTTTCTGCCTTGAAGGAACCATCAGTCTACAGAGCACGCAACGAAAAGTCTCCAAACCCTAGTACAGGAAGAGTAGAAAAAAACAGATTGAGATGGCAGATTTTTTTTTTACTTTACTACTATACAATAAGTGTCTGCCTTTAATATCATGCTTAATTTGACCAGTCTTAGACAATTAAAGGAAAATAGATGGTAACCAGGCAGAGTCAGAAGAACTAAAATTTTTCTATGTAGTGTAGACCAAAATACATTTTCCATTACATTAGTAAATATGTAGATCTCCATAAAATGGTTTTCTGAAAACAGATTACAACTTTAATCCCAACACTATGTTGAATAGAAGTGGTGAGAGTGGGCATCTATGTCTTGTTTCAGATTTCAGCAGGAAGACTCAGCTTTTCACCAGCGAGTATTATGTTGGTTGTGGGTTTGTCATAAATAGCTTTTATTATGTTGAGATATGTTCCCTCTATAGCCACTTTGGTATCATGAATGGATGTTGAATTTTATCAAATGCTTTTTCTGCATCTGTTGAGATGATCATGTGATTTTTGTACTTTCTTTTGTTGATGTGGTGTATCCTATTGGATTGATTTATGTATGTTGAATCATCCTCGTGTGTCCCTGGGATGAGTCCAACTTGATCATAGTGTATGATCTTTCTTAAGTGTTGTTAGATTCAGTTTGCTAACATTTTGTTGAGAATTTTTGCATCTATAATCATCAAAGATATTGGCCTACAATTTTCTTTTTTGGTAATGTCTTTGTCTGGTTTTGGTATTAAGGTGATGGTGGCTTCACAGAATGAGTTTGGAAGTGTTCCCTCCTGTTCAGTCTTTTGGAAGAGTTTGAGAATGATCAGTGTAAGTTCTTCTTTGTATGTTTGGTAGAATTCCCCAGTGAAGCCATCTAGACCTGGACTTTTGCTTGCAAGGAGGTTTTTTTGTTACCAGTACTATTTCACTTTTAGTGATCAGTCTGTTCAAATTATCTATTTCTTGATTCAGTTTTGGTGGGCTGTATGTTTCTAGAAACTTGTCCATTTCTTCTAGGTTGTCCAATTCATTGGCATATAATTGTTCATAGTATTCTCTCTCTTATTTTTTTTTTTTGTAGTTTTGTAGTATTGGTTGTAATTTCTCCTCTTTTTTTTTTTTTTTATTTAGTTTGAGTCCTCTCTCTTTTCTTCTTGGTGAGCCTGGCCAGAGGTTTGTTGATTTTTTTCAGTCTTTAAAAAAACAGCTCTTAGTTTGATTGACATTTTTCTATTTTTTAATCTCTATTTTATTTATTTTCCCCCCTGATCTTTATTATTTCTTTCCTCCTGCTAACTTTAGGTTTTGTGTGTTCTTCTTTTACTAATTCCTTTAGGTGGTAGGTTAGGTCACTTATTTGAGACTGTTCTTGTATTCTGAGGAAGGCCTGTATCACTATGAATTTCCTGCTTGGGACTGCTTTTCTGCATCCCATAGATTTTTGTGTAGTTGTGTTTTAATTGTCACGTGTCTGAAGATATTTTTTAATTTACTCTTTGATTTCATCATTGACCCATAGGCTCTTTAGTAGTATGATGTTTAGTCTCCATGCAATTTTTTTTTTTTATCATTTCCCTTTCTGTGGTTGATTTCTAGTTTCGTGCCATTGTGGTCAGAAAAGATGTTTGAAATTTCCTATCCTCTTAAATGTGTTGAGGCTTGTTTTGTGTCCAAATATGTGGTCTGTCCTAGAGAATGTTCCATAAGCACTTGAAAAGAATGTATATTCTGTTTTGGGGGGATGTAATGTCCTAAAAATATCAACCAAGTCCAATTGTTCTGTTGTGCCATTTAGTATCTCCTTTGCTTTAATGATCTTCTGTCTGGAAGACCAGTCCAATGATGTTAATGGGATATTAAAGTCTCCCACTATTATTGGACTCCCATCAATTTCTCCCTTTATGTCTGTTAGTATTTGTTTTATATATTTAGGTGCTCCTATATTGGGTACATATATGTTAAAAAGTGTAACATCCTCATCTTGTATTGTTCCTTTTATCATTACACAGTGTCCTTCTTTATCTTTCTTTATGGGCTTTGTTTTAAATTACATTCTGTCTGATATGAGTATTGCTATTCCTGCTTTCTTGTCACTTCCATTTGCATGAAATACCTTTTTCCATCTCCTCACTTTCAGTCTGTGTGTGTCCTTTGCCCTAAAGTGGGTCTCTTGAAGGCAGCATAATGTAGGCCCTTGTTTTATTATCCAATCTGCCACTGTATGTCTTTTGATCGGAACATTTAGTCTATTGTCATTTACAGTAATCATTGATAGGTGTGTGTTAAAACTCTAATTCCAAATCTGACAAAAATTATATACAACATAAAATAGAGGCCAATCTCCTTTGTGAAAATAGACATAAAAATCTAAATGAAATATCAGAAGACAGAATATATTAAAATAATCTGCCCCAGTCAGAGTTTATTTTTAGTATTCTTTAAATAAAAATTCATTTC
This sequence comes from Vicugna pacos, assembly GCF_048564905.1. Classification (NCBI taxonomy): domain Eukaryota; kingdom Metazoa; phylum Chordata; class Mammalia; order Artiodactyla; family Camelidae; genus Vicugna; species Vicugna pacos. The sequence continues at coordinate 9,989,918 of NC_132988.1, read as the reverse complement.
AAGCCAAACGACATTTGGTAAAACTACTTAATTATTGCAAAGGCTTAATGCATTGAATCTGCAAGTATAGAAGTGTAGTCATTTACATGCTAAGAAGGCACATGCACCACCATACGCAGAAGAGCCATTCTCTAAAAAGTCAGTTAAGATACCTAATAGTATTATGTAACAATGTACTAGAAATTCTTAACTTTTAATATATGCATGTGACTACATTAAAATATATAAACGCTGACAAATAAAATACAAATCATATAGTAGACTGAGAAAAACTGAAAGGAATCATTTGGACACTACTAAGACTTGAGAGTTCTGCAAAATGGCCAAAAACAAGATAATATACATGAAAAATCAACAGTTCTTACACTCTAGCAATAATAACTTAAAAATACAACTGAAAGAAAAAACTATCTATGGTAGTAATAAAAATATTATTTGTATAAGAATGGCTATAGTGAAAGATATAGTACCAATATTAATAAAGTGCTATAATTCTCTGAGAAATAAAAATATAAATTTTTTTTCCAGATTCATTGTTTGATGCATTTTCAGTCAGTATAAAAGAGGATATTTTTGTTGCATGATAAAATGATTCTGAAGACCTACTAGGAAACAGAAATAGTACGAATAACAAACAAAAATCACTAAAGAGACAAGATCTGAGAATGAGGGTGAGGCTAGCACTAAGAGGTACCCACACATATAAAGCCATAAAAGTGAAAAAAAAATATGAGCACAAGAGTGAAACAATTGTGTGTGTACATATATCTCTCAGAAATAACCTATTATATTTCTTAATATCCAATAAAAAGACATTCTAAATTTATGGTTTAAAAATATTCAATAAAAAAAACCCACCAAATAAAACAAAAAATAAAAGAATAAAAACATTCAGTGAAGGAGGCTGGATCAATCAGCTAACAACTTGTAGAAAATAATATTTAGGTCTTCACCTCCCACCACACAGTAAAGACTGAGTGGGTGGATGGGTGGGTGGGTTGGTTGGTTTTGGAAACTTTGAATACAGCACTTTTCAACTGAAGGCTGGAACCAAAATCTCCTCTGTAACTTTTTCCATATACATATGTTTATGCACTAGATAAGTGTAAAGGACAAGAAGTCTAATGCACAATGAGATTAAGTAATCTTATCTGCAAAATCCCTTCTCCTATTAAGATGCACTAGCAATGGCAAAAGCTGGGAGACATACAAAACTGAATTCAGATCCTGACTCCACTACTTACCAGGTGAAGACGTTGACTTGGTTTATATGATCCTTTGTTTCCCCAATTATAAAGTGAGTAAGGTAATAATAACTGTTAAAATATTATTTTGAGGATTAAATAAAACAATTTATGTAAAGTGTCTAGATTTCAGAATTGCAGTTCATTTAAAAATATACCAATACATAAACTTATTTCTCTGGAAAACTGTCTTTTTAGAAGTAAAACAAATTTTCATAATACAGTTGACCCTTGAACAATGCAGGGGTGAGAGGCATTGACCCTCCATACAGTCGGAAAAAACGTGTCCAGCTTATACTCAGCCCTCGACATCCACAGTTCCTCTGTATCCATGGACCCGCACCTGCAGACTCAACCAACCATGAACCAAGCAGTGCTGTAGGACTTACTACTGAAACACACACACACACACACACACACACACACATTCATTCATCCGTGAACCCACGCAGTTCAAACCCTGTTGCTCAAAGGTCAACTGTATATCCACTATTTTGCCTTCAATTCTCAAGGAAAAGGGCAGAAGCATCACTACATAGTCCACCTCCCAGCCTTTCATTTTAGTCACTTAAACTTAAAATACAAAACTTACTTGTTAGTATGGTGAAAAATCCAAGAGCAAATCAACAAATAGATAAGAATCAAACATATTAAATTATTTATAGTTTCTCCTAAAGAAGAGAGAAGTATGTAGTATTCTTACATACGAAATAAAAGACATGTTCAAGCATACCGCAGAAACACTTAGGTGTTCTAGAAGAGGGTTGTAAAACCCAGGCTTACTTGATTCCTTAGGCTGGATACTGCCCTAAGAAAATGGAATAAGCAGTTCTGAATCAATTTTAAGCATAGAAGGAGGTGCGGCCAAGACGGCAGAGGAGGAGCTCACATCCTTCCACAGGCACACCAAAATTACAACTATTTACAGAGCAACTATCTAAGACAATAACTTGAAAACTAGCTGGAGAGATTTTTCACAACTAAAGATACAGAGAAAGAACCTCAAGAAAAAGGGAAAGCAGGGCAGACACGTGGTTCAGTCAAGACCCACACTCCTAGGTAGGTGACTCACAAATTGGAGGATAATCGCAATTGCAGAGTTTCTCCCCAAGAAGCAAGGGGTCAGAGCCCCACGTAAGGCTCCCCAGCCCAGAGTCCTGCACTGGGAAGATGAGACCCCAGAATGTCTGGCTTTGAAGGGCCGCAGGGCTTCTGTACAGGAGAGCCGGAGGGCTGCAGGAAACAGAGATTCAGCTTTTCAAGTGTGATGAAGTACTAGAAGATAAACTTGAAGATAAAGTACTGGAAATCACCCAAGCTGAAAAGAAAAAAGAATAGAGAATTTTTTTTAAATGAGGATAGTTTAAGAGACCTCTAGGACACTATCAGTGTACTAACATTTGCATTATAGGGGTCCTAGAGGAGAAGAGAGAGAGAAAGGGGCACAGAACTTGTTTACTTGTTGGAAGAATAATAGCTGAAAACTTCCCTAACCTGGGAAAGGAATCAGACAACCAGGTCCGGAAAGCACAGACAGTCCCTAACAAAAGAATCCCAAGAAGTCCACACTGAGATACATGTTATAATTAAAACAGTAAAAATTAAAGACAAAGAGAAATTCTTAAAAGCAGCAAGAGAAAAGCAACTGGTCACATATAAGAGAACTGCCATAAGACTATCAGCTGACTTTTCAGCAGAAATTTTATGGGCCAGAGGAAGTGGAATGATACATTCTAAAGGATAAAACTTAAAACCAAGAATACTCTCCCCACCAAGGCTTTCATTCAGGCTTGACGGATAGATCAAAAGTTTTACAGACAAGCAAAATCCCAAAGTGTGAGGCACCACCTAACCAGCTTTATAAGAAATGTTCAAGAGATTTCTCTAAGCCTCAACATTTTTATCGCTCCTTTTCTATATCCCACACTGAAGACCTTTTTAAGGGAAAAAGTGAAAAAATGTTCTGCACAGTCTTTCAGTTAGAAAATTATTATTGCCATCTTAGAAACCTATTACCATTCTTAGGAGAATTGTTTCTTACCACAAAAATGTGAAAGGGACAGATTTAATACAAATCAACTCCTTTTATGTAAAACAAAACTTTTAAAGAACTTTGGTTACAATCTCTAAGTAAACAAAACTTCTATTCCAATGGAATAATGTGTCTCACATTTCTAGTATCCTGACACAATTACACACTTACTTAATATTCTGTTTCTGTACTATCACTTTTTCTTGTAATAAATACTAGCCAGGAGTTTTAATTTTTTGACAAAACCTTAAAACTACAGATAGATAATTTTATAGTCTGATTTTTAGCACAATAGCCCCTCACTGAATACTTCCTGTCACCATCTGCCTCTTTTAAGGCCAAATAGAACATTTCTTGGCTTGCTTACTTTTCTGCACAGTCTGCTGTCTGGCATTTTTCTCACCACCTCCTGGCCTTCTGTATTTTTGGAGCACGGCTCCAACCTGATTGAGTCTTGGCTCTTCCAACTCCTGTGTTGCTGATTTTTCCGATAGGTCTTGAATGTCAATCAATGGGCTAAGTTCTCACTCACACAAAATGTGTTTGCCTCACTGCCGGCTAAGGACATTTGTGTTTTAAATCAGAACATTTATTAAATTCCTCTATTATTCTAAATGACTATGGCCCAGAGTAAAAGCACTGAAGGCAGGAAACTCAGTTCCCCCCAGAATTTGATTCCAACAGTGAATATGTAACAGCAGCACAGGAATTTGATCCTTGAAGTCCCTCATCATTTACATGCAGTGAAATGCCCCTTACACAGAACCACAGGGAAAGAAGTCAGACTTTGTCAATACTGAACAGAAAATTATTTACGATTCTGATTTTTCTTGTCTACCGTAAATTATTTATTAGGATCCCACCACTTTCTAGGCACTACTCCAGGGGCTGGGGATTCAATGTAGCTCACAGAGAAAGGAATGTGACAATGAATATATATATATGTTCATGTATAATTGAAAAATTGTGCTCTACACTGGAATTTGACACATTGTAAAATGATTATAAATCAATAAAAAATGTTAAAAATAAATAAATAAATAAAAATTAAAAAACAAATAAAAAGACAGACAAGATACTAAAGTTACATATAAAAAAAAAAGTTACTGAACTTACAGCCCTAGACATTTTCAGTTGAGTTAAACAGTGAGGTTTCACTCTAATATTGACATGATCGACTTAATTTAGTGCTGTCTTCTACACAGCTTTCTCTAGATTAAAATCTAGGTGGATCTAAGTGAAATGTAATTGTTACCATTGAAAAAGACAAAGCCAATGATGAAAAGCTTTTACTGTCAACAAAGATTTATGAGTGAATAAACAAATAGCTTCCAGCTCTATTGTCCATTAGTTTTGCAACCCTAAAGCAACCCTAAAGCTAATTAATCCCTCTGAACTTGCTTCTTTATTGGTAAAATGGAAGTAAAATCCCCACTTCAGTAGACTGTTGTATTAAAGGAAGTAATTCATACAAAGTCCTGGACCATAGATATTGCTCAATAATGAATAGCTCCATCTTAAAAATCAAATGTCATCCAACAATGTCAAGAGAATTATATTTAACTTAGTCCAAGTATTTTCATATGGCTATAACTGACTTTTAGGAAATTCACTCATTAAAAAAAAAGTTCAAATTAAGCAGAATGGACAGTGCCCCAATTTCCATAACCATCACCACCACACCTGCCACTGATCCTGCACTGGCTACTTCATTCCATTTTATCCTCTAGTCTGAGAAGATGCCCTTCCTGCCTCTTAAATTCAGTGGTCAGTTGACACCTTTTGCAAGGAAATCTGCCAGCTTTCCCAGTAAAATCCAACCCCAGTCCCACAAGGCTACAGTGAAGGAAGCATCCCATATGGTGATGGGAAGCTGGATGGCAGGGTCCCGACTTTTCTTTGAACTCCCATCACTCACTGACTCCTTCGCTCATTAGGAAAGGTTTACTGAGTGCCCAATGTGTATCAGGCACTGCTCTAGGCACTGAGAATACAGTGCTGAAACAGGTAGACATAGTGCTCGTCTCTCCGAGCCTAAGGCCAACAGCATGTGTGACTGCAAAACAGGTGAGGAGCAGGCATCTGTAAGTTTACTAGAACATGTGGGGCCAACCTAAGCCAGGCCGTGGGAATCGGGGGCATCTTACCTACTCTGAACTCTGAAAAAGAATCAGCTGGCCAGATAATGACGGGGAAGAGCAGTCTGGGCAGAGGAAACAGGATGTGCAAAGCCTGGAGCAGAACAGTGTTTTGGGGCTACAGAGACAAGCAAGTTACACAGAAGGACTGGAATTGTCTACTGCGTCTTCTCTCTTGCTCGTTTCCGATCTGTTACCCCAACGCCTCCACCTCCCTCTTGTATCAGTGCTTCACCCTGCCATGAGCTATGCTGCTGGAAATTTGAAACAGCATCTTGTGTCCCCACTTGGCAGAGAGCATTAGGAGAGCAGCAGCCAGACCCAGCCCAGTAGGGGCAGCATAACTGCTGAGCCCGGAGGGGCGGGGCGAGTGGAGGGAGAGTGGGCGGAGTCCGTGCCAGGCTTGGTTACACCCTCCGTGGTCACAACTTCCCCCTCCATCACTGAGCATGCAAGACCGACTTGTACTAAGGAGGCCAGAGTTCCCTTGCACTGACCTGGAAGGCACTGATTTGGTCTCAATTAAAGTTATGTTGGGTTGGCACAGGGTGTGCATGGTGGCTGAGCTGGCAGGGGGTACCGATAGGAACATGCCTCACCCGGACCAGCACCTAAGTCTCAAAAAAAAGTAAAAGTAAAAAACCATGAATGCCACACCTAGAACTGGAGAACCTAAGCCAAGTTCAAATTCTCTATTTTACATTTAGTGTTCATCTCCAATGGATCTATAACCTAAACAAAACTAAACAACTAACCAAAAGACCTGTCTCCTTTGAGGACTGTATATAACAGAAGTTTAGCTCAGTTCTCCCATATTACGTATAGAGCAAAGGCCTATGTGACAAAGATAACATGTAGTGTGTCACCAGCTAAGTATACTTAAATGAATTTTGATCTACACATTTCTACCTAATTTCATACTTTCATACTTTCAAGTTACGAAATAATTAGGTAGATGCTAGGGGACCAGACAGACACGGAATATAAATGTTTAACAATAAGCTTGTACTCGTGGTGGAAATTTAAGTATTAGTCATTGTTAACTGTCCCAAAACATACCTTCAGGGAAAATAAGACTGAGAAAATGTTAAAGATCGTGGTGACAGCCACCCCGAATAATACTGCTTTCATTTTGCTGTATTCAATCCAAATGATAAAATAATGTATTAAAATTCCCCTCCTGATAGCAGGTGCTTTAAAAGATAATTCAAGTTAATTCTTATACAGTTGTTCCCTAGAGAACAACAGATGCTTCAAGCGGCATGGGAAGAAACAACACCCCTGTCCATTGCCCCTGTCTCCGGAGAGGCAGATCAGCTCACTGCCCCGGAAACCAGTAAAAACTTTTCTCGAAGGTTTTCTCAATCAAAAGGTCGATGATCCAGAGAAAGTTTCAATTTGGCACTATTAACATTTTCACTAATTTTACCTGTTTGTGATCAGCAAGGCTAAGGACGAAACAAAGATTCTACACCTATGTTTCCTTCAAACATATTCACTTGGAATTAATTTATAATAATGAAATTAATTTATAATAATGGGGTAGTTACAGAAAACTCATTCTTAGTGTTAATTCTGCTACAAACAAAAACACCAGCTTTCTGTCCTTCCAACCTGGCACTTTGTAAAGTCACTAAAGTTCACTTCAAAATGCAAATATTATCCTAAGCAAACAGCCAGCTGCACCTGCAGTCATGTGAGGTGGTGCTTTTCAAGTTCAATTTTATTTCTGGATGCATTTTTCTGAATTACTTTATTTCACTATAAATATAATATATATATATATTATATTCACTATAAATATAATATATATTATATATATATATATATATATATATATATATATATATATATATATATATATATATAATGGCATCCAAGTTATTTTTTGTCAAACATTTCTTTGGACAAACTGTATAAACCAGTTGATTTTCACCAAACTACTGTGATGATGGAGCCAGGTAGCCTTCAAGGGAACACTCTTCAGCCTATTAATACACAATTTATGCAGGAAAAATATTCTTAGCTTCCTGGTTGCATGACTGTTTTTCTTACATAAAAACTATTCTTAGAAGCATAACAAATTTTGTTTTTCAAATAAGAACATCTCGCTTTAGGTTGTGTAGAAATACACTCATTATTTAAATTCACACTTCTTTAAAGCAGGATATTCTATTCATTACAAGATTCTTTTTTGGCTTTTTTCGTTTGTTTCTTTTTATTATTACTGAAGTATAGTCAGTTTACAGTGTTGTGTCAATTTCTGGTGTACAGTATGTTTCAGTCATGCATATACATACATATATATTCATTTTCATATTCTTTTTCATTATGTTACTACAAGATACTGAATATAGTTCCCTGTGCTACACAGAAGAAACTGTTATATTTTATATGTAGTAGTTAGTATCTGCAAATCTCCAACTCCCAGTTTATCCCTCCTGACCCCCTTTCCCCATGGTAACCATAAGTTTGTTTTCTATGTCTGTGAGCCAAAAAATAAATAAATAAAATTTATAGCTTTGCTTTCATTTGTCATTAAAACAAACAAACAAAAAAAGCTCTCTTTAGAATGAAATAAATTTTCTCCAAAGAGGCAGAACTACTTTCAAGATACGTTCATCTGATCAATTTCATACATGAAGCCTCTTCAAGGAGTAATCCCTCAAGTTATTTTAGGAAAATAATGAGAGTAAAAGCTTAAAGTGTGAATTACATAGCTTTTAAAATTCTAAATTCTTCATGGGTTTTATTTTGCCATTCTATTCCAGGAAAAAAATAAATAAATCTTTTGAGAAACTAACAAAGCTAAGACATTCTTTTTTCCCTAGGATGCTATAAGCAAATCCAGAAAATGTTTCAAACTAAACATTCTTCTTGTCCATAAAAAGAAAACCAGAATATTTCTCCAAGTGCTATTAATAATTTAACTTAGAATAGAATCATAAGCTTGCACGAATGAAAGATCACTTGCTCTATCCCCTTGCTCAGAAAGACCCTGGACTACACTCTTCGGGAAAGAGAAACAGCTGGCCTATTTTCAGCATCTCCAGGATGTCTATGCCAGAGGCGCTGAGGGAGATGGAGACAAGGCTTTCCCGGAGTCTTCCTGGCCCCCTGGGCTGCACTGGCCGTCCCTCCTCTGCGTTCCCATAGCACTATCCCATAATATGCACCACGTGCCCTAATTATCTACTTAAAAGTCAGTTTCCCACACAAAAGTTTCCAAGCCATTTTAGTGATCCCTGCTCTTTTATTTAAGACAACAAGCTCAGAATGTTTAAGTAACTGACAAAGTCTCAAAAGTAGTAAGTGACAAAGCTAGAATTCAATTAGGAGCCATCTGATTCCAAAGGCCCTCACACTCTCCGTTATACGTTGCATTTCAATTACATCTCAATTTTTAAAACGAGAGAGTGCGTGCTGAGAAGTTCGGTCTGACCTGAGACGACGCGCGGATCACTGGAGGGATTTGAGCAGAGAAGCTGCACAGATCTGTTTCACTCTGCGGCGGTGGGGAGAAGCGGGTGGCGGGCCGTGCTGGTAAGAGGCTGGGAAGCCAATGAGGGGACTGGGGCGTTAATCACGCAAGAGAGACAGGGGGAGGGGGGACACAGCTCAGCGATAAAGCACGTGCTTAGCATGCACGAGGTCCTGGGTTCAATCCTCCATTAAATAAATAGATAAACAATCAAATAAACAAACCTAATTACCTCCCCACCATGAACAGTTTAAAAAGTAAGAATTTTTTTTTAATTTAAAAATTTCAACAACAACTAAAAGAGATGGAGGAGGAGACTCTGGAACTTCTCCCTGATGTACGACTTCAAATAGGTCACTTCCTAAATTTTTAACTTTTTCCTACTGTTAAATATGAAGAAAACTAGCTGCCCCGCCTGCCGGTTCACCGGCTGTTGAAAGGCTAAGACGTCCGCACATGCGCGGTGCTGACTGCGCGGGGCTCAGGAGCGCAGGCTGGGGGGTAAGGAAGTCTGGGTTCCAATTCAGTCTCCGCTGCTTCCTCTGTGAAACCTTGAGCAGGTTACAATCACCTCTCTGTGCCTCGGTTTCCTAATATGTGAAATAGAGATAATGCCTGTACCTGATTCCCAAAATATTTTGAGAGATTATAATTTTACTTTATTTATTGCTTTATCTCCAGCATCTAGAACTGTGCCTGGTATGAGAAGTGCTTACTACCGTTAATATTAATTTGAAAATTATAAAAGACTATGTAATTGAAAGGTGTCACTATGACTATAAAACGTATTTAATGTCAACAATTTTCCCCACCGACTAATGTACTAAAAAAAAATCCAGTCTCTGTTGACAGCACATCTGTTCTTTTACACATAAAAGTAAATTGACATCCTTCTCCTTTGTTTCTTCCTTAACTTTTCTACAATGTGCTTTTTTACTCTTTCAAACAAAACCTCTTCTGCTGAATGCATCTGTAAACCCTATGTTTCAGGCTGGCTGGGGCCCAAGTGCCCTCTAAAATCACCTGAACCTCCTGTGCATGTGGACAGATGATGTCCACTAGGAAAGCTGTCCCTTGCATGGATACTTAAGACCTTTACGGGACAAACTAGCTCAGCCACTTGCTGTACCAAAAGGAGGAATGATTATAAAAAAAAAAGATGATTCTGCTGTGGACGCAAACTGTTTTCATATTCAAAGAGAGGGATTCAGTCCCGTGGAGGAATTTAGAGACACTTGGACCCACTCTCCCAGACATTGCTTTTCTCCCCACTCCCTCCAGTAAAGAGAGGCTTTCTCCTCAAACCATCAGCCACAGGTGAAGTGCTTCATCTAGCAGAACCAGAATCCACTGAACAATTTACCATATACAGTAATAAGAGTAGACTCTCTACTTTGAATAAAATTATTGCATCTGATCAGATCAACAAAATGTGTTTGCCGTGTATCCCACACCCTGACAGGTATCTAGATTCCCATGAGAAAGGGGCTCCACGCACATCACAAGGTTTCCAATGTGTACTATAAAGAATTAGAATCCAGTGGCCAGACCTACAAAAAGAGGAGAAAGCTGGTTTCCATATTCAGGCAATGGAGAATAAGGAAGGGAAGGGACGTTCATTGATCAAGGCTGCTCTTGGCCAATCAGTTAGCAATTTCTATATCGACTGACCAACTGCATAGAATGTCAAGTGGATTCCACCAGGTGGTTGGCTGTGAGCTCCAGGATGAGATAAACTCAACCAAACAAGGATCATGGGAAGTTGAGGGGAAGGAGTGGGAAGGAGGCAGGAGATGGGGGGGAGGGAGGAAGGGAGGGAGAAAAGGGAAAAGGAATGCAAGATGTGGAGGATGGAGGAAAACACTGACCAAGAAAGTCCATTTTTCTATAAACAGATACTGACAGCACTTCTCTTATATGACTTCAAAAAAAAAAGAAACCTCCCTTTCTAATAACACCTCTTTGTTTCAATCATTTGACAGAGGAGAAAAAAAGAGGGGAAATTTTCCCTCTAGAGAGGAAAAAGGCCAACTCTCAGAAACTATGAGCTAAATTTTTATCTTAAAAATAGCAGAGTGGTCAAGATCCCCTAAGGTAATATTGAAATAATCGCTCCCTTGTTTCCTTCAGGTCTGAATGGCTGTGTAATGTCCTCCAGTCACCACTCTCCTGGTTCCGGACTCATCTCCCAGTGCAGTCAGGAAATTGCCTGTGACACCCCCAGACCAGGCTTTCTGCTGAACTGCTGGCCTTCAGCATCCACAGAAAGGGAACCCCAACACACACACACTCACACTCACGCTCACACACACGTCCCTAAGAGGCATGGCAGCACCATAAATGAAAAGAAGTTTAGAGCAAGATTTCTCTTCTCTAAACTAATCCCAGGTTTTCAACTAAGCCTTTAAAATGCCTTCTAATAAGTTATTTCATCTTCCATTTTTGGAAAGGAACAAATGTGAAGACAAATTTGGTCCAGTCCCCTTTGTTATCTTTTCTTTCTTTCTTTCTTTTAAATGGCTACATGCTTATAAAAAACCTCTGCCTCTTAAATCAAGTAGTACTGAGATTCTATTTTAGCACCTTTTGGGATGACAAGATTCTAAATGTGTAATAAAAATAAATCTCCATTAATAGCTGGGTCTTGGCAGCTGAAAGAGTGACTGGTTTCTTGTTTACTCACCCAGTGAGGATGTGGGTTCCACTTTGGGCACAGCGTGAACAGGACCACTAATCATCAGGTGGCATCAAAAAGGGATCAGTTCATAGCTCTGGGCTTCGATGGCTATTTTTTTGACACTTCATAAATTGAAGTTGTTCTTCCGAGTGAATTACTCATACAGTTCAAGACCGATCTATTAAGATCTCTGATTTTTAAAATTAACTAATTAAAAAGCCTTGTAGAGAAAGAGGTTGACAGAGAGAGGAATAATTGGTACACAATGCTGAGATTCTGTAAACCACATTAGTACGGATTCTGCAATGAATTTACAGAACTCCGCGATATGGAGGTTACTGGGAGAGCATAAAGTCTAAATAAACTAGATGTAAAACAATTCAATGAAGACTGGCCCATCCAGGTTTGCTGCAGGATGAGACTACCACGGTATTTCACAGCTTCTTAGAATAGCATTGACATAGTGCTGGGTTTTTTTAGATACACTATTTTAGTATTTTCTTTATCAAGATTTCATTTGTACTTTGAAAGACTGAAAGCCAAAAAGAATCATCAAATTAAGTCCATTACTTATTTTTGGCTCTCAGAAATGGCACCAATTCACTGAACCGGACTGTGGGGTAGAGGGGTCAAACTAGCCTCACTCATGTTGACTTTCCTGATTCAGTCTCGTAATCCGGCTGCTCCCTATGCACTTCTCCATCAACCACTCCAAACCTCCCCCACCACCACCACGATGAGCTTTTCCAAGCACTCAAGAGCTCAGCTGCTCTATTTGTGACAAAACAAACTCAAGAAAGGATAGCTCTGCTCCATGATTTCACCAATTAGAGTCAAAGGCTTGAGATTATCCATGAACAAATCCATTCCCATAATCTCCTACAGAAACTTATTCCAACCATCTAATCAGAATTAACATCTCCTTCCTCTATGCCCTCTTAGCCCCTTGTAACCATTGTTGATTTTATATTATTTTCTCTCCAGTCCCCTATGTCCCCACTGAAAGCTCTCTGAGAATCAGGCATCATACACAGGGCAGTCATGACAGGATCTCACGATGGCTCTCAAAGTGTGGCCCCTGGACCAGCGGCATCAGCATCCCTGGAAACCTGTTAGAAATGCAAAATGTCAGGTCCCAAACCAGACTTACTGAATCAGAAACTCAAGGTGAGTCCTGGGGCCCAGCACCTACATTTCAACAAGTCCTCTAGGCGATTTGGATGCAGAATCAAGTTTGAGAGCCTCTGGTGTATTTGAACAGGTCTGGGGTTTTAGAAGGAGACGATCTAAGGGTTTTAATCCCTACTATACCACTGACGACATTAAGCAAGTCATCTGACATCTCTGAGTTGCCTCTCCTCATCTCTGAATATTACACAGTAAGTCCTCAGTCAACACTACTATCTTTATATTTTGTGTCTTTGAGCTCTGGTGCCCAGTGAACACTGTGAACATACTTTGCCCTCCGTACTTACTTAACGGAACAAAATGAACTGAATGGAATGAGAAAAGACACAACCACTGGGAACCAAACGGCAAGGTATCTGCAAGCCATCACCACTGAGAGATACAGATGATGGATGAGGAGCAAAGTCACATAAAACACCAATGGGGAAACATGCCCGGCCAGTAATCCTGACCGCTCTGTCTCATAGTGACCCTCCTGTCATCTCAAATTCCTACCATACCTTTGCCACAATGAAAATTCCATTCTTTGTTAAAGATAAATATCCCATCACTCTCCCACATCCTGCCATACTCACTGGGAGTAAGTTATGGTTCCCATGTAAACTTCATGCTATAGCAATTATTTGCTAAATAACTCTTCTCAGTTGGAAATAAATAACTTTCCTCTCATATGATACTCTGGGATTTAGAAAAGTTTGTCCTCATAGAGTTATCCCTGACACCTGGGGAAACCAGTAAAACCCATTCGTGGCAGGTGAAACTTTTGTGGAGGAGTTATTTCCTAAGAGAACAGTCTTCCATAAACGGTGCTGGGACAACTGGACATCCACATGCAAAAGAAGGAAGTTAGACCCCTATCTTACATCATATACAAATTACCTCAAAGTGGATCAAAGACCGAAGTAAAAGAGTTAAAACTATAAAACTCTCAGATGAAAATAGAGGTATAAATCTTTGTGACCCTGGATTAGGCAACAGTTTCTTAGATACAACACCAAGAATACAAGAAACAAAAGATAAAATAGGTAAATTGGATTACATCAAAATTAAAAACACTTGGGTTTCAAACACCATCAAAAAGGTAAAAAGACAAGCCACAGAATAGGAGTAAAAGTTTCCACATCATAGGTCTGAGGATGGGCTCGATTCCAAAATATATAAAGGAATCTTACAACGCATCAATAAAAAGACAAATAGCCCAATCAAAAATTGGCAAAAGATTTGAAAAGACATTTCTCCGAAGAAGACATGCCTATGGCCAACAAGCATATGAAAAGATGCTCGACATCACTAGCCATTAGAGAAACGCAAACCAAATAGCAGTGAGATACCATTTCACACCCAGGATGGCCATGTGAAAATGACAGGAAATACCAAGGTCAGGAGGACGGGGAAAAATTGAAATCTTCATGGACGAATGGTAGGTAGGAATGTAAAGTGGTGCAGCCACTTTGGAAAGCAGTCTGGCATTCCTAAAAATGTTAAGCAAAGTATTTAATATGACCCAGTGATTTCACTGCTAGGAAAATACCCCAAAGAAATGACCACACATGCCCACAGAAAAACTGGTCCATGAATGTTCACAGCAGCATTGTTCAAAATCATCAAAAAGTGGAAGACAATCCAATTGTCTATCACCTGGTGAATGGATAAGTTGTGGACTATCCATATAAAGAAATATTATTTGGCAATGAGACTGAATTACATACTGACACCCTCTCCAACATGGATGAATCTTGAGAACATTACCATGCTACATCAAAGAAGCCAGTAACAAAAGACCACATATCGTATGATTCCATGGATACGAAGTACCTAGAACAGGCAAATCTAAGACAAACGTAGACTCTGTGGTTGCTGAGGGCTGGTGGGGAAAGGTGGGGAGGAAGCGGGGAAATGGAGAATGACTGCTGATGGTTACAGAGCTCCTCATCACAGCAATGAAAATGCTCTAAAAGTGACGGCGCTGATGGCTGCACAGCACGGGGAATACACTAAAACCACTGAGTTTTACCCTGTAATGGGTGAATTGTTCAGCTGTGATTATCTATCACAACAAACAAAACTTATTGTAATAAATACACTGTAATAATAATAATAGCAAAGATTTTCAGCCATGAAAATAAAAGAAGCAAGTTTTAGGATACAGCATTTAGGATAGTCATTAGAATATGACTCTGAAATCTCAGAAGAAACTTTGACGTCAGTTCAATTATACTCTTGATTATAATGTATCACAAAAAATCAAAAGAACAGATGAAAATGCGATTTGAAGCGTGAATTACAAGGGGCTATTGACCTCCTCTGTTCAGGTTATTAGCAAACCAGGAAACAAAACCCCCAGGGCATCTACTGTAGATTTAAATTTTGTTCAACCATTAAACCATTGTCATATTAATAGTAACGGCAAGATTTTGGAGCTGGAGCCCTAAGTGTCTATTTCAACTCCCAGATTTTACAAAAATAGACTTCTCCAACATTCTTCATACCGTGCCACACAACTTCCCCACCAGTATGCAAACATTAGTTTTTATTTAACGCATTTCTAGTAAGTTGTCTTCTGGAACACATGTTTCATGGCCTCGATTATGCAGACATTTTTATCTTAAATGTCTTACACCGTCTTCTTTTCAAGCTTAGCTCACTTGAACCTTTGCTGTAATGGTAGGTGGTGATGGGTTCCTTTGTGATAGACACACATCATAAACCACTCACCCTTCAGCTTCTTCAATGCCTTGTCTAAATAGGTACACAGAACTATGAAAGGATCAAGCAGTAATCTAAATAGTCTTCATAATCACCATTCATTTTTAGTTCTTTCCCAGTGCTAGTCTTTTTAAATCTGAGCTCAAATTTGGTGTCTCTGCACTTCTGTTCAGGACCAAGAATTTCCCAATGTCTGCTCGTTTCGAATCTTGAAAAGAGGAGGAAGTCTGGTGATTTCCATTCCAGATTTCAAGACAATAATTATTGCAAAGAAAAAGAAAAAATGTTACAAGAATTTTTAAAGACATAGGCAGTTTTCTCCTTTCCATTTTTCACCTTGCCAAATTTCTTAGCTTTCCATATTGAAGCTTTCCTCTTCAGTAGAGATAATCTCTTCTTCTGTGATACGTTTGAAAGTTTGTATCTGAATTCACATGGTATCATGTAACAGGCCAGAATCATGTAAGGTACAAACATCCCCAACAGTGAATTATGTATCAGGAGAAGTCTCTGTACCTATGAGAATCATAAAGGCACCACAAAAGGAACCAACCATTTACAGAGGTCATGCAAAATCTGAAGAAGCAAATTAACATCTAAGTAAACAGTGGACGAACAAGGCTGAAAAAATTCGCCTTCATTATGATTAACACATTTTCCTTCTCTATCACAAATAGATTGACTCAAAACACTTGTATCATGTTCTATAAAGAAGCTTTACTAAACCTTTAATAAATATATCCTATTGATGAAAATGAAGTTACATTCTTCCAAAGAACTGATACCAAAAATGAAATAATCTATAGATTCATCACCTTCCCCTACCTAGTGTTTCCTCATTATCCCACTGTCACCACCCTCTTCTACGTCCTCATCGAATTATGCCACTGGTATTTCAACAGCCTCCTGGCCATCCTCTCTGCGCTCACATTTAATACATCTGTCTTGATGACAAATTAAGTAACTGTACTGAAACACCACTTCTTATAGTCACCCTTATACTTAAAAGCCCACAGAAGCCCCTATTACCCACCACCGTATCTAAGTGTCTCTGTCCAGCTTTCAGGGTCTCATATATTGTGGTACCACCCAGTCTTTTCAAAGACATTTCCTGTTCCCCCAAACATGGACCTTCCTCTACTCAGATAGGTGAGTATTTCACATCTCAAGAAAGGAAATTCAGGAGGAGTATAAGGGTTGGAGAATCATAACAATCCTCATTATTTATTAAATGATGTTGTATACCATCAACTATGTAAAATATGGTACCCGTGCTATCTCACTCTCTCCCCACATAAACCACGTGTGATAGACTTCCTGATTTGACAGAATGAACATTGAGCCCAGAGAAATTAACTATCTTCTGCAAGGTCTCTAAGCACAGCTGACAATCTGTCTGTCTTACCCCAACACTCAAATTCTTGCCCACATGTTAAACTTCTCTTACAGTGAAAGTGTCCACTAGACAGATGAATGCGCAAATCTGAAGCTCAAGGGGAGAAACCAGAGCTGTATTTTGCAGTCTCTGGCCTTCAGTTTGCTACAGCTGTCTCTACGAGTGAGCTTGTCCACAAAGAATGGCTTATGCAAGAAAGAGAAAGAAGAGAGAAAAAAAGAACAGAACTCCGAGCAATGCCATCACTTTAAGGGTGGAGAGAAGAAAAAGGGACCTTGAAAAAGACTCGGAAGATATGAGGAGAGCCAGGAGAGCCATCCAGCGCAAGTCAAAGAAAAGGAATTTAAAATTAAACTAGGTCAAGTAAGATAAAGTTGAAAACCACTCACTGGAATTGTTGGCTAAGAGCTAGGGTGACTCAGAATGTACCATCCAAACCTGAACAGTTTTGAGAAAGGAAGAGGGCTCTATTAACAAACACCCCAGGACCACAGAATCTCGTCCCCATGCAAACCAGGACACAAGGACACCCTGTTAAGAAGTCACCAGGGCCCTTCATGCCAACAATTGCAACACAGAGATGCAGTGCAAGCCACACTACCATGTGTTTGGAACGAATGTTCAATGAAGAGGTGGAGATTAGTCTTTCAAGAACCTTGGTTTGACCGATGGGTAACAGAATATTAGTGTTGGAGGGGCATCCACCCTCCACTCACTCCTTCTTCCTCTGTCTGGCTCCTGCCTCCCCCAACAGCACCGGTCAACTCCAACCAGCCCACACACAGGATAACCTTTACCGAGTCCTCTGCTTCATCCAACTTCACAGAATCTGGCATTGTCCTTTGCCTCCAGCCCTTGAAACTCTCTCTTCCCTTGATTTCCATGGCACTGAATTGTATCAGTTGTCCCTATTTTCTCTGACTACTTCTCTGCTCTCATCTACCACCGCTAACTTTAAAATCATCAACACATCCTCAGGTTCTGCCCTGAGACACCTTCTCTCCTTTGTTTTCTTTCTCCCATGGTCTCACCTACAAGCACCGCCTTCACCTTCACCTTCACCAGTCACACAAATGAGTCTGAAATCTTTTCATCTGTCCTCAAAACTCTCTCCTTAAATAGAAGATCCTCATGTCAAACGAAGGACCACACATCTCTCTCTGGGCGGTTGGTCCACAACACGGCACCAAACCTGTCAAAAATACACGTTACTTTCTTTGTAAACCAGCAACTGGTAAGTTTCCTTTTCTACAAAATGCCAAACAGATGACGTCTAAACCCTCAGCCTGGCATCCAAGGGCATCATGATACAGCTTAAGCCTACCTGTTGAGACTTCGCTTCCTCTACACACGCAGTAGGCTCTATGCACAAAGTGTGCTGTCAGCATTCGATGCACATTATAGGGGAACCCACTCTTAGAGAGGTGGGGTTATAATGTTAAGGACTACTGCTTCTTCTAGAATTCTTCTAGAATTCTCCCTTTATCTTATGCTGGCTAAGATTCCGGCCAATCGGGCACCACTTTTTCCATTGGGACTTCCTGGTATTCCTACTGAGTGTCCTCCTCCATTCTTTAATCTCAAACTCAGCTCTGTACTTCTAAGACACTGCCAGCCATTAAGACATATTCTCTCTTGATTATCATTAACATGTACAGAACATGGACATTATCCTTCCTACTACATTGGAACCTCCTTAAAAATAGAGTGTGTCTCTTAACAGATACACAACAGATATTCATTATTTAGAATGGATAGTTATTTGTATTAGAGATGCATTTGACATCTTTCCACTTCCTACTTGAAAATCCATTATGTTTGTCCCCCTCACGTGTAAAAGAAAAACTGACAACTATTCATGCTCTAACATATTAAACACCCCCAGTAATCACTATTTTAAAAATATATCTCTAACTATATAGTTTATGGACATACCATGTGAGAGAACATTTTATCAAATGGGTTCATTTTTAGGTTCATCAAAATGAGTGTGATCATGTAAAGGTGCATATTTAGGCAATTAAATTGGTATAACAGAAGCAAGCTCACAAGCAAAGCCCTTTAGTTCCTAGTGTCATAGCCTAGAATTATGAATTACTAGTTGGCTATAATGGGCAGTGATCAGAAGGAAAACTTCTTAGTCACTGATTAGTTAAAACAAGTAATGCCAGCAAACCTATTTTTAACACCTCAGTGAATGTCACCCGGTATTCTTCGTCTAACAGAACTGTACCTTTAATACGGCTAATGCCAGATGGTCCCCTCAATAAAAAAACAGCAGGAGGCAACATATTAATGCTACTCAACAAGCAAGTCGGCAGACGCTCAACCAATGAAATTAGCCTTCAGTTGCTAAGCCATTCTGTCCCCATGGCAACCCCTCCTTCAGAAAAAATACTGGATTTTCAAGATAAATGGGCCACCCATCTTAAAACTGCAGCCTCCTCCAAGCTTATGACGACCAGATACTTTAGCTAAAGGAACTGCTTCAATCTTCTCACTCATCTCAAATCAGGTCTACCTATGAAACGCCATTTGCCCTCCATATAAAGTATTTATTTACACTCAGTTTCTAATTTTACTGATTTCCTAGATAAACACACTCCATTTAAAGGTGTGTGTATGTGCCTCGCTTGCAGGCTAATTATCCTAAATATAATGACAAATGTTACTGTCTGAGAAATTCTTCACTGGTACATACTCATAGCAGTTTGATATTAATATTATAACTGATTAGAGGCTAATCAAAGAAGCAAATAATGTGGAAAGACCAGAACGACATTCTATTTTTACTATTGAGTTATAGTCAGTTTACAATGCTGTGTCAATTTCTGGTGCACAGCACAATGTTTCAGTCATACATATACATACATTCATTTTCATATTTCATATTCTTGCCCACTATAGGTCACAAGATATTGAATACTGTATAGCATGGGGAACTATAAAATACTGTGTATCTATTTTATATATAGTGTGTACCTGCAAATTTCCATCTTCCAATTTATCCCCTCCCACAGAATGACATTCTTATTGTTAACTAAGTTATCTAATATGAGTGCTCGAAGTAACACTTAAATCTAATTTCTAATACAGCTCCATTTTTATGTTGAAATGATCATTTGCCCCAAGGGAGATGATCTTGTTTTACCTGATGAAAATGCCGAGAATCTGACATGATGTTTGGAAATTCATTGTCGAATCAGGGATAGTGGGGTAGAGAGGAGGCTTACTTTAGAAGCAAGGAGAGGGTGTTTTAGAGCACGGCAGCGGCTCCCACTCAATCTACATGGCAAGAAGGAGGGTTCTCCAAAAGCAAAGGGGGAAAAGCAAGAAGAAAGGAAACAGTTCAGAAGGAAATGAAGCAGATGGTGTTCACTGTACTCACTTTTTTGTATTTATTCAACAGTGGAGCTATATAAATATATATATTCATATCTTGGTTTTGCAGCTTATAGTCTCTCAGATAAGTGAACAAACCACTATTCTCTCTGTGCCTCAACTTCCTAACTTATAGAATGGGGGTAATAATAGTACCAACTCCATAGGGGTTGAGGATTAGATGAGTTAAACCTTTGAACAGTGCTTGACATATACTAAGCATTATTTAAGTGTGGGGAAAAATTATATTCCTATTATGTTCATAACATTTAAATATTTTTGTATAGCCTTTCCAGTTCATCTTTAAACTTTATCTTCTACTGACTTGTACTGTTTTTCAATGCTTTTTGTCTTCAAGTTTGCCTTACTTGCTTCTTCTATTTTAAACATTCTGTTTCAGTCAATCTTTTTAACCCTCTTTGTTATCCTAACTTCTCATCTGAGGTTTCCGAATATTTGATGGCTCAGTTTCTATGAGCTATATCAAAGCCACGTTGTAGGAGTTACAAAGACGGACAGACAGACCCCAGGTACAAATGGAGGTTGAGGCTGACACCAGCAGTTTCTACACCACGCAGGTCAGCTCAGCCCAGCTGAAGATGACTTCAGGAACTCACTCAGAAGTGGGATGCAATTTATCTTCCAGAAACCAAAAACCTCACTGTGCAAATAACACATCTGATGACCTGCAAAGAGATTTTTCCATGAAAATTGTGTTATATTTGAAATTTTAGCAGAAGAGTACACACACACAGACACACACACACGTACGCTCTCTCCTACTTTTCCTTTCAAGGGAAGAGAAAAGAGAGAGCAAAGTAAATGGAACATCTCTGGGGTACCTCCTTTTCGTAGGGAGAAAAAGTTGCAATAGTCTTAGAATAACTGACTGGATAAAAGTCAATCTAGTTTTTTATTTACTTAAGAGAACAGAGGACTCTTCTTCCCCTGGGAACTTCCCCAATCCTCTGGCCCATACACGTGACTGGGGTGTCCCTCTGCTTCTGACGACTTCAGGCACCCATGGGCCTTGCGTGTCCTGGGCTGGTGTTCTCTAGGGTTTAACACTTCCCCAGGGGCCTGTCCAGTTCTCCGTATGCGAAAGACCATGTAATGTCTTGGAATGGCATCGAATGCACAACATTCATGATTTCAAGTTTTATCCTGAGCTGTCTATTTAGCTTCTAAGCTGGAGATATACTTAACCAAAAGCAAGACACATGAAATCTGATTCACACTCTTTTCTTTTCCTTCTAATCCATTTATATAAGAGAACTTGGAAAACAATGCTAAAAAGTCACTTTTTATTAGTCTGGCAAAGAAATGGCTGCTAATAAAACTGCCCAGTCAAATGATCATCAGAATTACTCACTGAGCCCTGATGCACACAGAACTCTCACCCCCGACCCCCACCCCTGACACCTGATCAGGTCAGGACTCCCACTCTTCCTGAACGCCCAAAGGTTATGACCATGCACAGACCAGATGGGGAATTAAAGCAATTATCGGAATCATTCAGACCAAACACTCTCACCTGGAATTAATATGGTCATCAAAGGGCAAGTTAAAGGGTAACCAAATTAACTATAAAATTACCTTGTCATTTCACTGTGTCATTAGCCCACTTCCTGCTCCTAAGAACACAGCCTTCTCACACAAACATCAGCCTGAAGACCTGGGCTTTTTTTTTCTTTCTTGCTTGCCTGTATCCTAACTATAAATTAACAGTCGAGTTTATCATCTAATCATTTTGATAGAAATTTCTCATATGGCCAAAACAAAACAAAAATTTCACCCGTATTTTATATATTCTTTAATTCTTACAATAATGCATTCCACTATTTTCTGTACAATAATTTAAGGAGGCACTTTATTCCAGGAGTAGTTTCTATACATATTTACTCTCTTAATACAGGCTATTTGTTAGGTATGCAATATAATAATTCTTAGACCACTGTAATGTTTTCTAAAACATTTACAAATATGGAAATAAAGCTCTTTAAGAAACAGTATGCTGATTGTTGGCTTGGAAAAAATCTCAACAAATACGTAATCCTCTTTAGCACAAGTAACTTTTTTTTGCATTAAAATTTAATGTAGACACATGACCAGGTCAACACAAGTACTATTTTCTGAAAGGAAACCTCAACCAATTTCAGTTATTTATATTCCATGCCCCTCATCTCCATCAACACATGACTCATTGTGCTTGGCGAGCCCAAACCTCTAACTGGCCTTATAAACCGTGACCCCAAGGCCCTCTCCCAGAGTTTACACTCTCCTGGGATTGGGATCCCAATTTGGAATACACAAGCCAAGAATCTGGGATTTCACTGCAGATGATCAGGAAGATGGGAGTTGCCTGGCTGACATTCCAAAAAAAACTGCCTTTGTGTATTCTAAGAAGCGCTGTTGTATACAGCGTATATCTGATCTTTGTGAATAAGTTCTTGTTTTGTAACTTAAACGTAACTGCCCTTCCTTGGACAACCTCCGGTTTTGCCAATCCTGAAGCAAGATTTGAGTACTCCAACCCACCTCCCGAAGTCATCCACTACACAAAGCATCACAGAGCACAGAAGATTCTGTGCAGTCTCCATTCAGCATGTCTGTGATCGCCAAGGTTCTCGTAAGCCACCAGCCACTAAGTCTTTCTCTCCCTCCCTGACCCCCCTCACCCAGCCTCTGAAAATACGTCTTGCCTTTTGATTCAAGTTAGCCCATTCCTCAGCCCTGAAGGCCCAGCCCTCAAAAGGGTACCTTAGAACAGTCTCTCAACAAAAGCGTGTTTCTTCCTAGAGAGAGGATTCTATTGCCAAGAAAAACGTTATTTTCTGTACATACTTCAGTGTGCTGAAGTGATTTATTTCAATCCTTTCCAGATTTTTTGCCATTCACAACACTCTCCCGCCACCAGCCCCTGCCCCTCCACCTCGAAACCCCTGCCCGTAACAGCACATGCGTCAGGAAACTCTGCTGGAAGGAACTGAAAACACACTGATAAGTCACATTCCTGTACACTCCCACAGACTTCAGTCCCTGGAAATAAGTCACGACCCTCAATGGCCACAGAAGAAATAGTTATGTTTATCCCCCATCTGTATACATTGCTGGGGAATATTCTGGAAAGAATGCCCAACTTCCTGTATCAGGAAATGGGTTCTAGGCCTCCGAGGTTACGCAGCTCAGGCAGGTTGTTTAAAATCTCTCTGAAGCTCAATTTATTCATCTATAAAATAACCGTGTTCTTTCCAGCTAAGGAAAAAAACTATAATACAGTGTTTCACAAATTCCACATAACACTAATGAGGATTGAGTTTAACGTAAGGAGTAATTCAAAATAAATTTACCCTAATCAAAAACGTGTAATTGGAAAAAATAAATACTAAAATATTTCTGCATAGTGAATCTCTCTCTCAAAAGCATCTGACAAATTATGTGATCATTTTTCAAGTGTTGGACAAAAGCAGCTGGATGAATGTTCTGGAGTGGCCGCCACACGGGGAGAAGAGCTGTGAGCTGCGTTCTTTCAAGAACTCGGACGACAGCACTGTTTTGTGGTGGTTCTTATTTTGTTGGTAAATACAGTTTCTGAAACGCATAATCGAAATAGGACACTAATTGAGTTGCATATAACTGCTGGATATTGGCCTAAAAAAAACAAAATTACTTGACATCTTTTTATTCCAGGCCTTCTAGAAAGTGTTCAATCATAGCTACCCAGAGCGGGAAAGAATTGGTAATCAACTACTGCCTGTTACAACATAATGCGTATTACATGCTTAATATAGTTACAATTATATGATATGTAATCATATCATTTTAAATGCTTTATAACTATATCATTATATATACGTGTATGTATGTATATGTGTGTGTGTGTGTATCATAATCTCCATCCGAAATAGTTTTACCCTCATGATAAGTAAAATCAACCCCAAGGGGACAACACCCTAAAAACCATCTTCTAACACGGTGGAAATCTGGCACGTTAATGGAATGTAGTTATCTGTCACAATACTGATGGAATATTGCTATGTCACCACTACTGGGGACAGTGTCAAGAAGACCCAAGAAGCGTGAAGGACCTCTTACTGGCCTACAAGGAAGTCCTCTCTTCTACTTCCCAGACATGGCTCATCCTTTAGGACCTGCTCAAATCCCCGCCTCTTTCTGCAAGCCCTCCTTTGATGATCTCTCTCAACTTCCTGTAGAATCTGAGTTAACACCTTCACATTGGGTACTTCGTAAAACACTGTTGTTTGTCACTCCCTTTTGTAAGCATCCCTTCACTTTGCAGAATGTCCCTAGAATAGCAGGCACGGGGCTGTTTCTGGGAAGTAAAGCACATTAGGGCTCCAAACACAGTAACACATTTACAGTAATGAAAGACGCACTTCATACTGCCCTGCACTTCTCAAGAGTTTGATTTCCAAACGTGAACTGGTTTAAAAGCATTTCTATCTGGTATTTCCAAATGCCTAGTGAATGAATGGCTTTCGTTTTCTCGGTGATTTGTCCAATTAGGGCGATTTATTCCAGCAAGTTGTTAGCAGGGCCTAACAATAATAAAGTGTTACTACCTTGGTCTGGGAACTGAGCACATCATGGAAAGAGTGGCAGGGGCCACAAGTGAGAGCCTTCTCCGCCTCCTGGAAATGTTGGCGGTGGGGTGTGTGTTTTGCTTATGCTACTGTCTTTACAGGGGCTATAAAAACATTGCCTTCGTTCTATAAATTTGGGGGAAAATACCAGCCAGTCACAGCCCCTCTACATTCATTTCAGAAACACATTCCTGTTCATTCCCTCTTCCTGACACCCAGGTCATAGAATTACTGCAACCAATGACTCACCTTCAGTGTTAAAACAGCAATAGAGGCAGTAAGAGCGTTACAATTATTTGGGAAGAAAGCTTGATGTTCCTGGAAGTGACAAAATACCAATTGTATAAACTGAAACAGAGTCCAAAGAGAAGGGGAAATGTTTATCAGATCAGTAACAGGGACCCCCCAAACTCCCAGCTACCCTGCAATGTGTACCGACAATGAAAAGCACACCCCAGAGTCTAGAAATAATGGGAAAGAGGCCTCAGAAATACTGAAAACAGTTTATCATACGGTCCATGGCTTGTGCCACGAGCGCAAGGCCTAGAGTTGTCCTCAGCATACGGCCCCCCATGGAGACACCTGAGGGACAATAATACCCTCTTTCAAGGAAGGTTCTGCAGGCCAGGCCCGTCACCAGTGAGGAGCAAATGGGGAACTAACGTGGGTCTGAAAGGCAGTAAAACTGTGTGTAATTCGGGCATGTGAACCAACCTCCCGGGATACTGACGGACCACCATACAGATGTGCCCAAAATGTGCATATTTTAAGACTCAAATTGTTCCTTCTACAGCTCCAAAAAAACCTCTTAAAAAATAACCCCCTTACAAAATAAACACCTCAAGTTACCTGTCCTATTTACAGTGTAGCTCTTCTAAAGTACTCACTAAGACTTTCCAAACCATAAATAACAGCACAATACCAGCATAAATAGCGATTCATGTGCACTTTCATAGGGAATTACGATCATTGTGACAAGATCTTTTGAAAAAAAAAAAAGAAAATTTTATATTTCTAACTTTTCTTTTAAATACTTCTTTTCAACAGTAGTCTGACTCTTCCTGCATCTTTAAGTCCCCAAAGAGATAAATATGATCCGATTCCTCCCCTGTGATAGGTATGAAAAGCTGTCGATTTAGGACCAAACTGGAGCTTGTGTATACTGGGAGCCGAGGAGTAAATGGCTGACAATGAGTCGGTTCATGTCCCAGTGGATTATGAGCCACATTTATCAGACAAAGGCCTCCCGGCTGATTTCCAGACAGCTTCTTCTAATAACCAAACAGGACAGGGAAGGAAAGGCGGGCGGTGAGAAGAACACACAGGGTCACCTCCACCCGTCAGGTTCTCCAAACCCGCCTCAGAGGGTACCTATTCGAATCTTCATGAAAGTAAAGGCAAATCTGGCCAAATATTTAAAATCCTGGGGGAATATCAGACCATATCAGATCATAGTTCAAGAGGACAAAAATAGCCCAAGAAAACTTTCTAAAGGAAGAAACTTTTGAGAAATGATTTGTTTTGTTTTGTTCTTTTATTGAAGTATAGTTGATTTCCAACATCTCAGGTGTACAGCAAAGTGGTTCATATATATAAGTATATATATATATATAAATACATATATATATAGGTATATGTATATATCTATTCTTTTCCAGACTCTTTTCCATTACAGGTTATTACAAGATAGTGAATATAGTTCCCTGTGCTATACAGTAGGTCCTTGCTGTTTATCTATTTTGTATATAGTAGTGTGTATCTGTTAATCCCAAATTCCTAATTTATCCCTCCGTCCCCCTTCCCCTTTAGTAATCATAGTTTGTTTTCCATGTCCATGAGTCCGTGTGTTTTGTAATAAAGTTTATTAGTATCATTTTTTAGATTCCACATATGAGTGGTATCATATGGCATTTTTCTTTCTCTTTCTGATTTACTTCACTTAGTATGATAATCTCTGTGTCCCTCCATGTTGCTGCAAATGGCATTATTTCATTCTTTTATATGGCTGATTAGTATCCCATTGTGTGTGTATACACACACACACACACACACACACACACACACACTGCAATTTTCTTTCCCATTCATCTGTCGATGGACATTTAGGTTGCTTCCATGTCTTGGCTATTGTATATAGTGCTGCTATGAACATGGGAGTGCACGTATCTTTCTGAATTAGTTTTCTCTGGATATTTGCCCAGGAGTGGGATTCCTGGATCATTTGGTAACTGTTTTTAGTTTTTTAAGGAACCTCCATACTGTTCTCTGTGCTGGCTACATCAATTTATATTCCCACCAACAGGGCAGGAGGGTTCCCTTTTCTCTATACCCACTCCAGCATTTTTTGATGACGGCCATTCTGACTGGTGTGAGGTGATACCTCACTGTAGTTTTGATTTGCATTTCTCTAATAGTTAGCGATGTTGCACATTTTTTCATGTGCCTGTTGGCCATCCGTATGTCTTCTTTGGAGAAATGCTTATTTAGGTCTTTTTTAACCCATCTTTTGATTCAGTTGTTTATGTTTTTCATATTGAGCTGTATGAGCTGCTTGCATATTTTGGAAATCAACCCCTTATTGGTCCAATGGTTTCCAAATATCTGCTCCAATTCTGTAAGTTATCTTTTCATTTTGTTCATACTTTCCTTTGCTGTGCAAAAGCTTTTAAGTTTAATTGGTTCATTTGTTCATTTTTGCTTTTGTTTCCATTACTCTATGAGATGGATCCAAAAAAATAATGCTGCGATTTATGTCAAAGAGTGTTCTGCCTATGTTTTCCTCTAGCAGTTTTAGACTATCTCATCTTACATTTAGGTCTTAATCCATTTTGAGTTTATTTCTGTATATTATGTTAGAGAATGTTCTAATTTCAGTCTTTTACAGGTAGCTGCCCAGTTTTCCCATCACCACTCATTGAAGAGACTGTCTTTTCTCCCCTGTATATTCTTGCCTCCTTTGTCTAATTGACCATAAGTGCGTGGGTTTATTTCTGGACTTTCTATCCTGTTCCACTGATCTGTGTGTCTGTTTTTGTGCCTCTACCATACTGTTTTGAGTACTGTAGCTTTGTAGTATAATCTGAAGTCAGGGAGCGTGATTCCTCCAGCTCCGTTCTTGTTTCTCAACATTGTTTTGGCTGTTCTGAGTCTTTTGTGATTCCATACAAATTTTAATTTTTTGTTCTAGTTCTGTAAAAAAAAAATGTCATTGGTAATTTGATAGGGATTGCACTGAATCTGTAGATTGCCTTGGGTAGTGTGGTCATTTTAACAATATTGATTCTTTCAATCCAAGAACATGGTTATATCTTTCTGTCTGTTTATGTCATCTTCAGTTTCTTTCATCGGCATCTTATGGTTTTCAGAATACAGGTCTTTTGCCTCCTTAGGTAGGTTTATTTTTCCTAAGTATTTTATTCTTTTTGATGTGATGGTAAATGGGATTGTCTCCTTAATTTCTCTTTCTGATAGTTCATTGTTAGTGTACAGAAATGCAACAGATTTCCATATACTAATTTTGTATCCTGCAACTTTACCTAATTCATTGATGATCTCTAGCAGTCTTCTCATTGCACCTTTAGGATCGTCTGTGTAAGAAATGTCATGTCATCTGCAGAGTGGTAGTTTCACTTCTTCCTTTCCAATTTGGATTTCTTTTTCCTTCTCTTCTCTGACTACTACGGCTAGGACTTCTAAACCTGTGTTGAATAAAAGTGGCAAGAGCGGCATCCTTG
The DNA here is from genome assembly GCF_048564905.1 of Vicugna pacos. Classification (NCBI taxonomy): domain Eukaryota; kingdom Metazoa; phylum Chordata; class Mammalia; order Artiodactyla; family Camelidae; genus Vicugna; species Vicugna pacos. The sequence goes on along the minus strand of NC_132988.1, from coordinate 9,961,337 downwards.
TCTTGTTCCTGATCTTACAGGAAATGCTTCCAGCTTTTCCCCACTGAGTGTGATGTTAGCTGTGGGTTTGACATATATGGCCTTTATCATGTTGAGGTATGCTCCCTCTATGCCCACTTTCTGGAGAGTTTTTTTTTTTTTAATCATACAGAGATGTTGAATTTTGTCAGAAGCTTTTCCTGCATCTATTGAAATGACCATATTCTTCAGTTTGTTTTTATTCTTCACTTTGTTATGTAGTGTATCACATTGATTAATTTGTGGATATTGAAAAATCCTTGCATTCCTGGGATAAATCCCACTTGATCATGGTGTATGACCCTTTTAATGTACTTTTGGAGTTGGTTTGCTAGTATTTTGTTGACGATTTTTGCATCTATGTTCATCAGTGATACTGGCTGTGAATTTATTTTGTGATATCTTTGTCTGGTATCAGGGTGATGGTGGCCTCACAGAACGAGTTGGGAAGTGTTCCTTCCTCTGCAATTTTTTGGAACAGTTTCAGAAGGAAAGGTGTTACTCTTCTCTAAATGTTTGGTAGAACTCACCTGTGAAGCCATCTGGTCGTGGACTTTTGTTTATTGGGAGTTTTTTAATTACTGATTTAATTTCAGTGCTGGTAATTGGTCTGCTTCATATTTTCTATTCCTTCCTGGTTCAGTCTTTGGAGATTGTGCATTTCTAAGAATTTGTCCATTTCTCCTAGGCTGTCCATTTTATTGGCACATAGTTGCTCACAGTAGTCTCTTATCTTTTGTATTTCTGTGGGGTCAGTTGTCACTTCTTTTCACTTCTGATTTTATTGATTTGGACCCTCCTTTTTTTTTCCCTCGATGAGTCTGGCTAAAGGTTTATGAATTTTATCTTTTTAAAGAACCAACTCTTAGTCTCACTGATCTTTTCTATTTTTTTAAGTCTCTATTTCATTTATTTCTGCTCTGATCTCTATCATTTCTTTCCTTCTGCTAACTTTGGGCTTTGTTTGTTGTTCTTTCTCTAGTTGCTTTAGCTGCAAGGTTAGTTTTTTTTCTAATATAAGCCACTTAGACAAAAGAAAGTTATTCAACGCCTGATAAAAGCTATAGACAGAAGTTAAAATGATTAAAAGGAAGGCAATTTATAGATGCAAGTCAAATTTAAAATAATGTAAAACGACTGCTCCATCCATGATTATCCTGCCACCATCAAGACAGACAAAACCTATACATCTACATAGTAGTTTAGTCTGTCTCTGTAATATTATTCACTATACATCTATATAATATTCCACATGAAAATTATCTATCTATAGTTCTATGCTACAATTTTTAGCATCTTCCAAAAAATGAATTTGACTCTTGAGAAAATACACTTAATGAGATACATATATATATATTGCTGTATAGGTACCTCTGATTTTTGAGTTAGTGTAGTTTCCAAAAATATGTTAACTTGATTCCCATGATGCTGATTATGTGGAGAAGCTGACCTAACATTTACTGAGTTCCCACAACGAATAAGACTGCTTTCCTCCAATAAACTTAAAAAAAAAAAATTGTGCTGAACAATGTCACAACTTGAGACAAATGGAACTATTTCAACAGAACAGTTGTACTTTAAAATCAGATGTCCGACACTGCAGCTAAAACACAAAAAGGACCCAAAGTATTTTATTTTGCACATGTCTAACATTTCCAGTAGTCTTGCCTACAGATGTTATCTTTATATCTGCTACAGCAAAACAGTATGGGGAAGTGTTCGACCCTTGCGTCCATATGCAGCCACATTTTGCAGAATCAAGGGAAGTGCCCACTGGTTATGCAACTTGTCAGTTAAGCACCACACGCATGAAAAGAGTGACTCCAAGACCAGAACCTACGCACACATTTCAATATGCAAAGGAACTGCCTAAAAAGGCGCCTGACAGATAAAGTAAAATAGCATATACCAAGTGGGTACTCATTAACTGTTCCCTGCATTAAATTGACAGTACTAGTGATAATGACAAAAGCCTACAGTTTCTTCTCATCTTGGAGGACAGATTTCAGCTTGGAATGCTACACAGCAATTTTTATAATGGCTATGAGAAAAGGTTGTTTTGAAAATTACCCCTGGGCTAGGAAAAGAAAAACAAGGGTATTCAGGAGTCTGGTCAGGGAGGTGACAGTCCAACCTGTAAATAAATGGAAGTTTTCCTACCCTGAACTCATGGTTAAAACTTATGATTTATACAAGTTGTTGAACTGAGCTCTAGAAACAAGATATTTCTCAGGGGAAAAAAAAAACCTGCACAATGACAGTGAATAGCAGCCTCATAGTAAAAGGAAGATTTTTCTGGGTTTGAAGACTTGAGGTTTCACAGGAAGAATGCCGGGGTAGGTCCATCCTGACAGCATCATTTTCGGATCTGAACAGCTGAGTAGCTGCCCGCATGTGCAAGTACCTGAGATAATTGTAGCTTCTCCCAATTACCTTGACGTGAATAACCACAGCAAGGGCTTTTTTAGAACCTAGGTTTAAGTTAAAAGTCCCATTTAAAAAAGAAGTAATCTGTATTTTTCAAATAAACACCTTCTCTTTGACACCAAATGTCTTTAAAGTGAGCAGTATGATCATTATTGGACTATGATGCTCAGCAGTGATTTCACAGTAAACAGGTTTCTGTAAAAAATATTTACTGGTAGTAGAAAGTTGTTTCAGGGTTTATTATGATAAGCAACTCATTTCTTTGTGTTTAACAATCAACTTTGTAATCTTCTACAGGATCCACCTTCAAAGGTTACTAACGGGACAGTTACAGTTGCAGGTAAATGGTCTGAACGTAATCGGAGACACTGGCAACAGTCTCTTCTCCGAGGCCACATTGTACTAGAAAGAGCTGGCTGCTGGAAGGTCTGCAAAACACCATAACCTGAATTTCAAAAGAGAAACATTTGCAGAGCAACGGACTGGCAGCAATTCCAGTAATTAATGAGATGGCAGGAAAGAGCAAATTTAAACCTGTCTCAAACTTGAGCTCACTTGACCCATCAGCTGACTCTCAGATAAACCTCCTCCTCTGTGGCATTTTCAAGTGCATGATTTGAATCATGAATTTCACGAGGGAAGGCAAGTTACGACCTGGAGATGTACGACTTCTATGCATAAAACAGCAACACTAAGGGCTCAGGCAGATTTTTCAAAAGGTCAACAATTTAACTAAGTAAATTTTACCAGTTATCTTTAGAACTTTTAACACTTAAAAAGCAGCTTAACTTTTTTAAATGTCTCAAGAGGAAAGAGGCCCAGAGGCAAAGAGCCTCAGGCGAGTCCAGTTGCAACAGACAACACACCCAAAAGATATGCAGTTGGTGAATTTCTCCATTTCGCCAAACTGGATGCACCACAATAAAAAACCAGTGTTCACAGAACGAAAATGTGTTTCTATCCTTTCCCGCTGTCATGCTTCTGACATGCTAACATGCACAAATGCAACACTGACCTTCAATACACCTTTGTTTTGTGATGCACAGTCTTGCCTGTTTGAGAAAATTCATTTATTTCCCAAACACTGAGTGGCCACTATGTCCTAAGCATAGAACTAAATATTTGGGATAAAGAAATAAGCAAAATACGATCCCTGACCACAAGATTCTCACAGCTCACTGGGGGAACGTGTATACTAACAACAGACAATGCTACAACAGACGTAATAATCATTGCTGAGACATATTGAATTAGGAACTTTATATTTACTACTACATTTCATCATCACATTATTGTCATTTTGTAGGTGATGAACTTGAGGCTTTGAGACAAGTCAAGTGACTTGCCCAAGAACAGCAGTGATAAATGGGAATACAGGATCTGAATTCAGATCCCCTGACACTGAAGCATACGCTGCACGTAAACTTTTATGTTACAGCTCTTCAAAGAACTATGGAAACACAAAGAAAAGACCCCAGCAGTGGGGAGAAAATTAGGAAGAAGTGAGAAAGGAGGTTTTGAAGATCTTTCACTTCCACTGTCAGTGAAAGAAAAAAGTAGTCAGGACCTGAGCAGTTTCATTATCAGTTCTCTAGAAAAATAAGTTAGTTTGCCAAAGTAAACGTTGGAATCGCTCTAGGTTTATTTAGCTCCCTGAAGAAATAATGAAAGACACTCAAATAACAATGACTATTTTCACTGATGCTACTGAATGAAGCAAAGTAAGATGCCAAGCTGAAGAAAAGCTGGAACGCCCCACATTGTAAAAATTGATAGAGGACAAACATTTGTGAACAAGAAGACAGTGACGATTAACAGGAGGAAGTCCCTCAGGGCGGTCCCCTGGGCTCGCGCAGATGGGCTTACGTAGATTGTTAACAGGTGAGCATCTGTCTCCTCTGATGACACAGCCAGAGGGGCCACCTCCCAACGAGCATGTTCCAGACCAACCTCCAGTCGGCGGAGAAACACTTGAACAAATTAGCCCATGTTCTTAATAACCAGACGCAAGCAGCTTCATTCACTTCTTTTCTATGCTACTTTTGGCTCTGTGAGGTATGAGTCTTTAAAGTATGCCTATTTTATAGACAAGGAAAAGATGTAAACAAGTGCAAAGCATGAAGCTATTTAACAATAAAAGCACGTGTCACTTTACCCTTTCCAATCAAAACTATCTGTCCTCTGCCTGGTTGCTTCAAAATCATGTTCTCAATTCAATAAGCATAACTTAAGAGCTTACGCTACATAAATCACTATGTTAGCCGTTGATGGGCAAAAAAAAAAAAAATGGAAACCATCTGCTCCCCATCCCTGGGGAGCTCCCTGTTTGCGTGGGCTCTGCTGGAGAATTATTAAACGAAACTTCGCAATGTGATGATGAATGATGATGAACTAGACCGCTGTGCTTCTCCACCTAGTCTAACAGCAGGTACAAGATAAGCTCCCCGGGGAAAAAGGATTGGAAAATACTGTGCAGTATACATCTGCGTTGGAGATCTGAGCCATACATCAGCATATGAAGGGCTCTGCTAAGTCTTGGAATATACAAACCTGTTTATCTTGGTTTAGCAAAGACTTAAACCAAGCTGAACTAATGTTCCACTGAATCCGCTTTGGGAACAGCTGGGTTCTGTGTCCCCCACCCCTCCACTTACTAGGACTCTTTTCTGTATTTGTCAAAAATATCTTTCACCAAGAACCAGGAGGGGTGGGTGTTCCACACCTGTGCTGTGCCCTGAGGGAGGTGCTCGCACTTGACTTCTTTGCGCCTCTCAAATCAGTTTCATAGGAAGACACATTTTGTCTGAGCACAGGATATGTTAGGGGCCAGCCCAATTTCCTCTCTTCCTTTAGCCAATCACAAGTCAATCAAGTACATTATTTCTGGCAAGAACTACACTGACTCACTTGGGTCTAAAAATAACGCTCAACCACATGTGGTACCTCTAGACCCTTCTCCAGAATCTAACATCAATAAGGTGTTACTCAGCTGTAGTCACTTCCCACTAATACACACTCATCTTGCAGGAAAAGAGGCCATACAAAATAACCAACATCCCCACTTCCTTTCTTTTTTTTTGAGCACTATAGAAATTTTGCCAGCATTTAATGTTCCATCACAATATTTGGCAAATGCACACTGGCATTCATACACTTTAAATCTGAACAGATTTGGGGAGGAACCAGTCCAAAATAATCATTCCAGCCTTTGAGAAAGAAAAATCTATGCTGTGAAGAATGTTTCTGAGATAGCATTTTAGCTATAAATCAGATTTACTCCCCAAGAGCAATCAAACTACATGTAAAAGAATTTGTGTTTTAAACAAACTAATCTTAACTCATATGTAACTCTCGGAATATTTGTCTGGGAATATGGACTCCACCGCTTAGACATAAATTAACAAAGGTTTCTTTTATGAGTATTGCAATGATGGATATGCATGCCCGGGAGAGCATATGTTTGGGTCTGAGCACAGGAGTCCCTATGTGTAGAAATATCTTAAATGTATAAAATATGAGCTAACAGAAAGAAAAGTGGGAAACATGACCAGGCTTGGCAGGTCTCATATCTCAGGGGAACACATCTGAGTGCAGAGACTCAATCCGAGCCCAGACTCCATCCCAGCCCCGTGTCTGGGGTTCAGATTCATGATGTGTGAGGGGATGAGACCAAGTCTTCTGAGAATGGCTGAGACCCACCACCCTCCCCCAGGAGATTTCTGCAGGCCTCCAAGTGATACAAGATGACATGCGAGACGCGCAACATCCAGCCAGTCAGGAATCAAGCTGACAGAATAGGTGTGAATGTTCCTCCCTGATCAACTCCCAGTGCGACTTTCCTTCCCTCTGGATGAATTCAGAAGTGGAGTATCTGAGAAAACCGATCGCTTTTCAGGAGTTCAGTTTAAATTCAGCCCATGGCCTGGTACCAAACAAGTACAATAATCACTTCTTTCTGCTCAGGAAGGGAGTTGGTGGGGTCAAGGGGCGCCATCTGTCCACAGTCTGCAAATCTACCCTCGTCAACTTCTCGCCCCCCAGTTCTAACACACGGAAAGGCTTTATGTATACATGCTGTTTTGTTTTGGAGAGTTTTTCTAATATGATAACTAAATACTTAGAAGTCAGTTACATGTTTTTAAAGTTCAGAAAGAGAATTTAGATTAAGGAAACTAAAAAACTTGACACCTCTCTCTGTTGGAAGATAACATGAATATGGGTGGGGGGCTATAGCTCAGTGGTATAGCACACGCTTAGTGTGCATGAAGCCCTGGGTTCAATCCCCAGTCCCTCCATCTAAACAAACAAACAAACAAACCTAATTACCCTCCCCCAAAACAAAAAAAACAAAAAAATGAATATGGGCAACTTCATCAAAGTTTTAGTCAAAAAAATAAATTTGTTAAGCTAAATGTTATTTCTGAATAGCTTAATCAGAAATATGATTTCAACCCTCCAAAAAAAACCCTATAATGTGAAAATACTTAAGAGAGTTGCCCTCTTTCAAAAGCAGCTCTGTGAAAACATACGTCTGTATGAGCTACCCTGGAACTGGTGAATTTCAGTGATCTGTACATCCCTGCCTTCTTGTCAGCCATTCTTCAGTCACCAAATGCCCCTGACCTAAGGTCCACAGTCCCCTTTCTTCGGTCCTCTCACTCTACTTGCAGCCCTGACCACCTTTACACTGTCCTCCAACCTGCCAATTCTCAGTCCCCCACAGGGCAAGGACCACCTTGTGGACCACTATACAGCCCCGACATCCTGGCTCACCTAGAGTGTGCAGGTGTTCAAAAGACACTGAATGCATCCACTTCAATCTCAAAATAAGCACGGGTATTCCTTTCTCATTCCTTAAAATATTTTCATCTAAAAGGAATCTGAAAGCCATTTAAGAATAGTGAATATTTTCCTTTATTCAAAACTTCCTATAAAGTTAATTCATATAAATACTATCAAACTGACCAGATCTCTGCATTTGCTAGTGTTAAAGACAACACAACAGGCCCAAAATGGAGTCACTTATGCTAAGCCCCACATCACCAAACTTAATTACATCCCAAAAATGAACTCTTAAACCAGCCAATCAGGAATCGTGTGCTCAGCACAAGCGAGGTAATCACGGACCACTGCCACCCCCTAAAAGAAAGTAACTTTGCAATAACCAATCCATTTTGTTCTTTTTTTTTTTCTGCCTGATGTAACTTCCTTGGTTCTGCTCCCTTATGCCTATCAAAGTCTTTCATTTTGTACAACTCCTAGGAACACCTTTCCGTCTGTTAGATTGAATGATGTTCAATTCATGAATCATTGAGAATTAATGAATCATGAATCAATAAGATCTTTAAAATTTACTCAGTTGAATTTATTTTAACAGTTCTCGAAAGATTTCCAACCTACTATCTCCTCTTAAAAGGTTGGGGAGTGGGGGGTGGAAATCATCCTGTGGTTTTTTTTACGGTTCAAAAAACCCTACAATGGGTAGACAGTTTGCATTCTATTAAGTAATATCATGAACTTAAAGTTTCCTTCATTTCACAAGGACTTATAAAGCACATAATATAAACATTTCTTTGTTCACCTTCTTAAAATGAACTAAACCTGTGTATCTTGTGTTTACAAAGAATAAAACATTTAAGGCACTGTGTTACTCAGCAAATGACTGACTCACTGTTCCCCTAATGTGTACTAAGCACCTGCTCTGTACCTGACCCAGGCTGGGCGCTGGAGACACAGCCCTACCGCATCGGGCCTGCAGTCTGAGAGGGACCTACAGATCCTGACAGACTCTACATTCCAGATATTCGAACAAAAGAATTATGGTTTTCATTTTCAAAAGCATATCACATTCTAACAGTAATATCACTTTATATATAATTTTATTTCTAAACTTGAAGCAAGACCACAAAAAGTTAACATTAGCTTTTATATCATCTCTTTGAAGAAACAATTAACAAAATTTGAGGCGCAATCTACAACAAAACAATCAACGGTTCTATTTAAGTAGGAGGAGAATCACAAATATTTAGATTGGCTTTCTCTGAGCCTAGGATGTCTTGACTTTGGCCAAAAATCTGAAATAACCGAAAATGAGCTGTCACATTAAAAAATGTCCTTATCTTCAGATACAAGTATGAGACTAATTTTCAAAATTTCCAATTGAATCCTGCTGGGGTGCATTAAAGAAAATGCTTTCTAGAATCTGATTTTAGCGTTTGGGCAGCAAAATTATACAAATCTTTTCATTTACATTTTTTGAAGGTAAGAAATGTTTCCTGTTTGAAGATCTATTATTAGTCAACCCCATACACTTTCCGTTTGAAAACCAAAGTGTCTCCACGGGTCACCTATTTTAATCCCTTCTCAGCCTGGTTCTTCAATATCATTATGAAACTATTCTGGCCCTACACTGAGAATTTTTACCTGTTTTCTCGCTTTCTTTATCCTTTAAAAAAAAAATCAGGCATGCCACGCTGATGTCACTAGCCCAGATTACTTCAACAGTACCTTCAGGATCATAAGACCAGGCTTTAGGAGTTATAGCATTCCTGAAGAGCAATGAAAAAGAAGCACCAAGGACATTTTTTAAAATACCTCTTTATTAATGCCAAATACATAACATTTAATATAAATTAAAACGTGCCCTAACACACTCAGGAGGAAGATGCATAAAACGGCCATCTGGGAACATCCGTCGGGGAAAAAAAAAAAACCTGGTCACAAACTACTCATCTCAAAGGGCTAAAGCAGAGAAAATGAAATATTCCTTTTTCCGTATAAAGACTGTGTGCAGTTTCAAAATCAGAATGCCTGCCAGAGGCCACTTTCTCACCCTCTACCAGCCAGTGTTGCCAAGATCCTTAACATTCCCTGAGCATTCCAGCAGCGCGTGTACCGAATGCGCACACACAGGTAGAAATGGGGAGGCAGAGCCCCCAGCACCCAGTACAATTACTGGGTCCTCTGGAAATTAGGAAACAAATGATAAACGACTTCTACTCAATTTTCTCTGAGTCCCTGCCTTCTGCACCTTATCCTTCTACTCCCGTTTGCAAGGAAGGTCGACCTCCTCCCTGAGGCCTCTCAGTTATTCCCTGCGGTCTCCGGTGCTGCGAAGTGGGGGTGACAGCGACTCTGCGCCCCTACCTCCACCCGCCGCAGCCCCTCGGGCCTGTGCTTCCCCCACCCACCCACCCACGGGTGTTCTCGGGGCTGGGGAGGGCGGACGGCAGAGACTAGGAGGCGGCAATCCCCATCCCCAACCCTCCCTCCACGACCCACCTTCCAGCCCAGGCGCCCCGGCGCAGAAGGCGCCACGGGCCCCCTCTCCGTCCTCCCCCACCGCCAGCCCACCCCGCGCGGCGCCCTTACCCGGCTCGTGGACGCCGGGGTTGTCGGACAGCTCGAGCACCAGCAGCTCGCGGCCCTCGAAGCTGCGCCCCACCGTGTAGATCCTGCTGACGGCGGCGCACTGCAGCCACACGGACACCAGCGCCTCGCGCAGCTCCGGGTAGCGGTGGTACTCGAAGGGGATGCCGTCCTCCTGCGGCCGCCGGCGCCGCCTCGCGCCCGCCGCGCTCCCCGCGGCCCCCCGGGCCTCGGCGCCCAGCAGCCACGCGCAGGCGGCCAGCGCCCCGCACAGCGCCAGCAGCGCGCGGCCCCCTCGCCCCGCCATCGCGCCCCGCGTCTCCGCGCGGCCTCCCGTGTGCCCGGCGCCTCGGGGCGCACGGCCGGCGGGTCCCCTCGCCTCGCCTCCCGGCGGCCCGGAGCGAGGAGCGGAGCGAGGAGTCGGGAGCGCGGCGCCGGAGCGGAGCGGAGCGGAGCGGAGCGCAAGACGCACGGCCGCCGAGCGCGGGACGCTGGGGAGGCGGCGAGGAGCCGGGCGGGGCCCCGGGCGGGCGGGGCCGGGAGGGCGGCGCCGCCAGCCGGATTCGCGGATAACCGGGGGCTGCTGCGCGATTTGCGGGCTCGGGGCCACGTCAGAGCCAAATGGCGCCGGGACGACCCAGGTGGGATGACAGCTAAGGTCGGGTGTGGGCACGCTGCTGTCATTGAGAGACCCGTGACGCTGCGTGGGGAAAAAAACACTCCGGGATTGGGAGTGCAGCCTTTTAAACTGCCATCCGTGCCAAGCCGACCAGGTTTCCATCTTGATGCGCCAAAAATTAGAGAATATTCCAGAAAAAAAGAAACACAAAGGAAGTATTGGCAGCCACTTGCCTTCTCCCCGTGATGTGTCTTTAATAACTGTATTGATAGTCCAAACACAAACCCACGGGTTGGATGTTCATTGATTGCAAGTTCTGCCTGGAAAACAGAACATGGTGCCCTGTGATTTAGAGGTTTAAGAAACTAAAACGCATTCTAGCCATTTGCAGATACTGTCTTTAACTGTATTTAATCATATTCCTGGATTCTTCCAGGGGAAAAAAAAAAAGCACAGGAAAGACAATGTCATGTGCCAGTGCTTTTCCCAACCCCCTCTGTAACTCCTGTGGGGGAAACAGTACAGCTGGGAGCGCTGCACACAGGATTTAGTTTGGTATTAAGGTTAAATCTTTCCAGAGCAGCTTATCTGGGTGATTTGGGCTCAAGGTCTCTTACCTGGTTGTAACTAAGATGTTGGACTGCAGTCCACATGAAGGCTGGATTGGGGCTGGAGAATCTTCTTCCAAGAAAAAATAAATGAAAGATCAAATCCTGTTATAGAAAGAAAACTCTGATCGTGGGAGATGGTATCTGGGTTCCCCTCCCAAAGTTATTGCAAAAATATAAAATCATTTACAGCATTAAATACCCATCCTTTACACAGGATTTGTAGTCCAGGAAGAAATCTGGAGCAGATGTTATTCTGAAGAGGTTGCCATTTGGATTCAAAAATAGTACAAATCTAAATAAATGATCCATTTCAACCAAGTAGAGAAACTGGACATCATGTGGATAATTTTTTCATGTTAGACGTAGTTTTTTTCTTAATTCACTTTTTCTCCATATGCCTAACATGCAGTGCACTGAATAAAAACTTGCTCCTGGAGAAAGTGTAAATGATTTTATTGGCTCAAAAAAACAATGCTGCTAGAGAGACTGGTTTCAAACTCCTCTGACTGTTTCCCACAGCAGCATAGATCTTTTTTGGGGGATTTTGAGGGGAAAGCTGCCACTACAAAGACATGCCACTCAGTTGAATTTGCACCCAGCCGTGTTCCTTTTCAGTGCAGGAATGACAATGCAAGAACCTTGTATATTTTCCTCTATGGTTAGTCTCAGTTTGATTACATGGTCCCCAGAAGTTTGCAACCAAAGCTATAATTAGATTTCTAAAATCATGCCCAAAAGAGCAACCTTGGAAACCTTGAAAAAGAAAACAGAGTAGCCAAAACCATAACTTCAGAAGGGGAAGGTCAAGAGTTTCATGTTAGCAATTTAAGGTAACCACACTGATTTGTGGCTAGGTGGGTCACATACTGGTAAGAACACACGTAAACATCATATGAGTCAGTGAAATCCTGTGTTGCCCTTAAGCTTCTCTTCAGACAAAGGGTGTGTTTTCTATTTTCTCCCAAATCTCAATTTTATGGATTGTTTTTGTTTTTGTTTTTTACTTTTTTGTAAATGGGTGGAATCCTCCCAGCAATGTGGTCTCATTTGAGGGGAGTCTTTTTTAAAATCTTAGAAACTGGTTTTCCTTATCTACAAAATGGAAGATCTGGATTCATTCAAGTGCAGCACAATCATCTAGAGAATTAATAAAATGTGCAGATTCCCAAGCCCTGACCGATGCAGTAGATCTGAGGTGGGGGTTCAGGTATTAACAAGGTTCCAGGTTTTAACAAGAACCCCAGGTAGCTCAGATTTTGATGTTTGACTGACAAACATACTTTGAGAAATACTGTCCCATGTGATTTCCAAAGTCTTTTTAAATCTAAAATACTATGATTCTGGAAGTTTTCTTTTTGAGAGATGCTCTTGCATACCTGATAGATGATTGAGACTGTCAGTTACTCGCGGGCACAGCACACACACCAAGGAATCAGTTCAGAGGAGTTAAAACTAGGTCTTTGAACTTCTGGGTGATTTTACTGTCGGTCAGCTTCACTGCAGCCTATGTCATTTGTTCGCGGCTTCCGAGGCAATTATGTGAATGGTTACATACCCATCCTGATTCCTGGGTAGGAAATCTTGCATACTGATTGTCTAATGCATTGGACTCTGTGCACCCATAGTTAAACGTAGTGTGCACCCACATTTTAAATCATGCATGTGCATGCACACAGAAAAGAGAGAGTTCTGTTGCTCATCTCACTTCTGAGCATCCATAAGGACCAACTGAAGCTCCCCTAACCTCCACTTCCCGCATCACCCCTACTACTTTTCAAATTCAGGAGCTATCTCTTCCTATCTCCCAAACCTTTGATTCCCTCCTTCCAAAGTCCTGTCTAAAACTCATCTACTCCACAAAAGTGCTGTAGACATACCACTTTATATCTATCTGTCCAGTGATTTGTTGGTAAATGTCTGACACTCAGCTCTCCATGGGGGATAAAACCGGGTTTAGAGTGTTTGCTGATTTCCACAGGGTAAATATTCCCTGTGGCTGATTTCAAATGGCCGATGTGACGTCACCAGACACAGCTTGAGAAGAGATCGGCGGCAGCACACCCTTATGCAAATTCTTTACACTCCTCCCTCTCACAGGGGAGCTTACTTCCCTTCTGCTTGAGCATCCACAGGACTTAGTGACTCGCTTCTAGTGAAGGTAATTTGGCAGAAGTGATGGGATGTACCTACCAAATTTAGGTGATAATGTAATAGAAAAGAACAAATCTGACTCCATATTACATCTGTTCCTTTGGCTTTAACCCTGTGCTCTGTTTCCTAGGCTTAGTCTTGCTGGTTCTACACCTTTTGTAAAAGAATGTTGCCTAGAGGCTGAAATACACAGGAGAGCCTATTCTCAAGGCTCTGACCTTTAAGGATATTAACACTTTTCCATTCGTATGAAGATAACAAGTTGTAGAATAGAAAATAATGTTTGTTTTGTTGGAGGTTTACAGGGGCACCATGATCTGACCCAGGTGGACAGGGCAAGAACAAGGATTCCAACACCAGAAAGTCTGCAACAACCAACCACGTCCCCTCCCCTTTTTTGTATAAAAGGAGCCTAAATTCTGACTTGGGGAAGATGGTTCTCCAGGACATTAGTCTGCCATCTTCTCGGTCTGCTGGCTTTCCACATAAAGTCATTATTCCTTGCCCCAACACCTCATCTCCCAGTTTATTAGCCTGTCGTGTGGTGAGCAGAACGAGTTTGGACTCGACAACAATAACAAGACCCTCTCCCTCTCTTTCTCGTTTCACTCGTCCTGGGCAGGTTGTCTGCCGTGTTGTAGAAACACTCACGCAGCAGGGACTGGGGGAGTCCTCTGCAGAACAGCCTGAGGGGGACAGATGGACGTCCGCAGTCCAGCCGCCATGAGTTCCTGAGGCCCGTCAACAACCACGGGGGCAGATCTTTCAGCCCCAGGCAACACCAGATTCCCAGCTACAGAAACTGTTAGAGAATGTGTGTTGTCTCAAGCTGCAGAGGTTGGGGCTAACAAACACAGCTAGCATCTCCCCCACGCAGACACGACAGACAGCATGGAGAACACAGAGGATAATAACATGTGGCAGCATAATGAAGAAGTCATAGATTTTGAGTATTTATTGCCTTTGTTTTTCATATAATTGCAAGTTTATATAATTTTTTTTTTATAAATAATGGCTGTGTTTAACAAGTGACTCAAATTCCTTCAATTTTAACAATTGGCTCTTGTCAGTGTCAACCAAGAAACACAGAAGACTGCAAACCAGAAAAGAGTTTATTTGGGGTTATTAACAATTCTGGAGACACAGATTCGGGTAAAACTGAGAGAGGGTTCAGGGAAGAGTAAGAGTCAGGGGCTCATGAGGGCGAAAGCCACAAGGTTATGGAAGTTGTCTGGCAAGAATTACAACCGACCCTGGTGCAGGAGGGAGGTATTTGCCTTTAAGGGCTGGGCTGCCAGAGTTATTCAGGGTGAGGGTCCAATAAGCATCTTGATTTCTGGAACATTGGGCAGACGTTCTGGATGCCGGTGTTAAGACAGCAAGTGGTCGGAAGGTCAGATTTCACCCAGAACCTCTTCCTCAGTGGCCTCCTGGCTCCATTTTAGAGCTGTCTTAGCAACACCAACTTTATTTGATTTTCCTTCGACACAAATCGGTATGGATTGGCTCCAGCAAACCACTCTTCCCTCTCCAGTCCCCATTCCTCACTCAGCAGCACCCCTCTCTGGCTGGCCCTTCTCTGGGCTTCCCCAGAGAGGCAGTGTGGTACTGCCCTTCAGTGTTCCGGAACCTTCTGCATCAGAATCACTTGGTGAGCATGGCCGCATTCCAGACCAGTTGAATCCAGTTTTTGGGGGCTGGGGCTTGGAAATCTGCCTTTGAGTAAGCGCTCCCCACCCCCCATCCTCGCCTGGTGATTCTGATGCCAAATAAGATTGAGGAACACTGGTTCCAGAGGCTGATATTGAGGTTTGACAGAACAGCGTTCTAATCCCAGGTCTGCTGGCTTCCAGAAGTTGTTCAATGAAGTTGTTTCAAGCTGCTCACTCGAAAATGAGGGACACAAGAAGCCTTCCATGAACTAAAGCCTGCAAGGAGGTGGGCACAAGAGACGTGCTCCATGAACGAAGCCTTCTGCGCTCTTTGGCTCCCTGCTGGGACACACGCCAACCGTGGTACCTCTTGCCAGCACCGCAGCCCCACCCAGATGTGCCGGCTTCAGAATCCCTCCTTCTTCCTCTGAACTCCCAGCACCAATGCGGGCATTTCCGGTGAGCAAGGAGGACATTCTCTGACAGTCCTCTGCTCAACTAGCTCCCTGTCCTCACTGAGAAGCCTGTTAGGAGGGAGCCTGGCGCCTGGCGGGGCTGCAACTGGTCTCACAGCTCCCCCATTTTCCCCTTTTCTCCCATTTCTCATTTCTCTCATCGCTGGGTTGGGTGCCCACACCAAGAGTCAGTCAGGTGTGTCACAAAATGTCCATGCCACTTTTACTTTAGTTATGTAATTAACTTTTTAAAAAAGTAAACTGATAAGTACAAGAATAGGAAAAAGTGGAATGCTTTGGAAACAGCTGAATTGTTAAAATGGAATTAGGTATGAGTGAGAAAACTGTGAAGGACCGAGGAAGAGGTAAAAATCCCTACACAGTCTGCTCTTAGGTTTGTTCAAAACCCTGTCACTTTAAAGAGACTCTAAGGGTAGAAAACAGTGTGGTGAGAAGGGCTCGTTCCAACCACCAACCACCAACCAATGGATGAGTGTATACTTATGCCTTAGGTTTAAATAAATTATTTAAAGTGTGCTGTGTGCTTCATTTTTTATGATTCTCTTTGTTAATTGGTCTTTCCCATTAACCCCCTACTACCTAATCCCATTTTGTCAGCTGAGAGGGCGGACGTGGACCACGGCACTCTGAACACGCAGCTTGAATCCGATGCACGTGCTCCACCCACAAATATCACAGCCTGAATATCTACTTACCAACTCAAACTAAACATGGTCCCAAGGGTTTGTCACTGTTTTTCTACAGCTCTACCCTGTACCAGTTTCTCCGTATCCCAGTGGCCACCCCAGTGTCCCAGCAGCTCTGCCCAACAGAAATATAACATGAGCTAGCTATGTGGTTTTGAACGTTCTAGTAGCCATGTTTAAATAAAGGAAAAAGGAAGAGGTGAGATTAATTTTAATAAGAAAATTTTAACTCAGTGTATCCCAAATGTTATCATTTCAGTGTGTTAACAATATAAATGCATTAATGAAATAATTTTTCATGCTGTCTTCAAAATCTGTTGTGTAATTTACATCACAGCCTGTCAGCACAATTCAGACCAAACACACTTCAAGAGCTCACAGGCCACAAGTGGCTAGTGACGGCTGTATTGGACAACTGAGATATCTGGCCATTCTTATATTCCTACCTTCTGAAATCCTTTCTTCTGCTTTATCCTAACAGTTAATGCCTTGGTCCAGGCTCTGGTCCAGGCTATGGTAGCATCCTCTCCTGGAGATGCTGGTAAATCTTAGTTTCTAATCTTGCTGCCAAAACCACCTCCGTCATTCACCTCAATTGCGTCATTCACCTCGATTCCGTCATCCGCCATCCCGTCATGTACTTCACTCAGTGGATCAAAGGAAAGCTGTGAGCCCCTTCCTCAGCGATGCTCATTAGAGAGCCCTAGGAAACCTCCCTCCCGTGTCTCCTCCCGCCTCTCTCACTACCACATCTTCTCTCTCATCCCGCAACCCCCTCAAACCACGACACAGCTGTATCTCCCCCATCCTTACCCTGGGCTGTCCTTCCTCCTCCCAAGGCCAGCCTTAGTTCCCAGACACCCTCCTGTCCCCACTCCACCTTCCTCCTGAACAGCCAGCTCCTATCTCTCTTTGAATTTCCCTTTGGTCCATCCTCTTCTGTCTCCTGGAAAAAACCTGAAAAACTGACCCCGTTAGTTATCACCCAACTTTCTCACAATTTTCTCATTCCCTCTCCCACTCAACTTCTGCTCTGTGGGTTCTCCCCAGCCAACCAGACAACATCCGCCGAGCTTGCCTGGCTCCCTCCTCACGTGCTCTGTGCGGGTGACCTCATCCAAGCTCTTGGTGTCAAGTATCACCTCTCTGCTCCGTTTGTAGCTCCCAGGATTCAGAGTCCCGTGTCCACTGCCTCCCGCTGGGAGACGAGACTGGCCTGACTTGCGTGTTGGCCTCCGGGGCCCAGCACAGTGAGTCAGGGCCGCAGGGCCTCGGGATGCCGGAGGGTGAGTGAACTAACTACTCCATCTGCGGCCAACTCCCTTCTAACTTCGGCTCAGACTTACGCCCACGCCTTAATGTTCTGTGCACGCGGCAAGCTCCTGGGTTCCTACGTTCTCCTCAGGACCCTGTCCTCGGGTGGGGGGAGGATGCCTCCAGCCTCCTCTTGACTCATCAACCACATTTACCAAGTTGCTTGCATGTGACAAGTCATTTGCCAGTTTTCTCGTTTTATCTGTGTAATCATTCAGTGTTGTTCCTATTGCTGTCTACGTTACAATTGTTCGTTGAAATCTGCCACATCACAAATACAATATTCAGAAGAGAAGAGTGGATTTTTTTTCTTATGTCCTTCCCTTCGGAAAACAAATTTCAGAAATGGAAATCAAATTGCCAATTTCCATCAGATAAACACCTGGAAAAACGACTGGGTTTCTCTGCAGCTGCTGGAAGGTCATTGACACAAACAACACATGACAACTTCGTAGGACGTGAACTTCCTGGGCCTCGGGAAAGGTAAGCATATGTAGGTGCACAAAGAAGTACTGAAATCCCTCGTGATGAACGATAACCGTGCTCATCCGCTGTGTTACTCTTCAATCCGTAATGTCTTTGAACTTTTTAAAATCTCAAATGTCCAAGAAAGAAAGCTGTTCACAGCTTTGTTTTATATAACGTACACGATGTCAAAATGAAACAGGCTGTTATTTGTGACAGTTGCCCACTTCCCTGCAAGCTCAAAATTGTAAATGTACATAAACATATGTTGTGTCCACACATATGTGTTAAAGTGTCTCCGGCCTTGACCAACATTTTGGAAGCCTCTGCTTCGAGATGGACTGACCAAGGTGCCAATGAGGTTGAACCTGAGGCTGACGGATCACTCCTGTACAGAGAGGAAAAACAAGCAAATCTCTTCCTTATCACCAGGACTGCACCCTTAATTTCAAAGAAGCTTTGTGAATGACAACAAACCCAACTCCTCTGAAGGACTGACAGCTTACATCAGCCTGCAGGTGGGTGAGCGGTCAGTCATACCATTATTTGTGGAAAAAAAAGAAAAACACACAGCATATTCATCAAGTGGATGTTCAGATACAATTCACGGGCAACTGTGACTCTGACACGGTACCATCACATAATCACGGCTGTTGTGCACCTAAGTGTTGGCTGATCAAAGTCTTTGACGTTAAATCGGGATTCTCTGATGCCCCAAGCACAAGACTGGTGTTGACCTTTTTGTTGAAAATTACTTACATGTGGAGTCTTGCGCCAAGTTAATGAAGAAGACGGTTCGGTGTGCTCCCCACTTGGTTGCCTGGTTTCTCCCAGGGGTCTGCATCCAGAGGGGGACAGCGGGGCAGACTGCAGTCCACTCCACTACCAGGACGTGAGGGGCCCTGAGTCTACAGGGGTCGCTGCCCGAGGTCCTGCCGGCCCGTCATGCCTTCTCATGAGTGAGACTGTCTCTTTCTGGATTGTCTCTCTCAAGGGAATCCCATGGTGAAAGGGATAGAGTCTAGCTGAGAACTTAGTTGGAGTTTGTGCAAAAAAGGAAGAACAGGAGGGTGGAGACTGAGCAAGAGAGAGAGAGAAACAGTAGAAGAGAGAGGGGAGGGAGAGGAGGGGAAAATAAGAGGGGAAGAAAAAAAGCAAACAAAGCAAGTCAGTTGAAAATCTGGTAACATCCCTAGTCAAGGGTCTGAGGAACTTGATGAACTTCATCTGCTTTAGAGAGATACGTGTGGGAGATGCACCTTCCTCCTGGAAGATCAGTCCTAAATCAAACTGAGGAATCACTATCTTTTTCACGATGCTCCATAGCATAACAACAACAAATCAAGACCATAACATGTACAAAGTGTTTCCCCTGCATTTCCCAACGTGACTTTCACAATGACCTCATTTCATTACACACACTTTACAGACAAGCCACTTGATTTCATGGAGGATAAATTCCAAAGCAAGGATCCATGGGGTCAAAGAGAAATAGTATTAATTCAAAGATCTATTTTAGAAATGCTTCTTTAATCTTTTGGATCTGAGCTGATTGTATTTTAGGAAAGCATGCTATAAATCTAGAGTCTTAACATGTTACTCAGAGCCAAGAGTAAATTGAATTTCAGTGTTCAGCTCTCTGGCTCTGAAGAAATTGTTTCTGTGCCTTTACCAACAATAAAATGTGATAAGTCTTTAACAACCATAAAATGTGGTAGTGGTGTTGTTTTATAGGCCTTGATTTTTCTACCAACATTATATACCCACATTTGGGAATGATGTTACCAAAATAAAAATCAAATGCCACGCTCTCATCAGGCAAATATCACAGTGGAAGTCTGGTTTTTCTTGGGCTATGAGGTGCTGGCCATCACATAAATTTTAAAAACATATAAATTAATCAACCTTGTAAGTAAATAAGATCCTTATTTATGATGAGAGTTAACTTGCTCAGGATCTACAGTGGTAACTCTAAACATAACACAGCTGTGCACAACACGTCCCTCCCCCACCTCCTGTTTTCCATTCCCCCATCTCCTCTCCCTCCCCCACCCTCATCCCCCATCTCATCTATTCAGTCTTCTTTCCCCACCTCCTCTTCCTCCCCACCTCCTCTCTCTCATCTCCCTCCCCTTCTCATCTCTCCCATCTTCTCTCCCTCCCTGGTCTCCCAGGCACCCCAGCTATCACTTGTCACATCTTTAGGCTCCTTTCCTTCATCACACTCATCACAAGGTGTTGCTTCTTTTCCCCTGAGGACCTGCACACCTTAAGGGGAGGCTGCTAACACTGGAGTCTAACCCTAAAAGAGAGTCAATAAATATTTGTTGAAAAATGAGGCACGTCCTAACATTTTAAGTCCACAAGAACTTTATGCCTTTTAAACTGTAAAGATCTCAGGGAAATAACCAATTTAACCTCTGAAAGAAGAATATTATTTCTCATAGCCTTAATATCTAAAATCCTTGAGACAGGCACTCTACCAGTCATTGGCGTTACTCTTCCACATCCTACTACATTTCACACATAAGAAGACTGAGGTTTAGAGAGGTTAAATAATTAGTACAAGTTTATACGAACAGGAAGTGATGACATCAAGACAGCAGAGAAACACAGCATTATTTCCAGTACTGTAGTCCTAAATGCACTCATTCAGTCACTTTTATTTAGAACCAGGTACTTGGTAATTACTTGGTGGAATGTGGTCGGTAAGGAATACAAAATTGATTAACATATAGTTCCTGCCAGACAGGAGCTCAGAGCTTAGCCTCCAGTGTAGAGACCCAAGATGGCCTTGCCCAGCGATGAGGGTGTCCACCACGTGTGCGAGAGTCCATTTCAATCGGGATTTAGCAGAATTTAAGTCTGGGGAAAACACAGAATTAAGAAGTGACTTCTTGAGGATTGTCAACACTTTGAAAATAATACACAATAAATATTCAATAACTAGGTTTTTTTTTTTTTTGCTTAATTAGCCTGTCTAGAATCTTCATTATTATGATAAAATTAAGTGGTAAGAAAGGACATCCTTGCCGGGCTCCTGATCTGAGCCATCAGTGTCTCACCACTAGGCGTGTTAGCTGTGGGTTTGTGGTTTGTGTCCTCATCAGGTTGAAGTGGTCCTCTTCTATTGCTGGCTTGTTGAGTGTTTTCGTCATGATGGTGTTGGATTTTTGTCAAATGCTTTTTTCTCTCTCTACTGAGATGATCACATGGTTTTTATTCTTTTTTTCTATTAGTATGGTGCTCATTGATTTGAGGATGTTAAACTAATCTTACACTTCTGGGATAAGTCCCATTTGATGGTATATAATTCTTCTTACATGTTACTGGATTTGGTTTACTAGTATTTTCTTGTGATTTTTGCATCCATATTTATAAGGGATATTGGTTTGTAGTTTTCCTTTCCTGTGCTGTTATTGTCTGGTTTTGGTATCAGCATAGTACTGGTCTCATAGAATGTGCGTTAACTAAGTGTTAAATAGGCACTGTTTTCTCTCTACTAGGTCACTGCCAGTGTTTTCACTTTCTTGAAAACTCCGGGTACCTGTACGTATTCTGATTTCGGTCAACAATGATTGAACATTCATCCACTTAATATTTACATTGAAATAACTTTTCTTTTAGGCATTTTTGTCAACCTATTCTGGTTTCAGTCCAAAATAGTCATGTTTTCATTTTATTTAGTCTTCCTTAACCCCAGACACTCTGTAGGAGCCACGGAGGCACTGTGAGTAAGATCACCACCACGGCAGTCCTTGAGGAGTTCCCAGTCCACTGGGCACGTGGGCAAGTAAATTGGCCTTTACAGCCCAGTGGGCTGAGGGCCATGAGAGAGGAAGAACAGAGTCAAGAGAGAACTTCAGAGAAGTTCCTGTGTCGGACTGGGAGAGATGAAATCAGAAAATCATCACTTGAGGGATGTCTGATCTGAGACAGGAGAATGCATGGGAGTTAGCCAGGAGAAGGGATGGAATTTCTTGGAGAAGAAAGTGTTCCAGGCATCAGGAAAAGAAAATGAAAATGATAAGAGAGAGCAGGGTTCTCTGTAGGGACTGAAGCAGCTCAGCGTGGGCCTGCTGGAGCAGTACAAGTTGAGTCAATTGAGACAAAACCTTGTAAGCTGTTTGAAAAATGGTTGTAACAACACATTAAAATATCTCCATTAGGGAATACTACTCAGCCATAAAAAAGAATGAAATAATGCATTTCCAGCAACATGGATGGACCTCAAGATTGTCATTCTAAGTGAAGTAAGCCACACAGAGAAAGAAAAAGACCATATGATATCACTCATATGTGGAATCCAAAAAAAAAAAGACAAATAAACTTATTACAAAACAGACTCACAGACACAGAAAACAAACTTATGGTTACCCAGGGTGGGGAGGGCTAAAGGATGTGGGAAGGGATAAATTGGGATTTTGAGATTTGCAGTATATATATACTATATGTAAAATAGATAAACAACAAGTTTATAGTGTACAGCTCAGGGGAAACTATATTCAATATCTTGTAACCTATAATTCAAAAGAATATGAAAACAAATATATGCATGTATATGTATGACTGAACTATTATGCTGCACACCAGAAATTGATACAACAATGTAAACTGACTGTACAATTAAAAAAAAAAATCTCCACTAGGACCACTGGCAGGGCTGGACGTGATTGGAGATAACCCTGTTCATACGCCCCCTCATCCAGGGTTGGCCTCTGCTACACACTGACGAAGGATCCCAAAGCTGCTGCCTAAACCATCAGTGAAGGAGCAGGTCACAAGTTCCAATGGTTAGAAAATTCTTCCAAAGTTTGAGTTACTAAAAAACAACAACCGTAAATCTATTTCCAAGTAAAATTCTTCCTCTGGGGCAGTAGAGACTGCCTTGTCTGCTTTTACACAAAACCATTTCGGATATTTGAAGGCAACTTTGATGTTTCTATCTAGTCCTCTCGTCACCAACCAGCGCTTTCCAAAAGAGCTTTTGTACTGATGAAAATGCCCTGCAGCCTACGTTGTCAAGTGTGTCAGTAGCTACATGCTGCCAGTCCCTCCCATACTTGATAGAGCTGCTCTAGACTAGGTTTCTATATTCACTTAAAAGATTTTTGTGTCACTATTGCCAGGCCTTAAGCCATTCCTGGTTACTCTTTTGAATATCAGTCAAAATGTGCCACAGTAAACATGGTACACTTCCATGTGCAGCCAAGCAAGCACTCCGGTGAGACGACCGATTACCATCTCTGCAGTTTGGACTTGCCAGTAATTCCATTTAAGACTGTCTTAATTTGAGGATAAGTCAGTACTTGTCGTCTACTAAAATTCTTAAGGTTTTCAGAAATATATTTCTATTAATCCAGGTCTGTAGCTTTAAACTTCCATTTGTACAACTGAACTTTAAATGAAGGCAAAAAAAAAAATGATTGGATCTTGACTCTGTCCTGTAGGACAAAGTGCTAGCTTTCTTTTTTTTTTTCCTTTGCTTTAATCATAAGTGTATTAAGCCTGCCTTCGATGGCATTATCGAAGTCAATGAGACATGTGTTTCACAGGACAAGGCCACAGTCAAAGTCTCCTGTCAGGACACTGGAAACTCTCATTAGTGAAGATACTTTGTATTTGGTTGTTCAACCAGGTAAGAATCTAATGCTGTTCCTCATCAGAAGTGATGAAGGAGGTAGTCAAGTTCTGGATCCGGATATTGACTGCATGGATGTGATCATTCAGCAAGCTGTGGACTTTTGTTGGTGTATTTCTTTTTTTTTTTTTTACTGTATATTTATTACATCCTTTATTTTGGACATTGGATTGTTTCTGTTTGTGTATTTCAGTGAAAACTTTCTAACACAGTTTTTGCAAAATACTGACAACCAGCATTGCAGTCTCTAGTCAGAACTCTGTTCACAAAGGCCCCGTCCCCAGCTCTGCATGGTCACCCCTCCCCAGGAGTTTCTCTGGAGAAACTGAATAGAAATTGAACGAGAGGCTCAGGACTCTGGGATACTGGGGAGGCCTTGAGTGAGGTGGGCATGAGGCTGAGAACGGAGGGATTTTGTGACCGGGCACCCCCTGAATTCAGGGACCCCCAGACCCCCTGTTCAGACCTGATTCCCAGAAAGATGGCATCTGGGCCTATTTTTCCCCAGACAGAGATCAGAAGATTCTTCTCTGGAGAAGCTGAACCCAACCTCCAGAAAAACACGAAGTTTGAAAAGACCAATCATCTAACATGGCCTCAGAATCACATTTGCAAATCCTCTTCCTCCAGAGAAGTGTAACTCCTTTGAACTTGGAAACTTCAAAGTCATTTAAAGCTGTTCGGCCCTTGATAAAAGTCTCCACCGCCGCACTGGGATTCAGCTCCTGGTTAGCTGGCTATAGTGCTTGCTTTTCCAACTTGAAGACGGCTTTCCCTTGAAGGGCAGGTGCTGAGGGGTTCTGAAGCCCCCCTAACATGTTAACGGTGCATCACTCACCCCTGAAGAGTGGCCCTTATTCCTACGGCTTCCTCTTTACCTTTTTCTATCATTAGCAGATGAATTATTTTCTAGCAAAAGAAAGCTCAGAGACTCTTCATGGAATACAAGAAGTATGGCTCAAATCGGCCAAAAGACTAAACAACTTCAGATTTTCTTTATTAGGTAGACACAGTCTTTTGTCAAGTTAAATACACACACATGCCCTCTGAATCTGTAATTTGTTCACAACAAGAACGTATCAAGGAACATATTCCATGAGAATCTGCACCCATGGAATCCGACCTTATTAGCGAGCAGTCAGACTTCAGCTGACCAGGCAGCCCCCACGCCGGCTTCACTCTTCTTACTTAAAACTTTCTGAGTTGATTGTTTAAATAGCAGTGTAATTGCCAAACCCTACATTAAGATGCTATTACAATATTCTCCCCTTTTTAAAATCGAAACTTTTTTTTTTTTAATTTTATTGACTTTCTTTTGGTGGGGGAAGGAAATTAGCTTGGTTTGTTGGTTGGTTTATTTATTTTTAGAGGAGGTACTGGGGTTTGAACCCAGGACCTTGTGCATGCCAAGCATGCGCCCTACTGCTTGAGCTGCACCTTCCCCTGCCCCCCCATACTCACTTCATGAACTCCTACCACGTGCAAGGCATTGCACCAGCTGTACAGAGGCTAAAGGGGTGACTATGGAGCTAAGTCCCAGCTCTCCACTCCTGACCTGCGTGACTGTGACCATATTACTAACCCTCACTGCGCGTGTGTCAGGCTGAGAGATTAGCAGGAGCAAAGGTACAGAAGAGTGAAAGTACGCAGTGCAAAACAGAAATTTTTGGATTCAAAGAGGCAGTGTGTCTGAGGAGCAAGAGAAGTGAGGGATACAAACTGGGAGCGAGGGAGGGTGGTGAGAGATTGCTGTCACCTGAAGAGGGCGTAAGACCTCGGGAAGAAAGGTGGGGATGGTAGGGGAGGCTAGAGCTGGTTCGTTAGAGGAAGGTGGGAATGTTTAATAGAGTAGCGAACATAGCACATACTTCACTTGGAGCATCTTAATCATCACAATCTCCCTATGAAATTTTATTATCCTCATTTCACAGATGAGGAAATAGGTGTAGAGGGACAGAAGGGGAATAAGGCTTTCGAGGACGTGGACCAGTTCCGGGAGCAAAAGGGCAAAGCCTGCAGTTGCAGCCGCTGCGTCTCCGCCCTGTCCCGCCCGGTGCCAGGTTCAGTCTCCAGAGAGCGGAGATCCTGGGGAGGGTGCCCGGGGCTCCAGGTCTCAGTGCACAATGAGCCTGCACCCGTCCTCACCCCACCCCTCCACCCCGAGTACTGCTTCTTTTCCCAGCAGTTTGAAGGTAGTACTTGAAATAGTGGGCTCTACACTCTCACATCCTCATCCTCTTCCTCTCAACGTCTTGAACACAACGGTACTCTAAGCATGCCATGGACGTTCTACCGCGGTCCTCTGGTGATTTTATGGAAGAATGTCAGCATCTGACAGTCACCTGTCAGAGCACCCATTTGGCCAAGGGTGCGCATCACTCTTCTGAATATTGGCTGAAAGATTCGTCTTTTTGAAGAATGATTAGGAGCTAAATCCTCAGAGACAAATGTGCAACCCTTCGTGCGCCTTGAACCTTGAACGTCTTTCTCCAGCTCGGGGGAATTTAACAGCCTGAGGCTTTATGTGAGAGCAGAGGAATCGGGAGTTGGTACGAGAATTTCTTTAAATATTGCAGACCCAAGCTTTTCCAAATGTCTAAATGTCTTTAGCTAGATTATATACAAAAGAAGGAAATCCTAGTTAATTATGACATTGTGGACATTAACTCTGTGAATATTCTAGCATTCATTTAAATTACAATATTAGCTTTAGGCTTTTAACTTATTACTTTAGAAAATCCATCATAGATAATCCAGGAAACAAAGAATCTAGTAATTTTCTCAAGTAGATGCAGATCTATGTACTGTTTTTGCGCTCATCTTCATATTCATTTTTGTCTATCTCATTGTCAAATTAAGATAACTTAATTTAGATAATTTAAAAAGAAGTCTGGCCAGTAAATCTTATCAAAATCTATTTGTGCCAAAAGCTCATGAATGAGTCTTCCTACTTTCTGGGTGGCTGTTAGCTTGGAACTGTCTTTCAAGTGTCTGTCTTATGAGGGAGGAATTTGGGGAAGAATCCCCTAAGATTTTCTTAGAAGATCCAAGTCTGCAGTGTGTGAATGTAGTGGCCACAACCATTGCTTCTGAAGTCAAAAGACTGGCCCCGTGAGTCTGGAATAACTTCACCTCTCAGATAATTCCCTCATGTATGAATGGAAAAAAGAGCATCTGCCCTAGAGATTAGTGAGATCGTGCATTAAAAGCACAAGTCAGGGCATACAGTTAGTGCTCAGTAAAACAAAACCAGCATGAAAGGAGAATTAGAATGTACCAAGTTGTTTAAAAATGTTTAGCATCATTTTCAACAGTAGGTGTCACTCTCTCCCCAAGCCGTGGATGGAATCACCTTCCACTGCTAGTTCAGATGCCCATGAGGTTCTAGGAGTATTAGGGGATGAAAGGTAGATGATAAAAGAACTCCCACAGGTATCAACTAAACAGCACAATTGTAATTACAGCCCCCAAACTGCTGTTTGAGATTTAAGAGAAAACAAATTTATTAAACACACACACACACACACAGAAGTATAGGGGAGGGTGGGATGGAAAGGGAGAATGAAAAGGGCCACAGAAGCAGGTCCAAGTTAGAAACCATGGTCTGCGGGAGGGTATCCCCTGGGTTCAGTCCCCAGTACCCCCTTAGAAATAAATAAACCTAATTACCTGCCTCCCAATAAATTACAACAATAAATAAATAAAATATTTAAAAAAAGAAACCATGGATTAGCAAGATACTCTCAGCTGTAATTTGAACCTCTTTAATGTAGAAGTTAAAAAAAAAAAAAGAAATTTATTAGAAAATAGCTCCTTATCTGAAAATGTAACAGTTTGGTACTACCATATTAAAAAGTTAAAATTATCAACTCTTGATTTAAGCTGGACTCTAGATACTTGAAATTAAACCAGCCCTAAAAAGTTTAGCTCTATTCTTCCGTCTGTATGTTTTCTAAGTGGAGGAAAGAGCTGCTTCAATATCCTCCACTTTATTAGGTCAAGAGATTTCCCACAATAGGTAGCCTGATAAATACATGTTGAAATTGCCAAAAAAGTTTAGCAAACAAAGCACTTGAAAAGATACAACTATTCCTCTTATTACTAAACTTAATAATTTGGTGATTTCTGTACTTTTCCTGATAAAAATAAAAGGTGACAACTGATTCTCAAAATTGGAAACCAAATAATCAAACAAGATCACATTTTATTCAATAGCTCCAAGTGCAAATACAGCAAGTCAGTTCACAAAGTTTCCAGATACAGCTTTAAGGATAATGAAAAATTGCTATACAAAAATGAAAGGGTAAATAGCAGAAAGCTAGCTCAATTTTTAAAAATTCAAGTAACCTGAAAACCTTTACACTAAAATATTCCACTTACATCAATTCAGAAATGCCTTAATTTAGAGATACCAGAAGTACACTGCAATCAAAAAGGACTTCTCCAAGAAAGAGCATCACCCAGACTGTTCTTGGCGCTGGCTATTTCGGATTCGGCAGCCTCACTCACACTATTTGGATCGGCGTGGTTTAACCCATGGTATTTGCTCTTTAAGCAAATTCTAAGAAGTGTTTAAAATTCAGTAAGAGGCCAACACCACTACTAAGAGTTCTTAAAATGGCCATTTTGTATTTAAAAGATTTACAGATCAACTTCAGCTTCCAGCCTATGGTACCACTGGGGGAAAAGACATGGATTAATATTCCTTCCATCACTTAAATCCTTTTTGTCAGGTTAGCAACATGGCCTTTAAAGCTTCCTCATGGACACTGTACTTTAATATATAGAAGTTCCCACTAGGAAGATAATTAAAGGTTGTTAATGTTCTTTTTATCGCTGAGTGGCCAAGACACATGTTTACTTCTGCTCCCCAGAAGCAATGTTAGCTACTAGCTTCAATTCAGGAAAATGTGTATCTTCAGGAATGGGGTATTTATTCAGTCTTTTTCTCAGCCTGCTTCATCCTTTCATTGTAGGCAACGTATTGAGAGTCTGTTCCAAAAATTCTGTCCCACCATGTAAATGTCGAAGCATAGTTTCCAATGAAGTTCATGTGGTGGAAATCATGGTGCCGAGAACCAGCATAGAAAGGGATGAGATTTAAAGGGTTGAGAGGAATATCATAACCACTGAAATAAAAATGATAAAGATTATTAATGAAGTCAATACACCTTACATAATCGACATTTTTGTTGACAGTAATATGCTTGTTAACCAATTCAAGGAACATTCCACTTGACCTAAGTACTTATTTCTGACATGTTTCTTATTTCTGACAAAAGACAAAATTTATTTCTGACAAAAGACAAAAACTCACAGAAAATGGTACAGAGTCTAGAAACCACTTTTAGAAATTAAAAACTTAAACGATGTATAGAAATTAATACTATCCATCAGGGGATGAAAGAGAAGGGTTGTAATAATGAAATCTTTAATTTTTTCAAGAATTATTTCTTTTTCTGTTTTAAAGGACCTTTCTCACCATAGTTTGTAATGCCCATAATACTATATATTTACTACTAAATGATATATAATACTAAAAGATACGCTACATATCTTTTAGGAAAAATTATATGAAATTAGTCAAGCATTAAGAAGGTTAAACCTAAGCATTGCTGTGTAGCAACTCCTTTTAGGGTTTCCTCCTTTATTTCTACAAGTCTAAAATCTGATATCCACAATTGTACCTGTTGGAATCACCCCAATCCTTCCCTCCCCTTAGGCTGGAAGAAAAGAGTAATGCAAGAAAAGAAAGAAGGAGACACCATCTACCACTTCTCTGCCTAAGACTAGAGCATCCATTTTGCTGCCTTAGTGATTTAGAAATAATTGCTACAATTTCATACTCTGCTTTCACAGATGAAGTAAAAAGTCCCAAATAAAAATGCAATGTATATATAATAATTTTAAAATAATGAAAAACTAAGATATGAGGCATCTGAAAAGGCATGAAATACAAATAATCTGCCACCAAATGCCTCCCATTCAACAGAAAGGAAGCGTGTGAAGTATGCGCGTATTCCGAGCAGTCTCCCATCAGTGCTGGGCAGCACAGAAAGATGGAGAGAAAATATTTACAATGTATGTAACAAACAAGGCTTACGTGGACCAACAGGTTATAAAACATATAACCTAACAGAAAAGTAGGCAAATGATATGAAAAGGTAATTCAAAAAACAAAATCCTGTTGGTCAACAAGCACACAGACATGCAGCCTCAAGCCTGAAGGCTCCCTGCCCCCCCACCGACAGACACCGGTGAAGAAGACCGTGATGTGGGCTAGCAAGGTGCTGGGTGCAGGGAGAGCTCTCTGACAGGTCCTACTGGGGCTGGGATTGTGAAGACGGGCCCTTTGGGAGGGCAGTTTTACAGCCCCTAGCAAAATTCTATTTCATTTTCTCAAATGATACATAAATATACTCTCACCATAAAAATGACAACAGCATACAGATAGAAATGTAAAAAATAATCTATTATTTGAGCTCTTATCCGATGATTATGTTCTCTTGCTTTCTTAAAAATAATAACATTAACAAGATTAATTTCTTCTGTTAATCTACTTAGAAAAAAGATAACCTATGACAATGATTACGGTGGGTGAAATGAGTAAAGGGATTAAAAGGTATGAACTTCCAGTTGTACGATGAGTAAGTCCTGGGGAAGTGATGGACAGCACGGAGACTATACTTAATGGTACTGTACTGTGGAATTTGAAAGCTGCTAAGAGAGTAATCTTAAAAGTTCTTGTTGGTGGGGAGGGTATAGCTCAAGTGGTAGAGTGCATGCTTAGCATACACAAAGTCCTGGGTTCAATCCCCAGTATCTCCTCCAAAAATAAATAAACTTAACTACCTCCCCCCATCAACAAAAAAATAATAAAAAATAAAATAATTTTTAAAAA
Organism: Vicugna pacos; assembly: GCF_048564905.1. Taxonomy (NCBI): domain Eukaryota; kingdom Metazoa; phylum Chordata; class Mammalia; order Artiodactyla; family Camelidae; genus Vicugna; species Vicugna pacos. Next base: position 9,931,008 of record NC_132988.1, on the reverse strand, counting down.
GCTCTTGTCATAAGAAAAAAACCTTGCAACTATGTGTAGTGATGGATGTTAATGAAACTTACTGTGGTGGTCATTTTACAATATATCAAATCATTATCTTGTACACCTAAAACTAACACATCAGTTACATCTCAATTTAAAAAAAAGAAATAAAGATGATCTATGACCATGGAAAAAAAGATATTTTATGCTGCTTTCTACCTGAATAGAAACCATAGCTCACCTATGGACATCAATAGTTTCTATCAAACGCACAGTCACCCAGGCCCAGAGAAGAATAACATGATCACATAAAAGCATGATTCCGATGAAAAATCCAGTTCCAAGAATTAGGGTTTCCAGAGGATGTGCATATTCAGCTTCCATTCCAAAGGGAGACTGCAATAAAGAAGAACTGCTTAACACAGTGTGATGGAGAATTTTAGGTGTCCACTTATTGAATCCACGGTGCCCAGCTGCCTGGTCAAACACCAACTGAGGTGCTGCTGTGAAGGTCTTTTTCAGATGTGATTGACATTAAATCAGTAGACCGTGAGTGAAGGACAGGACCCTCCATAAGGCAGGAGGGCTTCACCTACTCAGTCAAAGGCTTTAAAACTGAGCAAAGACTGTGGCTTACCAAGGAAGAAGGAACTCTCCAGACCGCAATACAGAAACCCTACCTGGTTTCCAGCCTGCTGCCCTGTGGGCTTCAGACCCACGGCTGCAGCATCAAGTCTCACCTGCATTTCCAGTCTGTGAGCTGCCCAACCAATTTCAGATCCGCCAGCCCCCATAATTAAAGCCAGTTCCTTAAAATAAATCTGTGTGTACAATGCTAATATACATATATATTCTAGTTTATTTATGCACATAGTTTTATAAAACTATATCCTTTCTGCATGTTACAATAGCACAGTCATCCCTCGGTATCCAAAGGGTATTGGTTCCAGAAATTCCCCTCAGATGCCAAACTCCACAGATGCTCAAGTCCCTTATATAAAACGGTGCAATATTTGCACGTAACCTGTGCATAACCTCCCACATAGTTTAAGTCATCTCTAGAGTACTTATAATACCTAGAACAATGTAAGTGCTATGCAAATAGCTATGAATACAATTTAAATGTTATGTAAATAGTTGCCCACTCAGACAAATTCAAGTTTTGCCTTTTGGAATTTTCTGGAATTTTTTCCCTAAATATATGTATTTTTAATCTTCTGACTTATTTAAGTCACTGTTTGTTTATTTTTGTTGGTTGGGGGTAATTAGGTTTATTTATTTATTTTAGTGGAAGCACTGGGCTTGAACCCAGGACCTTGTGTATGCTAGACGTGCACTCTACCACTGAGCTATTTTCCCTCCCCTCTTCCCAAATATTTTTGATCCTCAGTTGAATCCATGGGTTCAGAACTCACAGATACTGAGGGCCAACTGCATATCTAGCCACATATACAGAAATGTTAACAATAATTCTCAATAAAAATATCCTTTTGTTCTTACCAAATATCAAAAGGTCTAGGGATGTCCTTAATACAATCTATTTTAAAAACTGTCTTTGATGACTTAAGGTAAAGGCATTAAACAACTGACTCTAATTTTGGTTTATGCGTTTGAATTTGTTCTGCCAAGAAAGGGATGTTTTGCTGAGCATATCATGTAATCAGGATCAATGCGGATCAAGGAAGACTGAGATAACCAATCTGACAAAAGCTAACAACAAAGTAGTGCAGATAAAAATTACTGTTTAGTGGGGGGGATTTTTACGATGGGGGGGATTTTGCAATGAGGTGGAAATGCATTAAAACTAAGTTAGAAATTGTTTTAGAAGTTTAACGATTCACGGTTTGTTGTTTTGGGATCCCATTAAATGATCCTAACATCACTAGAGCCTCTACCAAAGTGTCAGGTACATAATTGTGTCAGGGTAGTGCTCTGGCCCCAAAGACAAAGATGAACACTTTCACGTAACATTTTTCCTTTGAGTCTCAATTTACCATGAAATTAAGATACTAAAGACAGTCTGCAGAACTGGCTTTCTGTGTGTGTGTGTGTGTGTGTGTGTTATATTCTTAACAACGTGACAATTTTTTTTAAAGTCCAGATTTTTTAAAAAAATGAGATTTTTGCCTCTAATAGAAAAAAATGCATTAAATAGAATTCTAACATACCTGAAACTCATGATGAACTTTATGAATATATTTATATATTCTTTTGTGGTGTAAGAGCCTGTGCAGGAAATAGTGCCAGGTGTCTTCAATCACTGCACAGCCAAAGCATCTTGCCAAGAGCATATACCTTTAGGATGAAAATACTGTAATGAGTATAAAATAACTTTGTCTTAAATGATCTAGATTTTAACCTGGGAACACCACTTGAGACACTGCATAAAACCAAATACCAGCTTGATCTAACTGGATATGTTAATCAACAAATCCTTAAAACTGCTAGATACAAGTTGGCTATCTGATACCACTTGAAGAAGGGTTACAGCCTGACCACCATACCCATTCTAATTCATTAAAAAAAAAATTCACAGGTATAAAATTGGAGTTAAACAAAATTCAAAACTTACAGGAATATACATTAATAGGAAAAGTATATATCTATACACTGTGCATCTAAATTCAGGTTATGTTGGGAACAGACAGTTAAATATATTATTTAACACAAATATTTACGCTCAGATAACATCTTTGTGTCTATATGGTCACAACTTTTACAAATCTCACTATCCTTTCATTTTTTTTCATTCATTTAGACTTAAAATGCAATTTATTTTTTCTTGGTATAAGCACATGTATCTGTATACATGCCTATAAAGGATGCTATGGAAACTGCTGATGGAAGAAACTCACCTTCCAATAAAATATTACATTAAAACGGAGAAACATAAAAATGGGGACATTTTAAGTTTCTACTATGGTTTACTTTTCTACATTTTACTTACTTGCGAAGTTTAGAACAAACAAATATTAACCAAACGAAGAAAGAAGATAACCATTAAGAGTATTTTAATTGGATGATACACCAGGACTTTGTATAAAGGTCAAATCTTTATCTACGTACCATCTTGGCATTCTTTCCCAATCATAAGGGATATTGAAATACTCCGTAAAATAGTAAGTTCCGCAAATCAAAGGAAGCTGGATACAAAAGTGATTAAAGAGAAGTACTTTAAAACATTTCCATTGGTTTTCCCATGTTTCTGGTTTATCCTGTGGAGAAAAATCACAATATTTAGTACTAGCCTCTGCTGTCAGTAGTTTCACCTGGAAAGTAGAAGTAAATTCCTGTTTTTTTCTCTAGTGTTTAAATGAGACCTGAATTCTATGCTATTTAATGAATCCTGTGCTATGTGAGTTCTGTATTATAATTGCTATGTTACAGTAACTAGGGCCCAGGAACCACAACATCCGCCCCCGCTGAGTTCTTGACAACTGTTATCACTACTTTAAGCAGGTGAAGGAACTGTGAACAGACACACCCAGGCGTAATAATCCCAATGATCTCAACAAATCAAAACAGCCCCACAGAACGAACAAGGCTCCTATCTGCTGCCCACAGACCATTTACTTCTTTTACCAAAAATTCCCGAGAGGAAGAAAAGTGGTAAGCTAAGATCACAGCTGGGCTCTCCCCACTGCTGAGGTGGTTTGGGAGCCTCACTGCACAGGCAACTCGGTCCTTCCGGCCATTCAGCGGTATTCGTTCCCAGAAATAAGTGCATTTTTGTTCATGTAACAGTGACAGAATTATAAACTCTGAGCTGGAAGAACTTTAGAAACAAACGTGTCCAGCGGCTCCCAAAGAACGGACAGGTACTAGTCATAGGTGGAGAAGTTCACGGATTAAAGTCAAAATGAGAAAGTGAGATCAAGGTGAAATGTTCATAAAACCTCATCAGGATATGGAACTGCTCAGCAAGCCATACAGAAAAATCTAAATTTATTCAATTTAAAGGGCTGCCCTTAGATAAGAGGCGCTTTTGGTTTTACAAAAAGATGGTCATAATAAATAGTAGTTACTGCTTTGTTTTAAATGTCCCTGCTTAAAAACTCAAGAAACCCACCAATGAAAGTTTTAACTGAACCACAAGAGCCCATGGATGGAAACCACTGGCCATCAGCAGAAGCCCAAAGAGGTCAACCACTCTGCCCAGGATCCCACAGGCAGTTATTAGCAGAACTTGGACAAACCAAACTAGGTCTCCAGTGCTCCTGAAATTCTTTAGGAGAGTTACCTTCCCTGACGAACAAAACAACAAAAGGAAGAGCATTCAACTGGTAATCAATCTGGAGAGCTGGCTCTGACCTCAGGGCTTCTGTGGCGTTCACAACTCAGTTTACTCACAATAAAATAAAGGAATTAGGCCAAGATAATTTATAATTGTCTATTTCTACTCTGACGCTGCTCCTCCAAACTTCCCATTTGTGATGGGGACAAAATGGAAGGAGATAAGTGGAAGAGGGAATAAATGGAAGATGTTGGCTTGGGCTGGCAATGGCATGGTTTTTCCCGTAGAAACTATGATTAACAGATTCGTGGTACCCTAGCTGCAGAAATTAACACAAAAATGAATCAACTAAAAAAAAAAATCACATGTATTCTGTTTACCAGGGCCATAGACTTCAGAAAGAATGTTTTGGTATAAATAACCTTGAGGATAATTCCCAGAAAATTAAGATGTATGACTTGAAAAAAAAAATCCTGCAAGGTCTACTTCATCACTTTTTCATTCCCGTGTGTATAGCACCCTCACTTAACTATATTTTCTGTTTCAAAGCAGAAAGTCTTCAGTGTTAGCTCCACCACCAACTTCTTCCTGTACCTTCAATGTTTCAGGGTATCTGCCTTCAAAATGTGTAAACCTGTAATTAGCTTGTACTGATTCTTTGGCTTGTTTTTAACCCCCCTTATAGTGTGAAAACTGGTCCTGATTCACCTTCACAATTAATTTTAGTATCAAAAAAGCCCAAAGCCAGGAACTTAATGGTTGTGAAACTCAAGGAGAACATTCTACAGACTTGAAGCCTTTCAATCTCTGTTTATAAATAACAATTTGATCTACCAGATTATTGCTTGTCTTTTTCTTTCTTTCTCTCTCTCTTTCTTTCGCCATGTTTTATTCTGAAGTCTACATAAACCCTTGACTGAAAAAGATCTTTCTCTCTCTGAAAAAGTTACCACCTCTGACCAGTGAGTCAGCCGTAGAGGGCCAAGCAGACAGGCCTAGCCAGCCATGCAACCAATCGGCCCTATACATAAACTATTGGGTGACTCATGGCAGCTGGAATTCCAAACACACATGAGAATGTAGACATCCAACCTGAAATTCTGCCTTTCAAACCAGTTCTTATTTCATTAAAAAAAAAAAAAATTGGAAATTTCGTGTTCTTTATTTAGGGTAACAGGTTACCCTCCTTTGGGCCACATCCCATTTTATTCCTTCTCCCTTTACCGCTTGTTCTTCCCTCCTTTGCGTTGGAGTCCACAGGCAGCTGACCCCCTGCACTCCCCCAAGAGCATCAATGTTAGTACCTGCATAAAGTGAGACTCACTGGGAGGCTACGAAGCAAACAGACGGACCAGAGAGGATGCGTGCAGGCACTCCACCAGACATGTACCTGTCTTCTCCTTAGATGAACACTCCCAAGATGCCTACTTTCTACCAAGACTGTGTGCCCTCCAGTTTCAGTTTGCCATGATTTTTTAGAAAAAAGTAAACAGCATTAGAAACAATCATGAATTTACCAAGTCCTGATAAATGGCTCCTTTCTTTAATAAGCTGGTCCACTTTCTTTCTTGGGAACAGTGTCAACCTCATTAGTCTACACATTGCTAGAGTTCATTACTTTCCCTGTTTAAAACTGAGAAGAGGCGCTGCATATATCTCAACACCTTGTCATGCACAGCAAGCTCTCAAGAAACATTTAGTGCACTGAGACAAATACCCAGAAGCTAGGAGCATCATCACTTTTTTTTAGAATGACAAGAAAGCACAGAACTACCACGATATGTAAAAACAAAACCCTAATAGTCATGATCAAGGTCTTAGCAAATTAACATACACTTAGGGCCTGAGACGTCAAGGGTTGGAGTGAACTGCAAAATAATACTCAAAAATCCCCATAACCTTCCCTTCCAGTTAATTTAAAAATTAAAATTTATAACATTCATTTGTGATAAAACCTCTCCATAAAGTGGGTATAGAGGGAACATATCTCAACATAATAAAGGCCATATTGACAAACCCCACAGCTAACATTATACTCGATGGTGAAAAGCTAAAAGCATTTTGTCTAAGATCAGAAACAAGACAAGGATGCTACTCTTGCCACTTTTGTTTAACATAGTATTGGAAGTCCCAGCCACTGCAATTAGACAAGAAAAAGAAATAAAAGGAATCCAAATTGGAAAGGAAGAAGTAAAACTGTCACTGTTTGCAGATGACATGAAACTATACATAGAAAACCCTAAAGATGCTACTAGAAAACTACTAGAGCTCATCAATGAATTTAGTAAAGTTGCTGGATACAGAATTAACAATATACAGAAATCTGTTGGATTTCTATACACTAACAACAAACTATTAGAAAGAGAAATTTAGGAAACAATCCCATTTACCACTGCAGCCAAAAGAATGAAATACGTAGGAATAAACCTAACTAAGGACCTGTACTTGGAAAACTGTAAGACTCTGATGAAAAAAACTGAAGATGACACAGATGGAAAGATATAGCATGTTGAAGGATCAGAAGAACTAACATTGTTAAAATGGCCATACTGCCCAAGGCAATCTACAGATTCGATGCAATCCCTATCAAAACACCAACGGCATTTTCCACAGAACTAGAACAAATAGTTTCAAAATTTTTATGGAAACACCATAAAACTCCTAGAAGAAAACATAGGCAGAACACTCTGATATAAACTGCAGCAATATTTTTTTGGATCTGTCTCCAAAGGCAAAGGAAAGAAAAGCAAAAATAAACAGGCTTTTGCACAACAAAGGAAACCACTGACAAAGCAAAAAGACAACCTACTGAATGGGAGAAAGTATTTGTGAATGATATAACTGATAAGGGATTAATATCCAAAACATATAAATAGCTCATTCAACTCAATATCAAAAAAAAACACAACAGATTAAAAACTGGGCAGAAGACCTGAACAGACATTTTTCTAAAGATATACTACAGATGGCCAACAGGCACATGAAAAGATGCTCAGCATTGCTAATCATCAGGGAAATGCACATCAAAATCACTACGATATATCATCTCACACCTGCCAGAATGGCTATCATCAAAAGGACCACAAACAACAAATGTTGGTGAGGATGTCTATAAAAGGTAACCCTCGTATGCAGCTGGTGGGAATGTAAACTGGTCCAGCTGCTGTGGAAAACAGTATGGAGGTTCCTCAAAACTAAAACCATATGATCCAGTAATTCTACTTCTGGGTTTATATCCAAAAAGAAAACACTAATTTGAAAAGATACATGCACCTGCCCCTCCAATGTTCACAATAGCATTATTATAGCCAAGATATGGAAGTGACCTAAATTAAGTGTCCATCAACAGATGAATGGATAAAGAAGATGTGTATATATACACATATATACATATATATAATGTAATACTACTCAGTCATTAAAAAGAATGAAATTTTGCCATTTGTAACAACATGGGTGGAGTCGGAGGGTATTACGCTTAGTGAAGTAGGTCAGAGAAAGACAAATACTGTATGTTATCACTTATACGTGGGCAAAAAACACCAAAACAAATAAATGAATATAACAAAACACAGACTCACATATATAGAAAACAAACTAGTGGTTACCAGTGGGGAGAGGGAGAGGGCAGGGGAGAGACAGAGGCAGGGGATTAAGAGGTACAAACTACTATGTGTAAAGCAGATAAACAATAAGGATCTATTGTACAGCACAGAGTACAGAGCCAATATTTTATAATTTTAAATGGAGTATAATCTATAAATATTTTGAATCACAATGTTGTACACCTGACACTAATATATTGTAAATCAAAGACATCTCAGCCAAAAAAAAAAAGTAAAATTTATAAACCCAAATTAGACAAACATCAAATAGAGTTAAGGCATAATTTAACAAATTATTCTTGGCAACTTTATCAGTAATCATCTAGGGCTATGCTAATACAGTAGCAACTAGAAACATATGGCTATTGAACACTTTAAATGCACCTAGTCTAAATTGAGATGGGCTGAAATTAGTGTAAAATATACACTGGATCCCAAAGACTTATTATAAGAATAAGAACAGAACATATCCTGTTAAATACTCTTAAATTTTGATTACTTGTTAAGACAGTAACAGTAGACATTTACTGGGTTAAATAAAATATATTGTTAACATAATTTTCTACATTTCTTTTTTACTTTTTAATGTATTCTACTAGAAAATTACGTATGTGGCTTCATTATATTTCTACTGGACAGCCCTGATCTAGAGTCTATTTTGAGTTATAAAGTTATATTTACTTTAAAAATATTCAACACTAATAATATCCATTGCAAATCCATCATACTCACCTTTTGAATTTTGTACTTTTTCATGTAAGGTATAAATTGAAACAAAAATCCAGGTAAACAGAAGAAGAAATAAAGGAACTCATGAACTATGAGGGATCCCCATGTTGCAATCTGGAACTTTGTGTAATTATTCAACATGTAGTTCCAAGCATTTTTAAATGGTTCCTGCAGAGGATTCTCAGGTAAAAGTGAGTCTACATACTCCACAGCCAAGGATGCTGAACTAAAGATGTTGACACTTTCATTCGTCGCCATTTTTCAAAGCTCTGCAGACAGCCTTATAACTCTGTAAATACAAATAAATAAGTAATAAGCAAGCTAGATAATGAAATTCCAAGAAAACAGGTTTTAAAATCCTTCTGATTAATTTTTAAAATAAGAATTACTAAAGGAGCACCAATCTCACAGGTCCTAAACATATGATTAAAAACACAAGTCTACAGTGTGTCCTCACCACCTCCATTTGTAGATACGATTTAAAAGCCACATGCTAACTTTCAAGAGCAGGATCTAAAGAACAATAGTGCGTAAGGCGTTTCAACTCATCTTTAAAGAGACTTTTCAGCACGGTCTCCAAGGAAAAATTTGTAATTTCAGAGTTGGGTTTAGAAGTGTCACTTAAAACCAAAAGAATCTATAAAGAAAGTCTGCCAAATGTGACTACATACAAATTAAATACTTATAACTGGAGAATAAAAAGACAATTATACATAAAGTCAAAGATCAAATGACAAACTGGAATAAATATTTCCAAGGATTATGACAAAGGGCTACTTTGAACGTGTGCTTTAGAAAAAGCCTAAGAATCTGGCAGAAAAACGACAAAAGACCATTCACGAAGCTTCACAGAAAAAATAAACACAAATGCTCACTAAGCAAATAAACAGTTCAGTTTTGCTCACATAGGAAATGCATACTAAAATAGAATCTTTACGTTTCATAGTGCCCAGCACCCAGTCACAATATGGGGAAACAGGCGCCACTGTACGCTGTTGATGGGAGGATCAGCCTATCTTTGAGGAAAAATTCAGTATTTATTACAATTCAAAATGAATACACTTTTTGACCCAATAATTTTCTCACTAAGACTGAAGGAAGCATTGCTTATAATAGCAAAAACAAAGAGAAAATAGAAAAACATGTTAAGTCCATCAACAAGAAACAAATTAAATTGTCAGGTCCTTCCAAAGACACACAGCCGCTTGAAAGGAGGAAGACCTACATGTTCTATGTACAAAGATGTCTAAGATATGGTATAAAGCGAAACAGCAAGTTGCAGAATGTACAGCAAGAGCCCCACTTACGTCTCTGTGAAAAGGCTGTATGTTTCGTCTATGCACTTTTATGCATATGTGCATACTACACACACATATAGAAAATGTACAGAAAATGCATGTGCATACACGGTGGGGGAATTGTGGAAAGGAGAAAAATTTTCCTTTCCATTCTATACCTTCTTACATTTTTTTCTATGAGCATGTTTTACTTATATGATAAATAGCTTAAATAGGTCAGCAAATTAAAAAGGAGAAACTTATGAAGAATATCTCTTTCCTAAAAAATATTCACTGCTAGACAATGAAGCAAGGCCCTCAACATTCTAAAGGAACCGGATTTCCACCCCAGAATTCGCTATCCAGACAAATTATTCAGCAGGTGGGTGAGTGGTATTTTTCAGCCACGCAGTCTCCAAAAGTTACCACTCCAAAGTCTTTCTCAGGAAGCTACTAGAAGTTGTTCACCGCTAAAACCAAGAAAGAGGGACACAGAAAACAGGAGATCCAACCAAAAGCCAAAATAATCTCCTGGAGGATAATGGCGGGAGACTGCAGTCAGTCTGGACAAAAGCAGTGCCCTTTGCTGCTATACCATGTAGTTCCCCTGATCGTGTGCTTTTAGGAAAGCAAGAGAGTAAACCAAAGAAGAGAACACCTTGAGATCCAGGACACATGGACCACCCCACCCCTGCCAACTCAAGAGAAAAGCAAAGGAAATTTTAAGGAAGACAGTGAAAGAAAGTGCCAGGATGACAACTGGATGGAAGGCCTAGAGAAGAGCAAATTCAGACTGGAGAAAAATGAAGATCTCCCAGAGGGACAACTCCAGGGAAAAATTGGAAAGGACAGATTATCTCCTATGATTGACCTTATAGAAAAGTGTACCATGGGAAGAATATGCAATAGGTGTAAAGAAAGTTAAGCAAATGAAAATAATAAGGCAATTATTAACTTTGGAGAAAAACAAAAGCAAAAAAAAAAGAAAGAAAAAATAACATGCATTTTAATGTTTAACTGTGAATAATTTTTACATAGGCATAATAACATAGTTTCTGAATGCTGTTTTAAGAAAAAATTGTAAACTAACCTTACCTTAAGATGGAAGGAGGGAAGGAGAGAGGATATTGGTGTAAGAGCACTAAACCTCATCTATCATGATAAGAAAACAGTTGCATAAATGTTTACAAATATTATATCCTCTTGTTGAATTGAACCCTTTGTCATTATATAACACCCTTTTGTCTCTTATTACAAACTTTGTTTTAAAGTTGATTTTTGGTAGGGTGGGTATAGCTTGGTTGTACAGTACATGCTTAGCATGCACCAGGTCCTGGGTTCAACCCACAATACTGCCATTAAAAAACAAAACCAAAAAACTAACTAAATAAATAAAAAGTCAATTTTGTCTGACATTAAAAAAAATTCACTGCTGTTCCTAATTTATGAACTATGATGGATCCCTCTAAGACCAAATATATTAAGCCTCAGAAGCACGCTTAACAATGCTTAAAACACCCCCTCCCCTCTCCCGCTCCCCAAATCGACCTCTTATCTTAGATGCTGGAAGCTCAGCCAGCTTCCTCAGGACTCTGAACTCACTTTGCATCGTTACTCGAGTCCCACTCATTCTCAAATGACTTACATCAGGGACTATCGTGTCACAGCCTGGGCTCACTCACCATCTCGTCTAAGTCCACCTGCTCCTGTGCCCTCATCCTGCCTCATCAAGAACTTGTCCCTCACTCACCCTTTCGTCTGTCCCTCTTCACCAAGCCCACCCCCTGAAGTTGAAAAACATCCTCAAGTCTTCCTCTCTTGAGAAGGTTTCCTGACTTCTCCCACCTCTCCCCCAAGCCACCGTCCCATTTCTTTTCCTCTGAACCAACCAACTCTGGTCTCAAGCCTCCGACTGCTTAATTCTCACCTATACAACTCACTCAACTACAGCTGACCTTTGATGGCACAGGTTTGAAATGTGCAGGTCCACTTACACTCAGTTTTTTTTTCAATAACTATATTGGAAAATTTTTTGAAGATTTGCAACAGTGAAAAAACAAATGAACCATGGAGCCTAGAAATAACCAAAAAAAGAAAAGAAAAAGGTATGTCACAAATGTATCAATACATGTAGATACTAGTTTATTCCCACCTAGGCACAAAGCAAGTGATATTTAATATAAAATTAACGTGCTATATTTCCTCACTGTTCTATAACTTTGCTTTCAAAGAATTACATTACCATACAGAATGCCTCTCTCTCTTCTACCTGGAGAAACTGTACCAGCCTACCATCTCAGGTAAACGGTTTTTTAAAAGGTAGTGTCTCCAATACTGCATTATGAATATAACTAAAATTATGCTGTAAAATTTTATAATGGTCATTCATTAGTTATAGGCTGGGCTACCGTGAAGCAATCGTATCGATTACACCAGGAGACCACAAAGCAATCGCACTGCGGCTTCTTTGTTATCAAAGCATGAATCCTTATACCTGCAAATAAATCTGAATGTTTTCCACATTATCTTTTCAGTTTTGATGTGTGGTGTTAGTAATCTGTGTGACACCTATAGTGTTTTGTATCTTATAAAGACAATGTCCATGTAGGTACTGACAGACCACTCATCTTGTAAACAGACGATGTAAACTTAACAGTATTAATAAATACAGTACAGCAAAGAGTAACTGTATTTTCTCTTCCTTATTTTTTTAACATTTTGTTTTCTCAACTGTATATATTATTGGTAAGGCTTCGATCAACAAGGCTATTCGTAGTTCAGTTTTGGAGGAGTTAAAGTTATGTATGGATTCTCAACTTCCCAGGGGGTTGGCATCCCTGAGTTGTTCAAGGGTCAACTGTATTTGCAGTCTGGCTCCCCACTCACACCAAAACTCCTTCAATCTCCTAAATTACAAGATAAAAATTGTTCCAATCCTCATTTTTCATGAGGTCATTCCCAAATCTGACAATGCTGAACCAACACCACTGACTAGCTATGTGATCTTGAGCAAGTTAAGTAACTTCTCTGAGCCTCAGTCTTATTATCTTTAAAATGTAAAGAGTAACAATAATAACTAGATGATGGAATCTTTTCACCACGCATGTGTGTATCCCATCACCACAATGCACACTTCAAATATCTTACAATTTTATTTGTCAACTATACCTCAATAAAGCTGAAAAATAAGGAATAATAAACATAAAAGTATGGTTCTTCTAATGGGTCTAAGAACTAATGCATGTGAAGCACTTACCACAGGACCTGACACACAGTAGCTACAAGAAGCGAACAATTATGAAGCATTATTTACATGCCACTGTGTTCTAGGGTGTTACATGCTCTGTGCATATTAAATACTTTAATCCTTACCACACTTTTCAAGGTGGGCAATTTTATTATCCCCATTTTACAAATGAAAAACTCAGGTGTAGAAAGATTAAGTAACTTTCTCGAGACAAAAACGCTAAGTGAAGGAGCCTGTATGCTCATCCATCGTGCTATCCTGTGATCCTAAATAACAAAGCACAAATAAATATTACAGTAAGAGTATTCCACACAGGCTGTCTTCATTTTCACACTGCCCATCTGTTCTCCAGCCATCACAACCTGTTTCCTATTCTAATCAATGCACTGAATTTACTCTTAATAAGTAAAATCACTAAGGGTCTCCTAGCTGCCAGATCCAACAAACATTTTTGGAGTTTTTTTTCAGCCAGTCTGTAAGATCTGATACTTCTCTCCTTGAAATACCCTCCTTTCCTGATTCTTAGGATTCATATGTATTGACTCTGATTCAATGTGTGCTACTATGAGCAGCCACTGTGCTAGCTGCTGACCTCACCCTGAGTTCAAAACCTAGTGAGGAACACAAAGAAGTAACCAGACTGTCATAAAATTTGTGATAAGAACAATAAAGAGGTGGAAATATCAAGTGCTAGAACAGAGAGTTCTAGGGAAGAGTTCTAGAGAAAGACGCACCTAAAATCAAACCTGGAGCACAGAGGGGAGGTGACCAGATTAAAAGAGTAAAGTAGGGCTGGACAGGGGAACAGGGCATGTTTTGAGTAGAGACATCAGATCCAAAGACTCAAACAGGAGATGAGAAAGGATACAGCACTTTCTGATTTACTATGTCTGTGGTACAGCTTCTGAGAAAGGAAGGCTCGAGAATTGAGGCTGGAGAGCATGTCCCAGGCATCCTTTTTTAATCCCTTTCTAACTATTCCAGATTACCTGGGGTTACCTTATCTTTTCCCAGTTTTAAGACTACGGCGATATCTACAATCTCTCTAGGTCTCTCTCCTAAACTCCAGGTACTGGTTTTCCAAAAGTAATTTCTGCTTCGACAGTTCACAGGCACGTCCAGTTCAACACGTCCAAAAGTTCTGCCACTGCTCCCTGCAACCCTGCTGAAAAAACTGAACTGGCCACACCACCTGTTTAGTCATCTCGGAAGTTCTTGATCTCTGTCTCTGCTGCCTGAGTTAAAAGTCTTCAAACACTTTCCCGATTTAGAAATAACTGATTTAATTAACATTCAGACCCAAGGGAGGGAACCCCAGGGAGGGAAATGGATACACTTCTGCCAGCTGAACAAGAGCAAACAATCGGAATTAAAGAGGAGAGGGGAGGGGAAATAAAGACTGAATTTTCCTTTCCTTTTCTCAGCCTTACACAACCAGACTCACTGGAGGCCTGCTACATGCTCGGACAAAAGAAATGTAGTCGTTTGTGGATTCCCCAAGAAACTTATAGTTTAGCTTTCTGAGCGCGCCAGCAGTGTCCGCCCTTTGCCGAGCCCGGATCGCACCTCCAACCGTGCTCTTCTTAAACCTCCCTTTACTAGGACACGAAGCCAGCAACCCGCTCAACAGCAGACAGGGCTCGCCCCTTCTCCAGACCTCAGGGTTTCAGGTAGCGCCTTCCCACGGATAAGGGCCTAGGCCTCTGCTGTCCTCCTCGCTCACCTTCTCTCTCCCACCCTCCGTATTCCTACACAATGGGCTCTGACCATCCTATGCTTCGGCCGTCTTTGCCCACGAAACATTGTCCCTTGCCAATACGGTTCTCAGCTCAACTCCTATTCATCCTGCAGTACCCTCCTCGGATGCCCTTCCCCACCGCACGCCCCGCCGCGCATACAAACAAATCTTCCTTTTTCTTTTTGTAGAACTCTGGTCACTCTGCCACCCTGTGTTGTGACCACTGTTCCCGGACGGCTGAGGGCCGTGCCCTGTTCCGTCACTGAGGGATTTCACCCATTTCCACCCGCACACGCGCCCGCGGCCAGACCCTCTATCCTGACTTCCATCCAGACCTCCACCCGCGGGTGCTAGCCGCGCCCCCTCTATCCGGGCCCCTCACCTAGACGCCGCACGGTCTGCCGCCACTGCCGCCGCCTCCGCCGCCGCCGCCGCCTCGCGAGCTCGGCTAGGCTCTAGCCGCTCCAGGGGTAGCCAGTTCCTCCCGCCGTTATTGGCTTGTGAGTGCCCTGCCCCGCCTTCCCGGCGCTGTGATTGGTCCGTGCGGCTGACGGCGTCGTGTGACTCAAGAGAACGGAGCACTGGCTGCGAGGCCATTGGCTGCGCGGATGGAGTGAGGATCGTGAGAGCTAGGCGTCCGGCCAGTAGCAGCGCCGAGGCGCCTATGGGCGGGAGCGCGCGGCCTGCAGAGGAGGACGGACGTGAGACCGCGAGGTGTCGCCTAGCAACCTCGGCTCCGCCCCCAGGCTCCTGCGCGATCCGGGATGCTGTGGAGCGTGGGTTCTTCGGTCGCCACGCTCGCTGTGTTCACAGATCACCCTTCCTGCTGGCGCGCCCCGGGTTTAGACCACCCTCTTTCCGGTCTGCAGCCCTAGTACCTCTTGATAACCTCTACCTGTACATGGGACTTGGGGAACTTCAAATGCAGCCCGTCTCCTCTTGCGGACGGGAAGCCGAGGCTCCGGGTTAGGAGAGCCTGGACGCGGCAGCACACTTGCAGCTGGGCTCGGCCGCCTCCCGCCCTGGAGTGTGCACGGATGGGAGTCACATACGAATTTAAGCTTTCGCTTAAGAGGGTACCACTCGGTCTAGTTGAAGGCACTTTATATATACAGGATGCTGTCGTTTCTCAGGGCTGTGCTAAGACTGGCTCTCCTGCCTGCAATAAGGGGCCAGCAGCTCCTCCCTCACCCATCGATTCAGGTACCCTCTGCTTTAGGAAGCCCCTGCTTTAAGGATGTGTCTCGTAAGGTCCAGTGACCTCTACCCATTCGTCTGTCCCATTTGTTTGACACCCACTTTCTTTATAAAGTATCATGACAGGAAAGCCACTCCTTTGCTTGGCCAGCCTGGCTCTAGACACCCGCCCATACTGGCTGGGGTCCTGGATGTGACTGTGCCGCAGCCCACTTTTCCCTCTGCCCAAACCTGCTGCCCTCCGTCAAGCAGTGTTAAGAGCTTGCACTACGGGGTCAGACCTGCCAGGCTTTGTCACTCAGCAGTTTGCTCTTAGATAACTTACTTCTCTAAGTTTTATCTAGGACCTCTGTAAAACAGGTATTATAATGAAGTTTGTTGTGACAATAATATGATCGTGTATGTGCCCTTTGCACGGTGTCTGAAATACAGGAAGTGCTCAATAATACTACGTTGATTATTCTGACGTAGAATCCTACCACAGTAGATACATTTTTTATACCAGAGCAGGTGTATGTATGTGAAGGGGTCAAATTATTTAAAATCTCAAAGATTTAGAGCTGAGAGGAAATAGATATGGCTGCAAAACTACAGAAATAAGCTCAACTCACTTATTTCCTTACAATGAAGAAATGGTTCAGTGAACTGCAACAATAGTGGTAATTTACAGAGGGTCTTCTGTATTTCAAGCACACTAACATACATCATTCTGTTCAAACTCCTCAATAACCTTGCAAGTGACAGAGACACTACTGTTGCCATTTTAGAGAAGACAAAGTAAGGGTCAAAGATGAAAAAAATGTGTTTAAAGTCATAGCTAGCAATTGACAGAGGAGGAGGCAAACTCAAGAGCCATCTGATTCATAGATTGAACTGCTTTTCCCCTTGGAGTCCTGAAAGCCAGAAACTTGATTCAAAGTGTGATTCCATTTTCCCACGTAGCCCCCTCTCCAAAATGAGACACTGGCAGCCAGACAAGTCAGTAGGAGGCAATTTGCTCAAGTCCACACTTGAAAGAAAAGGCAGGCTTATTAGCACATCGCTGTGTTATGTTATTCTACCCTTATGCTAATAAAAGTCTCATAACTCATCAGCAGCTGAGATTATAAATACCAGGGTCCTCATGCTGTCTTATAAGGGGTGATAATTATAAAAAAACAGGAATCATCTGCCAGAGTCCATAAGGAACAAGAGGGGAACTGAAAGTAGACACACCATCCACCTTAACTCCATCTCTGCTTTCAATCAAGAAGTTGCAGAGCCAAGTGAGGCAGGCAGCAGAGTTGCTTCACAGTACACACAGATTTAGCCTTGAACTTTGTTCACACTGCATGCTGTGTCCCTGACAGGATTTCTAAGACTTCTGACCTCTCTATTTTTGTACAATAATAGAACAAACCAGGAACACTTTTATATGCCTGAAAGTGTGTATTCGGAGGGTATATATTCAAAGCCTCTGAAATCTCAGTTATGAATCTAGCTACTGACAAACCCTGGCAAGCTGTTTTATGGTACAGCGGTCAAATCTTCAAAGAAAGAAAAGACAAAGAGGTATCCGATGTGCTAAGTATTTAAGACTTGGTTACTCTAAGAGATTGTATTTTAAGAAAGTCTTCAAAAAATTTTAGATAAATCTTTAATTGACAGATTCATGGAGAATTTCATGGAACATTAGTATTTAAAAGTGATTAGGAAAAGTAATGATACATTTTTCTTGGTGCCACTGTCAGAAGCAGCTAGCAGTGCTCCAAGTTTATTAGATCTTCAACATGTTTGCTGAGAATGGGTGTACCTGGAGCCACGCTAATGCAGAAATTCATGCTTTCATACGGTGAACACAGGCTTTTTCTTTTTGATTAAATTCTTTATATTTCCACTTATAATGGAATTATATATATATATATGGCATTAAATATATTCTATGTTTAAATGTGAATACACTAGCTAAACAGAATTTTGCTACAGGTATAATTCTTTCCTCTTGATTATCGACTATTCTGGCAACAGCTCACGCCTAGCTGTTAAATTCCTGAGGACCAGCCACCACATCCCCTCACCCCTCTCATGTCCAGCCCCTCAGCTGGCCACCTCACCCCTATTTCCTTAATTCTTTTTATTTGGTATCAAAACGGTAATTTATTTCTCAGTTGCTTTACAGTAGGTATTTCCACTTTGACTTTCCTTTTGGCCCATGCTAGTTGTTTTATTTTGTGTCCTGCCCATATCAGGGATAGAAGAACACAATAACTTTAAATTTCACCAGTCCTTGGGAGACTTCTGCCTTGATGTTGAGGTAGCTGCTTCTTGGAAAACAGTTTTCAGTGCCTTCAGTTACTGATTTAACAGACTTGCCTTGTAGGTTACTTGAGCAACAAATTCAAAATATTGATTTATGAAGTTAGCAAATGCAAATTTTATAAAAGAACACAAAAAGTGAGCAGGCAACTAAATAGATAAAAATCAAGGACAACGTGAAACAAATAATATACAAACTTTTATTCAAAGTTAATTCAAGAAAGACATGTTTTGGTCATTTTTAAAGTGAGATTAACTGAACATCTCAGAAAAACTGTATCTGATCAACGCACATAGCTACTGACAGAAAGTTCTCTCTTCTGTTAATAGCAGCTAAATTTATACACACAGAAAAAATTCTTAAGACCATGCAAATTCAGTTGAATTCCATACATTCATTGTATTCATCAAAAACCTGCAGTAATGTTCATGCCGAAGTGTTACTTTAAGAAAAAAATTAAAAATACACACCAAAACATGACCAAGATTAAACCAAAGAAAATAATAAATAAGCATAATTTATATTTTAAAAAAGTTTGGCATCACACATGTATTCAAGTGTGTCACACCGTGTTCATTCCTCAGAAGTGGCATTTTAAAGTGTTAAGCATTGTTAAATATCAAAAAATACAACTCTGTTTTACAATGTAGTACTGGCATAATTCAAAGTACTGTGCCAATTATAAATAGTATAATCAAGTTTCAAACATCTTTTCAAACATATTTAAAGGAAAGCATATAGACACACATTTATATGCACACAAATTATACTCATGTAATCAAACATTTTATAAAAGCAAACAGTTTTATCCCTCAATTAGTTTGTATACGTACATAAGATTTTAATACCTGTTCAAAGATTTTCAGTTCTTGTGTATATAGATTTTCAAGAGAAGGAATAAAGAGGAAATTTAGTTTTACAAGAACACATATTACTTTATCCCCCTTCAAAAGATAATCCATAGTCATTCAAGGTGGATTAACTAGTCTTTATGAAAGCAACTGTTGTCCAAAGACTGCAGAACAATCCTGCAGTCCAAGTTTCTTATTAAAATTCAGTCAGCTGCTGCTCATTGCAGAGAAAGCCTACGCGGTGCATCTACCAAAAATAATCTTCAGTATCTGAGGCCTATAAAGGCAGATGATCTTACCTTCTGCGGAGACTCACAGTGCAGCTACAAGTGGAGAAGTGCTCGACTCTCAGTCACTTCAGAAGTACTTGTTGAAGCCTGCTTCTCATGTGTAAATATGCCGAAAATGTCCTTCGGGCTCATAATGGTTTATCAATAACTGTGACTCCTGAACAAAGAAATGAAGAAATAAGACAGAAGTCACAGGAAGCATTCTGTATCTCTGAGAAAATACGGAATTTTTTATTCTATTACTTAAGTAACAGGGGCTGAACAGATCATGATGTTTCAAAATCTCTTTCTTTTGCCCTACTATCATTTTCATCTAAACGACAATGAAATCTTTGTTTAAAAATCATGGCCCAAAACTACATCGGACTATTTGAACTAGTCTCTTGTTCTTCACAGTTACAATTAAGGGAAAACAATTTCACTCAGGAAATACTAAAATCTACCTAATACTCAAAGGGGTACAAAGAAACTTTTGAGAATGATGAATATTTTCATTATGTTGATTGTGGTGGTGGTTTCATGGTTATGTACATATGTCAAAACTAATAAAACTGTTCACTTTAAATATATGCTACTTATTCTGTGTCAATTATATCTCAATGAAGCTGTTTTAAAAAATTCACATAATTTTTAGAAATGCTATTCTGGGATCCTACTGTATATATTCTACAAATGCTGTTTTGGATGATACATAAAGAACAGTGATGGCTAATTAGTATAAACTTCTTTTTTCTCCACTGTTGGATCAATATTAGAATGTCACTGAAACATTCTAATATTAAAGCAATATAAATATGTACCATGAGAATAATGAATAAGCAACTTACAATTTTAAAGACTCAGCGTTGTATTTATTAGGAGTATTATCATTTCTCTTACTAAAAGAATGGACCAAAATGGTATTTTATAATTCAATCCGTGCTGTGCTTAAGGAAGAAAAGGACTCTGCAGCCTCACTGTAATACTAACACATGGAG
Source organism: Vicugna pacos (assembly GCF_048564905.1). Classification (NCBI taxonomy): domain Eukaryota; kingdom Metazoa; phylum Chordata; class Mammalia; order Artiodactyla; family Camelidae; genus Vicugna; species Vicugna pacos. The sequence goes on along the minus strand of NC_132988.1, from coordinate 9,910,585 downwards.
CCCATCCGGGACAGACGTTGTAGGGGTCGTATCTTATGGATGTCAGAGTAATTAAAGGCTTGCCACATAGTGAATTCCACACCACTGCATACAGATGTTAGTTCAGCCATATTACATTTTATGATGATTCTACACTGGGAAGATTTGTGAGTTTGAACACAAATGACTGCACAATGACAGAAGAATACTTGTGTTTTATTTCAGGATACACATATCCTATACTAATTAATTTGAGAATGAGAAATAAAATATACTTTGAGAAAAGACTCTTTCCTGACATAAAATGCTCTTCATGTAAAAACTATAATGATGTAATCTTTTTGTGTTACAATAGAAGACTGTGAGAAAACTGAAGATTATTACCTGCGTAACTTCTCCCTGTGCTCATACAAGATGACACAACTGTCCATTTATCAGTCGTTGGGTTATAATATTCTACCGATGCCAAGTTACAGGAACCATCATCCCCTCCAACGACATATAACAGACCATTTACTGCACAAACTCCTTTAAAAAATTACAGAGAGAGAATAATTATTTTAAAAATTTGGATGAATACAAATATCTCTGTAAGTGTCTGATGAGTGATCAGGAGACACTTACTTCCTTGGAAGAGGCAAGAAGAGAAGATGGGGAGCCCAGAAAGAATTCCTCAATAAAAACCTACTGTAAGGTCCTACCCATGTCACTTACGCCATAGTTGCTTTATATACGCATTATTTCATTTAACCTTCACAGTAACCTTACTTTACAGGTTAGAAACTGTTTTACTTTCTACTTTATTAAAAAAAAAAAAGAAAATTAAAAGTCAAAGAAGTAGAAACTCATCCAAAGTCAGCTTCTAAGGGAATGCTAAGGAAATATATATATATATATATATATATATATATTTTTTTTTTTACCTTCTACTAGATATATAAAAATGATTCTAAATTTTAATCAAACTGACTGATTATCTATTTTAGCTCCTTTAAGAGGGGAGAACAGTATTATTTATTTCATTATTAATAGAAAAACATGCGGGGGCTGGCAAAAATTAAAAACATCTAGAAAAGTATAAAAAAAAAAGACTACCGCTAGTCCTGTATCACTCAGAATCCTGATCACTGAAATTCTGATCTCTATTCTTGCAGGACGCATATATACTCAGACACTCCTTTTTTTAAACCCCAGAGTAGCTCACAGTACACATGTTACACATGCTACTTTTTACTCACTCCCACTACATACCTTGGACATTTCCCCAAGTTAATAAATACAAATCTACATAATTTTTAATGCCTGGATAGTATTCCATTCATGATAATACCATAATTTATTTGTCTTTTACTGATGGGTTTCAAGTTAGTTTCAGTTTTTTTGCTCTCATCAATGATGTTGCAATGAACAAAGATCCCTCTTACACACATTTTTGCATACTTGTGCAACAGTTTTCTTAATGTAAATTTTACAAAGGAAACTGCTGACTGAAAAGATAAACACCTTTTAACAGCTCTTTATTTCAATTTATTTTTTAAAACACATATTTAATAATTTTAAACAAGATTCAGAGCTTTTTACGAACTAGAATTAAACAAAACATCCAGAAGGATGCTGCCTGCACAGTGGTCCCTGGAGTTCTGTAGACAGTTTTGCTAACACAATTAACAGCTGCAGATTTCTAACATAAAACAATGAGCCCAATCTCTATACAGCATTTAAAGTGCACCAGCAACAGTGGCTTCTATGCAAACAGAGCAGATCTTCTCTCCTCAAACTCAAATGTGTTACTATTCTAGCCTCTTGACAGGAAGCAAACTCGTATCATTTAAAGGTAATTCAAGCACCCGAAAAGCAAGAGTGGGATGACAATAGCTCTACATACACAAATTATCTCCTTATTCTGCTGGCTGGAAGAAGTGAGCTAATTTTGATTTGAAAACAGTAAAACAAGGGTAGAGAAAAAATAAAATTAGAATAATCTATAAGAAAGTAATAATGAAAGTTCAAACTGCAACTAAATTCCCTAATCCAGGATGCACATACCCATACGCTTTTCTAAATTCACATGTGCTGGAGACAAGCACTTATTTGACTTAGGGACCAGATGTGTGGGTTTTTCCATGGTTCTGGACTATCCATAGCTGAGGGGGTTTTAGTACTTCATCAAGCACAGCTGACTGTGTGAGATGGAAGGTCTAGTAGGATGAACTATATATTCTGTTCTGCTGTGGGAGTTTTGCAGTCCTGCATACTTAGTCTCCCTTAGTGATCACACTGAACTTAAAGAGAAATTAAGGAGAGTGTTTCTGGGGGAATAGAGGGTGCATCCTCCAACACCATCCAATGGTGCACAGTGAGTTTGAGAATCACCAGGAATTTATTTTGGATTATGAGAACTGGCATGAAGATAACGGTGTTTTCAGGAAGACTAGCATTTCCCAAAATCAGTACCTAGCTATCCTGAATCTATTTTCCATTTCTATTTCCCTTCCATAGATCTTCTTTTTAAGCAGTTAGTTCCCTAATCTTGAAGACCTCAGCTTTCTTAAAATTACTGTTGTTGTTTTAGCTTTTCCATTTTCTAGAAATCCTTAACTGTATTAAATTGGAGTTACCTTCTTCAGGCTTCCCCTCCAGATTCAGATTAACAACCAGCTTCTTAATCTGGTATAAATATTTACTCAACTAGACTAAATGCCTTGAGAACTGGGCTCCAGAACATGCTACCTGGTAGGGACTCAAAAAGGTTTGTGCTGAGAATGGATGAATTCAAGTATCAAATAAAGAGGGTTCCTCCTCTAATTTAGTCTCTATGATCATTACCAAAAAGCAGCCTCTAACAGAAGTTATAAGTTAACTGAAGGATCTCATCAATGTGCTATGCTGCAGACACTAAGCTAGGCATTCACTATATAAGATTATTACGAAAGTTTTTGCCTTTAAAGAGCAAGTCTATTAGGGAAACTCAGATCAGTAAAAGAACAATGGAAACACACAGTGATACTAGTAAAACTTTAAATAGAATTCAACATAAATTTCACAATCATAAACTAGACAAATACCTGCATTTCTCCTGCACATGTTCATATCTGCAACCTGTCTCCATGAGTTGGTGGCAGGATCATACACTTCGACACTTTTTCGTACTAGAGGGCCATCATGACCCCCTACAGCATACAATAAGTTGTTTAACACACCAACACCTGTAAAACACAAAGTAGTAAAGGGGACAAGAAATTTATAACATATTAGGGTTTATTCAAATGACTTTCAAATAAAACTTCCAAATTGATTATTCATAGTAAGTCAATATTCAAGTGTAAAACCTAAGAAATGAAAATGAATAGAATTCCAAATAAGAATCTCAATAAGAACTACTGTTCTAAAAAAGAAGCATGTCAAACAGAATAAAAATAAAATGCAGCTGAAAACAGAGGGGAGAGTCCTTTAACATAACCCTTCTGAAAACAACTTTCATGATAAAAGCAAACAAGTATTAAAGCAGAAAATGTGTAAGAAATGGCTCCCAAAAGAGCTGATTATTAAGCAAGTTCCCCAATAACTACTAGAAACAAAAAAGTAAACGCAATGCCAAACAATATAAATAATGAAATGAAACAGGAAAGAGGTCTTTAACACGGCACTTCAGAAATTTTACGAAGTGAAATTTAAGTGCAGCAGTCTACTGCTCTACACGCATAATTCAAGACATTTTAACAGTGTCACTAGAATTAGGACACATTTTCCGAAAACATAAAAAGATGCCGATAAATCACTGTTTAATTGTCTTCCATCATCTCCGTGCTCCAGGCGCTGCCCGCGGTCCCACTCACCGGCCCCGCTGCGCCGGGTGCTCATCTCCGCGATGTAGGTCCACTCGTTGGCCGCGGCGCTGTAGCACTCCACCGTGCTGAGACACTGTCGCGACGCGCCATCGTAGCCCCCGACGGCGTACAGCAGGCCTAGCCACGGAACCACAAAGACAGTCAGGTTCATAAAAAGCTGGTTTTTGCAAATCAGAAAAGAATATATTTTTCCTTTATGGTAGCAGAGTTTCCCTTTAAAGCATTACTGGTTTTTACAAACTACTAAAATCTTATCTAATGGTGAGAGGTGGAGTTATCCAGTCACATTAGGAAGATCTGTGGGACATATACGGTGATACTAATTTAACATGTTCATCTGACTGACAGAACAGAAAGGACACTCATTATGCCTTTGGGTAACACTATTTGGTAATGGCACAACATCCTGGAAAACCAAATTAAATATCAAAGTTACCTCAGTAAATTGAAAAAAAAGTTAAATCAAGAATTAGCACCAGTATACCATGAAATATTATTTGGCAACAAAAAGAAATGAGGTACTGGTAAATGCTACAGCATGAATGAACCTTGAAAACATTACGCCAAGTCAAAAAAGCCAGTCACAAAGGACCATATACTGTATGATTTCATTAATATGAAATGTCCGTCAGTGGAAAATTTATACAGAGATAGAAAGTAGAGTAGTGTTTGTTGAGGGCTGGGAGGAAGGGGGTGACAGTCAAGGCAGTTGGGCTGCTTTTTGGGGTAATAAAAATGATTTAACATGAATTGCGTACATGTACACTGGACTGTACACTTTAAACAAGTGAATGATATGGTATGTGGAGTCTATCTCAATAAAGCTGCTAAAAAAAGTCAATGCAGAGGATTATACCCACGTTGGGGAGGGGAGTGGGAACACAAAGTTATTCAAGCAATTAAAAAAAAAATCACACTAAAAAATCATACTTACAGCCTTTCTTAAGGGGGGGACAAGGTAGGATATAAATAAAGAACTGTGGCAACCCATCCCTTAAATGTTAAACAGCCGTTCTCCAAATGTAAAATTTCATATTCTTGTCATCCGGTTTGTTCCCCAAATCACAGTATTAAGAGGAGTTAGTTTTATGTAGGTTACGGGGAAGGGGGAAAGAGAGGCCAGAGGGTGGGCTGCCTTATATAGGTTAGTATACAGACGAGCCGATTTCAAAAAAAGGATAACGAATATTTTACAATAACCACTACTTTCTCTCTTTAAATGATCACTTGCTTGCCCATTTAGAAAGCTGGTGTCCAGGTGACCGGGAAGAACCACTCCTAACAACCAGGAGGCCAGCCGTACCTCCAACAACACCGACGCCCACACTGCTCCTCCTCGTGTTCATCGGGGCCACGTGGAACCACTCGTTAGACTTGATGTTGTACGCCTCCACGGAGGACAGACCTGCAGGGAACACGGCACAGAGGGCTTCACCTCCTCCTCGGGTTCCTTATATATTCAGCCACATTAAATTGGGCTAAAATCCAATCGCATGATAAACAGGAATGGCTTCTCTTCCAGAGAGTTCCTACCCAAGCTACTGACATTTATTGGCTTTTTAAAGTTCAGAAGATATCTGATACTGAAGCATGGGGAGAAAAGTTACATACTCAGCACTCTCACGTCATTTAAAGGAATTCTGGATAGAAAATTTAAACTTGTCTTTAAAATACATGTTAAAATACTCTAATGTGTCCTAACTTGCCAGGACTTGTTCCATAAATGTGACTGCTACGTTAACTCTAACAGCAATGTTGAAAGGATGAAAGGAAATTGCCTGTACTCCCGTCAAAGCCTCCCACAGCATATAACAGTCCATTCAATACAGCAGCCCCCAGAGTGCTTCTCCGGTCCCGCATGTTAGCAACGCTGGTCCACTGATCTTTCACGGGGTCGTACGAATCCACAGTGCGGACCCTCAAGGAACCATTAAAGCCACCAACAGCAAAAACGAGTCCAGCCATGTAGACCATCCCTGCAAAAGAAATACAGCCATTAATGATGTGCACATGACCCAACTGCTGCCATCACCTAAAGTCTGCATGCTGGTAAGCCTTCTGCTGCTGTCAGAATATAAGCTCCCCTCAGGAGAAGCCTGACTGAATGGGCCCTACTCATTAGCAATTTAGTCAATATACAATGACTAACTTGTGTTCCTTTCTATTATTGAATTATGCAATGGCATAGGCTGAGGTACTATTTTGACTTTGGCTTTTTCAAATACTTATTTGTAGACTTAAACAATGGGCCAATATTTTCCAGCTACTTGAACCTGTACACATCTCCCAGGGCTTTCAATTTTGGACTTTCTACTCCATATGTTTATACTTAATTTGCACAACAGGCTCTCAGTTTATCATGTTAGTGGGCTAAATCAGAGGTTGGTAAATTATAGCCAGCAGACTATTTTTGTAGAAACTCATTGAGCAAAGAATGTTTTTTACGGTTTTAAATGGTTGAAAAGCAATCAAGAGAAAAAGAACATTTTGTGATGCATAAGAAGTCATATAAAATTAAAATTTCAGGGCCCATAAATAAAGTTTTATTGAAACACAGCCCCACCCATTCATTATGTAGTGTCTGAGGCTGCTTTTGACTACAGCGGCACTTGAGGAGTTGTGACAGAGAACGATAACCCACAAAGCCACATATACTTACTGTCTGGTCCTTTAAGAAAAAGTTTGCTGGCTAACTCTGGGATGCTTGGGGATCCCTGGAAGGAGAAACCAGGCTGCCGGACTCGGGGCCTACACCACCCTTCACGTTCCTGAGTTTTCTCATGCTGCTGTCCTGATCTGAGAAGAGCCCCTTCCAGTTGCACACCCCAGTGAGAGTTCCACATGCTCTAGGAGGCATTTCACGCACTAGTCCTGAAGGGACTACCGCTAACTCCTAATCCCCTATAGCAAATGTCACCTACTTTAAGGCTAAAAAATCTTATATAGTTTGCAATATCATTGCTTTAAACTGTTGAAACTTTTATTGTTCTTAAATTCTATAACATTTATGTCACTGCCCCAGCTAGAGGGCAGGCCCTGTGACTCACAGTTCCCTGAATCCCACTGGGAGTACAGGAATCACCAGTTCCAAGTGTCTGACTAACACAACGTTTCGTATGAAGTCATCAGGCAAGCATGTACCACTACTCTCCAATGTCTTACCCTCCAGTGCTCTATCCCCCAACCCTGCCCCCAAAATTCATATGGATGTGCAGTCTTTCATATGGCGTCAAGACCCTGCAGTTCAGATGAAGTGGACTGTATTGGCAGCTAGGTTTCCGGTTCAGCCAGGAAATGAACAGTCAAGCTATACTCTGGAAAATCCAGAGTATGTGAGGAGAGCTGTGGGCAACGGTCAATTTAACTAGGCAGAGAACTAGCAAATAATTTAGGGTAACCATTGGATTTCCTGAGGACCTTTCGACAGCAGGGGATGTGGCAGATCTCCTGGGCGGGCCTGGGGACAGTAAGCAGTGACACAGCAGGCAGCATGCAGAACCATAAGAAGAAAATGTTAAATATCCACCAACAGATTAAGTCCTATCACTAGTCCTGCAACAAGTCCCATCATGTATAATACAGCACAGTAATTAAAACTGTTCTGTTTTAATGCATGAGGCAAGACAAGTCAATGGACCAGAACAAAAAATTCAGAATAAAATCTAGTACATTTAGAAATTTACTATATGATAAAGCAGCACTTAAAATGAGTGGATACAGGTAGACTGGACAATAAAAGGTGTTATAACAACTGGCTAGCCATTAAAAAAAAATCCACATCTTCTTTCATCAAAATTAAGTCCAGATATTTTTTATATAAATATAAAAAATAAAACTGTAAAAGCACTTAGAAAAAATTCATACTTTAAAAATATAATTTGGGTGGAGGGTATACCTCAGTGGTAGTGTGTGTGCTTAGCATGCACAAGGTTCAATCCCTAGGACCTCCATTAAGTAAGTAAGTATGTAAGTAAATAAATAAATCTAATTTACCCCCCACCACACACACAAAAAACCAAAAAACAAACAAAAACGAAGATTCTTTGAAAAAAAGAGAAAAAGACAACTTCAAATAAATATATATATATATTTTTAAAATATATAAGTAAATTTTATTATAGTTGAGAAACCTGGTAGACACTACCTTTTTCAAGTGACCAAGGTTAAAGTCACCAGAAATAATCATAATTACCCCAATCTAATCATGAGAAAATATTAAACCTAAAACTGAGACATTCTTCAAAATACCTGACCAAGTGCTCATCAAAAGAATCAAGGGCATGAAAGACAGGAAAAGACTGAGGAACTGTCACAGATCAGAACAGACTAAGAAAATACAACAAATAAATGAAATGTAAGAAAGGAGGATCAAGATGGCAGAGTAGGAAGACATGGAGCTCACTTGCCCCAACAAACACATCAAAAATACATCTACATGTGGAATAAATCTCACAGAAAACCAGCTAGAAACTGGCAGAAGATCTCTTTTGCAACTGAAGCTGCAAGAAAGATCTCCATGCAACCAGGTAGGATGGGGAAAAAAAGCATTCAGGGCGGGACTGGCACCTCTCAGATGAAATGTTGAGCTAGTTAGATCTGGTGATTCAGGGCATGGCATCCCTGGGAAGTATCTGTGAAGGAGGAAAGGTCCACACTGGCAGGTGCACATCCTGGGGAGCCTCCTTACTGCTGGAAGGTCAACTGGGACAGACAGAAGGCCTAGAGTGGCCTGGAGCTGGCTTGCAACGAGGGGGCGAATGCTAGTTTCTTAGCAATCAGGGCAGAGGAAAGAAGTCAGTTACAAGTGAACCCTCATAAGGTTATCAGCTGATTTCTCTGCAGAAACTCTGCAGGCTAGAAGGCAGTGGCAAGGGAAGAACCTGCAACCTAGGATTCCCTACCCAGAAAGGTTATCATTTAGAATAGGAGAAAGAATTTCTGAGACAAGCAAAAACTAAAAGAATTCAATGATACTAAACTAAACCCTAAAAGAAATAATTAGAGGTCTTCTCTAAAAAGAAGTACGAATCTATAGGAAAAGGAAAATCACAATAGGAAAAGCAAGTGTGTAAGAGAATTGAAGATCACTTAAATAAGTCAGTACATATATTAAAAAAAAATTTAAAAATTTTGTAAAAGTGATTATAACTATAATAAACAGCAAAAGGATAAACATGAATATGTAAAACAGGACATCAAAATCACAAAGTGTGGGGGAGGGGAGTAAAAAAATGTAGATCTTTTAGAATGTGTTTGAACTTACATGACTATCAGACTAAAGCAAGCAGATACAGTTATGGATCAATATACTTGAAAAACAGGGCAATCAATCAAAAATATAACACAGATTCACAAAAAAAAACAAGAAGAAAGGAACCCAAGCACAATACAAAAGAAAACTATCAAACAACAAAAGGGAAAATAAAAGAAATGAACAAAGAAGAACTACAAAATCAATTGGAAAATAAAATGGCAATAAGCAAATATTTGTGAATAATTACCTTAATTGTCAATGGATTAAATATTCCACAGTAGCAGATTGGATTAAAAAACAAGAAATTACAACATGCTGCCTACAAGAGACTCACTTCAGGGTGAAAGACACACAGATTCAAAGTGAGAAGATGGTAAAAGATATTTCATTCAAATGGAAAAAACAAGAAAGCAGGGGTAACAATATTCGTATCAGACAAAATGGACTTTAAAACAAAGTTTATAAAGAAAAACAAAGAAGGACATTACATAATGATAAAGGGACCAATATAAGAAGAGGATATTACACTCACTGACATATATTGTACTCAATATAGGAGCACCTAAATATATAAAATAAATACTAAAAAAACAAAGGGAGAAATTGACAAGAATACAAAACAGTGGGAAAATTTAACAACCCACTGATATCAATGAACAGATCTTCCAGACAAAAAAAAATCAAAAAGGAAACAGAGGTCTTAAATGACAAAATAGAACAATAGGCCTTAATTAATATCTACAGGACATTACACTCAAAGAAAAACCAGACAACACATGGAACATGCATGGAATGTTCTCTAGGAAAGACCATATACTAGGTCATAAGACAAATGTCAACAAATGTAAGAAAACAGATTATGTCCAGCATGTTTTCTGACCACAATGGTATGAAACCAGAAATCAACCATAGGAAGAAAAATGGGAATAAAACAAACACATGGAGACCAAAAACATGCTACTAAAAAAAAAATCAGTCAGCAATCAAATAAGAAATAAGAAAGTATCTCAAGACAAACAATGAAAACATAACCTTACAAAATCTATGGGATGCAGCAAAAGAGGTTCTAAGAGAGAAGTTCATAGCCATACAGGTCTTCCTAGAGAAACAAGAAAAATCTCAAATAAACAACCTCACCTACCACCTAAAAGAATCAGGAGAAGAACAAACAAAACACAATGTCAGCAGACGAAAGGAATATAATAAAGATCACAGAGGAAATTAAATGAAGATCAAAAAACAATACAAAAGATCAATAAAACTAAGAGGTGGTTTTTAGAAAAGATAAAAAAAAAAATCAACAGATCTCTAGCCAGGTTCACCAACAAGAACTGAGAGAGGACCCAAATAACCAAAATGAGAAATGGAAGAGGAGAAGTAACGAATACCACAGAGATACAAAAAATTCATGAGAATATAACAAACAGTTATAGGCCAACAAACTGGACAACCAGAAGAAATGGACAAGTTTCTAGAAACATACAGCCAGCCCAATTTGAGACAAGAAAAAACATAATTTGAACAGACTGATCACTAGCAATAAAACAGAATCTGTTAAAACAAAACAAAACAAAACAAAAAAACTCCCTTCAAACGTAAGTCCAAGACCAAATGGCTCTACCAGGGAACTGTAACAAACATACAAAGAACTTATACCTATCCTTCTCAAATTATTCCAAAAGACTGGTGAGGGAACATTCCCAAAGTAATTTTGTGAAGCCACCATCACCATGATACCAAAACTAGACAAAGAGACTACACAGAAAGAAAATTACAGGCCAATACCTTTGATAAATATAGATGCAAAAATCCTCAACAAAATATAGCAAATTGAATCCAACAATACATAAAAAAGCATCATACACCATGATAAAGCTGAATTCATTTCAGGATCATAAGAATGGTTCTACATACACAAATCAATCAATCTGATACATCTATTAACAAAAGGAAAGACAAAAGGCACATGATCATCTCAACAGAGGCAGAAAAAGCATTTGATAAATTTGAACATCCATTCATGATAAAAACTCTCACCAACGTGGGTATAGAGGGAACCGAGCTCAACATAATAAAGCCAGCTAGGACAAACCTACAGCCAACATAATACTTCAATTAAAAAAATAATAAAAATAAATGCAATGTGGGATCCTGAAATAGAATAAGGACATTAATGGAAAAAATGATAACCTATAAGTCTGTAGGTTAGTTAACAGTAATGTACCAACACTAATTTCTTAGTTTTGATAACTGCATCACAATTATAAGATATTAATATTAGGGAATTACACACACATATATTATTATACACATAAATAATTTTTGAGTAAGGCTTTTCTATACAAGAAATGAATCCTAAGGTCCAAAGGCAAAACTCTGTGGTACTTCATAAAAGGATAAAATAGTTACATGGAAAAAATAACACAAATAAAGTCAACAGATAAAAAATTAATATAAATAAATATTCACAGCACGAATGACAGACAAAAAAATTACCCTCTTTCACATCTGACAAATTGATAAAACAATATGATTAAAAAATGGCAAAAATCATTAACTGACAATTCAGAAAGATGTTTAATTTTCCTCATAATAAAAGTGCAAAGTAGATAAGAGTATTTTTCACCTACCAGATTGGCAAAACTCAAAACATTTAATTACAAGGTGTTATAGTGTATGTAGGGAAACTGGCACCTTCATATTTTACTGTTAGTAGAAGTAATAATTGATGTATCCTCTTAGGATAGCCTCTGAATCATTAATTCTAGTTTTAGAGTTTTATCCCCCTAAAATATATTGGCACATGGACATAATGATGTATGTATAAGGAATTCATTGCCGCACTGTTTATAACGTAAGATTAAAAACAATTTCAATGTTCAATAAAAAGCTAGAAAAATCATACTACCTCCAGAGTCTCTTCCAAAGTATTAGGCAGCACTAAGTGAATGAGGTAACTATGCTGTTATGTAACAATCTCCAAGATGTATTGTTACAGTACGACCGTGATGGAAATGTTCCATTGCACTCAGAACTCATTTTGCTATGGGCGCTATGAATTACGGTTCCAGATCTGAGTCCCAGGAAGAATCCTCAGAGTTTGCAACTGCTTTGCAGTTTTGGTTAAATAAGGTCTATTTCAACAAATGTCTGTGAAACAAATGCTTGGAAGAAGGCAATTGTGGCTTATAGCTAAGTCAGGAATCTCTTAGAACAGAGGGTCCCAATTCTAAAGATTCTTTCTTAGCACTTCAGCAAAGGCAACGAGGAAAATATCCAGTAAGTTGCGAGCTACTCTGCCTTATACCAGAGAATCAGAAAAAAATGTAAAGCCGAAGACAAGAGTGGCTTTCCCCATCAATGTCTTGTGAGTTGTATGAAGCTCCTGAATCACTGTTTAACCACATAGCTATTTTAATCCGAGTTTTGCTAATAAAGATTCTTCCAAATAAAATAAGACTTGAGAGAGAAGCTCTCAATGACACAGTAGTAGGGAAATGACCATAATGCATCATGCTTACCTGCCCTACATCTCCTGGAAGGCAATTCTGCCACTTGATGCCACCGTTCTTCTTTGAAGTCATAGCATTCCACACTTCGGATAGCCTTCGGTGCTTGGCCCCCAACCACCACCATCAACTGGAAGGGCAGAGGTATAAGCACTTGAACAAATAGCTATTGCATATTCAGGGATTTAAAAGATCTTACAAAGACACTGACGTGGAGAGTGTTAGGATGAAGATGGTAGGGTGAGCTGGGGGAAAACAATCACCTATTCACATTTAATCAACATCAACAAAGGGGGCACATGTTAGAACTACAGTTCTATCATCTAGCACATTGAGTCAAAAGTAAGGATATCAGAAACTAAAATTAAGTTTCTGATCCTTCAAGCAAAAGCAGTATTTAAGCCAAAAACAGCAGGCAGTCAGCACTGGCAAGGCTGCAGTATGTCACAGGGCTTGCTATAAACTAGACCCCAGCTTGGTGATGACCAGGGAGTAGATCTCCACAATCCAGGAGAGCAGAGTGGAGTGAAACTTATGTTAGTGGGTGGGCGATGTGAAAAGGACAGTAAGATATTAAAAGAAAGATGGAAGAAGGAAAAAAAATATTGAAAAAGGAAGACTAATTGAATTGGAGTTCACAAGAGAGCACAGATTCCTGGATCTCAAGTAAAGAGACCTCCCTGGATGCCCCACAAATAAAACAACCAAGAGGACAGATAATGGAGATACTAGAACTCATAATGAATGAATGCACAATGGTCGAGCACTGAGAATAAGTCTACAAATTTCTTCAATTTAACTCAATCCAACAACTATTTACTAGGAGCCTATCATCTGTATTTGACCAGAATTGTGCTAGGTGTTCTACATAAGAAATATAAGACATGGTCTCTACCCTCAAGAGCTTATAGATATCACTAAGGAGACAAGACTCTAAAGTAATTCAAGAACAACATACAATTAAATATGACCAGAAAACTACATGATTAGTTATAGACATTAATTGCTGCTCCTGATCAGACAATGAAATGCAGCCATTTAGTGAATTTAGTGAAAGCTTCCTGGAGCGGGTGGAACCTTGAGAGTAGACAGAATTTCGCAGTCAACGTATCTGTCTTTACTGAGTACAAACAGGCACTCATTGGCAACACTGAAAACATGGCTATGAAATCAGAAGAACATAAAAGCTAATGATGTCACATGTGGAATGCTGTAAAGAATGGCAAGATCCTTTCAAGGCAAAGGTGAGATGGTTCAAAAGAAACAAAAAATCAACACAAACAGAAGACGGAATGAGTCATACATACAGAAAGGGGAGGTTTGCAACCTTGACTGAGTAATGACCTACCTGTACCTGGAACTATAGAAAGATGAGCAGACAGAAATCAGAGTAAATCCTGTTTCCAAAAAGGAGCCTATTTTCATAATTTATTGACTGAAGAGTAGAAAGAGTTTCAATTTTGAAGATCTTAAAAAGAAGACTGAACGTAGACCAATTATATTATTTTTCACCAGACCTGCCCTTCTTTTAGTGTTGAATGCAAATAAATAAAAGGAAGAATTAACAAAGATTCCCTCCTATCCCCAGAGGAAAAAAGGGGAGGGGGCGAAGTTGTGAAATCATAGGGGTGGACAGACAGTAAGAGACACCCTGTATCCAGGGATTTACAGATTTGTGTTAAAACTTTTAAACTCTGCTAAGTGAAAGAGGCTTGGTTAACATCTCTGATGAAGATCAGTTTAAAAAAATTTCAGAAGGGAATAGTTTTCAAAAAATCCTTGAGAAACAATATAGGTTTCTTAGATTTCATGATTCTCAACTATGAATCTCATGACTTCTATGCAATAATTCACTTTTGTACATCAAAATGAAGATGGAGGGGAAAATGTGCTCCTGACCAGAGAGAAAGGTAGTAATGTCTGTCCTTTACTCACCCAAGAGAAGTGAAATGGAGTGAGGATATGGGACTCCGCGAATCAGAGATAACAGGGAAAAGGAAGGCTGTACAATGGAAAGGCATGAGCAGGGATATCTGTACGAGATCAAGAGATGGTGCTAAAAGCCACTGTGTTACTTACCATCAAAAGAGGTGTCAGGGCTCTTAGACTCCAATTATTTGTAAAAGACACCTGATCTCATTTGAGAAACACCATGCTACTTATGCGAATGTAAAGGAATAGAAAACTAGGAAGACATTAGTATGAAAAAGTTAAATGTGACATATTTAAGGAAGGCAAAGGGTACGGAGTTAAATTCAAGTGGCCATCCTGAAATGTAGGTCAATTAAACTTTGTGCTTTCATTTTCTTCACCTATTAAATATTAGTTTAAAATTGCCTCCTGAAGCAATCAAGTTTTATAATTTTTCCAACTGGAAATCTCAATAGATACCCTGGGTAAGTTAAAGAAAAACATATGCACAGAAATAACATGATAGCATTTGTCAAAACAGAGGTCCCAAAGATAAAAGGAAGCTAACAATAAAGCACAGCAGCACAACATACACTATTTTCACTACGCTGTCCAAATCCAACAGTACTTTACGCAATCCCAAGACGGCTTACTGAAGATGCTAACCTAATGTTTGAGATATAAAAAGATCATCCATGCAAGTTAGCGTGAGTCCACAGAATCAGAGCCTAATAAATAAATCAGTGCCGTGGTAGAAATATTATCTATCATTTCACCACTGCTACCACATTCTGTCTGCTGTGTCTTATCGTGACTGTGATAAAGTGCATCATTACTATGAAGTTATGTCAGCATGAGAAATTCATCTTTGCCTCATTCTTACCTACCTATGCAGAGTCAATCTTGACTAGAACAACTCTAAAAGGACAAATGGTGCTATTGAAAAAGCATCCAACAAAACACTTTTTCAAA
Organism: Vicugna pacos; assembly: GCF_048564905.1. NCBI lineage: Eukaryota > Metazoa > Chordata > Mammalia > Artiodactyla > Camelidae > Vicugna > Vicugna pacos. Next base: position 9,895,112 of record NC_132988.1, on the reverse strand, counting down.
AATATGTGAGATAAACACACTTCGAGGAGACTATGCAGATGCAGCTCACTGCTCCCTGCCAGGTCTGCCACTGCCTCCCCAGACACCCTGAAAGGGCAGAAGAGAAGAGACCCTTCAGGGACCTGCATTCCCACCTCAAAATAAAGCCAAAAAAAGTGAGAAATCCAAAGTTAACACAGGTGGCAGGGATGCTCCAAAGTCACAACCAGAGAAGCCCAAAAACAATGTCAACTGAACAGATGATCGCAACTCTACTCAAAAGAGAAAAAAGAATACTTGATAGGATTTTCCCAAGAATTCTTCAGCACATTTTCCAAAGTGACATACTTATTCCAGAAATTAGAAGAGAATTAGTTTTCCCCCTAAGGGTAAAGGCAAAGCTAAAGATGCCAGAAGAGGCAATACACAAGAAGAGACTCTTTACAAATACGAATGTTTAAATAAAAAGTACTGAAGATAAAACAAACTATTTAGAAGGAAGTTTAAAAGACTAGCATAAAGGAAGTAACAATCTGAATGGGCTAAGGCTAGGAACACCTTTTATGTATCTATTTTTTTGTGAGAACAAAAACTGACACCAAATAATATGGACAAATATGAAGTAATGAAGACTTATAGAGATGGCTACTTATAAAAGGAGGTAAAGGGTATTTGGAAAATGTAAACACTTATAAAATCAGCAGACCCAGATGGCATGCATACTAAAGTGTTAAGGGAACTAGCTAATGTACTTACTGAGCCACTTACAATTATTTTTGAAAAATCTTGGAGAACTGAGGAGAGATCAGAAAATTTAAAAAAGGCAAATACCAATTTTCAAAATAGGGTAGGAGGTGAATGCCTTGTAAATACCTTTTAAGTGATAATAATTCTCAGTAAAAATTTAGAATATTTTGAGAAAAGCATTCGAACTTCTAGGAGCCTATGAAACGATGAGTAAAAGGCAGAGGGATGTTTTAAAAAATCATGCCGAATTTGATCCTGAATCTCATCGGATGTTGTATGTCTAAATATTTATTTTTGGCTTAGATAATAAACATAATCATATGGACCAAAACTTCCTAAAAATGGACTATGTCAGTAAGCGGGTATTTCTAATGAGGTGTCACCAGGGAGAATGCTGATGTCCATTCTAAATTAAAATATTTATTAATGGTCTAGAAAAAGGAGGGAGTAGCAAACTGGCAGAATACACAGTTGGTTCTAAATTGAGAACTCCTGTTAACACTGGGCAAAACAGAAAAAACACTACTAATGTGGATTTGCAGCAATTAAAAATGTAGACTCAAAAAAACTTGAAAAGACACTAAATAAAAGCATTAATATGAAAAAATGTAAAAGACATAATTTAATGGAAAGATAAAGTAATAACTAAAGATGATACAAGAAACAGTGGATAACAGATTAGTTCTTATTTCTTAATCCATCATTGCCCCAAACACACGAGAGCTGAAAATCAATACAGAAATAAAAGCATTATACTATGGATCACTCTGATTAGACCAGACATAAAGTGGTGCTTAAAGCGCTGGTCCTCCAGTGCCGCAAAGGGGCAAACGGAGCAGGAGGAGCTGCAAACAGAGACAGAAATGAGGGGTTATTTGTAAGGAAAATTAAATCAGTAAAACATGAATGGCTTCAACTAAAAAGACAAAGGTAGAAAATGAACTTTCACACAGGAATACGTGAACACTAGAGATGAGGGAAGACAAATGGAAAACCTGCACTGAAGTGGCTACGTGTGACGTGTGAGTGAACCATCAAAGAGCACACAACAGAGAAGAGGAAGGCGCCAGCTGAACAGGCTACGCTCCTTAGTTCTCAGCAATTCTGCAAAACTGCTCGGTTTTCTGTTATCATCTAAACACGTGGCTATAAAGAAATCTTTCTACCTGGTCTGATTTTCCTCTCTGCTATAACTGAGCTAAAAAAACAAACAAACCCAGGTGGGACAAATACTGGTTGCCTCTGTTCCAGGAAGAGTGACATCATGCAGTTTATAAAAATCATATGAGCCAAACAACCCCCACCCTCCACAGACAAAATCAATAGAGAGGTTGCATTATAAACACTACGATGAATTCCTGGGGCACACAGGAATTCAGATAAGTAAAAATATCAACAGCGTCACTATGGGCCCTTCCGATGAGGTAGGAACAAGTATGAACATCGGATCCTACTTTGGGAAGGTTCATGGGCGTCCTCAGGCGGGTCCGGACACTCTTCATCAGGACACGCTGCTCTGTCGGTAGCAGGTGGTACTTCATGGCTTCAATGAGGTAATCTTTGCAAGCACTGCTGTTCTTCACCAGCGCTTCCTCCTCCACCCTCTGGGAGAAGAGAGTAGACACAGCCCATGAGGAGACAGCCACTTCATGACCAAACCGACAGAGAAACAAGTAAAAAAGAGGAAAAAAAGCAGTAACTATCCTCTCTGGCTCAGTCTAAAAGTTACAGAGAAAAAGTTTATAAATATCACTGAGAGAAAAGGAAATGATGCCAGAAGATGCTTGAGCTAAATAGTAAGAAAAATAAGAAAATTTAGATAATGAGTCCCTCAGGTGGGGGAGGCAATATTTATAAATTAAAGACATCTTTTTCAAACCAAAGAAGGCAAATAGCCAGAAAAGGGATTCAAAATACTTCATACAATGTGCCCACATCAAAATAAACCTTGTCCTTGCTACCCCCAACCTTCAGTGCAGGACAGGTTTTTTTCTATTCATTTCTTAAAAGCAGAGTACCAATCATTACAACGATTACAACAAATAATGAGGCTTCAAGAAATTCTAAAATGCTCAGATCTAATCTCCTAATACAGTGGTATAAGTGGGGAGAGGGAAGGGGGGTCAATATAAGGGTAGGGGAGGAAAAAGAGGGTTATTATGGGATTATATGAAATCATGTGTGTGAAACTTTTGAAAATTGTAAAGCACCACAGAATTTAAAGAACCTTTCATTCAATTAAAAAAGTTCCATTAGATGCTTTCAATTATAAATTAAAATACTGAAATATCCTTAGTAGGATGCTAATAATAAAACAGTGAATTTAAAACTGTTCTGAGACTACTAAAAATCCATTTATTGCTATTCATTTCAAATAACCTGGTTTTCCCCAGCTTAGAAATAAAGACAGAAACCAAATGCATGTCACTGTGAAATTATGAAGGAAAATGAAACATTGGGTTGAATGACAAGATTCTACTTCTACAGGGCAATCAGAGGAGGCCACCAAAAGGGAAGCCGAGGAGATGCAGAGCACTGATATGGAACCACAGTGAATTTATTTACACAGACTTCAATCAGCACAAGTACCGGCTGAATAAGCTCTAGTACTCGCTCACACAAATCAGAAACAGGGGAGGACCAGACTCGTAAGAGCAGGCAGGAGCCCAAGAATGAGCAGGTGTCAGGGCAGGAGCTGTGTTTCCGGTCCTCTGCCCTGGGCCTCCCAGCCCTGTGTCCTGCAGCTCTTGCCACTGTGTGTCAGGAATCTACCTGCTGTCAGCCCACGGACACGGTGCGACGTGTACTGATGTGTTTTCATACGCTTTTACCTGAACTAAATATTCCCGAGGAAGCAACGGTAACCGTACATGTTCCATCAGCCGAGCCATAAATTCTTGCCTTACATCTTTGTCATGATTCACCCAAGCTATGACTGCTTCAAATACCTTGCAGAAAACATGGGGGAAAGAAAAATAAGTAATGACTTATATACCAAGGCATATGAATAAAATATGACAAGATTACATTTTATACACAACTCTCACCAAGACAAAAGTCTAATCCATGGCTCAAATTTTTCAAATCCTGACTTGTGACATACTCAAAAAGCCACTTCTTTCTGTTTTTTTAATTTGGTACTTAGTAAGTACTTAATTTTTTTCCAGCTTTACTGAGATAAAATTAACAGATAACACTAAGTTTAAAGTGGACAACATGTTGACTTGATGTATGTTACAAAATGATGACGACCACAGCTTTAGCTAACACCTGCATCATGTCACATAACTGTCATTTCTTTTTTGTGGTTAGAACATTTATGATCTACCCTCAGCAACTTTCAAGTATGTAATACAGTATTAACTGTAGTCACCATGCTGTACATTACATGTCTAGAACTTATTCATCTTATAACTAGAAGATGGTACCCTTTGACTGACATCCCTTCAATTCCCCTACCCCCAGCGCCTGGTAACCACCACTCAACTCTGTTTCTATGAGCTCTACTTATTTAGAGTCTGCATACAAGTGAGATCACACAGTATGTGTGTTTCTCTGACTAATTTCACATAGCATAATGCCCTCAAGGTCCATCCATGTTGTCACGAATGGAAGGTCTTTTTATGGCTGAATAACATCCCATGGCATGTATATACCACTTCTCCTCTATCCTTTCATCCACTGATGGACACTCAGTTGCCTCCACATCTTGGCTACTGTGAAAAACGCCACAGCAAACATGAGAGTGCAGATATCTCTTCAGGATTCTGCTTGTATTTCCTCTGGATATACACCCAGAAGTGGGATTGCTGGATCATATGGTAGATCTACTTTTAATTTAGTGGGTACTTTATTAAGTACTTTTATGTGCTTAGTGAATACTTTTTACTTGTTATTTACTACGCATTTCACCAAGTACAATATCTGATCTTGAATTTTAGTGGTAGCAGTGATGATCTGATGATATATGATCTAATTCACTGTTGACAATGTTTTCAAATTGAATTTGGCTCTACTTACTTATAGATTAAAATCTCAAGTCCCTTTGAAATAAAGCACCCAAGATAATAAAGCAAAGTGATACCTGGAAAGAAAATCATGTACTCTTAACAATTCATTTTTGGATTTTTCCTCAGGAAACATACAAACAAATGTTGGATCAGATACTTCTAAACCGAGGGTCTGTAGACTACATTAACTCTTGTCACAATAGTAGAATGTACTAAATGTAATATTTTGAATTAAAAATCCAAACAATAAGGGAATTACAACATGTATCTATGAGAAAGCTTAATAAACAAATACGAAGACAGAATTTGACTATATAATTCCCTTCCAGACTGATGAATATATAACCCAATAATCTTTAAAGGGGTGTAGAAAACGCTAGATGATATCTAAGCAGATAACTGGGAGCAAAAAATAGGTTATTTTGATGTAGGAATTAAGCAAGAAACTAAAAATAATCTACATTATAATTAACATGCCTCTGTAATTCATTCAGTCAGCACCTGAGTATGTCTATGTGCCAGATGCTAGAGACAGAGGGTCCTCTCAGTCCCGGTTCCTCACTGCTTCTCCGCTCTGCCCTCTCTTCTCCACTCCTGTTTCTACCACCCTACATCAGATCCTGTGCTCACTGGTAACTTCAGTGCCCTCCTGTCTGACTCTCAGCCCACTCTTGGTCCGCTCTGCACAGCACTACTTGGTAGCCACTCTCCAGAAATGGTCCTTACTAAACACCTCTGTGGTCTCCACATCTTACGAGTGCCTGCCCCCAGGGCGTGGGAGCTGGCCCTGGGTCGCCCACAGGTGGCAGTGGAGTTGGTGCTGTGGGGCTTCTGAAGCTGGGTCGTAAGACACCTTTCAGCTTTCTCTCTGGTCTCTTGAAATGCTCATTTGGGGGAAGCCAGAAGTCATGTAAGAAGGCTGATTACTGGAGATGACAAGCTACAAGAGACCCAAGCTAGTCACAGAGAGGAAGGGGAGAGGCAACGGGAGAGAGATGCCAACCAGCCCCAGCCCAGGAGCCAGACGAGTGAAGGGACCACCCCGGATGTTCCAGGCACACAAGACACCATGTGCAGAAGGACTGATGCCTCAGGTTTATGCTCCAGGAGAACCACACCAGAGCCATGTCTCCAGCCTTTCAAGCCAGCCCAGCTGCAGCTCTGGGCAGACTGGGGAGCAGAGACAAGCTGTCCCCATGTGCCCTGTGTGAATCCTGCCCACGAATCATGAACATAATATGGTTATTTTATGTCACTACATTTTGGGATGGTTGTTACACAGCAGGGGAAAACCAGAACAGCTTCTGTGACATTTCCACAGTGCAGCTATCATCATGCCATCCTCCTCCTGTCATAGCCTCATCATCACTGGGATAAAATCGATTTTCTTTAATGTGGCTGAGAAGGTACCTTATGTCATCTTCCCATTTTATCTCCTACCACTCTGCCAACACAGTCTGAACTCTAATCTCACTGAACCAACTGAATGTACTCATTCTCTCACACCTTTTACACTTACATATTCTGTTCCCTCTGCCTGGACTGCCCTTCCCATTCCCACTCACCCTTATTTCGCTGGCAAACTCATACTCGCTTTAAAAACTTGCATCACACATCTGAGCCACACTGACCTCCCATCTCTATTCCAGGAATGATTAAATGCTCCTACTGGGCCCCACAGCAGTCTGTGATCATCTGTTACCCCACCAGTTGTTCCTCCAGCCACGAGTAAAGAATTTTATTTTGTTAATCTTCTCATATCTAGCACTCCACGGCACTGTCTGCTCATAGTAGGTACTCAAAGTGTGTCCACTAAATACAAACAGTATTGTCTTCCTCTTCTCTGTATTTCTAGGGTGCTAAGATTGTACATCTCACAAACACTTGCACTTACTTTTTCATATATCGTATTAAAAGAAATGTGTCCTTCTGCCCCCAGGTAGGATGAATATCCTTGGGGAAGAGAACTAAAGTTTATACAACTTCACATGGAAAGCACACAAAGGAAAAACTCAAATTTTAATTCCTCCAAATGCAGCATATTTTTTTCCTTTTTCAGTTTTATTAGGTAGAATCATTACAGTTTGCACATATACATTATATTGCATGTAAAACATATGTACAGTTTATTGCACACATTTGTAGTTTATATGTATGTACTGATCATTGTTTCTAAGAAGAGATTAGAGCTTTAGTTTTTTAAACTTACATAGTTATCAAAGGAATAAAGCCAACCACAAAGAATCAACAGACTGTGGTGATCCAGTCATAAAGGACAGTCAGATGTGCTTATATTCAAGAAATATACTCAAGAAATCAATCATCCAGGTTATAAATAATAAGTAGTTCATTTGTGTCCTTCTGTTTGTTTGGTTTTTGTTTTTAGATTCCACATGTAAGTGATATCATATGGCATTTTTCTTTCTCTTTCCAGCCCACTTCACTTAGAATGCAAGGTGTTCATGAGCTTTTGTGTCCTGATTTCCACAGGCTATAATACCTACTGAAAGAATAAATCCACTAAGAGAGGCTTCTCTCTCCAGTGATTGGGTGGCTGACAAAGGCAACCCCGAGTGCAGAGAGACAGAGGCCCCAACCAGACGAAGCAGCTGCACAGGCTCTGAAGGGGAGAAGGAAGCCCGGGGAGGGTGGGGTGTGAGCCACAAGGGCTAAATCTAAAGGAAGAGGCTCTGTCTGGAGTAAGCTAAACTTGGCCACCCTGGGTGACTTCTTCCAACTCACAAGGTGGTGAAATCACTTGGCTGGAGAACACTGTGTTTACATCACAGTTCTTTCAGGTGTCTAGCTGTGGGGGGAAAGCCAGTTCCCCGAAGGTCCCTGTTTCAGACCGTTTAATGCGTGCAGGCTCCTGCTGTGGGTCAAGTACAAAACCCTGGCGTCTGATTTCGGGAAGCTCCTTGGCAGTGAGGACACACGGTCATTTACACAACCAACTAGTCAACTGGCTGCGTTTCTCAACTTCCAGATCAAAGATCACTGGCTGTCACTACACATACAGGATCACTAAGTTACAAAACAAAACAAAAGAAAAAATACGGTGTCACTGTACACTAGGAAAAGAAAACTACACTCACCTTCTCTTCTGAAGAAATGGTAAGTTTGTCACTTGAGATTAAGCTGCACACTTGCTCAATGCCGAGGTTGAGAAATTCCTCACTGAGCACGACGTCTGCAAAGTGCTGCTCTGTTTGGAGATTACAGAGAAAATCCATTAACACCAGCATTCCAGTATTATCATTTCAAACTGCTTAAAAAAGAAGAGGCTTTTCTTAATCTAACCAATGAGTGAGAAAACCAAGTGTACTTCCTTAAGGCAAGAACTAGCAAGAGGAACCCAGACAACTCACCTGGGGAAGTGGTCTGTGCCTGAGTGACAAAGGGAAAGCACGTGCAGGAAGGCAGCCTTACTGTTCACGCAGCTGAATCGCTTCTGTTTCATAAGGTGGTATTTTAGAGTTAAATATCTATTCCTTACATGGTCGTAGGACTATCAGTATTGAAATTTGTAAAACCTTTTGTTTACATAAATCAGATAAAGTACATTCACACACTTGACTTTATTAGGTAAAACAGAGAGCTTTAGAACATAATGGGATAAGGAGGGAAAGCTGCTTAATTTGAAAACTAAAGACTAAACTAAACAAAGAAATCTTAAACACTGGTCCCTCTGAATATATGACCATCATTTAAAAAAAAACAGAACTAGTCTATAATACAGATAGTTCTGAATTCCATGTAAGCAGCTTTTTTAGGAATTAAGTTACACTGTTTTATACTCTCAATCCCTTCCAGAAACCAGTGAAATTAGTAATTCTTAAAATACTTGGGGGGGGGGGGGACTCTCTTTAATTTCACAAATATACCCAACTTCTCAAAGGTGGGGGAAGTGGGGGCTATTAGTATAATCCATGACTTTAAAACTTAAAATATATATATATATTTACAAAGTATCCTTTCCCACAAGCCCAGCTGTCATTTTAAAGTGTGAGCTCACAAGGAAAGGTGGTGGTGGAATCCCAGCTCTGCCATATGCTAGCCTGTAAACCCTTGGACAAGTTTTGTAATTTCTCTAAGCCTTGGTTTCCTCATCTGTACATTAGGGTTAGGTAATAAAAATACCTTACCTAACAAGATTGCTGTGAGGATTAAATAAATTGTTTACAAGCACTTAGATCTGTGCGTGGTAACGAGTGAGGATTCAGATCTTGCTCTTACTGTATTATGATCCCTGCAGTCTAAAGTAAAGACCTGCCAGAAGTTGTAGGTGTTTTCTGGGTCTTTACAACTAACCATATTCTAATAGTAATTTTTTTAAAAAGGCTTTTCTAAAATGAAATAAAAGATTCATTTCAAATATGTGTTTCAACACACCATAAAAAGGATTAGTTGGCTTCCCTTTCAGTGGACACAGGGCAGACCCATGCCCCCAAGGCTGGGGAAAGCAACAGGAGAATACTGGGAGCCGCAGCTGAGGGGCAGAGAGTCACAAGCAGACTCCATGTGGGAACCTGTGCCAGGGCAGGAAGCCTCAGCGTGGACACTCTGAGATTTAAAACTTCAGCGGGGCTCAGTCATAGGAGGATCCTCACAATACAGTGAGATTTACATCTAGGAGGCTGACCCAGTTTCCACAGTAAATATCAGAGCAAAATCCCCTCTGGCTTCTGGAATGAGGAGGAAAAATGAAATAATTTGAAATATCCAAAGTACTGTTCTTAACCATGCCTGCCCTCAGCAGAAGCTAGTTTTCCAGAGCGTAACTGACCCGAGGAAGGGAAACACCCAACTCCTGCCCACTCCAGCCATCCTGTCCAGCCTCGGGAGGGAGAGAGAAACCTGAGAAATACTTGTGAGGTTCCACAGTCCAGTGCCACAGGCTCCCTAACAAACTGAGACCTAATCACAGGGCTACAGAAGGCTGCTCTCCCACACCTCACCACCACTGCATGAAAGGCCTGTTTACAGCAGTTCCTTTCACTGATCTGGCTATCAAGAAAAAATTACAAGGCATTCCAAAAGGCAAAAACACAACTTGAAGAGACAGAGCAAGCATAAGAACCAGACATGGCCAGGATGCTGGATTTACCAGAGTGGAAATTTAAAACACAATTTAAAACAACCATGATAAATATACGAAGGGGGCCTAATGGATAAAGTAGACAGCACGCAAGAACAGATGAGTAATGTGAACAGAGGGATGGAACGTCTAAGAGAGAACCAAGAAGTAATGCTAGAGATCAGAAACACAGTGAGCAAAATGAAGAATGCCTTTGATGGGTTTATTAGTAGACTGGACACGATGGAGGAAAGAACCTGAGCTTGAGGATAATGGTGGATGCACGTCAGTATACACGGGTCAAAACCCACAGAATGTACAACACAGTGCACCCTAACATACACCACGACTTCAATTAATAATAACGTATCAGTCAGTACTGGCTCACTGTCTGTAACAAATGCACCACACTAAAGCAAGACGTTAATAGAAACCACAGGGAGAGGGACCATACAGGAAGAACTTGGCACTGCCCACTGCATTTGTCTATTAACCTACGAGTGCTCTGACAAATACATGAAGAGTATTAGTCCAAAAATGCACTACGGAAGAACAACATGAATGATTAATTTGTAACTGAATCTGTAATCAAAAGTCAAACTGGAAAAAAGTAAAATGGGTATTTGAAAAAATACCAACTAAAGGTTAAATTTAAATATACATTTTTAACATATACCTAGTCCTTATAATTTACTATTTTTATATTTCTTATAATTTATTAGTTTTAATTTATCTAGTCGTTACTACAGTATTACATCACAACAGTACTTTAAAACCTAGTGTAAATTTTAAATAGGGTTATAGATTTTAATAAATCACCATAATTAATTACAAGGGTCCTTTCTACATCTGAATATGATCCTACTATTTCCTCACCTCACACAACATTTACATAAAAAATATTTCAGAAGTCTTTACGTATAAAAAATAAGGAAAAACTTTTCTTCAGTGGTTGGATTTGCTTTTTAAAGAATGAACATAAGAAAAACATTAAAGAGATTCTTTATATTTGAAGTTCCCAAATATTGAGAGATAAATTCATTTTAGTGAAAATCTGGCAACAGTATATAAATTAAAAAATGTTTATGACAGCAACTTGGAAATTCAAAGATAAATACACAGTAGCTCCTGAACAAAAGACAAGTGCATACAAACCTCTTTTTCCTACTCATAAAATAATTTCACTTCCAAACATAGGTCTATAATGATTTTGCACCAAGCTTCTTTACAATTTTAAAATCTGAACCAAAGAGACTCCTAGCCTCCTCATACTTCTCATTGCGGGAAAAATCTCTAGTGGTAACAAACACAACAAAGAGAACATAACTTCTCTATATCATGACTGTATGAGTTACCCTAGACTCTGTCTCATCAATATGAAAAACAGACTTGCTAAAAAAGCAAATCTGGTGATTTTTTTAAAAAAAATTAGCAGTTACATTAATTTAGAAATAAGGACACTAGTAAACTCTATCTAAAGTCAAGTCTGGGCTCTAAATTCATTGAGAGCTCTTTACTAGTGATAAAGGGAAGTTAAGAGGGCACGGAATACAGTCAACTATTACAACTGTATGATCAGCCCTCTCCTATCCGTGGCTGCGAAACCCAACTGTATTCATCCTCCAGCATTTTATACAGAGGACTTGCGCAACCGCGGTTGCTGGTATCAGCAGGGCTCCTGGAACCAGTCCCCCAGGAATACACAGGGACAACTATACTGTCAAAACCATAACATAGCTGTTATTCAAACAAATGACCCCCATCCCCCTCACCAATTACCAAAACACTAGTCTAAACGAAAAGTGGAGAAAGAAGAAACGTTCAAAGAAAATGTCACTGCAGACATATACAAATCTTTAAATAGTTCCAACCCTCACATACATTCTACTTTCTACCTGAACAACTTAGTGAAACCTCTCAGTGCTGGAATCTAATGTTCAGCCCTCCCTCCATATTATATTTTCTTTGGAGAGGGCCTGGGAAATGCGTGGTGCATCACTAAACACGAAGGCATGTTTGGCATCACTTGTAAATTCGTTCACTGTAAGGCCTGCCTTTCATCTATTTACAGCAATTACAGTACGAGCATTCAAATATTCTGCTGTGCTAACTGACAGCAGCTTGGTCGGACTGTTGCTGCAACCCCCCCCCCCCCCCCCCGATGCACCCAGATGCACCAGATGACCAGCTCAGTCACGGGAAGGCACTCCGGGGCACGACCGATAGTTTCAACTTTTTTGGTTGCACAAAGTTGTCTTGTGAATAATCTCCTTGATGTAACGTCACCTGATCTTAGTATTTTACTGCTCCTTCCTACTCAGCCTGAAGACTCCACCCGCTTACCTACAGCAGCTCACACAGTGCATGTGGCCCGACTTCATCCCACAAGCCAGCAGGGTTCATGACTACCCAGGGCCACTATCCTTGGCCCGACCCTCACTCACTGTTTCCAGAATGTCTTCTGCTATTTCAGTGCTCCGATGCCTCAGCCTGCGTCTCCTACTGTTTCTTCTCAGCCCAGGCTTGCTCTGCATATGATCCTACCGACCTTAACACTTCAACCAGTTCACTTAGTATCAAACTAAAAACACTAAAGGTTGCCTATGTTAAAAGTGTATATATAATAGCATACATTAAAATTAAAACATTTATTAAAAGTGTCTATAACCAATTCTCTTGAACTAAAATAAAGTAACTCTTGTCATCTGAATGGGAAAAAGTTTAAGTCTATATATGTTAGAGGGGAAAAAAAATCCTGATGTCAAACTTGTAAGAGCAAAAGGAACTTTACAAAGTTTCTATGGGAATATATAAAATCTAAACCACATTTATAAAGGGAAACTCCTGACCACCTCAGAAGGAAGATCTTTGTGTGAGGGGAGGTCACAAATTTTAGTCATCTAATGTGAGACACTGGCTACAGGGCAAGCCATTTCTCCAACACATATTTAAAAAGTATCATGCCCTCAGAACAATCCCTTTAATGAATCAGTTAGTAAAATTTTACATGCGTTTTCAAAAACATTAAAATAACATGAACTCTGGCACAAATGACAGCGGCAAATCTCAATTTTAAGATTACTATACATGTATTTAAATTTCTAGGTGCCAAAAACAATTGAAAATATGTTTGGATAGAAATTGGTTCACAGGGACTCCGTGGGAAGACAAGACGGTCAGTGCTGCCCATCTGTCATTTTATATGTTCTCGATATAAATCATTATTTGTCTCTCTGATGCTTGCTTAGTTCCTCTTGTTAAATGCTCTCATATTACCACTGCTGCCAATAAAAATGACATGATATGAACATTTCTTCCTTGGCCTCAAGCCACAAAACCATGAAGGACAAAATTAAAAACAAAACAAAACAAAACCCTATTAAATGAAACAGTGTACTATTTCATACTGCTGGTAGGAATATAAATAAATCAGTACAAGCTCTCCAGAGAGCAATACTGAAATCATCCTACAAGTGCACCTGACCACTTATGAAAGAGCACACTGACCGCAGCACTGTTTTTAATAACTGCAAAAAAAAAAAAAGAGTTTATCAGTTGAAATTAGTTTAAAACAGTACAACTATACAATGGAATAGTCTGCATCTATAAAAAAGAACAAGAAAGCTCATGCTATGGAAACGGCTTCAGGAAATACTGTCAGAGAGAAAAAGGGCACAGAAAAGAGTATACAGCACGTTGGCTACCTTTTGTGTAAGAAAAGGGAAGGATAATGTAACAGGGAAGAACAAATCTGACTCCATATTTGACTGTTCCTTTTGCTCTGACCTTGTGCTCTGTTGTCTGTGCTTCGTCATGCTGGTTCTGCACATTTTGTAAAAGAACACTGCCTACAGCCTTGAAATATATAAAATAGCCCATTCTCAAGGCCCTGACCTTTAAGAGTATAATGCTTTCCCACACACAGAGAGATTAAAAGTTGCAGAACAGAGAATAACATTTGTCTTGTTCGAGGTTTGCAGAGGCACAATGACCTGACATAGGTGGACAGCTGCAAGGACAAAGGATTCTGGATTCCTACACCAAGAATTCTGCAACAACCAACCACAACCCCTCTCCTTCTTAATATAAAAGGAGACTGAATTCTGACTTGGATAAGGTGGTTCTCCAGGATGTTCATTAGTCTGCCCTCTTCCTGTCTGCTGACTTTTCGAATAAAGTTGCTATTCCTTGCCACCTCATCTCCCGACTTATTGGCCTGTCGGGCCGTGAGAAGAACAAGTTTGGATTCGGTAACAATAACACTATAGATTCATGCACACTGGAAAGCTATAAAAGGAACCAATAAAAACAATTACCTATAGAAGAGGGCATACTTAAGGAAGAGGGAAGTAAGACAGGCATGGAAACAAATTTTTTCAGTGGATAGCTTTGTACGTTGTATTGTTATATGAACCATGTGAACCAATTATCTAGCCTCCCCAACCCCCTAAACCCAAAACATAAAAACCAAAAACTAACACTAGTGACTACCTTTGCAGGGGGTGAGGGGGGATGAAGGACAAGGGTAAAAGGGAGACTTTTTCAATGTACATCTTTCAATACACTTGTGTATACAGTCAAATGATCTTTGATAAGGTTGCCACTTGAAGAGGAAAGAACAGTCTCTTCAAAAAATTGTGTTGGGAAACTGGATACTCACATGCAAAAAAATGAAGGTGGGCTCTGATCTTATACATACACAAAAATTAATCCAAAAGGGGTAACAGGCCTAAACCTAAGACCCTAAACTATAAAACTCTGGAAGAAAACACGAGGGAAAAACTTCACGATGTTTGACTTGGCAATTTTTCTTATGTCTTATATATGACACCAAAAGCACAGGCAACCAAAGCAAAAACAAAATGAGACTACATCAAACTTAAAAATTTTGTATATCAAAGGACCCAGTCAACAGAGTGAAAAAGCAGCCTACAGGAATGGGAGAAAATGACTTGCAGATCATACATCTGATAAGGTGTTAATACCAAAAATATAAAAATAACTCCTACAACTAAACAGCAAAAAAACCAATCCAATTAAAAAAATGGGTAGAGGATCTGCATATACATTTTTCCAAAGAAGACATACAAAATGGCCAACAGGCATATGAAAAGATGCTCAACATCACTAATCATCAGAGAAAATGCAAATCAAAACCACAATGAGAGATCACCTGACAACGGTCAGAATGGCTATCATCACAAAGACAAGAGACTGATGAGGATGGAGAAAAACTGGACCCTTGTGCACTGTTGGTAGGAATGTAAACTGGAGCAGACATTATGGAAAACAGTATGGAAGTCCCTCAAAAAAGTAAAAATAAAACAGCAATCCCACTTCTGGTATATATTTGAAGGAAATGAAATCAAATCTTGAAGAGATATCTGTATGTTTGTGTTCACTGCAGCATTATTCACAATAGCCAAGATGCAGAAACAACCTGTGTCAACAAATGAATGAAAAAAGATGTGACAACATACACACACACCCCACACCCACAATGGGAAAAAAAAATTGTGCCATTTGTAACCACATGAACAAAACTTGAGAACATTATACTAAGTGAAATAAGTCAGATAAAGACAAATACTATATGATATCACTTACATGTGAAATTTAAAACAGCCAAAATCGTAGAAACAGAGAGTAGAGTGTGGCAGTTACCAGGGCTTGGAGGGGTTAGGAAAATAGGGATATGTAGGTAAGAGGACACAACCTTCCAGTTGTAAGATGAGTAAGCTCTGGGCATCTAACCTACTGTGTGGTGATTACCATTAACGATAACACATTACACAGTTGAAAGTTGCTAGGAGAGTCAATTTGAAATGTTCTCAACACAAAAAAGGAATAGTAATTATGCTTTGTTAATACTGTGTTACACGAGTTCACTATATATTTTAGATATTAACCCCTCACTAGATATACAATTTGTGAATTTTTTTCCCATTTTGTAGGTTGCCTTTTCATTTTGGTGATTATTTCTTTCATTGTGCAGAAGCTTTTCAGTTTGATGTAGTCCTACTTACTAATTTTTGCTCCTGTTACTTGTGCTTCTGGTGTTATATCTGAAAAATCACTGCCAAGACTAACGTCAAAGGACTTATTCCCTATTTTCATTTAGGAGTTTTACGGTTTCAGGTTTTATGTATAATTCCTTATTCTATTTGAGTTAATTTTTGTTAAGTGTTGTAGGATAGAGGTCTAATTTCATTCTTCTGCATGTGGTTATCCAGCTTTTCAACACCATCTACCAAAGAGATTGTACTTCCCACACTGAATACTCTCGAATACTTTGCCAAATATTAGTTGGTCATATATGCAGGGGGTTATTATTGAGCTCTCAATTTGTCCCACTGGTCTATGTGTCTATATTTATGCCAGTAGCACCCTGCTTTGATTATCATACCTTTGTTTGAAATCAGCAGTGTGATGCTATCTTCTTTCCCAAGAATTGTTTTGGCTATTTGGGGTCTTTTGTGGTTCCGTTAAAGCTTTAGGATTTTTTTTTCTATTCCTGTGAAAAATACCATTGGAATTTTGAGAGAGACTGCATTAAGTCTACAGATGGCTTTGGACAGTATGGACATTTTAACAATATTAATTCTTCCAACCCATCAACACAAGATATCTTTCCATTTATTTGTGTCTTTTTCAATTTCTTTCATCTAAGTCTTATAGTTTTCAACAAACAGCTCTTTCACCTCCTTAGAGAAATTTGTTCCCAAGTATTTTATTATTTCTGATGCTATTGTGTATGGCATTGTTTTATTTCTGTTTCATATATTTCAGTGTTAGTGTACACAAATTCAGCTGATTTGTGTGCTGATTTTGTAGCATGCAATTGAATTTGTTGATCAGTTCCAACTATTTTTTTTGGTGGAGATCATATCATATAAGATCATATTATCTGCAAATAAATAATTTTACGTCTTCCTTTCTGACTGGATGCCTTTTCTTTCTTTCTCTTGCCTAACTGCTATGGCTAAGACTTCCAGTACTATGCTGAATAGGAGTGTTAAGGGCAGGCACCCTTGTTTTGCTCCGGACCGTAGAGGAAAAGCTTTCAACTCTTCACTCCCGAGTATGGTATCAGGTACGGGCTTGTCACATATGGACATTATCATGTCGAAGGCATGTTCCTTCTATACCCAATTTGCTGAGAGCCTTTCTCATGAAAGGATCCTGTTTTTTTGTCAAATGCTTTTTTCTTCATCAACTGGGATGACTGTATGATTTTTATCTTTCATTCTATTAAGTAGTGTACCACATTTATTGATTTGCAGATACTGAACCATTTTTTAATTCTGTGGATAAATCCCACTTGACCATGGTGTATGATTCCTTTTAAGTGCTGCTAAATTCAGTTTGCTAACATCTGATTGAAAATTTTGCATCTATACTCATCAGGGATATTGGCCCGTAGTTTTCTTGTAATTTCCTTTTCTGGCTTTGGTATCAGGGTAATGCTAGCCTTGTATAATGAATCTGAGAGTCCTCCCTCCTCTTCAATGTTTCAGAAGAGTTTAAGAAGGATTAGTGTTATTTCTTCTTTAAATATTTGATAGAATTCACCAGTGAAGTCATCGGGTCCTGAACTTTGCTTTGTTAGGAAGTTTTTGATTACTGATAAAATCTCCTTATTTGTTATTGGTCTGTTCAGATTTTCTGGTTCGGCCTTGGTAACTTGTATGTTTCAAAGAATTTATCCATTTCTTCTAGGTTATGTTGGCATATGTGTCTCTTACACTCGTCTGAACTTCTGTGGTATAAAAGCTGTAATGTCTCCTGTTCCATTACTGATTTTATTTACTTGAGTCTTCTTTTGCCTCTAAATCTAGCTAAAGGTTTGTCAGTTCTGTTTATCCTTTAAAAAAAAAAAGGCCCTTAGTTTAATTTACCTTTTTGCTTTTGCTTTTCTTGTCTCTATTTAATTTATTTCTGTTCTGATCTTAATTATTTCCTTCCTTCTGTTATCATTGGGCTTAGCTGGTTTTTTTTTTCTAGTTCCTTGACATATAAAATTAGGTTGTTTGAGATCTTTTTTCTTAATATAGGCATTTATCTGTTAACTTCCCTCTTAGAATTGCTTTTGCAGACTCTCATAGGTTTTAGTATGGTATTTTTTCATTTTTGTTTGTTTCAAGCTATTTTTAAATTTCGTTTTTGATTTCTTTGACACATTGGTTGTTCAGGACTATGTTTAGTTTCCACATGTTTGTGAATTTTTCAATTGCCTCCTGTTACTGATTTCTAGTATTATATACCATTGTGGTTAGAAAAAAAATACTTGGTATGATTTTAATTTTCTTAAATTTGTTAAGACTTGTTTTATAACCTATCACATGGTCTATCCTGGTGAATGCTGTGTGTGTGCTCAAGAAGAATGTGTATCCTGCTGCTGTTGGATGGAATGTTCTGAATATGTCTGTTAGGTCCATTTGGTCTAGAGTGCAGTTTAAATCTAATGTTTCCTTGTTGATATTCTGTCTGGATGATCTATCCATTGTTGAAGGTGGAGTACTAATGTCCCCTATGATTATTTTATTGTTGTCTATTTCTCCCTCCAGATCTGCTAGTGTTTCTTAATATATTCAGGTGCTCCCATGTTGGGTGCATATATATTTATGACTGTTATATCTTCTTGACAAATTGAACCCTTTATCATTATATAATGACCTTCTCCGTCTCTAGTTATCATTTCTGGCTTAATATCCATTTTGTCTGACATCAGTATAGCTACCCCTGCACTCTTGGTTTCCACTTGCATAGAATATCTTTTCCAACTTTTACGTTGAGCCCATGTGTGCTCTTAAAGCTGAAGTGAGGCATCCTACAGCTGGGTCTTGTATTTTGTTTTTTTTGTTTTTAAATCCGTCCAACCACTCCATGCCTTTTAATTGAAGAATTCAATCCATTTATATTTAGAGTTAATTATTGATAGGTAAGACCTTACTAATTCCATCTTACAGTTTTCTGGTTGTTTTTGCAGTTCCCTTGTTCCTTTCTTCCTCTCTTGCTGTCTTCCTTAGCAAGGTGAAAATTCTCTGTAGTAGTGTGCTCTGATTCCCTTCTTTTCATCTTTTATGTATCTACTGTAGGTTTTTGCTTTGTGGTTACCATGAGGCTTACATAAAACATCTTATAGATATAAGTATTTTATGCTGATAACAACTTAGCTTTAATCACACACAAAAACTCTACTCTTTTACTTCCCCCAAACTTTTATGGTTTTTGATGTACAATAATTTAACTCTTTTTACAGTGTGCATTCATTAACAAACTATTGTAGCTATTTTTAATACTCTTGTCCTTTAATCTTACATCATCACTTTAGAGTATTAGAGTATTCTTAATTTTTATTATATACTTACCTTTACCAGTGTGATGTATATTTTCATATATTTTTATGTTAGTAATTCACCACCTTTGATTTCAGCTTGAAGAAATCCTTTCAGCATTTCTTTTACAGCAGAACTCTCTCAGTCTCTGTGTCTGGGAAAGTATTTCTCCTTTGTTTCTGAACCACAGGCAGAGGAGCATCTCTCCTGGCCCTAAGCTGTGCCATCATGTGGCAGGGGTGATGCAGGTGAAGTGCAAACTGCTCCTCTCACATTCTAGTGCACCCATTGTTCTTGCTCCAGTGGAATGCTAAATCTTCTTCTCCAGAAACCCGGATTTCCACAAAGGCTCTCTCATCTGTGGAGGACTGTCTAGGTCAGTGTTCTCCAGGGGCTTCCAGACTGCAGCTAAGAGGGGCTGGAACTGGTTCACAGGTCCCATCAGGGTCCACAGTCAAGACCAACATCTGCCTGTCTACTGTCCAATGCATAGCAAGCAAGTTTCCTTTAGGATCCCTTAGAGTATGGTACTGGATCCCAGAGCTCCCACAAAGGCACTTTTGTTTGCCGACAGATAAGAAATATTTGTTGCATAGGGAGGGAAGGCAAGAATGAGGGATGTCTTATGCCCATGACCCAAAAATGTGAAAACACTAGTGATCGACACTTTTAAAACAAAGGGAAAAAATAACAAAATATCACCGAAGTAGGCCTATCAAGGTCTGTCCCCAGTGAGGAAGTTAAGTATTACTACAGAGGGTCAATGCGTTTTATTGTCTTGACTTCAGTGAACAAACATCTGCTATCCTCCCCAAGTTGGGCCACTGGTCTTCACACAAGTTCTTTAGGACAGATCTTAATACTGAAGCCTCTACGTGCTGCTGCATTCAAGTCTTTATGTGTTGTAACACAGCCTCTGGCCTGCTTTCTCTTGAAATTGTTCTTTGAAAGTCTTTTTCTTGGGATTAGTATTTCTAAACCCCTATGTAGTATTTAATCCTAAAGACACTTTCTCCTAGCTTGGATTTTATAATACTTTTTCTGCCTTTCTAACTACTCAGTCTGTCTCTGTCAGCTCCCTAAAACTAGGTATTGCCTATGGATCTGACTGCCTTGGGTCCTCTTTTCATTTTCTGCTTGTTCTCCTTTACCATTTAATACACGTTTCTGTGTCCATAGTTATTGTCAACTATCATCCCAGTATGGTTGTTCCCATCCTCAACCTCTCTCCCAAATCCCAGTAACTGAATTTCCAGCTATCTGCCAGTCTCCATATAATCTCTCTAAGCATCTTTTTTTAAACAAACAGTCACCCCCACACCATACACCCAGTAACACATACAAGCAGACCTCTAAAACCCACATTATTTATTGTTTTAGGCCACTAACTTTGTCTGTTTTGAGCTCTGTGGTCTGGACTTTATAATCGTCATGCATCTTTATGCTGATGACTTTGCTTCACTTCTTGGCTTAATACTTGACAAAGATTCTCTGGCTGAGTCTGTTGATTATCTCCTCAAAACAAATCAAGATCTTCTACTGGCCAAGCTGTCTTTGGCTGTTGCTCATAATCTTACCCAGGATCTCTAAACTGATACTGTATTTCACTGCTGATTCTTCCTTAAGCAATCAAGACTAAGATCCACCTACATCTTCCTCCATACACCTGCCTGACCTCCCATGTTTTTCTGGGTCACAGTGGCTCTATTATCCACAATGATTCCAAGGCTAAATAAAGTCTCAGTAACAGCTGATTCCTCATAATTTACCACATTAACCACTTTGAAGTATATAGCTTAGTAGTGTTAAGTATGCTCATGTTGCAAAATCTAAAACTCTACACCCATGAAACAATGCCCTTTTTCCTCCTCCTCCATCTCTTCTCTTTAAATCCTAAAATGAATTGTTTCAGAAATCCTGGGAATCTTTCTCAGTAGTGCCATAAGAAATTGTAAGATTTAGTGCTGTTAAGGGATCTGAAAGGTCACCTGACCACAAATTTCCTATATAAGAGTAACCTCCAAGATGTTTTTTTTAAAGAGGTTTAGTCTGTTCTTTTATTTAACTCCAAAATGTTGACTACAGTTTGCACACATCAGCAGAGAGCAAAGCAGTCATATCGCCCTTGAGCTACTTATAACCCACCACAGAACAAGATTAATCTTTCTCTTATGAAATTCCTTCAGACTTTTACAGAGAGCATTATATTCTTCAGAATTTTCCTTCCAAGGTTTATAAATTCCTAAGCCTTTTGACCACTCCTTGTACAACATAGTTTGGGGTCTTCAACATCATCCTGACTCTGAATTCAGCACTTCAGTTCATCAGTCCCTCTCAAAACATGTAACTGAAAATGAAGTCAATTTCATAGATATGGTCTGACCTGGGCAGAACAGAGTGAGCTAATCACCTGTTCTGATCATCTTTCTAGACACAACTGCATTATTGATTGCTATTGAATCTACTATCAATGAAAGCTGTAACATCTTTGGATTGCTCTGGCCAATATAAGCCTAATACTTGTCATGGACCTAAGACAAGAAATTCTTTCTTTTCACTGAATGACTTCGTATTCAGATGACTGTATCTCAGTAAGGTATAGTAAAAATTAGCAGCTACTGCACACTGGCAAGAAATATGCACACACTAAAATGTACCTACAAAGTTTTACCTAAAATATAATGCTAAAGGGAAGGTCACCTTGGAGTCTAGTCTGTTTCCCATACTCATATCCAGGCCTAGTTCCCTGACCCACTACCTCCTCTCCATCTTCACTACTCTAGTCCTCACTCTTCCCAGCCTCAATTACTCTTTCCAGTCCTCTCACCAGCACAGTGACAGATTATTCTTTTTTGTAGCACAGAGCCTATACTGTGGCATTAATTATTTGCTTCTACTAGTTTACTCTGCTACTGTGTAAAGCCAACCTAATTATGCCAGCATTTGATAATCAGTTCCTTTCTCTCTGAACAACTGCCATAACTGCAGTGGAGACTGAGTCCAAGTAGTATGAACCACACCATGAATATGCAAGATACATTAAACACACGTACTGTACATGTATAATGTACATATGCATTCTTCCTTATATATAGGGAATCTCTTCACTCTCTAGAGCAGCTGGAGGAGGGAATGGATCAAGTGGCAGAGCACATGCTTAGCAAGCATGAGGTCTTGGGTTCAGTCCCCAGTACCTCTTCCAAAAATAATAAATAAAAAAAACCTAACTTTCTAGAGCAGTTGAACTTTCCTGTTGGCTTCCCTCCTGCAAATAAAATAAGTTTATCAAGAAATGAAAGATGGTCCCTAGGATTTGTCACACTAGGTCTGTAAGGGCTCAGGTCCCTCAACCCAAATTAAGTCCAATGAAATCAACAACACAAGTCCAAAGTTCTGTTTGTTTCGTGTCCTGTGATAAGGTACAAAGTATCCTTTATATTTGATTTCTAAACAGTAAGCATCTTTTTGATCAAGATTAAATGCCCTGAGGGGCGGCCATAATTCTTCAATACTCCGTCTACTGCAGAATCCCATCTGAGGAGTCAGGTTAAGTGTATGGGCAACAGCAGTATTTTAGACCCACAAACAGCTTATCCCTGAGAGAAAAGTGTTTGGGAGAAAATAAACATATCTCTAGTCTTCATTTTCTTAATAAAGTGTTAGGCTAGGTAACTGCTAAGGTTCCCAATTAGTGCTAACACTCTGTTCTTTCATTCTGAATACTATTAGACTCTAGGGGAAAAATTCATATTTATATATCTCCAACAGTTTCATTTATACTGACAGTTTGGTGAAACCTTAAAGCACTAACTCATTCATCTCAGACAGAAAAACTGTCAACAAAGCAGAAAAGAGAGATTGCATGTAGTTTATTAGGACATAAATGAGGACCATTATAACTTTAAGAATATCAAAATGATTAATTCTTTTAAGAAGTGTCATTTCCGTCTGCATGAATTCAGTTAAGAAGTGGTATATATCACATGCTTTCACTATTCTCCAAAGGAAGAATCTTCTATATCAGTAAATTAGCACTGCAATAGGAGAGAGAGAAGCAAGACGGCGAAGTAGAAGGATGCTTGTAGCTCACCCTCTCCCACAAATACACCAAAATTCACATCTACGGACCCACTCAGCCAACCAGAGCACCTGCCGAACTCCAACAGAACATTGCCCTCCTTGAAAGACAAAGACGCCAAAAATCTGGTAGGAGAAAAGGAAAAAAGAAAGAAGAAAAAGCAAAACAGTGCAGGACCGGTCCCGCGGGGCGGGAGCGGCAAAGGAGGAACAGCGCTCGTTCGCTGGGTCTCCCCTCTCCAACAGAGAGGCCAACAGGACGGAGGGGGAGCCTCTGAGGCTCAAATCTGCCCCAAGCACCCCTTGACCGACAGAACTAAGTTAAACGGGCACAGAGGGTCCCTGCGACACCCAGCCCGAGACGAAAGCCAGCAGCTGGGGGCTGAGACAGGCTACCTGAGCTGAGTGGAGGACGAGGGTGGCTGCACTGAGGCAGCCCCAGGGGACTGCAGGGGCCTGCACGGCATGGCTGGGAGGGGATACGGGAGCAGAACAACCTTGGTCCTCCATAAATTGCGAAAAAAGCAAAGCAACAAGGCTGGTGTGCCCTGAGGGGAAGGGCGCCATAGCCTTTGCCTTCTCAGACCGGTGGCGCCATTACTGGCACTTCTCGCAAGAAGAGAGGCAGGGCGCAGCCACAGCTGCCATGTCCTCCTGTGCACAGTGCCCACATAGGGGTGAGGCCGAGAGCTGAATCCACATCCGGGGGCTCTGCAACCTCCTAGGCAGGACTGAGACTTGTTTACAGCCCGAGGCAGATAGGATCTTTCTGCCCTGGCACCTCAGAGAACTCACGACTCCAAGACAAACAAGGAGCTGAGATTTGGCACAGAGCAGGGGCGGGGCTGTTCCACAGTCTTCCTCGAGCCCGCCTATGGAGCACCGACCTGAGGTGGAGAGGGCAGCTGCAGAGCAGCGGAGCAACCTGCACCGGGAGAGGGTGGGCGGCCACCCGCCTTCCTGGCAGGAACACAGCACCTGACCACCGTGCTGGGAGGGGGCGCGATCCACCCACCTACCTCGCCCAAGCACAGCATCTGACTGCGGCATCGGGAGGGGGAGTGAGCAGCCCACCCACTGGCCACAGTGCCAGAGAGATATGAGCAATATGAAGAAGCAGAAGAACCACTCCCAATTAAAAGATCAAGAGCAATCCCTTGGAAGCACAATCAAGGAAATAGACATTGATGGCCTACTAGATCAAGATTTCAAAAAAGGAGTGATTAAAGTACTGAAGGAACTAAAAGAAATAGTGTTTAGAGATATAAAATATGTCAAAAATGAAACAGACGCTATAAAGAAGAGCCAAATAGAATTATTAAACTCCTTTGCTGAGATGAGAGCCGACCAGATAATGCAGAGGAATGAATAAGTGACCTAGAAGACAGGACAACAGAAAGCACCCAATCAGAACACCTGAGAGAAAAACAAATAAAAAAAACAATGAAAACAATATAAGGGACCTATGGGATAATATAAAGCGTGCCAATCAATGCATAACAGGGGTTCCAGAAGGGGAAGAAAGAACAAAGGGGACTGAAAAGGTATTGGAAGAAATCATGACTGAAAACTTCCCAAACCTAAAGAAGGAATCAGATATCCAAGTACAGGAGGCTCAGAGGGTCCCAAACAGGAAGAACCCAAACAGACCCACACCAAAACATATCATAATCAAGATGGCCAGAGTCAAAGATAAAGAAATGATCCTAAAGGCATCAAGAGAAAAACAAAGAGTTACAAGGGAACCCCAATAAGGCTTTCAGCTGATTTCTCTACACAAACACTACAGGCCAGAAGGGAGTGGCAAGATATATTCAAAGTCCTGAATGAAAAAAAGATGCAACCTAGGATACTCTATCCAGCAAGGCTATCCTTTAGAATAGGAGAGATAAAGAATTTCACAGACAAGCAAAAACTAAAAGAGTTTAGCAACACTAAACCCATGCTAAAAGAAATATTCACAGGTCTACTCTAAATAGAAAAGAAGCAGGATGCTACAAAAATGAGAAACTCATAACTGGAAAGGAGGTAACTACCATGAATTACAAAAAGAATAAACACAAAATTGTAAAAGAAGACATCTAAATCATTAAGAGTGGGAGAGGGAAGCAAGGAAAGCCACTGTGGAAAACAGTATGGAGATTCCTCAAAAGACTAGGAATAGACTTACCACAGGACCCGGGAATCTTGCTCCTGGGCATATACCCAGAAGGAACCCTAACTCAAAATGACACCTGCACCCCAAGGTTCATAGCAGCACTATTTATCAGAGCCAAGACATGGAAACAGCCTAAATGTCCATCAATAGATGACTGGATAAAGAAGAGGTGGTATATTTATACAATGGAATACTATTCAGCCACAAAAACCGACAACATAACGCCATTTGCAGCCACATGGATGCTCCTGAAGAATGTCACTCTGAGTGAAGTAAGCCAGAAGGAGAAAGAAAAATACCATATGAGATCACTCATATGTGGAATCTAAAAGATAAATAAATAAATAAATACAAAACAGAAACAGATTCATAGACATAGAATATAGACTTGTGGTTGCCAAGGGGGCGGGGGTGGGAAGGGACAGACTGGGATCATAAAATGTAGAACAGACAAACAAGATTATACTGTATAGCACAGGGAAATATATACAAGATCTTGTGGTCAGTCACAGAGAAAAAAAAATGTGACAATGAATATATGTATGTTCATGTAAAACTGAAAAATTGTGCTCTACAGTGGAATTTGCCACAGCATTGTAAAATGAAAAAAAAAAAAACATTGCAACAGACCCTTGAGTTTTCAGCATCGGTCCTTAGTATGCATATCATAAAGTCAAGGCTGTGACACCATTATTAAAACCACGCTCTCAACTTTCTTTCAAGGCAGCTTTCAAAATCATGAATTCATTTTTACAGATTCTTACCCCAAGCTATGATTCCTAGCCTTAGTCATAGAAGTATGGGCACATGATTGAGGTAAATTGACTGCAGAAGACAGAGCTATGGGACCAGCTTTCACAGAGAATAAGGAATACTCTGGATATACTAAGTCTGGGTGCGAATTGACTACTACTGGCCTATAAATTCCTTGTAAGCAGGGGTTAAATCGTATTAACCTGTTATCACCCACAGCGGTTTCAGGAATACCACGTACATAAAGAGAGTAGCTTTAAAAGGACTGACCACTGGGTCTAAGCTGAGCAGCCAAGAGATGACAGGGAGAACTGGGACCAGAGCACAGATTTATGAAGAAATACAAGAACATGAGAAGGCAGGAATATGGAAAGCACAAAGGCTAAGACCTTGGAGTTCCAAATACCAACGAAGTTCCACATGCCCTAGAGCTGTGTTCTAAAATGGCAAATGGAAAGAGAAGACAATGGTCATAGGAGGGAGGAAGAGGGAATCTCATGGGAGCCAACAGTACAGATTTTGAAGTTGCTGATGGCAAGAGAAACAAAGTAAAAAGACAATCTAGCTGTCAGACTGAAGTATGCCTGGAAGCCTAGAGAGACCCTGGGCTGCAGAGAATGCTGCAGACTGCCAGCCAGTGCAGAACCAGGGATGGTGACAGTGACGGAACAGCAGCCTGCAAGTCTACGCTTCTACCTACCTTCCCGGTGAGTCAGGGGAGGGTGGTGCACCTTAAAGAAGTTTGTCCCCAACATGCAAAAGCAAAGTGGGGACACACATGAAAAGAGTTGGGCACATAAAAATGTTTGATCATTGTACAAGAATAATGGGAAGGCTAAAAGCAGGGCAGTCTGGGGTGCCTGGACAGGCCTAGGGTGTATAAACGGACAGCAGGGTTAAGAGCAAGAAGAGAACAGGAAATAAACTGGAAACATGTCAGTGACTGGAGAAAAGGACTTCTTCACAGGCAGCCCTGTTCCTGAGAAACACCAAGTGTTTATCAAGCCTGGAGCTTCCGCTAGAGCACTGCTTTGAAAATGATACTGAAAATTTCCCCAAAGGCTAGTCAGAACAGATATTAAGTAGCTTCACAAATGTTTAGTGTGGGGAGTGGTGAGATGAAGGAATGACTAAGAATCTGAGACTTAATGTTTCCCTAAATTTGTTGGATATTCTTCTAATTCAACCATTGGCAACTTCTGTTCATCAACCAGGACGGTTAACATTACATTCATACTTCAAATTAAAGTCTAACTTCCAAAAGAATCTTTTGCTGGGACTATAAAAATGCACCTAAATCGGTAAGTTCAGTCTTTATCCCCTCTGTATTTTCAGGCCGGCAAAAATGCTCAAAACAGAGGTCTTAATGATTTGGGAAATGAGTAAAAAATGGACACCACTCAAAACACACAGCAAGTAGGAGTCCACAAACCTGCATTCGCCAAAGAAGTCCACACACTTGGAGTAGGTGTGAAAATTTTCATTTTTAGGTATGAAAAAAATGATTTCATACAGCTTTCTAGCTAATAAAAAAATCATTCAAGAGTGTAACGAAGGCTGACTACAGTCCAGAACACCAGCCCTCAACACACAAGTCACCTGGCCTCGTGGCCCTCGACTATCTCTGGTTTGAGGCTGCTCATGACACACTGGAAAAGCAGTGCAGGCCAGGGTGACAGGCCATGACTGAAGCCACGGGAGGGGCCACCAGGATGGGGAGCAAGGACCCCATACCTCCTGCTCAGACCTCCTACCCTCCCCGCTTGGTATCCCACATTTTTACTTTTTCTAAAGATGTTGATATTATAAAAATTAAGCACGCGTTCACAGAAGAGATTTCCATGGGACATCTTAATTCCTTCACTACACCTGTACAATTTAACTTAGTTATAATGAGCAGTAGAGAGCTCATCTCCAATCTACAAGAGAAAGGAGTGAAGCAGGTCTCACGCCCAGAATCTCTGGTGCGTTTTCAGAGGAGGAGTGCCCCTGTCTCTGAAGCAGTCCCACCTCAGATCAGAAAGTACCCTGAGGTCTTGAAACTCTCCTCCCTTTTCCATCTTCTCTCTCCCTCAGCCCTTTCTCCTCCCCCTTTCCATGTACGCACGTATGTATGTATGTATGTATGTATGTACGTACGTACGTACCTACGAACTCTACTACTGCTCCTTATTTCTTCCTTTCCTTCTTTCTTGCCTAGACAGGCCTGTAACAGGCCTGACTTAGCCCACTGCCTCAGACAGGGAAGAGAAAAAATCAGACATTTTAAAGAAAATAAGAAAAATGTCTTATTACCTCTATTACCGCTTTTCTGGGAGCAACTTCACTCTCCTAGTTCTATTCACACGCTTGACAATTTGAACTTGAAAATAATTTAGAAGTTTGGGTAGGCTTTCTGGACACAAAATGCTTGAATTGTAAAAATAAAAGAGGGAAGGACTGAAAAACAATCATTCCTTATGGCAGCAAAAGAGAATTCTAGATATCTTTATGAACAGACACTCTTTGTCTCCCCACCTCCTGTTTGCTTAAGATACAAACAACAATCAAGACATTTTCACTGTGAAGAATGACTATTTCAGTTTAGTATTAAACTGGGTTATTTACTTTAGAAAGTTTGTTGCAACTAGTTATCAATATAAGTTATAGAAATAGCTCAATTATATGATGTTGGTCACTGCATTTTATTCTTTAAAATTATAAAGACAAAATATATAACTGAAATAATATGACTGAATTGCTTCAAAATAGTACGAGAGGATGCAAAATTTCATTAAGCTGTAGGTTTATGATTTGCATACTTTTTTATATGATCATTAGACTACATTAAAAAATCTACATATAAAAAATAGTAACAGAAGGGGGGAAGTTAAGAAGAGTATAGCTGAAACAAGATTATCCACGAACTTTTGAAGTACCCAACTTCAACCACCTGTTGAGTACTGTTTTTTTTGTAAGTGTTGCAACTTTTCATAATAAAAGATGCTGTAAAATGTTACTTATAAATTTAAGAAATGAGCAATTTTAAGATTCAGGCACACAGTGTAAAAGCAGTGCGTTTTTAAAAATGAGATTTTGATTTAAAATACAGTGCATTAAAAATGAAGAATCAATTTTCCTTTGTAATTTTGTTGAAAGGGACAGTTTTTCCATGAAAAATTCTTGGCATAATTCTGAGTCTCTATAAACTAAGATGTAGAGGTGTTCTAATTCTGGCGGAAAATTGTTCAAATTCTGAAGTATATCGCAATAAATTTAGGATTTTAAATAAAAGAAAAACATAACAAAATCTAATTATCTCTTAAAAACACAGTAACTGAGTTGGTTCCAAGATCAGTAAAACCAAGAGTTCTAAAGCACATCATGTGAGCTAAGTGTGGACTCTTTTGCATTAATCCTGCTTTATTCATTCTCTCCCCAGCCCCCTCCTTATATCTTACAATTCAGTAACATTTATCAAGCACCATGAGGCAACCAGCAGCCCAGGAAAGATACATTAAATAATGCTTGCTTTATGCAAAAAAAACTATCCAAAAAGTATACAGGTCTCCTCTGTTTTCCTACTATAAATCACTTACAGCAGGTTCACTATGTCCAGCAATTAATGGATCTTATGGATTTAGAATAAATATTTTCCTTTAAGCTCAAGAACAGAATTGGCTGCACTGGAACACATCAATGAATCCAAATTTGCCTTTGGTTTTTCTTAAAATTCTTTATCCCACTCAAAAGGATAATATGAAAACTGTTACATATTACAGGCATTCCCCAACTTACAGAAGGGCTGTGTTCTAAAAGTTCATCTGTAAATAAGCTTTCTGGAACTCAGATCACATTTCCCACTGAAACAATTTTATAAAGGGTAACTAAGCCAAACAGCCACCCCACGGAAATCCACAAAGCACGGGCCTACTGTGTTTTACTGCAGCACTGCGGGTTCTGCTCCCCTCAACTAACCAACTTGCACCTCTGTTTCTTTGATAAATGCGATAGGGATTCCAGGAATATTTCTCCTGTCCGATGCTCTCTATACACACATGCATGCATGTGCACAAACATACACACACACACGACCCCTTCCTTGGGTCTACGTGCCAAATGCCCCTTAGTTATCAGAGCACGCACAGCGGAGCACTGTTTAGATGAGCGGCTCTTGTGACTATCTGAAGGCTGGAGGAAGTTGGGGTTCTAGAGCTTATTAGGGAGCACTGGTCCTGGAACGTTCGGTAGTTAACTGTCCCTATCGGGTTTCACAATTACAGGGTAGAGATGGGGGATTATAACTTCTGTCAGGTTTATCTTCTAGAAAAATGATTTTAAAAAATTGGAAACTTCCTAATAATCACTTTTAATATGAATTTTTAAAATGTTTATAAATTCAGAGCAAAATAAATTATAAGTTATTTTCGTGTCCTT
The DNA here is from genome assembly GCF_048564905.1 of Vicugna pacos. NCBI lineage: Eukaryota > Metazoa > Chordata > Mammalia > Artiodactyla > Camelidae > Vicugna > Vicugna pacos. The sequence goes on along the minus strand of NC_132988.1, from coordinate 9,864,557 downwards.
TATCTACACCTGAAGTTGTAAGAAGAATCTCTTCTCCCCAGCTGGACAGTCACAGGCCTCTGCCCACCACAGGGAGAGGATGCCAGCAGGAGGTCCTGGAAACCAGCGTTTAATCTAAGAAGAGAGCTGCCTGTATTTGGGACCAACTTTTCTACCCCACGCAAAGGCAACCAGACTCATGCTTTGAATATTTTTAAGCCACAAGATTGTTTTCATGGATGCAAGAAAGGGAGTAAAAAGCCACAGAGATAAAATGAATTCATTTCATATGTAAACACTTTCTCATGTGCCTATTAATTTGACAGTTTGAAAGAAAAATACAAAGGGATTCAGTATTCAGGCCTAATACCATACCACGTGTAATTTTTTTTTCTTTTAAGTTCAGAATTCTATGAGCATGCTTCAATTAGGCAGTGCTACCAAACCACTGTAAGATTTGAAATGTATTTTTATGAAGTCCAGATCCAGAAACATGATATAAATTTCCAGAAATCACTATAGAATCATACCAGAACTCAAGAGTTCCAGACTCTTCCCTGTCTCAAACTCAGCCGAGGTCTATTCCACTTGCCTGCATAGGTGTTGGCCTTGTTCAGGAGGTCCGTACATGCGTGCATATCAGCGAAAGCCCGGATTCCTAAGCAGTTGACAGGATGAAGCTGAGATTCCAAAAATTCACAGCAAGTCTTCTTCACATCCTGTAACTGTAACAGACCAGCTGCTGGGAGAAGTACCTGTAATACACAAGTAAGCATGGTTAGAAACTGACTAGAAAAGTGTCACCGTTCCCCGCACCTACAGTGGGCTCAGGGGTCCAGCCACAGCTCATGATCTGCATCCAGACCCAAGCATCCCAGAGAAAAGTAAGGTAACAATCATTTGTAAAAAGGGTGATGCCTCCTTACATTCCCATATTTTTCTATGGAATCTTTCAAAGGTCTCTTCTTGGTCATAAGAATTAAGAGATATCAGATCATATTAGGTCAACGGTTCTTTTTATAAGCATAAACAAAATGCTCCATTGAATTTTAAAAACATAAATTATTAGGATGCTAGGGGGTGCTGTGGTGCAGTGAAAATCTTCTTGTTCCCTCAGTAGTTCGAGTAGTCATAAACTTCAGTGATTTGTGGGGAAGGGTTAAGCACAGAGTAACATATGTCACAACCCAGCCTCACTTTGTGTTCCCACTGTCTGAAATACCACAAACTGCTTTCCTTAGAGGGGGAGGACAATTTTAAACCTTTAAATTTTTAACAGTCTCTAACTACAAGCAGACTAATTTCTCTAAAATGTAACATATCTGCTAAAAAGGAAAACATAAAAAGTAATTGCCTAGTAATAATTTTTTAATTTGTGTTTTTATTTGAATAACTCCTCCAAGAGATTTTGTATTAATTAGGTTATTCTTTGAGATTTAACCAGTATCATCACTATAAATACCACATCTTTTCAAATAGGTCAATGATGGAAATATTTTTCCCTATAAGTGAATTAGTATGATGCTATATTAGAGACCGTATTTGAAAGTCAAATTGGAAAACTTCATAAAAAAGAAGTTTGCAAGTTCTTCTATGAAAGCTAAAAGAAAAAAAAAACTCAACTTTCAGAAAATAGAAAAGGTCACATGGCATATTAACATAAAAAATAAGTAAGACCTAAGTTCCTCCAGCGACTGACTTTCATGTATACCAAGCAGCAGCCCAAAGAGAAAAGAAATAGTAGTTTTGAACATCCTTTACAGTTTTCCTAAACATACGTGGGAAGTCCTAAGCATGGAAGAGTAAGTGCATCCGTGTCTTTCTGCAACACCATCTACTCTATTTTCTCAAAGGAACCACAGCAGCTCTAAGTCCAGATCTAAAGTCTGTGTGTGCGCCCGCACGTACACAATCAACCGGTAAAGAAGCAAGGACTAGAGGAACAACGTTTTAAGTTTTAGTCCAATTCCACCAGCTAATACTAGTTTTCTCTGAAAACATGGAAACAATATCTGGTGACAATGCCTTTTCATTCTCAATTTAAGGAAAATAAAGTGGAAATAATTCTGTTTATAGCCAAACGTCTTGTATAACATGTATAGTGTGCTTTATTATGTAATGGGAATCAATCTCCATGGAAGGCTTTAGTTGCTGATAATCTGCAAATTGGAGTTTTTCTACACTGGTCTAATTGTGCTCTGAAGTAATGTTAAGTACGTTCCAAGACGCTTAACTGTGCAGCCATTTAATTCAGCAAATACATATAGTTAAGAAACTGGTCTTCAGTGTAAGATTCAATCTCTGTGAAATTGCACAAACAGTGGTCACCCATCTGATCAGCATCTTCCCAGACACAACACAGTGTAGTACAGCAGTATTCAAACTGCTTGGTAAAAGAGAGCGATTCTCAGAGGGGAGAAGTTGCTGAGCAGAAGCAGACTCATTCACATACAGTTGGTGGGTGTGTATACTGGTTCAACCTCCATGAAGAGCAATTTGTCTATTTAATCAAAATTACGAATGTACATATCCTCAGATCCAGGAATTTAACCCACAGATGTAAAAAAGCTCACATACGCAAGACTTTCATTAGAGGGTTATTGTGGGTAATAGCAGAAACTAGAAAAAAGTCTCAATGTCCACCATAAGGAGACTGGTTAAACACTAATGATCACCCATTCGACAGAACCCTCTGCAGCCATTCAAAAGAATGGGGAAACTATACGAACGGGACAATTTCTAAGATGTATTCTTAAGTGAAAAAAAAATCAGTGATTGGTTTATCCTATGCTAACATACACATACACACCCACGTTTATATACACATCCATCTAAAAAGGCAGCTATAGTAGATTAAAAAATTTTTTATTTTGCTTCCTTGACTTCAACTTCATCACTACCAAGTTCAGATCTACTTTATCAGGAGATTAAAACTCATAAAATTGTAGAATCTCAGATCTGGAAAGGATAACAAGTCATGCAGGCCAGGAATATAAAAGTTATTTCAGTTGTAGGCCACATGGTTAAAAATTCACATACAATTATTTTTTAATGATGGTAGTGATGGATCAAGTGGTTCCACGCTTGGCAAATATATATTAAATATAACTAAACGTAAAATATATATAACATATAAAACAAATTTATTTATATTTTCCTTTTTTATCAGTAAATCCTTCAAAAATGCCTACGTTTCATGACCTAATTTTACTATGACTAAACTTCAATAGCTCAGAATTTTAAATTAATTATACGCAGCTTTAAAAGCAATTAATAACTGACCCAAGCTTACTGACATGACCCCTGATGACCATCAGTCACTCATGATGAAAACTGGAAGGCAGCTGGGGCCACACCCACTGTCCAGATTACTCCGTGTATTAGACAACCAGCTAACAAACAAAATATGCTCCAAATTTCAGGTTAACCATATCTCACAATCAGAACCAAAGAGCTAGCAGTCTATGAGCTGGATGCCTTGGGATCAAATCAAATCAAACCTCCTAATTTGTCTGATGAAAAAACCAAGTCCTAGAGAGGCCAAAAGACTTGACCAAGTTGTACAACCTGTCAGTAGAGAGCTAGTGATAAAAATAAAAATTCGCCAAAAATAAAATTCGCCAACCCTTTGGTCTACTGTTCTTTCCACTATCCTGAGCCTCCTCTGTAGGTGTTGAATGGAGTGCCTGTCTGATTTCTAAATCTGCAATACTGCTCTTTTCAGCAAGGGTAACAAAGACAACAATCATTTTGACATCGCATTCTTGCAGCATCTTCCATTAACTGAGTAATTACTACGTCAGGCCCAGTACTAAGCACTGGGCAGGCAACATCTCACTCTCTCTACTAGACACAATGAGTACAGAGCCTGGGAGAAGCTGGTAACCCGCCCAAGATCACGCACCTGGCAGGTCAAGTCTTCTAGGAGCTTGTAGATGGCACACAGGAACATTCTCACGTTGATAGTCAGGAATAAGTTTTTAAAGTTACTATTTATTTCAGTAAGATAAACCCTTTCTTAAGTAAATTTATTTAAGCAAAACTTGAGTCATGTAGAGAAAAACATTACTAGCATCAGCACTAGTGAATATAGCAAAGTCATGAAGATGACACATCAATTACTGACTTGGGAGATCAGATTTAAGTGTTCTAATCTTTCAATGTCTGGTACCACTCTTATTTTCTGTGGTATTTACATATCACTGAAAACGAAGAATGTGCTTTTTAATCTGAGGCCATCATAATCCATGGCTTATTTTCTCCAGAGCAGACTAACTGTACATTTAGTAACAAAGGTAGGAAGCTCCTTGATTGTAAGGAGGTGGTTTCTTAATGTTCTATTTAGGTCACAAAAGTATCTTGGGCATTGTCATTAAGAGGTCTGAAGAATATGACTTTTAAAATTAATTTTTCTGAGCTCTCTAGAGTAAAGGAACGGCTGAATAATGCTGCTTCTTATATGAAGCAGAAGTGTATTAATACAATAAAACCTCCAGTCACAAAGAACTACGATCTAACAGAAAATTTCCATCCACTTTCACCTTCCATATGCTTCAATTTTCAGATGCTTCAGTAGTATTACTGCTGTGACTGATTGAAAAAACCCTAAGTAAGGCACTCTAAAATCCTGAAGTGTATTCCAAAACATCAAAGAAAAAGCAATTACATTTGCAGTATACTCTGAATGTTAATGATATATTCTAATAATCTAACAGTGATCAATTCCCATATAATGTATACATTGAGGAAAGGCCACATTCCAGAAGCTAAAACCCTGGTGGGAGCAGGGTCTGAGTGGAGAAACTTCAGGTCGCTACTAACAGCACCGCTCCGTTCCATCTGCTCTGTGACACTCAGTGCTATCAGAATCGACCTCACGTATCTGCTCCCACATTTTCTCTCTCTCTCTCTCCCTGCAAAACAACATACGCTCTAAGACAGCAGAGTCACATCTGTTTTAGTCCCTGCTGTAAACTCAGGTACCAGCAGAATATGTAGGTGGGTAATAAATAAATCAACCTGAATGTAAATTAACTTGTCACTCTAGTGTGTATTTGTATTTTAAAAGAGGTACAATTTTGGATGTCTTTTGACCCAGAAATACAAATGCTATTTCTAAAATGTATACGGGACACTTGTGTCCTACTGCGAATCCTCTCGGTCCCACCTCCTGCTCAAGCCACCGCTACAGCAACCAAGTCCAAGCAGGACTTGATCCCCTCTGTGAAGATGTAACTTAACAGCGCCTCACGCCGGCCCCTACCATCCCTCCCTCTGGCTGTCTACCGGGGGTGCCCTTGGGACTCACACCTGCACAGTCTGGAAGCACAGGGGAAACGATGCTTGTGGGGCCACCACTAATCAGTGGAGAATGGTCCAAAGGAAGATGATGGGAAAATGCTCCCCTTTTCTCTTCCCCAAGTCGATAGTTCTGAGACACATTTCATAAGGCTCCTCAAAAGGTCCTGACGAGAATAAACATGTTACATTTAGATGTGGCCAGATCTATACCACATCTTAAAATGGTTTTCCCTCCTTTCCAATTCCCCCCTATTCACTCACTTCACTGTCGCCCTCTTCCATCACTTTCCAAATAAACTAACTGCACAAAAGCTCTGCTATTATAGGCTATTATATCATACACAGAACAAACTGTGAATGTGGACATATTTAGTTATAATAGTATTATAGTGCTGTTTATAATATCAAGAATTGAACTTCAATGTCCAATAACAAGGGGTAGATAAGTAAACTCTATATTATCAGTAACAGTGAATACTTTGTAAGCACAGCTGTCCCTCAGTTTCCATGGGGGACCGGATCCAAGACCCTCCAAGGGCACCTAAATCCGTGGATGCTCAAGTCCCTTCTATAGAATGGTGTAGTATTTGCATATAACCTACACATACTTCCCACATACTTCAAACCATCACTAGATTACTTATAGTACCTAGTACAACGTAAATGCTACATAAATAGTTGTAAATACAATTTAAGTGTTATGTGACTAATTCCCAGCACACAGCTTTTTGGAACTTTCTGGATTTTTTTTTTTTAATATTTTCAACCTGCAGCTGGTTGGATGTGGAACCTGCAGATATGGAGGGCCCACTGAATTAAAAGAGATATGGTAGATAAACAGTTAATGACTTGGGAAAACATTCCTAATATAGTTAGAATAAAAAGCTAACTTCTAAACAATGTAGATTGCAATCCCCTTTTCTTCGAGCACATGTACATGTCAACACAGGACGGAGCTAGAGGAACGTACCACGGTTGTTAACGGGGATTACCTCTGGTTAATAGTCTTATGGAGGCTTTCTATTTTCTTCTTTCAATTTGTATTTTTTAAATTTTCAATAATGAATACGCACCATTTAAATGGACACTTATTTTAAAGAAAGTGGGGGAGAAACAAGTAAAGAAACGCCTTTCTGGACCTCCAGAATTCCAGCCAATACAGCGATGGTAACTGGAGCTGTTTACTCAGTGACTATCACCCACCACTCGCCAGACACTGTCCGGTCTGGCCTGTCCTCTGAGTACCGGGAGGCTGAAAGGTCTTTCATTTCATCAAGCTAGTGTTTTGTACAACATAAAGCAGGCGCTACACGTTACTGTTCTTGCTCATATGAACAGCATCTTTCTGTGCTTGGAGAAACATGAACTAAAAGAACGTGCCAGCTGATTAAATAAACTGAACTTCAAATGCTATCACTTTGTTAAACAGAAAAAAAATGTTTTTCATCTAGACATGTTGATTCCCAACATATGGAGACACAGAAAGCCTGAACATTTTACCCTGTGGAGATGTGTTCTGCAATGAACAAAGAAGTGGGGGCAAAGCTACTGCTGATTACTGAAGACAAGTAGAACAGAGACAGAGAAGACACCCAAGCCAATTAGCACCCGCGCGACACTCTTATCCCAGCTGCACATTTTAAAGTAAGATGCTCTCATCCTACTTCACGTTGCTGACAAGCCAAATTACACATAAGATGTTTCGCTTAGACAAGTACACTCCTTCTGCTTGGCTATTAGGATCTCAAGTTTATTTTGAGCTTGGACACTTACTCCATAGTGGGAAATAATTTATGCATCTTTTAAATCTTTTAAATCCTGAGTCATTTACAGTGTGTTTATTAGAAGACACTACCAAAGGGTCTGCTTATTCCACAGATGTAAGATTTCCAGATGTCTAGGAAAACATTTGAACACGAAACTCACAGTTCAGTCGCTGTTAATATTAAAGTCAATGTACTGATAAAAGGCAGATTTTTATTAATTTCTCAGCCACCTTATACTCATATCAGAAGCACCTATTTATGAAAATGTCAGGGCCTTGTTGCCAGGAATAACACGAAAACAAACAAGGAAACAGCTGTCCAAAGAGCATCAGCAGAGGGCAGAAATTATCCCCAAACTTATATCTTGTTAGACTAAAAATGCCTCATTATGAAATATAACCTATAACTTTGATTAGCACACATTTTCTAAAATCTGCACTTGGGTGGGAGTAGGGGACATACAGCTCAGTGGTGGAGCACATGCTTAGCATGCGTGAGGTCCTGGGTTCAATCCCAGTGCCTCCACTGACAAAAAACAAATAAACAAACAATAACAAAAAATTGCATTTAGTCCTCAATTTATAAGTAAGTCATGCCCCACAAGTTTATCAATTGGCTGCATGACACTCCCTGCATATTTACTCATAGAAACAGTATCAAAAGTAGGTATAAACCACAATAGCAAAGAATATAATATTACTATCTGACTCTATGACCTCAGAGGGCAGTGGGTGCAGGGAAGGAGGAAGAAAGTTTCCTTCCTCTTTCTGGGATGGAGGCCTGACCGGGGACAGAGTTTTGAAATAGGAAGTGCTTGTCCTTCACATTCTGCCACCTCCTTTGCACGTCTACATCTCAAAGCCCTAAAGCCGGGCCACAGCCACAGGCAGCCAGCTCTCTGCTCTGTGCACCCAGATATGATTCTCCACCCAGACCTGTCTTTCCTGCTAAGTGTTTCATCTTCTGAATATACCTACCCCACCACCCTCTCCCAGCACACCTCTACCCAAGCTCCATCCCTCGGGACAGCTACTGTCAGCAGGGTCAAAAGGAAAGCCATCTCATTATTATTTCACATTAATAGTTAATAACATATCACCTTCCAGGACAAATCTCTTCCAGAGGTATTCAAAGATTTAAGAGAGGCTGACTCTTATGCAAAATACATCTGTAATTGATGGCATTTTCAATGATATAATAAATGAAGGGGAAAAGCAAAGGTGGCAGAGAGAAGAAATATGGGTCTCCTACACTGTCCTTTTTGCAGCTGCTTCTTCCATTATTTTTAATACAAGGTTTCCTGAAAACCCCCAGTGGCTCAAATGCACAATGAAGACAGCACCTACCCTGCAGAGTTGCTGAAAAAAATTAATTAAGTTGGTCAACCATTCAACACAGTGCCTAGCTCATGACCCGACTAGCACATTAGCACTAATTCAAGGCTTTTTTTCCTTAGTTTGAACATTCAGTCCCATTACAATCAAATGTCAGGATTTCCTTTCTCTCTCACAGAGGACATTCTATCCAGGTCATTCACAGTAAGTGTAAGGTTTCTTTCTTTTTGCATCAAATATTCCAAAAGTGAAAGATATAACCAAACAAACTGGAAAAGAACAAACAACATACAAATATGGGAAATATATTTGATACCTCACTAGTTATTAAATATAAAATAACAAGAAAGCATTTTTATGATAACTGATAAAAAAATTAAACATCATACATTCAGATCAAAGCACAGCTAAGTTTGGATCCTAGCATATTTTTGCTGTCAGTGTAAACCAGTCAACTGTCTTAGAGAGGAAATAAGCAATATTCATCAAGAGCTACCAAAAATTATAAAGGTTTAAAGCTTTTGACCCTGGAAGTATGTCCTGCAAATCTACTTTGAGAAAATAGTTCCAAGAATGAAACAGGCTATATCCATGAATTCTACTTTAACGTTACTTACAAGAGCAGGGGAAAGATGGCGGAGTGGTAGGACCAAGAGGGCACCTCTCCTGGTGACTACAACAAAACCACAACTGACTGCTAAACAACCATCGGAAAAAGACTGGAACCTAGAAAAAAAAAACCTTCTTCAACTGGGAATATAAAGAGGGAACCACAGTGGGATGGCAGGAGGGGTGTGTTCACATTATAATCAGGCCCTATATCCCCGTGGGTATGCGACCCACAAGCAGAAGAATAAGTAAGTTGCAGAGGCCCTCCTATAGGAGTGACAGTTCTGAGCCCCACGTCAGGCTCTCCAGCCCGGGGTTCCAGCACCGGGAGGAGGAGACCCCAGGACGTCTGGTTTTGAAGCCCTGTGAGACTCCACTCCAGGAGCCCCTACGACTGGGGAAAATAGAGACTTCAGTCTCTTGGGAAGCGTTTATAGAATCTTATGTGCATCGGATCCAAGGGCAGAGGCAGTGATTTCATAGGAATCTGAACCAGACCTGCCTGCTGGTTTTGGAAGGTCTCCTAGGGACATAAGGGACAGCTGTAGCTCACCCAGGGGACATAAAAGCTGATGGCTGACATTCTGGGAGTGTTCACCTATATGAGCTTTCCTGGAGGCTGACATCTTGACTGGATCATTAGCACCAAGACCCAGCCCCACCCAACAGCCAGTAGTCTTAAGGGCTGGGAAGCCTCAGCCCAAACAACATACTGGGTGGGAACGCAGCCCCCCCATTAACAGACTTCCTGAGCCCACAGCTCCCTCAAGACTCACCTCTAGACACAGTCCTACCCACCAGAGGGCCAGGACCCAACTCCACCCAGCAATGGGCAGGCACCAACTCCTCTTGCCAGGAAACCTGCATAAACCTCTAGCAGGGCCTCATCCACCAAGGGGTAGACACCAGAAATAAGAAAACAACAATCTCAAAGCCTGTGGAAGGAATCCACAAACACAGGCCAGACTCTACCCTGGGACTGGCTGGACCCTGGCTTTTGGGTGACCAGAGAGGAGAGTCCTGCTGGGACGCATAGGACATCTCCCACACAGAGCCAGCTCTCCAAGGTCAAGAAACGTTAACTAACCTAACTAAAAATACTAGTAGAAAGGTAAGACAATATGAGGTGGCAGAGGAATATCTTCCAGGCCAAGGCACAAGAAAAAAATCCCAGAAGAAGAAATAAGTGATGAGGAGATAAGCAATTTATCTGAGAAGGAGTTTAGAGTGATGATGGAGAAGATGTTCACAGAACTCAAGAAGAGTATAGAAGCACAGAGCAAAGTTTTTAGCAAAGAGTTGGAAAATATAAAGAATACCCAAACAGAGTTGAAGAATAAAATTACTGAAATGAGTAACACACTAGAAAGAACCAAGAATAGACTAAATGAGGTAGAAGAACAGATCAGTAAACTAGAAGACAGATTAATGGAAATCACTACTGCAGAACAGAAAAAAGAATGAAAAGAAATGAGGATAGTTTAAGGGAACTCTGGGACAACATGAAGCACACTAATATTCGCATTATAGAGGTCCCAGAAAGAGAAAAGAGAAAGGACCGGAGAAAATTTTTGAAGGGATAATAACCGAAAACTTCCTTAACTTGGGAAAGGAAACAGTCACCCAAGTCCAGGAAGCGCAAAGAGTTCCACAGGATCAACCCAAAGAGGAACACACCAAGGGACACAGTCATCAAACTGACAAAAATTAAGGATAAGGAGAAAATATTAAAATCAGCAAGAGAAAAGCAACAAATAACATACAAGGGAACTCCCATAAGGTCATCAGCTGATTTTTCAACAGAAACTCTACAGGCCAAAAGGGAGTGGCATGATATATTTAAAGTGATGAAAGGGAGAAACTTACAAGAATACTGTGTCCAGCAAGGTTCTCATTCAGATTTGATGGAGAAATCAAAAGCTTCGCAGATAAACAAAAGCTAAAAGAATTCACCAAACCAGCTTTACAACAAATGTTAAAGGAAGTTTTCTAGTCACCAAACCACAAGAAAGAGAACAAAAAGAGAGAGGAAGGAAAAAAAAGATCTACAAATGATTGCTTTGCCAATTTGGGGTCTTTGGTGGTTCCATATAAATGTTAGATTTGTTCTAGTTCTGTCTAAGATGTCATGAGTATTTTGACGGGGGTTGCATTGGGTCTGTGGATTGCTTTGGATAGTTTGGCCATTCTGATAGTGTTAATTCCTCCAATCAAAGAGTGTATCTTTTCATTTCTTTGTATCATCTTCAATTTCCTTCATCAATGTTTTATAGTTTTTGGGGTGTAGGTAACCTTCTTGGTTAAGTTTATTTCTGGGTCTTTAGTTGTTTTTGATGCAATGGAAATGTTTATACCAGTTACAAAATTCTGGTTTTTGAAGTGCAAAAAAAAAAGTGGATGAAGGACTGAAAATGGCAAAGTATCCTTCTTTTTTATGGGTGAGTTTTATTCCATTGCATATGTGTGCTACTTCTTCTTTGTTCATTCATCTGCTGAAGTGCACCTGAGACGCTTCCATGTCTTGGCAACTGTAAATAGTACTGCTATTAACAGCAGGGTGTATGTATCTTTTTGAATTAATGTTTTTGTTTTTTTCCCAGATATATGTCCAGGAGTGGAGCTGCTGGGTCATATTCTATTTTTAGGTTTCTATTTTTAGGTTTTTGAGAAACCTCCATATTGTTTTCCATGGTGGCTGCACCAGTTTACATTCCCACCAACTGTACACAGGGGTTCCCTTTTATCCACATCCTTGCCAACATGTTATTTGTGTTCTTTTTGATGATGGCCATTCTGACAGCTGTGAGATGATGTCTCGTGATTTTCATTTGCATTTCCCTGATATTAGTGATGTTGAGCAACTTTTCATGTTCCTGTTGACCATCTGCATTTCCTCTTTTGGAAAAATGTCTATTCAGTTCTTCTGTCCATATTTTAAATGGATTTGTTGGTTGGTTGGTTGGTTGCTTTTAAACTGAAGTACAGTTGATTTGAAACGTTGTGTTAGTTTCTGGTGTCCAGCATGGGTGGACTTGGAGGGCATTATGCTAAGTGAAATAAGTCAGACAGACAGAGAAAGACAAATACTGTAAGATACCACTTACATGTGGAATCTAAAAAAATACAACAAACTAGTGAATATAACAGAAAAGAAACAGACTCACAGATGGAGAGGAGGAACTAGTGGTTACCAGTGGGGAGAGGGAAGGGGGGTAATGAGGTGGAGGATTAAGAGGTACAAACTATCAGGTATAAAATCAGCTGCAAGGATGTGCTGTACAACATGGGGAACACAGCCAATATTTTATATTAACTATAAACGGAGTATAACCTTTAAAACTGTGAATCACGATATTATATACCTGTAACATATAATACTGTACATCAACTAGACCTCAATTTTAAAAATACAATATTGTAAAATAAATACAAAACTTTTTTTAAAGCTGAAGCTCTAAAACTGTTCTGAGACAATGAACAGTACATATATGTAAATTTTTTAAAATGTCAGTATATTGTATATATGTGCTTACATGCAATATATTATATATGTGCAAACTGTATCAATTTTACCTAATAAAACTGAAAAATGAAAAAAAACTACATTTAAAAAAGAGTAGGGGAAAAAACAACTTAAGAGTTAACAATATGACAACTAAATTATCATAAACTGACATTAACAAAATATTATAATCAATGACAATGAAGACTAACAATGGTTAAAAAAACAAATATTTTTTAAATATTTGCAATAACATACAATCATATTATAAAATTAAATGAATATTCAGCTTTAACCCATAATCATATTAGAAAAACTTTAATAGACATCAAATTCCTTTGATCTCTGAACAAACAAAACACTGAACTTTCACACATGATTCATTTTTCCTAATACACAGTGGACATAAGTAAAGAAAGTCGTCCATGGGTCCTTTCAGTGACAGCCTGGCTCCCTGCCCTGGCACTCACCAGTTCCATAGCTGGCAGCTTTGTATCTGAAACTAATCTTGTCTCTAAGCAGAGAGAACGTCTGGGCTCTAAGCAGCTCAACCCAGTGGGTGCTAGTTTACGCCAACACTGACGTGGCCCTGGGCACCGTGATGCCCTGCTCCCCAGACCCAGTTCCAGCCCACATGCCCCTCACTGCCTTGAACTAGGGCCCTTCTCTCAGTGGACCCGACTTGACTGTGCACTGACCCTTTCTCCCAAAGACTAAAATCCTGCCCCTGAGTCCCTGCCCAGAAGATACAGAATGCTTGTTCCCAGGTTCCCTTCCTCCCGTCCTACCAGGACCTGCTTGGCTAGCTTCTAGTTCTCAAACAGGGCCAGCTTATCCTACAGACATTCCCTCATTATTCATTTAACTAATATTGATCGAGCTTCTAACTAACACTAATCACTAGTCTAGGTTCTAGGGATATGGCAGTGACTAGAGCCTGCACTGTAAGAGGCAGCGCTTACATTTCGTAGGGGCACGTGGAGTCTCCATCGTGCCAGTACTCCTGCCTTCACAGGGGTCTTCAGATCTCAGAGTCTGAAGTCCGCAGGCACGAGAGGGCTCAGGAGCTGTAGATGTGAAGCCCCAACCTGTCACTGAGTTCCTGGAAAGCCTTAGGGGCAGAATGGAGTCAGTAGGAAGAGAATGGAGAATGGAAACTGTACCATCAGCTCTAGAGTCAGAGAACGCTGGTCCTGAAGGCTGGGTACACACCATCCCAGCTGTGCAACCCCAGAAAGTCACTTAGCCCCTCGGAGCTACAATCCTCCGATTTGCGAAAAACAACCCTCAGTTCACATGTTGTAAAAACTAAATGAGGTCAGTACTTTGCAAAGTGACTGGAACACGGAAGGCAGTAGCCCCTTCTTCCAAAATGAATGTTTTATTCTATTTCTCTTATTATTTATCAGAATTAATCACTTCCATCTCCTCTCCTTTAGTCTCTACTCTAAAACGACTACAAATCAAAAAACATGACTACTGCTCTCTCAACTAACTGAACATGCATTTCACTCCTATAGGTCAACACTCCCCACTGTATCTCCATCAGATCCTCCAAGATTCTTCCTCTACACAACCTCAGAATTTCACGAATAATTAGGGAACAGACCATCACTGATTCCACATCCACCTTCCAAAACCAGAATTTAAAAGATTAGATCAGCCTTTGGAAATTGTGGCATCTACCCATTATCTAAAGAAGAAAATAGGGACTGACAAGTGCCATCATTAGGCCTCAAAAATATGTTTTAATTAAAATTTAAGCAAGTTTAAGGGGCCAAGAAAATCAGTTAAAGAACAGAAGATATATATCTCTTAATACAGGGGGCGAAGGACACCTCTGACTTTTCTTTTTGGGGGGGAGGAGGAGGTAATTTGGTTTGTTTGTTTGTTTGTTTATTTAAATGGAGGTACTGGGGATTGAACCCAGGACCTTATGCATGCTAGGCATGTACTCTACCACTGAGCTATACCCTCCCCCTACCCATGACTTTTCAAATGTGCTGCATGGATAATATTTAAAACTATGGATGATAATCACCAAATTAACTGCCAAATATAATTGTCAAAATAGTTTACATTCATTGTTTCCTTTTTCTGTCAGTCACTTGGTCTACGCAAAAATAACCATTCAAACCATTACGAATACAGGATTGGATTAAACTTTCATTCAAACATGCCTGAAAACCAAACATTTTTAAATGAAGAAAAAAAATCTTAATATGATCAATTTGAGAGCTCCTTTACCAAGGATTCATTATTCTTCCATCAACAAATATTTCTTCCTCCTCCCAAAATCTGTAATGTTGATAAAAATGGGGGCGTCTTTACCCAACCATCACTGTTAAGGAGGTATCACAGAATAGTTAACGGGGAGCAACTTGACATGTGTAATAAAATGAGTAAGGCTTTAAGCAAGAGCTCTATCTTCAAAAAAAAAAAAAACTGGGTCATATGGAGACTCCCTGCTCTCCCACTCCTTCCTGTTCTGTCCTCTCCTCCCTCTCACCTTCTTGACTTTTTGTCTATGCTGCTCCTTTTTCATCTCCTTTCCAAATTGATTCATATTATTCAGAGGCTCCCAAAGATTACCAAATTTATTCCAATGGGATTTTTTTCAAGGCTGAAGTGGCCACTACTAATTTTTTAAGATTTTTTTGTTTTTTTTTTACAAATATAATGCTAACTCAAAAGACACATACATACATGTGCGTGCATGCACACACACTCTGTCTCTCTCAAACACATACACACAACACACTCCTACTCCTTAGACAAACAGTTCTTTTCAGGGACATGCTACATTTCATCAGAAATTATTCTACATTCTCTCATCTCAATCCTGTCTGTAATCAGTATTCATACAACATCTTCTAACTTTGTTTCTTAAAGCCTATGCTTGATATAAAAAGTGAGTTTAAGATAAAATCAAATTACTGCTGGACAATGAAAAGTGAGAAGATACTGGCAACATGCCTGATGCAAATGCGCCCTCCCCACACAGGCTCCGAACCTAAACACGAGGCAGAGACCACAGATCAGGAACAAAACCCACCTGGTAAGGACTCTGACTTATTTCTAACTTTTCTCATCCCTACTCAACACTTCAACACTGCTCATAAGACGCTAACTCATAATCAGGGTAGAATTGGTTTTTTGTTCATCAAGATTAACAAGCTTGTATATTCCACATGAAGCTACTTAAAACATGAATTGCAAAATGACTCAAATGTCTGGACATCTTCAAAGAGTATATATTTCAATGATATAAAGCCACAACAAATAACGTAATTACTAACTCTTCTGGAGTAACTAACTTTTCCCCAAACAAAAGCTTAAAAAACCACCTCAATTGTGATGTCCATCTAGTTCTATAGGATGTTCTAGCTCTAGATTTTCTCAGAGTAGCTGACCTCAGTGGCTTCTTCCATATTAAATTCTACATAAGCTATTCTGTACTCTTATATAGAGTAAAACAATTTAACTAGCATGATTGAAAAACGGATGTTCTAACTGGTCAAATACTTTGATTAAAATTATGAGGATTACCAAGCTCTAACTTAAAGCATAATAAAATACAACTAAAATAAAAACTTAATTGTAGTGTGGAGGGTATAGCTCAGCAGAAGAGTGCATGCTTAGCATGCCAGAGGTCCTGGGTTCAATCCCCAGTACCTTCATTAAAAATAAATAAATACAAAGAAATAAACCTAATTACCTGCCTCCCCCCAAAAAATTCAATTGTAAATAACTAAATTTTACAGTAATTATTAATGTAAAAGAAATTCATCATTCATCATATTATTAATGATAATAAACTAAAATTATCACTATTCTGATAAAGTGATATAGTAAAATACTAAGTTAACAGATTTCCAGGTACTAGTACGTCAGATAAATTCACTCCCATGATAGGATTTCCATTGCTATGACATAAACAACCACTAATCCTGAGGTTTGATTCAAGATTTTTTTTTTAAGTTTTAATCTGTGTTTTCCATGCACATCTGCCAAAACCCTTCAGACATAAAGAACTTCCTCCCTATCTCTTATGAGAAACAGAACTCGAATGGAAAAACAGTAAGCCTTCCACAGACTCTGCTAGGAGAAGCATCTCCAGCCATCACATGTCAAACCAATGCAGAAGGCTGTTTTAAATTAAAGATATAAAACAGTAATCACCCTAGAGGGCTGTCTCCACACTAATCCAAATATACAAGACTTGTCGGTTAGAGAGAAATCTATAGCAAACTAAGAATCTTTTTGGGGTGGAGGGGGTCACAAATATATATCCTGATATAAAGAGTGAGAACATAAAGTGAGGGAAAGATTACACAAGCATTTTTTACCCAGTGATCCCAAACAATCTCAGTGAGCTCTTCTTCCTCATGGCCTCCAGTCTTTTCACTGCTGTTCCATTTCTTACCTCCACGCAACATTCATAAAGCACTTTAATATGTTTACGAGCTCTGACTGGGACATTTTACAGCAACCTGTGAGGTGTCAAAGCATTACTAGCCTCATTTAATAGCTGCAAAACAGACAGAAATTAATGTCTTACTCAAGGTCACTCTTGAAGTCAATGGTAAATTCATGACTTGAGCTCTGAATTCTAATGGGACAGCTAGCCAGAGTCCACCGGCCCCTGAAGTTTTCTAGCAGAGAGCCAGTCAAAGGGCTCCTTATTATGTTGGGTTGTTCAGTAATAACTTAAATATGCAGTATTACGCACTCACTTAAGTAGTTTTTTGCTAAGGTGACACTGCAAGCATTCGCAAACCTGCTCAGATGTTTTGTTCACCCTGAAGATGACCCTTCTCCTGAACTCTTTTGGTACTTGGGCAACTTCTCTATGTGTGGCTGAGAATGGAAAATAGTCATTCAATCAAGGTAACTAAAGGGCCAATCTGGGACATGACTGTAACCAAGCTTACACCATGATCAAGTGTACAGTTACAGTCTCTGTCAGAAGAAATTACATTTAACAGAAGCTGTAAAATGGTCCATGTTACTCAATTTCCATATGGAGACAGATGAGAGTTCAAAACATTCAGCCCTCTGCCCTCTGGTAGGAATCCTAGCCTCAGTAAGCCACTGTGGCTGGTAGAGTCTGCCACACTCTCAGGTGCCTGAGGGCAGAAAAGGCAACTACCAGAATATAAAATATGCAGAAATGGGCATCTGAAGAGCAGTTATTTGTCAGTTTTTCCAGGTACCACACAGGGTGGAGGGACATTCGATTTGATGGCATTCAATCAATATTCCCGTCACTAGAGGTGTGTGTGTGATAGTGCCATGGTAGTTCATTAAAGCCCTCCCTTATCCATGGGAGGTACACCTTCCTTAATCCTTTGATTACTAATTCTTTTATTTCGGTACCTAGATCCTAGGAATGATGCACGCTGGATACTGCACACATATACACAGTCACTAGAAACACCTGCTACCTGTAAAGTACTAGGCTGTGAAGTTCTCTGCACAGGGGCCTTGCCTGTCTACTTGATGTTGCATCGCCAACGGCTGGAACATTGTCTGGCATAAAACAGACGCTCCAGAAAATTTTAATGAACTATTACTGAAAACTGGAATTCATAAAGAGCAAGCCATGCATAAAAAGCACTAAAATGGTTACTAATCCTTATCTGAACTAGCCTGGTCTAGCTGCAGACCTTAAAAGCCTTAGGTCTTCAAGTTCAGTCCAATTCAGTCCTAAACTAACCCTGACCAAGACTACAAAGTTTATTAGGAGCCTAACCCAGTGATTGTGGTCTGTAAGTAACCTTGCTGCTCTGAACGTGGGGTGCTCCCCAAAGCCCCCTCGTGCTTACCAAGCCACAATGTGAGCCCTTAAGCCCCACGGGACTGAGCATGGCCCCAAATTCTGAGTTTGCTGTCTGTTCCCTAAGGGGAATACAGGCTTTCCACAAACCAGCTTACTCAGCTGTGGGTATTACAACTGCCCAGCCCTTACCAAGCCTCCCTGCAGACAAGCTAGAACCCAGGAGCTGTAGGCCTGAATCACCACTCACTCGGGGCAGTGACCCGTGGATCAGATACTGTCATCAGCCTAAGAGTAGGTACTGCCACCACCACCAGGAGACTCCCGCTGCCCTGCCTCCTACAGCACCTCATTCAGCCTGAACTGGTCACTCATCCTTGAACATTTTAATGTGGATTGCATCCTACCCTCAATTAAAAAAATATTTACTGAGTGCCTGCCCCTCTAGACCAGCGCCCCTACTCCTAGCCCCATTCATTTCTGGCTCAGGCCTCCATCCCAAGCACGCTTCTAATTTATCCCCGCATATCTCACCTCCATCCACATAAACCAGTTATCTAATCACCGTGTTCCCACAAGCTCTTATATAAGAAAGAACAGAATTACACCCCCTTTTTCAGACAAGAAAATCAAGCTCAGAGAATTTGGACAAGGTCATATGGTATTTAAATAGCAAAGCCAAGATTCAAATCCAGTTTGTTAAGTCTATACTGTATTCATTGTATGTTGTTCCCTGTTTATTTTCTGTAGCATCAGGACCTAGCATAGGCCTGAGTACCCAGTAGATACTCTGTCAGTGTCTGTTTAACTGATAGGGTGTCTTCAATATCCATTTTAAAAATAAATATCCATCAACGGGATTCTCATTTCCATGTTTATCTACGCAAAGCAGAAGGAAAGCAAAAGCATCCCTTACCAACCTCTGCCTAACCTGCTCGCCTGACTGACCGGCTCTCCCTTGCCCTCTGCACACAGACACGCTGGCCCGTGTCTGCCTCTCCAGCTGAGCTGCATCTTACCGACCATGCATGTTAGATTTGCTCCCAAATCTGTTTACGACACTTGCACTGGTTAGTGAAATTACATAATTTAAATAAATATGTATAACCAAAGGAAATAAAGGAAATGTGAGTGTAAAAAGAGAGCTTTTCTATGGAAACCAAGTTGGTTACTTCAGAACGATTTGATCAATGTGTTACCAAAAAAAATTTTTTTAATCAAATGAGACACATGAGGAATGACAAGAGAAAGTGTATAATCCGAAGATGACTTTGCATTGAGATTTCTTTTCAGGTGTCGGAGGTCAGAGCTGATGCGTGGTTCAGTTGTGGCGAGTGCAAGGACAAGCAGGGGGCTCCGCACGCAGCTGGCCAGACCTACTTCCACAACAAAAGACTGGCCTACAACTGTAGTTATATGTTTAAGGTTAAAATAAAATATCTAGGGTACACAAGTACTCTTTTCTCAATGGTTTCTCCACTTCAACAGGTTTTTTTGGATTAAGTGATCAACCATATCCACAGGCCTCCTACCGTGGGAGCCCCTCCCGTGATGCCCTGCTTTCAGGAGCCCTCCTGGTAAAAGGCGACACAATGACACACTGCTGGCACTCCTGGTCTCAAACAACAAACACCCTGCCCAACAGCACCAAGGAAACAGACGCACTGAACTGAATTTTCTACCATACTGACGTTGTGTTACAACACTCTGGTATGTTTATTACCAATAGTTAATTTTAACTGTTTTTTGAAAAATTCTTGTGCAAATTCTATTCCTTTTCTAAAGGGACGAGATTTTCTATCTAAAATAATTTCAGTTTATGCAATACATAAGTTTCATGAATTGTTTAAAAACCATCCATTCAAAATTATCAGATGCTTCTTAAATTCTGAGATGATAAAGTTCTAATGCAGAAAGAACTTCTGGATGAACACTCATAATATTAATTTTGGAATCAGAGCATTTATTACCTCGGCACTGTCTATTAACAGCCTTACTTTTGTTTTTCACACTTACATCAAGTGAAAAACTCTTATCTACTTTTACCAAGCCAAAACAAATGCCCACAAACTGAGAAGTAAAACATGCATGTAACAAAACCACAAATTTAGCAATGAAGTATATGTTTTTTAAAAAATTCAAGATCCTTTAGGATTCTCCAAAATGTTAACCAACACAACAAAAGAAGAAATCTTCAATAATTTTTGGAAATTGAAAAAAATATTTTTGGTTATAAATGTATTTTTATTCTTGAATGTACAAACTTTCTTAATAAGCAACACTAATGACAACTCAATAGCTGCTCTGTGACGTTGAACTAATTACTTAAACTTCTTGAGCTTCCTCATTTGCAAAGTGGAGGAATTTCTGTCTAACATGATAGTAAATATCAAATGAGACAGATGTAAAATGCCTAGCACATAGCTGAAAATAAACCCATGTGGAAACTCCTTTTATATATACATATGGAGAGAGAGACGGTAAAGGATTCTTAACGGGGGGGGGGGCGGGTTGGCGGGAGGACTAGGGAGGGAACAACAAAGTACATGAATTCTCTGAAAGGGCATGCAGAACTCTGTGCATATAAGCTTATGTGCACTTGATTTGGAAAAGGGCCAAAAAAGTTTTTCATCAGCTTCTCAAAGAAGGCCATGACCCCAAAAAAGTCTCAAGGCCTACTTTTATGATAGCCTTTGGCTTTATTTTCTCTGTTCCCAGATTTATAAAGTTTATGAAACGGGACTGGAAACTTTAAATGCAAGTAATTTAAATTATTCAATAGCAACAACAAAAAAAGTTCAATTGAAAGTGAGGTCATGGTAAGATACGTATTCTCCTTAAAAAAATAAATAAATTCATTTGGCTCAAATTGTTCCCCAACTTTCCCATAATTAAAAGCAAATATCCAAATTCCAACCAACGTTTGAAAACCTAAACAAAAAACAACAGCAACACCAAAAAAAAAAAAAAAAACAGGAAATCTTAAACAGCCAAGAATTAAAGCCCTATTACTTATATAACAGTGTCAGTTGTTCCTTCTTTAGAGTTAAGAATTTGAAAAATTACTTCATTCCCTCATTCTGACTCAAAGTCAACAACCTTCACTTCAAATAGTTACTATACATACATTTTTTTAAATCTGTACAATAAGGAGACTGTATAGTATCACAGAAGGCACCCTAAACGGGGAATCATGGAAACGAAGGTTACGGTCCTGTTCTGTCACCAGCTGACTCTAAGACAGCTGGACCTCAGCATTCTCTGGCACTGTGATCCTACATAAAAACCTGCAATCCTAAAGCAGAAGGGTAAGACACCTGCTATCCTAAAACTGTTCTTCACTACTAAAACAGAAACTTAACCAAAGGGGAGGTTACCTGACAAGTAACTGAGATTCTAGATCTACTGAGAAAATCGACCTACAACAATATACCTTTGAACTACAGAGAGTTCTGCCCTCACAGTCAGAGCTCGCAAGGCAGATACACCCAGAGCAGGCTTCTAGTTGGGGCCATTTTAAACTTTAGCTTCACATTAAGAACAGGTTCCTCCCTAAAACCACTCCTTTACTTAAGGTGAACAGCACTCAGAAGAAAGATTTAACAAAGTACAGACAGACAAAAATACACAAAACAGACAAAAGAGCAGTCTGGTGTATCTTGGGTAAACCCTTATTTTGTATTTCACTGAAAAATACTTCTTATGGAAAAGGTAGCTTATTTTAATGAATTTTATTTCCAAATGACTTTTCCAAACAAGTGTTTTTCAATGGAGTACAAAATAAGGCCTCATATACCAAGATACTCCTATACTGAAGAACATCCCTCTTCCTAAAAAATAACAAAAAACAATGTGAATGTTAAACATTTAAGGAGTCTGCCAAATACAACTCTTTGAATGTATTCCTGTAAGAGCTAGCAATATACACAAAAGGCAAATTAGCACAGCAAGAGGTATTCTGAGAGGCTGTGATGACTAACACTTCAGGACTGAACTGTGGTCGTTATTAAAAGAAACATGAGAGGCGTTCTCCCAGATCCTCACAGGCCAATGTCTCCACCGCAAGATCTACTACAAACAGCAGTCAGGGCTGAATTCACAGTTTAGTCTCTTAAACCTTCATCTTTTGCAATGTCCCCCCATGTGATGCATTATATGATCAGAAATTCATTTACAGAAAGTCAGATATAGGGCACGATGACACTCATGCACTCAAATGAATAAAAAGGAACAAGAAACCCAAGATAAGGGTCTTGTCAAAAACAAAGCCCAGAATCCAGCAAACAGTGTAACTGTGCAGAAAAGACCAGAGCGAGATGACATGTGCCAATCATTTTTCTCCCTGTTAGAAAAGTTCACCTAGCATCTGATTCCCACCTTTGCACACGACTTCAGTATCAACCAAGGTTTTTCAAATGCTCTGCCTCATGAATGGGACTTCTAAGCAGAGGCTGCCTGAAGCCATCTAGCAAAGATCACCAGGAGGCTTCACCACTGCCAGTTTTAAGGTTTAGTAATAGCATGCCCTAGTAAGTTACAGTGCAAAGATTTTAGTCTCCAAATTCAAATATTTGGGAGCACATTTCAACTAATTACAAGGGACAAAAGACTGAACCCACAATATCCTATTTTTCCAAGTGGAATTTAGAGATTATTTCTTTTATTTGGGGCAGGGGGGGAGGATTAGGTTAATCTATTTAATTTCTTTTTTAATGGAGGTACTGGAGATTGAACCCAGGACCTCGCACATGCTAAGCACATGCTCTACAACTTGAGCGAATACCCTCCCGCCTAGAGATTATCTTTTAAGAAGTTAGTTCTAGTTCTTTTTGCTGTCCTCAAAACAGTCTACCTACCAGAAGGAGTACAAATAAATACAAACATTTAGACAGTAATTTGGCATATCTACCAACAATTAAAACATGCATGTACCTTTTGATCTACCAATTACATTTTGAGGATCTAGCCCATGAAATTTTTGGATGCAAATATAAAAATGTACATTCAGTGCAGCATTTTTGTCAAGGTGAAAACTCATACACCCTGATTAACATGTGGTACACCACACAAAAGAATGAGCTGGATCCAGAGGTACTGACATGGGAAGAACTCCAAGACACTGTTCAGGGACAAAAGCAAATTACAAAGCATGGGTATAGTAAAAACATAGTTATGTCAGGGAAAATTCTGTCTGTGTGTGTGTATAATTGCACAGAAAACGGTCTGAAAAGATTAACACCAAACAGATAACAGAGGCTACCCTCTGAGGAAGAGAGTGGACCAAAGAGCATGAGATGGGTGCGTGTGAAGAGAAGAACTGTTTTAAAGAGGGATTTTCGGGGGGAGGGTATAGCTCAAGTGGTAGAACTGCATGCTTAGCATGCATGAAGTCCTGGGTTCAATCCCCAGTACCTCCTCCAAAAATAAATATACCTAACTACTGCCTCCACCAAAATAAAATAATTAAATAATACAATAATAAATAAAATATTAAAAATAAAATAAAGAGGAGCTTTCACTTCCTACTCCAAATACACCTGTATTATTTAAACATTTACATCATATATATGTATAACATTTGTTCCTTATGGAAAGTAAAAGAGATGCAATGTCAAATTTTAGCTAAACTCTAAAATCACTAACAGAAGACACTGAAATAATAAAAGAAGTAAAGGCTGTTGGCATCAAAAGCACCCTTTACAGACTTAACCTTCTGGAGAATAAAGGAAAATGTGGGCAGCACTGACCAGTAGTTATAAATGAACAAGACCACGTCTTCATAAAAGAACAAGCATCATTCAGGGAACTAGAAGATTAGAATCTTAGAACTTTAAGAATAAAGATACTGAAATCAGGAACATTATTAAAAAGCTAGAATCATTCTAAATGCCTCTAAGAAACACAGTTTTGACAACAGATTCTACTACTCTGGTACAAGGTGCCCATGTAGGCATATGCTCTTTTGCATTAGAACACTGGCCTGTGTGAAGAACCAAGGGGTATGAGGTGTCACCCTTACCTGCACATTCTCTTCCGTCACCTGAATCTCTGCCGTGTAAACATAGTCAATCAGCATCCTCAGGGTCCAGCCGTCCACCTCCTTGATTCGAACTCTCTTTGCTCGGCTCTCACTCATCTCACCTAAACACAAGAAGTAAGGCTGAGGCCGCAGCAGACGCTCAGTGGGAAGACCAAGGCCCAGGCAGACAGCCTTGGCACCACAGTCAGTCACGTCGCAAGCCTAGAGCATTCCCCCACGTCCCTTAAAAGCTTACCTGAGCAAACCACATGAAGTACTTCTGTTACCCACTTATACCTGAAAATCACATCATCCTGATGAACGTGCCACAGGGCCAACTGCTTGAGTTTTCACACCCGTGGCATTACATGCCCACCATTCACCTGCCATATCAGTAAAGAAAGGACGCTGTGGCCATCAAGCCATCAGCCACTGCAGCCATCCCTCCTCCCAACCCTGAGGGAATTCAGGATGGGGGAAAAAAAACCCACAGGACACTGGCCCAAGTTAGTTAAGGTGCACATCAAAGGAATGATTGCAATGAGCCCAGACTCTTGCATCTTCCCATATGTAAAAAAGTGCTAAATTCAACAACTTGAGATGTCTGTTTTTTCTTTAATTAACAGTAATCTTTTGATGTTCTGACTACCTGGGGTTTTTTGTTTGTTTGTTTGTTTTTGCAAAAACTCCTATCCTGGCTCCTCCCTCAGAGTGATCTGAGAGGCTGTCTCCTGGGTTTAAGTCCTCAGCAAGTCTGTCAAATAAAACATAAGTCTCAACTTTCAGTCTGTGCTTTTTTTTTTTTTTCCAATAGCCAATGCTTTTGAGCAGTTTCTGTTCCTTTCAGATTTCTACTCAAGACTAGAACACGGAGTCACCCCCTTCAGCCAACAGCAATGAGTTGGTCAAGAGAGCCCCCAGGTTCACAGTGCTCACTCCCAAGCATGTCCGTGCTGCTGGGGTGCTGCATTCAGAGGCCCCGCCCTCAGGGAGGATGGGCTTCTCAGGCAGGAAACAGAACACAGATTACGTAAGATGCTGAAGGAATACAAGACAAAAGCCAATGAGTCAATGTCCAAAGCAACGGGCCTCCCACTGGAGTTCTGTTCCTATTTGTCATCTGTGGCAACTTCATCCTGAAGCCCTTTCCACCCCAGCATTTACTACTAAAGCCAGGTGCCCTTCTACATCACTGCCTGCTACCAAGTGGTGCGAGACCTCCCTCCTGATACCCACAGAACTAATTAAGCATTCAGGGGTCATAAATATGATCCTCTCTTGTGGAAAGAAACGGGGAAGCAGAAAAGAGAAGGGGTGGCCTCTAAACCTAGGGGACTTAGGGAGAGTAAGATGCAGCTTTGGACACATGTGTGTGGACAATGTAAAATGACCCAAGAAATAGAGAGACATAAGCAACTAAATGGGGAAGGAAAATTTCAATTAAAATCAAGGCCAGCTACACAGACTTAGTAAACAATCTCATGGTTACCAGGGAAAGGGGCTGGGAGGGGATAAATTTGGGAATTTGAGATTTACAAATGTTAGCCACTGTATATAAAAATAGATTTTTTTTAAAGTTTCTTTTGTATAGCACAGGGAACTAAGTCCAGTATCTTGTAATAAACTTTAATGGAAAAAAATATGAAAACAACATATGTATGTATATGCAGGACTGGGACACTGCGCTGTACACCAGAGATTGACACATTATAATTGACTGTAGTTCAATAAAAAGGTAAATAAATAAATAAGATAAAATAAAGTCAAGGCAGTCTAAAAACAATGTTGAGTGCTAACAGACACCTTAGCAAAAAGGTTTAGTTCTACATTCATTCAGTTTCAAAGATAAAAGCAGCATGAAACACAATGCCACCATACCTCACCTTCACCATAATCAGCACTGCCTGGTAGGAAAACACAATGGCCTCAAGATTTTTTGAAAGTTTCTTTTTCAAATACAGTGCACTGTCAGTGACCATAAACTATCTGAAAAGCCTCTAGGAATCCATAATTACACAAAATTCCTTTGCAGACACAAACCTTGGGAGGAGAGAAATAATAATGGAGATGTATATTTAACTGCATGCTTCCCTGGACATTATCTCTGACAAGATCTCAGAAAGAAGCTGTTCTAAGAGCTAAAATATCTGAGAAACTATTGTGCTACTTTGGAGGGGGAACAGGTATTACGGAGGAAGAGAGAAAGTTAATGACAGGCTCCTGTTTTGTGCCTATACAGCAGGAAGACAAGGGACTGCGTTGTGTCCGCTGCCGGAGCATGTTTGTTCTTTCAAGGAGAGGAAACTTAAAGGGGGGACAAAAGCAGGGTCAAGGAACATGGAAATATAATTCTTCGTCTGCATATAAAACACCTCCCTCTGTCCTACTCTCTCTGGATCTTGTAATTAGATGGGATCTGAAAGCTCTTTTGTGCCAAAAGTGAAGACACCTTGGTAATTCTCACTTGGACTTCAGAGAAGGCCCCTCTAATTCAACTCTAGGGCCAGACAAGTACAAAACCATGTACTGAGTTCTGAAGGAGTGAATGCTCTCCTCAGGACTTAGCTATGACTTAGACAAAAACAAGTTAGACTTTAATTTACAAATATGACTAAAATAATTGTCACTCCTCTGCCGAACAGTCTAATATTACAGTTCTAAGGTGTTGCTATAAGATGCACTGTGCTGATTCACACATCCCTTATGTGTCATTTTTAACATTGTTTCTCCCCAGAAAACTGCATCTGCTTTCAACAAATTCAATGTCTATCACATACTGCTTTAAAAATGCTTTAATCTTTATTTTTCATATTAATTTATGAAAAAGAGTTACAAAAACAAATGGCTTGCCATAGACGACGTTAACAGTTTAAAAATTCTAGTACCTACTATGAATCAATGCACATATTAAAGAGAGTTTAAAGACTATTCAGAGCTAATTTTGTTATACATTACTTTACTTACTCCCCTTTGCTGTGTCTGTAGAGATTTATTTCTGACAATGAATTTTAAAAAGATGTCCAAGGATACTGTAAAGAGTTTATCTTGTAACATTTTTGACTTCCTATAGTCCCTCTCGGGAGGAAGGTTTTTTCCTTGTGTTTTTGCTCATGCAGAACTCTGAAGCTAAACTGGGACATCCACACAGACATCGCCCCCTCACCTCCCCTCCCCGCTTCTGCTGCTGCGCCCCCGGGCTCCCACCACCTGCTGCCAACACCCCCGCAGCCGCCTCCTAACTCCTCCCTCCCTCCAGACCGGACTCCACACATCTGACTGTGGCACTCAAGAGCCTTCAGCTGCTCCAGGTCCAGGCAAGCAGACCCCTTCCATGTCCCACAGTGCTTCGCTATTCAGCCTCCTCTCTCCTACTTCTAGTCTTTTTTGTTTCTTGTCACTTTAAAAATTTTGTTATACATTTTGTAAAGGTTACATGCCATTTATGGTTATTATAAAATGATGGCTATCCCCCCTGTTGTACAATACATCCTCGTGGCCCATCTTAACACCCAGAAGTTGTACCTCCCACCTCCTCACCCCTGCACTGCCCTTCCCCGCCTCACTTCTAGCCTTAAAAATACTTCAGGAAGGAACTTTCCACAGTTTTTTCCTACCTCGGTGCTCTGTCATGCTTCATCGTCTGTCTCCTTGTGCCCTCATTCCCCTGGACAACCCCCACATATTCTTCAAGATTCAGCTGGAACCTCTCTAGGTAGCCTTACTTGCTGATGACCCAAGACTGGGTTAGGCTCTCACCCGAGGGGATCTCTAGCAAATCCACTCTGTCATAATAATACCTGATTCTCCCCACCTGGACCCCCGAGCTCCCTGAGGACATGGCATGACGTCTGTCTTACCCACAGGGCCTGTCATACGGTAGATACCCCATATGTACTGGCTGGACAAGTGAAAGACCAGAAGAATGAAAAGTAACACAAGTGCCAACTCAAAATGTAGCATCTCGACTTAGCACAGTAACACTTAAATTAGTCTTGAATATGGGTAGCCTAGCTCCGAAGGATTTGGATCAACAAACATGTACTGAACATGCACTATTCCGGCCGAGCAAAGGAAGCACTTCACTGGTGAACACTGCACCATCCCTACTTTTTTTGACAAAAGAATGAAGTCCTCCAAACTGTAAAAGTTTATGGACATCTGTATGGATAGAAACGTTTTCACCCCAAGGACCTTAATCAGGACTCCTGAAGCCCAGCACAAACTGGTGACTTTATTTACCCATTCTGAAGTTCTAAACAGTGAATGGGTTTAGGAGGGTAAACCCTAAGATCTTTTCAATAAAAATTTCATATGATTCCAATTTCAGTTATTATTTAGTACATTAAAATATCTGGAAAAAATTATAAAAATATACTACAGTAGCCTTTATAATATTCTGAAACCCTAAGAACTGAATGACAAATTTACAGCTACGTTTATAAAATTTTGTTCCATTACTCTTCAAGTTCCTTTGGTCACCTGCTCTACTCATTACTGTCCTTTCGTTTGTTATTAGTCTTAAGTCACAAAGAAGCCACCAACACACAGGTATCTTTATTCTGGCAAGCTGGCCTGAATGCCCCTGCCAGACCCTGGCTATGGTGGCTTGGTACATAATTTCCCAACTCTTCACCTGATCTAAGGCAAACATGATAAATGCATTGCCTGCCAGTTTGGATCTAGTTTGAGTAACTTCTGGGAAAGGTCTCCCAGCTCTCAAAGAAAATAAGAGAGAGACAATGCCCCTCCCTCCTCGAGATGCCGGGTCCTCTCTGGTAGGCAACTTGCATTCAGGAAGGGAAGCAATCATAGGATAAAATTTTTACTGAGGACAGCAGGTAGCGAGACAGGAAGAGGTTCCCTGACGATCCGATCATGCCTGGTGCCCAGCCTGTTTTGGAGTTATGAGAGAATATATTTCCTTGCTATTTAAACCAGTTTAAGGGGTGTTTCCTGTTATATGCAGACTAACGCATTCTCAGTTACACACTTTATGTGCAGTACTGCCCTGTTTAATGTCCTTCACAGGAGCCAGTGATAAGAGAAACTATCTTTTCTTTATGTTTCCTCTCTGTCTAACCTTTCCTCCTCTCCCCAAAGCCTAGGATAATGCATAGCATACAGAAGATGCTCAACAAGTGCCCCTTGATGAAGGAAAGCATGAATCTTAGACAAATACAACATGCACACAACTTTTTAAAAATCTCACATCTTAATCAAATGATAATCCATCTTTTTCTTTTTTAATTTACCTTACTAAATCATGTTCAATATGACAAAAGAAAGTATCCAAAAGCCCCCTTAGAAAAGAAGAGTAAAAATAAAAATTCAGTATTACCCACTAGATTACAGACATTTTAGCCAGTGGCACCAAAGAAGCTGCCAATGTATTTGTTAAGGAAAACGGCCACATTTGCAAACAAACAAGTCATTTAAAAACACAGGAACCCAATTTAACATATTCTTTCTCAAGTACAGTTAAACAACCTGACCTTGATCTAAATTGGCCCATAACTCAAAGTAAAAAGCCTGTGACTACATCACAGAATTACTTTTCACCGCCTTCTCTACCCTAAAACTTCAAACTACGATGAGTAACATAATTCTTTTTTAGGTGATATAATTTGAATAAAAAATTCACCTACAGCTTACAGGAGATGAAAATCAAGGGCCAGAAAGAACATCTGTAGAGCCGCACTTCCTGGCAGGTGAGTCACGGGGCACAGGAGTGCAGCATGCCCTGTGCCACAGCAAATACTTGTGTTTACTGCTTATCACTGAGCAAGAAGACACAAACATCGCGGCATGACAGAGTGTGCCAAGGTCTACTTGTGGCCTGAACTGTGTTGTTTATGACAGATAATATAACTATAATAGAGTTTTCAGACCAGGAAAACAGAAAGAAACAACAGGCTCACAGCCCAGCAAATCTTAAATAAATACATGCACACTAAACCACCTAGACGAAGCCTTCATGTCTTCTTTACCTATTCTCTGCCGATCTGTAGACCATTTAGTGGATTCAAAAGAAGAAAATTACAAAGATTGTCAGAAAGGTAAACAGCATCTCATGCTGAAGAACCATAAAGTCTAGCCTAACAAGCACATGAAAGATGCTCAACATCTTTAGTCATCAGGAGAAATGCAAATTAAAACTGTAAGAGATGCCATTTCACACCCATTAGAATGACTACAATTGAAAGAAAAAACAAAAACAGAGAGTAACAAGTGTTGGCAAGGATGTGGCGAAATGGGAACTCACACATGACTGTAGGAATGTAAAATAGTGTACCCACTTGAGAAAATAGCATAGCAATTTTTAAAAATTTAAATATAAATTTATCATATGACCCAGGAATTCCACTCATAGGTATCTACCACCACGAGAAATAAAAACATTGGTCGACACAAAGAACTGCACAGGAATGTTCACAGCAGCATTATTCATAAGAGCCCCAAACTGTAAACAACCTAAATGATAAATGGATCAACTGATAAAATGGATAGTCCAAATGTGCCATGTTCACACAATGGAATCTATTCAGCAATGAAAAAGAACAAACTGATGATACACACTACAACATGGATGAACCTCAAAAATATTATGTGGGAGTAAAAATGTTGTAAAGTTGATTTATGGTGATGGTGGTACTACTCAGTAAATTTACTAAAAATCACTAAACTCTACAATGGGGAGATCCTATGTAAAATATGCCTCAATAAAGTTGTAAAAAAAAATCACACCTGAGGTACTCAATTCACGTTTATATGTGTCAGAAATTAACACAGTACCCCTATTTTGCATCTACCTTAGTGCACAGCAGTCTAAGCTCTGACCTAGCACTCTCAGGCAGAAGCAGGATGAACTACAAGGACCCACCTATTAGTTAACTGAGATACCTAGGAATCCTTATAGAACCAAAACATCTTTAGGGCCTCATTCCCATCACTAGGCAAAACGCATTTATTCACAAATTGCATGTCAGCTAAAACATAAAGAGGTGAGAGCCATTAGACAGAAATAAAAAAAAAAGAAGAGAGGAAAATTGAAATGTAGTTTAGATTATAAAGGAAATAGAGAAGAAAAATAAAGACATATTAAATAAGATCTCCTATCTCCAAGCATCCATGTCTCTGGATGTCTACGGCTCAAGGAGTTTGGAGACTCTTTAAGTGCTACCTCTTGAAGGGAAAGAAAACTAACCTTGACCTTGTCACTTTAAGTTAATCACTACTTTTTTTTAATTTAATTTTTTTGAGTTATACTCAGTTTATAATGTGTCAATTTCCAGTGTAGAGCTCAATTTTTCAAACATAAACATACATATATTCATTGTCACATTCTTTTTCACCATGAGCTATCACAAGATCTTGTATATATTTCCCTGTGCTATACAGTATAAACTTGTTTATCTATTCTATATATACCTGTCAGTATCTACAAATTGCAAACTCCCAGTCTGTCCCTTCCCACCCCATTCCCCCCTGGAAACCACAAGTTTGTTTTCTATGACTATGAGTCTGTTTCTGTTTTGTATATAAGTTCTATCACTACATTTTTCTAAATGTGGAAAATAAAATACAAAAAAAAGTCTAATTTAAGACTTTTTCAATCTTTTATTCCTACAATATGAAGACATTTTGGAATTGAGGATTAAAAAAATAAGGATGACCATGATAATTACTGCCAACATTAGTTAAACATTTTCCACGTGCCAAGTAAAGGGCTAAAATATTTACATATATAATCTCACTTCATCTATACAAAAGTCCTGGGAAGTAAGTAATATTATCATCCCCATTTTCCAGATGGGGAACTGAAGAGCAGACTGATGAAGTGAATGACGATCCCAAAGACCCAGTCATTCCGACAAGGAAGCGGCAGTAACAGTGTCACCTGAAGGAAGGCTGCTTACTGGGTCAGCACTTTACTAGGGAATCTCTAAATTCCTAAAGCAAAATTAGGCCAAGACAAACCAGATCAAATGCTCTTTTTTGCAAACCTAGAGATTCTGTTTAGAAAAGTCTCCAGGAGTAATAAATAAGATGTAAACCGAGAGCCGAAGTGAACCCAGGACATAAAAATTGAACTAGCCCTACTTTATTAGTACTGATGTTTCAGATCAGCCTCAGCTAAAGGCACCTCCTCAAATCATTTGCCCACTTGGCTCACAGCCCTCTACAATCTCTCCCACATTCTTGGTTATTCAGCTCAGTTCAGCAACAGCAAGAATGCAACAGGCTGAAAGGTGAGGGGTCATCCGCGTTGCTGCGAGTGGCATTATTTCATTCTTATTAATGGCTGAGTAGTATTCCATTGCATATACATATCACACCTTCTTTATTAATTCATCTGTTGATGGACATTTAGGTTGCTTCTATGTCTTCGCTATTGTAAATAGTGCTGTATGATCTTGGGGTACATATACCTTTTTGAATTAGTCTTCTCCAGATACATGCCCAGGAGTGGGACTGCTGGATCATATGGTAAGTCTATTTTTAGTTTTTTAAGGAACCTCCATACTGTTTTCCATAGATGCTTCACCAATTTACATTCCCATCAACAGTGTAGGAGGGTTCCCTCTTCTCCATACCCTCTTCAGCCTTTGTTATTTGTAGACTTTTGAATGATGGCCATTTCTGACTGGTGTGAGGTGATACCTTACTGTAGTTTTGATTTGCATTTCTCTAATAATTAGTGATACTGAGCATCTTTTCTTGTGCCTGTTGGCCACCTGTATGGCTCCTTTGAAAAAATGGCAATTTAGGTCTTCTGCCCATTTTTTGATTGGGTTGTTCGTGATTTTTGTTTGTTTGTTTGTTTGATTAAGCTGTATGAGCTGTTTGTATATTTTGGAAATTAATCCCTTGTCAGTTGTTTGCTAATATGTTCTCCCATTCCATACGTGGTCTTTTCACTTTATGGTTTCCTTTGCTTTTTAGAAGCTTTTAAGTTTAACTATGTCCCATTTGTTTTTGTTTTTTTTTACAGAATGGAACTTTTATTTCATTGGACATTGATATTTGGAAGTTTCTCTCGATCTAATGATGCTCTAACTAGTATAAATTAAAAAAAAATTTTTTTTCAGTGAAGGTACTGGGGATTGAACACAGGACTTTGTGCATGCCAAGCATGCGCTCTACCACTTGAGCTATACCCTCCCCACTCACCCCAATTTGCTCATTTTTGCTTTTATTTCCATCACTCTAGTAGATGGATCAAATAAAAAATATTGCTGTGATTTATATCAAAGAGTGTTCTGCCTATATTCTCCTCTAGGAGTATTATAGTATCCAGTCTTACATTTAGGTCTTTAATTCATTTTGAGTTTATTTCTGTATATGGTGTTAGAGAATGTTCTAATTTCATTCTTTTACATGTAGCTGTCCAGTTTTCCCAGCACCACTTACTGAAGAGACTGTCTTTTTGCCATTATATATTCTTGTCTCCTTTGTTGTAGATTAATTGAGCATAAGGTTTATTTCTGGGCTTTCTGTCCTGGTCATAGATTTATGTGACTGTTTTTGTGCCAGTACTATACTGTTTTGATTACTGTAGCTTTGTAGTACAGTCTCAAGTCTGGGAGTGTGAGTCCTTCAGCTCTGTTCTTCTTTCTCAGGATTAAAACAATCTGGCTCCTTTGTGTTTGTATACAAATATTAAAATTTTGTGTTCCAGTTCTTTGAAAAATGCCATTGGTAATTTGATAGGGGTTGCACTGAATCTGTAAATTGTCTTGGGTGTATGGTCATTGTAACAGTACTGATTCTTCCAACACAGTAGGTATATCTTTCCATCTGCTTGTGTTGTCTTCAGTTTCTTCCTTTAGTGTCTTTTCCCAGTACAGGTCTTTAGCCTCCCATGTTAGGTTTATTCCTAGGTATTTTATTCTTTTTGATGTGATGGTAAATGGGACTGTTTCCTTTGTTTCTTTTTTTGGTATTTCATTGCTAGTATGTAGAAATACAACAGATTTCCATATATTGATTTTTGTATCCTGCAATTTTACTGAATTCACTGATGTGCTCTAGTAGTTTTCTGTAGTGTCTTTAGTATAACAAATCTTTCCAATTCCTGCTTTCATTTTCCCAGAAGTAGAATTGCTGGATCATATGGTAGTTCTATTTTTAATTTTTAGAGAAACTTCTATACTATTTGCCATAGTGGCTGTACCAGGTTACAATCCCATTAACAGTGCACAAGGGTTCCCTTTTCTTCACCTTCTCACCAATTCTTGTTATTTGTTGTCTTCTTGAAAATAGCTATTCAAGAAGTATCTCATAGTGGTTATGATTTGCATTTCCGTGATGATTAGTGATGCCATCTTTCCATGTGTCTGTTGGCTATTTGTATGCCTTCTTTGGAAAAATATCTGTACAAGTTTTCTGCCCATATTTTAATGGTTATTTTTTGATATTGAGTTGTATGAGTTCTTTGCATATTTTGTGCATTTTGGATATTATCCTTTATTGGCTATTTCACTAGCAAAAAATCTTCTAAAATTTGGTAGGCTGTCTTTGTTGATAGTTTCTTTCCCTACGCAAAATCTTTTTAGTTTGATGTAATCCCATTTGTTAATTTTTGCTTTTGTTGCCTCAGGTGAAAGAGTCAAAAAGTACTGCTAAGACCGATGTCAAAGAATATGTTGCCTATATTTTCTTCTAGGAGTTTTATGGTTTCAGGTCTTACATTTAAGTCTTTAATCCATTTTGAGTTTATTTTTCTGTGTGGTGTTTGAAAGTAGTCCAATTTGATTCTTTTGCTTGTAACCGTCCACTTTTCCCAGCATCGTTTATTGAAGAGACAGTCTATTCCCAATTGTATAGTCTTGCCTCCTTTGCTGGAGATTAACTGCCCATATAAGTTTGGATTTATTTCTGGGCTGTCTATTTTGTTACACTGATCTCTCTGTTTTTGTGTCAGTACTGTACTATTTTGATTACTGTACTTTCTAGTATAATTTGAAACCAGGGGGCATGAGTCCCCCAGATTCCTCCCCTTTCTCAAGATTGCCTTGGCTCTTTGGGGTTTTTTGTGTTTCCATACAAATTTTAGAATTATTCTAGTTCTGTGAAAAATATCATGGGTATTTTTATAAGGACTGCATTGAATCTGTAGATTGTGCCTTAGGGTTAATGGTCATTTTAACAGTATTCTTTCAATCCATGAGGGCAATTTATTTTTCCATTTGTTTCTGTCATCTTTAATTTCTTTCATCAGTGTCTTACAGAGTACAGGTCTTTTACCTCTTTGGTTAGATTTATTCCCAGGTATTTTATTACCCTTTTGATGAAAGTGTGAATGGATGGACCTAGAGATTATCATGCTAAGTGAAATAAGTCACACAGAGAAAGACAAATATATGATATCACTATGTGTGGTATCTAAAAAAAGGATACAAACGAACATTTACAAACTAAAAATAGACTCACAGACATAGAAAATAGACTAATGGTTACTAAACGAAAAGAGGAGGGATAAATTAGGAGTTTGGGATTAACATATACACACTACTACATATAAAATATATAAACAACAAAGACCTACTGTATAGCACAGGGAACTTTATTTAGCATCTTGTAATAACCTATCATGGAAAAGAATCTGAAAAATATATATACACTTACATAGATATGTATAACTGAATCATTACTGCACATCTGAAACTAACACACTGTAAATCAACTATATTTCAATAAAAAAGAAAAAAGATGTTTTTATAAATATATATAAAAGGACTATTACTATGCATAAAAAAGAATGAAATCTTGTCATGTGCAACCACATGGATGGATCTAGAGGGAATCACGCTAAGTGAAATAAGTCAGAGAATACAAATATCACATAATCTCATGTGTGAAATCCAAAAAATAAAGAAAACAAAATGAAAACAGACTCAACAGATACAGAGAACAAACAGGTGGTTGACAGAGAGGAGTACAGCTGAGGGTGGATGAATGAGTTAAATAATTAAGCAGTACAAACCTCCAGCTATAAAATAAAGAAGCCGTGGGGATGTAATACTCAGTGTAAGGAATGTGGTGAATAATATTGGAGCAACCTTGTACGGGATCAGATAGTTAATGGACTTATCGTGGTGATTATTTCATAAAGTATGCAAATATCAAATCATACAGTGCTCCTGAAACATAATATTGTACATCAATTGTATTTCAATAAAAAAGGGAAAATGAATTTAAAGACATCCAGTGTGGCAGGCACAAAGTAATTTTTTTTCCGGAAATATTAAAATCAGTCTATGTATTTTTACAGTTGGCTAAGTATCTACCCTATTTTCTTATATTTCTGAATCAGAACATCTCTCTGTTCACTATAAACATTGGATGAGGTAAATGTAAAAATAATTTGAAAAAATGTAAAATAGTAAAAGCAATTTTCTTTTGCCAAAATAAGAAACTACCAAAAGCTATTATAAAATGGCAAGAAGGTAAATTTAGCCAATATATGTAAATATAATGGGGGGAAACTGAGCATAAAATTGTATTTGTAAGTAATGTACACATACATACATGATTA
The DNA here is from genome assembly GCF_048564905.1 of Vicugna pacos. Taxonomy (NCBI): domain Eukaryota; kingdom Metazoa; phylum Chordata; class Mammalia; order Artiodactyla; family Camelidae; genus Vicugna; species Vicugna pacos. Next base: position 9,827,730 of record NC_132988.1, on the reverse strand, counting down.
CAATGAAAACAAAGATGAGTAATCTGAAACAAAGCAAGAGCATTTTTTTCTATTACAATGCTTAATTTCATAAAAGTAAAATATCAGTAAGAAAATGTGGAAAGAAAAGCCCAGATCTATATACATTTTGAAAATATTCATAACTAAAATATTTCATACCTGTAAACATGGCGTGAAAGTAAGGACTACAGGCGGCCAGCACCACTCTGTGAGCAGAGATTTCCATGTCTTCAGCCACAATCGTGACATCACACAACAAATTCTGACTGTTACAAAAAAGAGAGAGGAAAAGTTTTAATGATAACAATAGTAACTGTACTGAACATCCTACATAACAATTTTTCTGTAAAAGCCCAATTTTCTGAAGTTGAGACTAACTTTAAAAAACTGCCATCCTTAAGAACAGGATTTCCAAACATGCAGCACACAGAAAACTGTTGTGACACAGACCCACATGCCTTGGCCCTCATTCAGTCTTGCCTTAGTTTAACAGAGAAATTTTTCCCAACTTGATTACTGATTCCTCAACCTAATGAAAATTGCTGGCAGCGAACCATCAATGGAATGTAAAAGGGAAGGTTGTTTGCATTAAAAACACTAGCAGAAGTGGCAGATAGCAGTATGACACTAAGACGAAGACAAGATAAATAATATAGAAAACTAAATTCTGTCAAAGTATCAAAAATATGCACATATGTAAAATGACCTGGGTCATGAAGTAAAGGTAAAATTACATTCAATAACACCTGCTGCTTAAAAGGCATTTGAGCATTTGAAGTTTAACTTAATCAGAAGGTTTTCCCAGTGCAAAATATCTCATCACTCAGAACCAGAAAATATTACCATATATAAAATTAAAAAGCATTTTGTTACCTTAAAACAATTACTCAGCAAACATAATCACACCTCTAGTTCTAAATGTCCATTTTAATTCATTGAAAGACATGCAGTGAACACCTTTCCCATGTTACAGAGGTCAGATGAGACTCTCCAGCTAAATAAGAATGTCAGAGTATCCTTTTGGCTTTTGAGAAAAGGTTGCTGAGGTTAATTCCAGAATGAGGAAGAGGGCTCCACTTTAACATCAACCTTACCGGTGATCATGTCATTAATGACTGAAAAAGATGTGATGAACCCAAAGTCCTTTCCGCACCTCAAATATCTGCACACTGAATTTAAGTGTATAGTGTCACAGGTCACGCAGTACTCCTCCTCCACTATTCTGCCTTATTCCCACGAGAGTGGCTGCAGGCTTCTGTAATTTCTAGTAGCTTATAAGCAACATTTTCATCGGGGCTTAACCCAGTTCTTGAGTGTTCCACTTTCCCACGATGCTTACACACTTGTTCCTGAAGAGCTCACACAAAACTCCTGGAGATTCTATCAGCACACACCTTCCCTCCAGTCTAGGAGAAGCTGTAAGAAAAGGGGCCAGGGCAGCCCTGGTGAGGCGTGCATCCTGGGGCCCCGCGGGTGATGCGCACGCTGTGCCCTGTAGGCTGAAGCATAGGTCACGGTGCTGTGGGAGACATCAGGCACGTCGCGTGTTAGACTCCTAACAGGTGGCACACCACTCAGCTGTCATTCCTCCAGACTGGTGCGGAAAACTGGCAAAGTCCACTGTGTGCTCTGAGCATCTAAAACCGCTCTGCAATTCAATGGATTCCACAGGTTCACAAGTAACCAGGGGGCAGGTGGTGGTGTTTTCAGGAAGATGTTATGCAGGAGCGCTCCCTGGTGTATTATTCCACCTAGACCCTACCATAACCCTAGGAGGTACATGTTTTTGTGATTTTTACCCTTAAAACTTAGAGCTGGCGAAACTAAAGTAAAGATGAATAAGCAGGCTGAAGTCACCACTAGTGGCAATGCCAGGATTCAAATCCCTGGAGTCTGGCTCCAGGGCCTCTTACACTACACAAACCACCTAAAGCTGCATGGTTTTAAGGCTTTGTTAAAGCTTAAATAAAACAGGGAATAGAAAGTATAAATTATAAACCACATCCACTTATTATCTGACATGCTGTATACTAGAAATTCTATTTTTAAGTTCTATATATAGCTTATAAAAGGCCCAGTGTTAGTCGGTTTTTAGAACTACCTCTACAAGGATAGCTAGAAAAATCAAATTCAGCAAAGCACTGCAAGATCACCTGTGCCCTTAAGGAGACTAGCACAAAGGACTGACAATGCAGAGATTACAGGACAAAGTGGAAAGTGCCAGAGTGAAGATGCCAGGGGGACGGGGACACCTGAGTCAGACCGGGGGTCAGAAAGGGCTTCCTGCAGCTAGTGACCTGACCCAGCTGCTGAGTTCTAAACACAAGTAAGCGTTAGCTGGATGGAGAAGGAACAAGAGAACCCACAGAGAGAACAGCATGTGGGGCTGGGCAGAGACCTGATGCAGCAGACGCAACGGGGAGGGTGGAGCACGAGGTGTGCGGGAGAAGGAGAGCGGGGCGCTCGGGGTCAGCAGGGCCAGCCAGGCTGCCCATGGTGACCAGGGCGTCTGAACACAACTCAAACATGAGCCGAGCGCATCTTTACGTTTGTTCTCCTTTTGTCAGTAAACCCTTCCTAGTGCTCTAGTTTCAAGATGGAACTTATGTGGAAGTTATACTTGAACAGCTCAAAAATCACATAATTAATTACATTCAGCTTCAATTACAATTACTCATTGATCCAAACCTCCTAGCAGAACACCTACCTGCTGGCTGTCACAGAATTCTCTTGGCCTTACTGGTTTATTAACCGATGTTAGTTACAAAGAAAGTAAAAACACTGCCAAACCAGTACACAGCCACGCCCTAGGTTAAGTCACATGGAGTCTGAGGCCACGCTACAGAACAAGGATATACTGAGTATTAGTGCTCAATTTTTTTCTTTTTCTCTGCAGCAATAACATATTTTAAAACAGCACTCACAGACAGGAGAGATCTGATCAACCTTCTTATCTTTCAGCCAGTGTGTGTTTGCTGAGTTTGGCCCTTACCTCTCCCTTCCAAGTGTACATGCTTATAAGAATTCGAGAGACTCTGGGTAAGGAGAAGAGGGCTACAAATAAAATCCGGTGATAAAAATAACAGAAATTTGTTTTAGTAGCCCATACCCAAAGTCTGCATGGTGAATTTATGTTTCTATTACGTGAAATCTAACGATGGAATGTCCTGTAGAAGGAAAAGGTTTTCAGAGTAATAAAATAAAGTGGGTGTTTAGCAAAATCTGCATTTATTCACTCATTTATCAAATATTTAACTGTTTAAAAGTCCTGGGCACCAAGGACTATGTCAGCTGACCACAATAAACAAGGTAACAGCAAGGAGTGTATGGTGGAGCTGAGGAGACAAGCTGACAAGTAATTACAAAATGAAAAGATAACTATCAGGGCAAGGGCGGGGTGTCTGGGTACATGGAAGACAGGCCAAACCCAGCCATATAGGAAAGCTTTGGAAAGGAAACTGCTTCTAAGCTCAAGTCTGGAAAAAAAAAACAGGAGTTACACAGGCCTTATGTAAAACTCAAATGGCTCAGAAAAAAGGTAAGCACTCAGCTCCTAAATGAAACATGAAAACTGGTCTTTCTCAGGGCAAAAACTGCCTTGAAATGAATCAGCCTAAACATACCAAGACAGCTTTTGGTTTTCTGATATCAAATGAATGAATTCCTAAGACTAGAACACCCTATCACTGCTGTATGTATAGTAGCCTCCCTTATCCACGGGGGACACATTCCAAGATCTCCAGTGGATCCCTGAGAGTGCAGATGATTCCAAATCCTATATAAACCATGTTTTTTCCTATATGCAGATACACATGATAAAGATTAATTTACACATTAAGCACAGTAAGAGATTAACAACAGTAACTAAAAATAAAACGTAACAATTATAACTATTCTGTAATAAGTTATGTAAATATGGTCTCTCTCGAAATAACTTACTGTATAATGCTTTTCCATCTTAACTAAGCAATTATCATGCCCTGGGGCTGTAACTTCTGCAGTTTGAGGTGTGACAGCAACACTAGCACGAAATTTCGTTTCCTTTCTTCACAATTTCACAGATAGAAGATTTGTTCTCACTGTAGATCTCAGCAACCTCAGCATATGATTTTTTTTCTTATTAAGTTGGGAACATTCACACTTTTCACTTAAAGGAAGCACGCTGCAGCTTCTCTCTGGCATATCTTAATTGCCAGCATCACTTCTCTTGCACTTTGGAGCCATTATGAAGCCAAATAAAGGTTGCTTGAATACAAGCACTATGATACTGCAACAGTCGACCCGATGACTGAGGGGGCTACCGAGTGACTGTCACTGGGACCCGCTGGACAAGAAAGGATGATTCACATCCCGAGCGAGACGGAGCAGGACAGTGAGATTTCATCATTACTCAGAATGGTGCTCAATTTAAAATTTATGAATTGTTTATTTCTGGAATTTTTCCACTTAATATTTTCAGACTATGGTTGACCACAGTAACTAAAACCTTGGATGAGGGGTACTATCTTATTATGTCTTCTTAGAGTAAAATGTACCATCAAAACTAGTTGGTAGTTCCAAGAAACAAGACTTTGCTACCGGAAGTTGGGGGTGGTGGCAAGGTTACATGGCATCTGTCCCCTTTCTTCCCGAGGTGCCAGGCTGAGTGAGACAAGCTTTCACCAGAGTCCCCAGGGCAAACACAAGCCACAGCCAAGGAATGTGCTCAAAGGTATCTTGGGAACAGCATCAGGGATTAGGACACAGGAACAAGAGCAAGACATCAAAAGAAGTTAGGCAAGAGGTCAGAAGCCCAAGAAGTTAAAACCTGGTGAAGACACAGAGAGGGAGCCAGGCTGCTCAGCTGCATCATTGCGTGCTGGCTGCTCGGCATGAAGGGAGGTGGGGCAGGGGCAATTGTCTTAAGTATGAAAGGCTTCCTGATTGCTGACTTAAATCCATCATTTAACCAAACTTCCTATAACTAATAATGTCCTTTAACAGACAAGGAAGATACAACCCAGCTAAAATATCAATCATCTTGAAGAGCAACACATAACATGTGTCACCACCACTTTCCTTCTTTTTCTTCTTAAAACCATGATGGTTTGAACTTCTGTGGCAGTTAGGCACAGGAAAGCTTAGCTGTTGGGCTTAAGAGCCACCACCACAGTAAGAGTACTGAAGCACAGCACAGCCCCTTCAACAGAGCTGTACCTGCTGAGACTTTCCAACAGGAAGCAGGAAAGGGTGACAGTCAACTTGGAACCTGGAGGCTCAGAGGACCTAACACAGTCAATGATTTAGAAACTGCCTTAAACTAGAAAAGGGTCCCAGAATAGAGAATTCATCATCCTTTTCAGACAGAAGCAAGAGAGCAGAATGACAGTGAAAAGTGACAGAACAGCCACAAGAAGACGTGGGGGGAAGCCCGTTAGTGAGTATTTGTCAAGAAGGGAAGGTGACAACTCCAGATTTGAGGGCTTGTAAGGACACTTGGTCACAGTTGAGAGGAGATGAAAATAATAATTAGAAATAAAGTGAAAGAAGATATCAGTGACAGGGAACAGATGTGGGGAGAGGTGAGTGGAGAGATGAGGAAGTAAAGGGACGTCCTAGGGGGACAGTAACGCAGAAGAGAGTTTCTAAACATGCGTGACAAAAGCTTGACTACATGTAAAAAATGCAGAATATGCATAAAGAAAACTTTCTCATTAAAGGTTTTTCTTTTTTAAACTTGGTAAAATAAAATGAGGCAGATACTCCTAGTTATAATAATTGAAAAAAAAAAAAAAACCCAGGTAAGATCTTCCATTTCTGACTCAAGAGAGGATGCTGAAGCCAAACCCTGAAGCGGCTCGGCGTCCCCCACGTGGCAGGCACTTAGCAATGCAGGGCAACAGAAGACACAGAAGCAACCTCGTTCCCTACCACCCACTCTTCACATCCTTGAGATGTTTAATGATTCTATCCATGCTCAATAAATACCCCTTGATAAGAAATCTATCACAAGTGCTTAAGATACACTATAGAAGATTACCAGTTAAATTGAGACTGTGAGCTTCAAAATTTTGTCTCTTAAACTTTCTTAAATAAGCACATTTGCTTGATTTGGGAGCTATTCCCCACTGTTCTGTCCTTTAAGGAATGCTTTATATTCTACTTTAGTACAACATGAAAACTAAAGAACCTGACAATGCTTTACCATAGAAAAAACACTTATTTTTATGTATCTATATTTTTATATTTATATATATACATACACACACACATACATATGTGATAAAAAAAATTCACACCTTATGTAATTTCCTAAATCTCTTTTAAAAACAGCAACATAAAGCAATGAAGAGACAGGTAGTCTACTTCAGTTTGTTGTTTAATGCACTTGCCATCAAAGCAACAAAGCACAAGTAACCAAAGAGTCACAACTCAAAAGGTTTCATGGATGCTCAACAGGTATAATCCTGGTAGTGGCGTGGACCCACAATGTCTGAAAGCCCTGGGGGGCAAAACACAATAAGCACTCCCTTAAGGAGCTTCAGGCTCTTTTGTTTAAATTACCTTCTGGAGTGTAAGAACTGCTGTTATAACTAACAACTAAATATTTATGGCTTCCATGTGATATATAGGCAAACATTCAAATTGCTTCACGTGATTTATGCTTCCTAAAAACTTTCAAATCCTAAATGTAACTTAATAATCAAAATTACCTTCCTTCTAGATAGTGGCCCCCACTAATACTCATGAAATTTGTAAAACTCAAGTGCAGTCTTATCCCATATTCTCATCATTTGGTTTTTGTTTTTTGTTTTTGTTTTTAAAGGCAAATTGTGAAACTAGACAGCTCCTTTTCTGATCATCTCAAAAAGCTCACAGTATAATGTCCTCAATCAAAGATGTGTTCAGGGTACAACTTGCCACCCTCTCCGCCCCACAGGCCCAATACAGAGTGCTGCGTGTAACAAGCACTCTAGAAAGGACTATCATTTTGATTCTGAAAATGTCAGTGCCCTGCTAAGCCACGCCTGAGAAGTGTACAGAGCTTAATCCCCATCAGAGATGTGTACTAGACTCGCCTTTCACTATACCGCCTGTCTGTTTCTCCGACATCAGTCATAAAATGTTACGCTTGTTCTCAAAAGTCCCCACTGATTCCCAATGCCCATGGAATGAAACCCCAATGCAGCACGCTGTGTAAGCCTGCCTAATCCTGACTTTTTCTACACAGGCCTCCCAGCATGAACTCTTGGTCCAATTTGCAGAGGACGTCTACCCCGTTCCTCACTCGTGCAACTGTCCAGGCCAGGAACCACCTTCCCTCTCTAGTCCTTTTATGAATCCTACTGCACCACTCAGGCCCCCCTAAAACTATCTCTGTGAGTTACTCTGGTGAGAATCTTTCTCAGCACCTACATTTTGCACACAGTCTTCCACCAACTCCTCCTCTTCTCTGTCCATCTCCTGCACAATCAGGTCACTTGGAGGGTGGGAACCCAGTCAGACACTGCCTCTGGCTCCCACACAGCCTTCCTGGCATGCTTGCTGATTTCAAAGGAGAACCAGGTACTACAAATACTTGATGAATACATTGTTTGTGAGTGACTGCAGGGTTTTTAAACCAGTTATTTCAAGTTATTCAAGCTCATACTAGGCTGGGATATACGGCTATTATCTGGGCCTCCTTTTCAAAAGAAACAAAAAACTAGTTTAAAGAAAGAAAATGTCACACTCCTTTTCCATGAACTATATTAATTTGGTAACTTAAGCCTTATAAAATTCCTGCCCTCCTTTCTTACAACCACACCTTACACTACCTATAGTTGGAAGAAAAGTCATTTTTACTCCTAAAATTTCACTTTCATCAGCTAAAGGTTCATAAAAGCTATCTCTAGTGTATGGCTGTTATTCCACCAATGAGAGGTGACAGCCCAAGAGCAGAATGGAGAGAACAAGGAAGTTCTCCCTTCCCAGAAGGCAGGAAACCACTCTCAGCTACCCATTTCTGGCAGCAGGAAGTTGCCTCAAGGACAGGAAATAATAAAGGATTTTCAGCTGTACAAGAAGGCCTCTTCAGAGGGTTTTTTTTTTTTTAAGAAATACTCAAATTGGCAATAAGGGGTAAAAGGAAATGGAATGACATTAAAAACCAAAAAAAAAAAAAAAAAAGCTCTGATGATCCCCAAAGAGAGCTCATTTTTTACAACACTAGCAGTCGGTGACTCCATGAAAACAATTCTCGTTGAGCACCTAGCAGCCAACACTCTCAGCTATCCCAAAGTCATCCTTTGTTCTGAAAATCAACATCAACTGTTAGCCTGGTTACACACCAGCTACTGAAACCATGAAAGCAAAGCACAAAAACACACTGTTCACAGCCATACAGCTCATGCTCGAAATGGGACAGCTGAATGAGGGCTAAAGCTAAGTAGTCCCAGGAGGAGACCAGGGCACCAGTGACCTGTAGGAAGCAGGGAGAGGGCTCCCGGGCTAACAGATCGGCACAGCTGCGGTGAACCTTGGACTCCATTCCACCTACCCGCCTCATTTTATACTTAAAGGCTCAAAAAAGTAAAACTGGCCCAAGGCCAAAGAGTGTGTCCCAAAACTCGGGTCATTCACCTTGGGGGAAGGAGAGAGAGGTGTGGCCTTCCCTGCAGCTCAGTGAGTCAGGCCTGGGTCAACAGGGGCCTGTCACACATCAGTGGAAGGCATGACTACCGGCCCCACGGGAGTGGGAGGAAAGGTAACTCCAACAGGCCCAGGAAAAGCCAGTCATTCCCGACTTTTCAAAGAAAAACCATTAAAGATCTCAGCCTCAAAATAACCAGACTATTTTTCCTACTTTTCTTTCAGTGTCACTTAATAACCACCACAAATTACACCCTAATAACTCCTGTTGCAATGGGATTAACGAACTGAAACAGCATGCCCAGACCTGCTGGATTATCCCAGCTATATTTTCTCCCAGAAACTAAAGAAAACCTACTTACTGAAAATGCTGTCAGAGCAGCACCAGGAAACAAACCAGACACCCAATAGTCAGTCTAACTTCTCTCATCCCTCTCTCTCCAGTCCACTCTCCACCTGGCAGCCAGTGTATTCTTTTCAAAATACAAATGTGATCATGTCTCATTTCTGCTTAAAACTCTCCAATGGGCTTCTCCCATGGCAACTCCTGATAATGATCAAAATGCTGCAGGCCTTAAGAATGCTCCCTCACCTACCCACTCAGCCTCCTCACTTGCCGTGACCCACGGCCATCTGCACTCCAGCTACCCCTCAGCTCCTCCAGGAGGCCAGCTCCCTCCCACTGCAAGACTTAGACACTGCCATGCCCTGTGTCTCTGACTTCATTTCCTTACTTCTCTTTTCCTTTCAATCTTAGCACAAATATTCGTACCTTCTCGGGGAAACGTTCCCTGACCACTGTTATCTTCATAGCCCTTCCTGTAGCATTTACTGACACTAGAATTTATAGCAAATTAGTTGTGTGATTCTGATTAATGCCTGCTTCCTGGAGTCACCCATAAGCCCCATGAGGGCAGTAACCATGTCTGTTCTGGCTCACCACTATGTCTCCAGCATCCAGCAGATAAATATTTTTTGAGTCTTTAACTTAATTAAAGAAACAAACAAATGAACAAACAATGGAACAAACAAAAGGTTAGGTTTTTAGGAAGACACAGCATAGAGAGGTTAAAGGAGAGTTTAAGTCACTACCTTCTTAGCCAAACTTTTACATATATGTACTTTACAAAGGGAATGATATACATCTTTCACTAAGTGCTAAGAAAATAAAACTAAGACTATTAATACATATATTAGTCTTATAATTTTTTTAAAAGCTACTTGCTTTTCAATCAACTTTTAAAGTCATTCTTCATTGCAGTGACTCTTAAAAAACGGATTTCAGAACTACCTTAGCAATGAGCAAGTCACTAATCCCCCAAATTACTAATACCACCAAAGACAGAGTTACATTTTTCTCCATCTAAAAGTTTTCTTACATTTCATGCAAATGGAACCAACCAGAAAGCAGGGGTAGCAATACTCGTCTCAGACAAAACAGACCTTAAAACAAAGCCTATATATAACAAGACAAAGAAGGGCACTATTTAATAATAAAGGGATCGATGTAAGAAAAGGGTGTAACACTCATCAACAACTATACACCTAATACAGGAGCCCCTAAGTACATAAAGCAAATATCAACAGACATTAAGGGAGAAATTGACAATAAAAATACAATAATAGTAGGGAACTTTAACACCCCACTGACATCAATGGACAGATTATTCAAACAAAAAAAAATGAATAAGGAAAGAGTGGTCTTAAATGACATATAGGACCAGTTGGGACTTAATAGGTATTTACAAGACATTCCATCCAAAACAGCAGAATACACATTCTTTTCAAGAGCACATGGAAAATTCTCTAGGACAGATCACATGCTAAACCACAAAACAAGTCTCAAACAAATCTGAGAAGATACAAATAATGTTAAGTATTTTTTCTGACCCTAACAGCATAAAACAAGAAGTACTTAAAGAAAGAAAAACGTGAAGAGCACAAACACGTGGAGATTAAACAATATGCTACTAAAAACTAATGTGGGTCAATGAAGAAATCAAAGAGGAAATCAGAAAATACCTCAAAACAAATGAAAATGGAAACACAACTTTCCAAAATCTATGGGATGCAGGAAAGCAGTTCTAAGAGGGAAGTTTATAGTGACACAGGCCTTCCTCAAGAAAAAACATCTCAAATAAACAACCTAACTACATCTAAAGGAATAAGAAAAGTAAGAACAAACAAAGCCCATAGTCATTAGAAGGAAGAAAATAATAAAGATCAGAGAGAAACTTAAAGAAACTTAAAGACTTAAGAGACTTAAAGAAAAAAAGAGAGAGAAAACAATGAAATCAATAAGTGGTTTTTTTGAAAAAATAGACGAAAATGGTAAACTTTCAGTCAGGATCACCAAGAAGAAAAGAGAAAGGACCCAGATAAACAAAATAAGAAATGCATCAAGAAATAATAACCAGTATCACAGAGAAACAGAAATATCATAAGAGAACACTACATTTATATGCCAACAAGTTGGACAACCTAGAAGAAATGGACAAATCTCTAGAAACATAAACCTGCCAAGAATGAATCAAGAAGAAACAGACAATTTAAAGAGATCAATCATTTGTGAAATTGAATTCGTAATTTAAAAAAAAAGTTTCCAGCAAACAAAAGTCTAGGACACAATGGCTTCACAGAGAAATTCTACCAAACATATAAAGAACAGCTAATAACTGTCTCTCAAACTATTCCCCAAAAAATGAAGAGGATGGAACATTCCCAAATTCACTCTATAGGGGGACGGTATAGCTCAAGTGGTAGAGCACATGCTTAACATGCAGGAGGTTCTGGGTTCAATCCCCAGTACCTCCTCTAAAAATAAATAAAATAAATAAACCTAATTACCTCTCCCCCCTCAAAAAAAAAAACAAAAAATGAAAAAAAAAATTTACTCTACAAGGCCACAATTACCCTGATACAAAACCAGACAAAAACACTACAAAAAAGAAATGTACAGTCCAATATCACCAATGAATATAGATGTAAAAATCCTCAACAAAATATTAGCAAGCCAAATTCAACAATACATAAATAGGATCATACATCATGATCAAGTGGGGTTTATTCCAGGGATGCAAAGATGGTTCAATATCTGCAAATCAATCAACGTGATACAACATATTAACAAAAGGATAAAAATCACATGATCATCTCAACAGATACAGAAAAGGCATTTGACAAAATTCAACATCCATTTATGATAAAAACTTTCATCAAAGTGGGTACAGAGAGAACAATCTCAAAATAATAAAGGCCATGTATGACAAACCCACAGCCAATATAATACTCATTGGTGAAAAACTAAAAGCTTTTCCTCTAAAATCAGAAACAAGACAAGGATGCCCACTCTTGCCATTTGTTTAACATAGTATTGGAAGTCTAGCCCCAGAAATCAGAGAAGAAAAAGAAATAAAAGGAATCCAAATTGGAAGGGAAGAAGTAAAACTGTCACTATTTTCACAGGATGTGATACTATATACAGAAAACTCTAATGTCTCTGTCAAAAAAGTATTAGAATAAATTAATTCAGTAAAGTTGCAGGAGACAACATTAATATACATAAATCCATTGCTTTTATATACACTAATAATGAACCATCAGACAGAGAAAGTAAGAAAATAATCTCACTTAAAATTGCATCAAAAAGGATAAAATACTTAAGAATAAACGTAACCAAGAAGGTGAAAGACCTACATTCTAAAAATTATAAAATATTCATGAAGGAAACAGAGATGGAAATATATGATGAAGGAAAAAGAAATGGAAAGATATGCTATGTTCAGAGATTAGAAGAATTAATATTGTTAAAATGTCCCCACTACCCAAAATAATCTACAAATTAAATGCAATGCATATCAAAATACCCACACAACATTTTTCACAGAACTAGAATAATCCTAAAATTCATATGGAATCACAAAAGACCCTAAATAGCCAAAACAATATTGAGAAAAAAACAGCAAAGCTGGAAGTATCACACTCACTACCAAAGCTATCATCATCAGAACAGCATGGTACTGGTACAAAAACACACACAGATCAATGGAAAAGAATAAAGCCCAGATACAAACCCATGCACTTTTGGTCAATTAATCTATGAGAAAGGAAGCAAGAATATATAATGGAGAAAAGACAGTCTCTTCAATAAGTGGTGCTGGGAAAACTGGACAGCTAAATATAAAACAATGAGATTAGAGTATTTTCTCACACCATATACAAAAATAAACTCAAAATGGATTAAAGACCTGAAAGCATAAAACTCCTAGAAGAAAACATAGGTAGAACACTCTGATAAAATCATAACAATATTTTTTTGGATCTGCATGTTAAGGCAAAAGAAACAAAAGCAAAAATAGACAAATGGGAGCTAGTCATACTTAAAAGCTTTTGCACAGCAAAGGAAGTCACTGACAAAACAAAAAGATAATCTTACTGAGTGGGAGAAAATATCTGCAAATGATACAACCAAAAAGTGGTTAACATCCAAAGCACATAAACAGCTCAGACAGTTCAATATCAAAAACAAACAACCTGACTTAAAAAATGGGCAGAAGACCTAAACAGACATTATTCCAAAGAAGACGTATAGATGGCCAATGGGCACCTGAAAAGATGCTCAACATCGGTAGTTTTCAGAGAAAATCAAGTCAAAACCAAACACCTCACACCTGTCAGAATGGCTATCATCAAAAAGTCTACAAATAACAAATGTTGGGAAGGATGTGTAGAAACGGAACGCTTGTACACTGTTGGTGGGACTATAACTTGGTGCAACCACCATGGAAAACACTATGAAGGTTCCTCAAAAAACTGAAAACAGAACTATCATATGATCCAACAATTCTATTCCTGGGTATATGTACAAAGAAAACAAAAAACTAATTAGAAAAGATACATGCACCCAAAAGTTCACAGTAGCATTATTTACAATAGCTAAGATAAAGAAGCAACCTAAGTGTCCATCACCAGGTGAATGAATAAAGAAGTGGTGTGTATGTATGTATATATATATATATACATACATACACACACACACACACACACACACACACACACACACACACACACACGCAATGGAATGTTACTTGGTCATGAAAAAGAATGAAATTCTGCCATTTGCAACAACATGGATGGACCTACAAGGTATTATGCTAAGTGAAATAAGTCTGAGAAAGAAAAACAAATACTCTACGTCTTAACTTATATGTAGAATCTATAGAAAAACAAATATTATCTTTTAACTTATATGTAGAATCTAAAAAATAAAACTAAGGAATATAACAAAACAGAAACAGACTCACAGATATACAAAACATACTGGTGGTTACCAATGGGGAGAAGGAAGAAGGGAGAGGCAGAACGTGGGTAGGGGATTGACAGGTACAAGTACTATGTATAAAATGGATAGGTCACAGGGATATATTGTACAGTACAGGGAAATATAGCCATTATTTTGTACTGACTTTAAATGGAATATAATCTACAAAGATGTTGAGTCTCTATGTTGTACACTTGAAACTAATATGATGTAAATCAACTACTCAAAAAATTTTAATAAGTTTTCTTTTCATATTCTTTGCAATAAGTTAGAAACCCTAGACCAGACTGTCCAACAGAAACATAACACAAGTCACAATTTTCCAGTAATCCCATTTAGAAAATAAAAAGAAACAAGTGAAATTAATTCCATTAGTAATTATATTTATCCCAAAATATTCAATATACTATCATTTCAAAATGTAATCAACATTTTTGAAACTTATTAATAAATATTTTACATTCTTTTTGTTGTACTAAGTCTTGAAAATCCATTATGTATTTTCCACCTAAAGAACATCTCAATTCACACTAGCCACATGTGGCTGGTGGCTACCATATTGGACAGAGCAGGTTACACCATTCACACTTCTGATAAATTACCTGCTCTCTTCTTACATTAACAAACTTGCAGAAAAGGGTTTAAATGATTCCTGTATCAAACAAAGAAACAATGAGGGATAGGGAATATCTTCATTATAAGCAGCTGAAAAATAAAGGTAAGCGATCCATGGTTACGTGTATGTTAATGTAACAATACCTTCTTAATTCATTCATGACTTTAAAAGCTTTCTTCATATGCCAAGGATTCACTGTCACTGGGCAGTGTTTTTCGGTATTATCATCTTTGGAATCGAGAGGCTTCTGATGACCCTGCTTTGTGCATCTGTACATAAAAGAAAACAACAAAACAGAAAAAGACCTTATTAAAGGTGATTTAGTTTAAGCTTATCAGGCTACAAGAGTTACAATGAATGCCCCACCTGCCCCATTCATTTAGAGGAAGTCTCACAGTGTATCCCACCATAAAGACTAAAACATAATTCAGAACACTTTCTGACGGTCAGTGTGATTTTAATAAAAAAGTAGATAATTACCTCCCTGGTATCAAAGCTCTGTCAAAGATGAGCACAGAAAATTTAGTAAAAATGATTTTGCAACTACCTTCAAAAGAAATGCTGAGAAATGCTCTTCTCTGCTGGAAATTAACCTGCGTTTATATTCTGCAGTAGTCACATGCATTTACAAACCAGGCAGGAACTGGATCATATTTTACACACACTTTAGAAACTCATTTGAATTTTGCTATCTGCAAGATTATTTGCTAGACATTAACTATAAAGTAGCCACTGTACTAAATTTCATTTCACTGTTTTGCTTAATCTTCACAACAACTCTGTAAGCTACTATTATTACCCCCATATAACAGATGAAGAGATTGAGGCAGAAAACAATTTGGATATCTTGGTAAATGGTGGAGCTGGGTAAGACTGCAGCCAGTCTGACACTCAAGTCCATTCTTCTCATTACTGTTCAATACTGTTACCTACATTCAGCAATTACAGTTGATTTCTTATTTAAATGTGTAATTTCTAAAAACTACAAAACTCTATTAGTGTTGCTGTATAAATTATTCTTTTGAGACCTGGGAGCCAAAAAATAACAAATAAAATCAAGATGTCATTGGGGGGAGGGTTAACTGCATATGGACAGACACAAGGGGACTTTTTGAGGACACAGTTGCACAACTCTAGAAACTGTCTGAAATCACTGACTTGTACAATTATAATGGGTGAATTTCATGGCATGTAAATTATACCCTAATAGAGCTATTAAATTAAAAAATTGGGATACAAAATTAATCCTAAGAAAATACTTGTATATATATATCACACAAAGAATAGGCAAGGATCATTTACTGCACCATTTTCCTTCACGCTGCTTCCTTTCCTCACCCATTTCTAAAAGGATAATTCATTTTTAAAATATCCTTTTATTAATTTATTCAGCCAATAATTTTTGACCGCCAACTATGTACCCAGGACCAGTCTAGGCACTTGGAATATATAAATAAACAAAAGTCCAGTCCTCACGGACCTTGGAGTCTAGCTGGGGCAGGGGGTGGAGGTGACAACTCACACAACAGAGCAGCAGAGTAGGTGGCACGTTAGGAAAAAGGAACCATGGAAAAAAGAAAAAAGGGCAAGGTAAAGAGAGTTGAGAGTATGAGGTGAGGGTGATGGACAGACCAAACTGAGGGTTGAGGTTAGAACTAGGACTAAGAGCTGAGAAGGCCCAGACGGACGGAATAAGCAGGGCCGAGGCCAGCACGCACCTTGTGTGTTCCAGGATGGGGGACAGGGCTGGGGCTGCGGGGAGAGGGCAGTGCAGATCGTTGTAGGACCTTGGAGGACCTTGTAAGGACTGTGGCTTGTACCCGGAGTGAAATGGGGAGGGCACTGCAGAAGAGCAACACAATCCAACTCAGGTTTTCAAAGGCTCACTTGACTGCCGGGTGAGAATAGTCGATACGGGTCAGAGATGAAAGGAGGAAGCCACTGAGGAGGGCTGTGCAGGAGGAGAGGACAGTGGCTCAGGGCAGGGAAGCAGCAGTGGAGGCAGAAGCCATGGTGAGAAGTGGCTGGATTCTGGATATGTTTTAAAGGCAGTGTTAGACCAGATCTGTTGACAGAATGCATGTGGCATGTCAGTGAGAGTCAGAATAACTCCAAGTTTTTTGACCCGAGCAGCTAGAAGGTTTGAGTTTCCATTAACTGAATGGGGGAGGCTGCAGAAAGAACCAGTTTGGGGGGTAGAAGGACCAAGAGCTCAGTTTTCACACATGTTGGTTTTAAGATATCAGAGTTCCAAGTGAAGATGTCAAATCAGCAGATAAGAATGAGTCCAGAGTTGGAGAGAAAAAGTCTAGCGGGAGACAGAAATGTGGGAATCATGGGTCACAGGCGGTACAGGAAGCCATGAAACCCAGGTACTCAAACATTAAGATAACCTGGCATTAACCATAGCAGTTATCCTTGCTCGTGTCCCCAGTCCCACAATCGACACTCATTGAGAGACACCTGATCCTTTTAGGGCCTGCCTACTACGTGTGGATATCAGTCCTGTTTCCCAAGCACTTGAGTTTTTAAAGGGAACTACAAATGAAGTCGTACAAGACACTGCCTCCAGTGGGTGGGTCCACAGCTGGAGTGGGAGAATGGGAAGGTGCACGCTACTCCCTGCGGCTGTGTGTGTGTGTGTGTGCATGCACACACGTGTGTGTGCGCAGGTGGATGAGTTACACCTGGCTTAAGAAAAAGAGCTAGTCAGTCTAGAAGCTGAAAAATCTGGTAGAGGGAACAGGGGAAACACTGTGTACTGTAAGACACATCCCCATAATGCCATTTCCCACCATCCTTTCATCAAGAACAGAGTCGGAAAGGGGGGGATTATGTAGATATGTGCAACCAACACAAAATTTCTGACCATGAAACACCGAGTATCTACATATGTAGCAAGTTAATGATAGTTATATCTGCTTCAAGTTTAATAACTTAAGTTTACACAGAGAGAAAATATAATATTGAGGACTGGTAAAATTATCACAGAGGGCCTTTCAATGCTCAGAATGGAAGCAAAAGCAGTGCCGCCATACAAAGAATGTCATTAAGAGTCAAGAGTGTTTATATTTGCTTAAGAAATTGAGAGTTACAACTTCCTTCATTAAAGAATTAACTTTTAGACAGACACCATACAACAAGCAACGTCTATGCTGGTGCTTTCATAAAGCTATTTTTAGTTCCTGCTTTTTCTGATGTACTCCAGAAATTCTGCAAAGAAAAGCTTCTATTCAAAGGCTTAAAGGAATAAACAAGAAATAACACTGCATTCTTTTAAGTGTTCTCTGTACTGAGAATCACTTACAAATGCAGCACCCTGTCACTGGTCTGCATTTTCAACAATAAAGTTTTCTACAATTTTCCAATTGCTATGTAATTTTGTGTCAGATGGTCTCTCATTTCGAAGCAGAACGGAGTACCAGAAAATGACACATCCTGTCTAAAACTACAGATATGGAAGATGAACATACACCAGGAAACAGCCAAGTGGGAGAGAAAGGTTTATGTTTTAAGTTACCATAAGTGCAGTTACACCTTCTTCTTGCTTCCCTTGTGACGTGAAGAGCTAGTTTTTTTCCAGAAAAGCTCTCATTCTGAGAACTGTCTTCTTTAAAATATCTGGAGATTCCTTTTTAAGGTTCTTTCACTTTTAAGTCTTTCCCTAACTCTACATCCCATAACCAGTGTTAAATTATCCAGTAGCCTATTGTTAACAAAACATACTCTACAAGAGCCAAGGTGTTCAAGGGTTTGGATCCCAGAACACTGTTAACAGATAATCTTCAAGCCTTCCTTCCGTAACTGACTCCTCTGCCAATTCCCAGCTGTGGGCAAGGCTGGCTTTTCAGACCAGGTGACTTGTTAACTCTGCCTAAGAACCCTCAATTGCCCATAACAGAACCCTCAGACAGGTAGCAAACTCTCTAATAGGGGCTGCGTCCTTCAAACACTCAAGATGCCATCACCAAGCGAAGATTTAAACCTACGGCAAAAATTCTGAGGCCAACTTAGAAATAACACACAGTTTCTTTAGATGCACTCTATGTGCTCTGGAATAGTGATTTCCAACGGAGGGGGAAAGGAACACATGACCCAAGCAATTTTTGTAAACTACACATACCCGTCCCTCTTCACGTGAGGATTCGGGCAAGCCCGTCTTACAGGTCTAGCTGTAACAGAATGACAGCACCTCTAGGAGTAGGGGTAAAAGGCAGCGAGGTAGACTTTTTGTGAAAGAGGGTGATGTAATAGGCCCCACCACCCACTTACCTCCCACCACAGGACAATCATCTTAGATCGAGAACAAACACTTTAGGAAACAGAGATTGTTTATGTTTTGACAGTTTTCTGGCAAAAACAATGCTCTACGTCCTGTGAAGAGGCAGCTGCAAAACTGAACAGGGGACTAGACGTTTTCACATTCAGGACACAAATCCTCAGCCCCCGGGTGGCCACCATCTCTGCTCTTCCCTTTGCCTGTTCACCTCAAAAGCTGCAGGACTCCCCTGCTTGCAATGAGTCACCCACCACTTCTCACAAATTCCTGCCAAGTTCACATCAGCAGCTGGTGTTTTCAAAGTCACCATTTGTGCTGTGCTGCTCTGAAGTCCCTCCATGGCTTTATATCCCTTCTGTTTTCTCTGTCGTCTTCCTAGCTGCACTTGCATTCGGAAGCTGGTTACCACACTGACATTGCTTCTCTAATGAGTCCGGGAAATAGGAAGTAGAGATTCAACCGGTCCCAGAATACTTGTCATGCCACTCTAGTTTCCCAACCAAATACTCTCACATTCTTCATCTCACCCAAAGAACCACCGCACTACTTAGAGGTTGTAAAAGTAGAGGGCTCTCCCCACTGGAAACATTGTGGTTTGTGGCAGAGTTTTGCTTTCAGTTTTTGCAATTAGTTACAGGCAAAAAGACATGTTCTGCAAATGTTCAAGTGTTTGGAATTTAAACTTTTATTAGGTACAGAGCCAGAAGACTAACTGTAATCTATGAACATATGGTCATATTACCAAATAATGTTCATGTCTGCCCTACAGACATGTAAGAATTTGAATTATACCTGCGGTCTGCAGAGCTTTAGAATTGGGTGTGAAGCATCCTGTGAGATAAAAAAAACCTCCTATCCAGTCACAGAACACCTTACAGACAACATCACATTAATGACACTGAATACATTAGTAAAGTCCATGTGTGGCTAAAAGTTACATCTCCAATTTCTCAGAGCTGGAAAGGAGATGTCTAGAAAAGATGGAAACGCCCAATTGCCAAAATGGCTCAGCAGTTAAAGCAGACTCCTGCACCCCCAAGAGCGGACAGTGGACGGGGCATTGCCCACCACCCTGTCCTCCCCCAGGACGTGGCGTGTGGGGAAGCAGGCAGGACGGGGTGGCTGGGACTCGGAGGTGGAGAGGTGATGAAAGCAGGAGTGGAACTGCTCTGATCCTAGAACAATAGAGCTGTAAAAAGCTCGGCTTCAGTTCAACCCGCTCCCTCTCCCGCGTTCCCTCCCACCTACGTGACAAACGGAGCACAGTCAGGCACTTTCTGTCCCTGACAGTGACTACTAGCAGGAGAGGGACCAGGGTAAAAGCATGTCTTATGCAACATCAGTCTGATTTTAAAGACTCTGTTATAAACAATGAACAGCACTGTCAGAGCGGGACACTTGTGAGGCGCTCGAATAGGGAGGAGGAGGTTGAGGAACCATTTCTAGCATTTCCATGTCTTTTATCACTCCTATTTCTGATCTTTCTTTCGCCACTTTTCCCAGCATTGCCATCACTGGCAGGTAAGGGGGCAGCAATACGACTTGGCCATGCGGCTGATGGGGTTACGTTTCCCAGCACTGGAGTGAAAAGGCACTGGAAGGGGAGCAGAACCAGCTGGAAGATGTGAACCGTGGTCCTGGCCTGTGCCCAACACTGACCAGGTGACCCTGGGTTAGGCTCTTAGTCTCTCTGGGCTTCTGGCTGTGTACTTATAAGACAAGGTTTCATCATTCCACAAATATGTCCAATATGAAATGTAAGGTGAAAGTCAAACATAATGACATCTCACCTGCTTGCCTCAGGGAGCTATACAGGTACTGAAGACTATGTGAATATAAATGCAGAGTTAAGAAAACTGTTGAGGTAAAGCGCTAAACTGAACATGGAGTTAAACTTCTATGGATTTTTCTTGGCCTTCCGCAGTTTTAATTGCAACGCTGAATTAAGTTATTAGCTATACTCCACACCACCGCTCCTGTGAATAAATCAAGTAGGCAAGCACTGCCTGGGTGCCCGCTATTGCCCAATGCTAAGCAGGGTGAGGGGTATAAAGGAGGCTGAACACAGGCGCCTTCTCCAGTTACCAGCTAAGTCAGGAGGCACACTGGAAACCACCCGGGAATGGCACGAAGTCAGTATTCAAAGGCAAGATTACGGGCTACCGATCATAAAAAGTGCAGGAATACAAAGAGGAGCTAGAAGGAGTTGGAGTAAATAGGGAAGACTCTATGAAGGGGATGGGGCTCCAACTAGTTCTCAGGGCAATTCTAAGCTGTTTGAACTGAGGACTGGATAGGAAAAGGCTGGAGACTCCTGCCTTATGATGAGGCACAGGTTACCCTAGGAAGTTAAGGCACATAATGATTACAACAGATAAGGTAAGGCCAAAATGATGAAGGGCCAAGACTACCCAGCTGAGAGATCTGGTTGTGGTAAGTCTTTGACTTGACTCTAGATGTTGGAGGGTCAAAATTGTAGGTGGACTGAAAGGTGGGGAGAGAATATCCAAGAGTTCAACAGAAGGAAAAATTCAGGTTAGCAGGGATGAAAGCTCTTCATCAGAGTATCAGCAATCAGAATGGACACTTGAAACCAAGAATGTACAGTTCTGGGAGCTGATAAAATGTGGAGGATGGTGAGAGAAAGAGAAATCAAAGACCACTACAAGGCTTTGGGTATCCAGGACCGGAAGAATGATTATCCCACTGAATAAGTGGAGATGCTACAAGTGGAAGTCAGTTCAAGAAAAAGATTACGAACACAGTTTAAGACATTTTGAATCTGACGTATGAGCTAAGAGTAGGTGTTCTATAAGAAGCTCAAAATTCAAAACTGAAGCACAGACCTAGAGTCCAGACTTAAGATTTACAGATGGACAAGACATGATAAATCTCCTAGAAGAAAACAAAGGCAAAACATTCTCTGACATAAATCTTAGCAGCGTTCTCCTAGGGCAGTCTACCCAGGCAATGGAAATAAGGGCAAAAATAAACAAATGAGACCTAATTAAACTCAAAAGCTTTTGCACAGCAAAGGAAACCATAGGCAAAACAAAAGGACAACTTATGGAATGGGAGAAAATATTTGCAAATGATGCGACTGACAAAGCCTTAATTTCCAGAATATATGAATAGCTCATACAACTTAATAAGAAAAAAACAAGCAACCCAACCCAAAAATGGGCAGAGGACCTAAACAAACAATGCTCCAGTGAAGGCATACAAATGGCCAACAGGCATATGAAAAAATGTTCAATATCACCAATTATCAGAGAAATGCAAATCAAAACTACAATGAGGTATCACCTCA
This sequence comes from Vicugna pacos, assembly GCF_048564905.1. Classification (NCBI taxonomy): domain Eukaryota; kingdom Metazoa; phylum Chordata; class Mammalia; order Artiodactyla; family Camelidae; genus Vicugna; species Vicugna pacos. The sequence continues at coordinate 9,805,595 of NC_132988.1, read as the reverse complement.
CACCATTCAGAATGGCATCATTCAAAAGTCCATGAATGATAAATGCTGGAGAGGGTGTGGAGAAAAGGAAACCCTCCTACACTGTTGGTGGAAATGTAGTTTGGTGCAGCCATTATGGAAAACAGTTTGGAGAGTCCTCAAAATACTAAAAATAGACTTACCATATGATCCAGCAATCCCACTTCTGGGTATACACATGGAGGGAACTCTAATGTGAAAAGATACATGCACCCCAATGTTCACAGCAGCACTATTTACAATAGCTAAGACATGAAAACAACCTAAATGTCCATCAAAAGATGACTGGATAAAGAAGTTGTGGTATATTTATATAATGGAATACTACTCTGCCATAAAAAATAAAATAATGCCATTTACAGCAACATGGATGACCTGGAGAATGTCATTCTAAGTGAAGTAAGCCAGAAAGAGAAAGAAAAATACCATATGATATCACTTATATGTGGAATTCAAAAAAAAAAAGACACCATGAACTCATCTACAAAACAGAAACAGACTCATAGACATAGTAAAGAATCTTATGATTACTGGGGAAAGAGGGTAGAAAGGGATAATTTGGGAGTTTGAGATTTACAAATGTTAGCCATTATATATAAAAATAGGTTTTAAAAGAAGTTTCTTCTCTATGCACAGGGAACTATGTTCAATATCTCGTTATAACCTTTAATGAAAAATAATATGAAAATGAATATATGTATGTATATGCACAACTGGGACACTGTGCTGTACACCAGAAATTGACACATTGTAATCGACTGTACTTCAGTTAAAAAAAAAAGATATACAGATGGAGCCACAACTTACTGATTAATAGCTGAAGAGAAGAAGTGGCCAAGGCCTGCATCTGTGAGAAACAGCTACTGCCAACAGACAGAACCCATATAAGCCAAAAAAGCAATCAACAGAGAGATTACAGTCCCAGTTGCTCCTCTACTTAAAAGTTTAGGAACGTAACTTAACCTCTGAAAACTAATAATAATAAGAGAGGTTGTTAATAAGGTAGGTTGTTGACAGAATTAAATGAGATAAAGTAATACAGTAAATCACATTTAACCACCTAAAAACTGGAGTGGGAAACCATGAAAAGGTATTGTCATGGAAAGCAAGAGCTTGTTTTTCAAGGCAGGACCAGAGAAAAGAACTAGTCAAAAAAATACTTTAGCAAATGCCCATAACCTGAAATGTGAGAAAGAAAGCAATACAATGCAAAGTAACAGTAATTGTATCATATATTTGTTTACTCTCAGTTTCAACCATGAGGAAAAGGACTTTGTTATGTTTTCTGAGATACTCCCAAAGTCTAGTCATAGCAGACACCCAATATATATGAATAAAAAACCCAAACTCCCCCATTATAAGCAGTAAATACATTAAGACTTTGGCAGAATTCTATAGAAGAGCAATTTTCATTCTTTATCACCTTGAAAGAAACTTCCACCTGATCTTAAGAAAGACATTCACATGTTTTCATAAACACTCTCGGTGTTTACAGCCACAGCTAGGTAAATTTACAGTCACCCCCCACAAAAGCACACTTACTAATATTTACTGCATGCCTACTACGTACATGAGAAAATGTAAATTAGAAACAAGAGATTTAGGTCTATTTGGTGGGAGAAGGAGGAGTGATTTCTCAGAATCTGTAAGACTAATACATAATTGCTACTTATTTTTAGAATCCACTTCTCATGTTCCCAAATGCACTTCAAATTTTTCCTTATATGTGACACTTTCTTCAACACACACAGATTCATGTGTCTTTTTTCAACATTAACTTGTAGGCCATTATTGCTCCTAAATATTTTAACTGTCTTTGTCTATTACTAAGGATATTTGCCTATGATCTGAGAGATGCCCAATTTACACTTAGGACTAAACAAAAACAAGAATATATTCCTATAAAAGACAAACAAATGAATATTGGGGTGACCTGTGACAAGGTTTCAAATTCTTGGTAATTGAATCTTAGAATTAGAATGAACATTAAAGCTTATCTGGTCCAGTGAATTGCAAATGTCAGGCTTCAATGAACTTTTTATTGGTCTGTGACGAAATGAGGACAGTGTAGTAAGTTTTCATAAGACTAAACGCATTCAACTTAAGAACTATCCTTTAATCTGAGATTATGTCCTTTGTATTGGGAAATGGACACTAAAATGTCCTTTCTTTTACAAAAGAATGATGATATTTGATAATTATTTTATCAATTTTTTTCTCTATTTGGCAAAATAAAACTTAGCAATTTTATGTTAGACTTCAACTTTTGTTTTGTTTGACTTTACAGTAAGTGAAATCCAAAAGTATGTGAACCTCTGCTCTAATCCAACCAACTCTGCACTGCCTAAATCCCTTAGAACACAGTCAACAAGATATTTGTCTGCCTATGCTGAACATCTCTGACATTTAAGAGCCACCAGTGACATGGAATTGACTGAAAAAAAAAATATGGTTGTATATCTGAGGTACACTTACTTAATTTCATGAAGGAAAAGCAGAAAAGCAAGGCTGGTAGAGAGAAAGCCAACTTGTGAAAGAGGGCCAGTAGGAAAACGAAAGCCAAGGAAACTCTGCCGTGAGGGGAGGTCAGAGAGATGCACTCTGTCCTATACTCACAGTCTTCCCTCAACTTAGTAATTATGAAAATCCTTTACAAAAAATAACTATAAAAACTATAATGTATAAAACATTCCTGGGGTCAGGGCTGATGAGTTTACATTTCCTTTCCTGTATCTCAGTTTACTGTCTGAGACTCCTCTGCTAACCTACATATAATTTTAGTTGCACACTTTTCAGATTCAATCAGAGGCTAATGTCATATGGTCTTTATATTACCCAGACCCCAAAATGTAACAGAATCTAAAAATCACTGATACTCAAGGATGCAAAAAACAATAAACAGAGATATAAAGCCCAATGCCAATCAACATGAGAGTCAGAAAGGATGAGAACTTGGAGGCAAGGAGTGGAAAGAGCAGAAGAGATCAAAAAACTTGATCTCCACAAGCCCACCTGAAAGAACAAGGCAGCCCTCCATCCCTCCAAGACAATGTAAGACAGGCTGTCAGGGAGCAAGCTGGGGTTTGAAAACAATGCAAAACTGGCTATTAAGACAGAAGCATGAGCAAAAGCATCACGCTCAGTGCTTGGCAGAGACAGGCATTCAAACATTTGCAGAACAAATGAATTAATAAATGGACACTCATACAAAGAGGATCTGAGTCCCTATTTCCAACCACATTATCCAAGGCACTTTTAAGTCCAAGTCAATCTTCTTTGCCTTAAAGCTCAGGCTAAAAATCTAACCTTATGAAAAACTGATCCCTCTCAATAACTGCCACTGACCTCTGTCCTAGCCCAGTTAGCTCCAGCACAGCGAGACTCGAAAAAGCTCCCCTCCCCAAGAACTGCCAGCGCTCAAATCCGGCACCCATGATTTGGCGTGGAAGGAAAAACAAGTTATTAGAGTGGAGGCAAACAGACAAAAGGATGGGAAGAAAAACTATTTCTTATGTACAGAAAGGCAAAAAACACTATCACGAGTTCTAGGATTAGGGCTAGTCCTAGATAGACCAAATGCAAATAAACTTATTTGTATTTATTATTAAATGAACAGAAACAAAATTTCTCCAAATTTAGCCACCCATGATTGAAAGGAGTTTTTGTTTTGTTTTGTTTTGTTTTCTTTAACTATTCTACCATCCCTGTTGGCATTTAGGCTTTCCACTACATCTCAGCCTTTCACTGTTCTAGCACTACTGAGGGCATCTCAGTACCAAAGACCTGTGCTGTACACCAAAATTATGAGTTGATCTGGTCTAGATTCAGTTTATCGATATTTGCATACACCCATTTATTTCATTTTTAATTATTTCTATTTAAATCATTTTCTACGTCTCTACTCTTTCCCTCCAGAGCCTGCCTTTCCACACCCTTTTTTTACCTGCATTCTAATGTCCCCCTTTTCTTTCCTTAAGTTCCCTCTGTTCCAGAAGTAAAAAAAAAAATAAAAAAAAAGGCGGGGGGGTGGCATGGAACTGTTATGAAGGGGGCAGGTTTACGGCAGATAACATCCTATGTGGGATATTCTCAATACTTCCAGTTGTCTACGGCCAGGTAACGTTTCCTGCCTTGCATGCCTCTGAGCCTAGACAGAACTCATGTGCTGATGCTGTGCTCCCACTGCTGAAGGATCCACCATCGCGTTTCCTTGACGTTCAGGATCCTTCCTGAACCTGCTGAAAAACATAACCGAACTGAGCCCTTGTTCCTCCAGCCCAGGGGGGTAAATTCAAGAGTCCTATGTACTCCTTAGATCCTCATGATCTGTTCCACTCGAGCTAAAATTTCTGCAAGGCACTTTTAGAAATTGTAGTTCCAGAATCCTATTAGCTCTCCTAAAAGGACTCAACACCAAAAAATTATTCAGCCTAAGCCCAATATTTATATTTCGGCTGGCACTCTGCCAAATACCCACAAAAGGCTGGTGTGGTACAAATGCCATGGAATCAAGCTGGTCAAATCTAAGCGCAAAACGATAAAGCTCCAAAAATAAGCTGTCAGGAAGAGGTACACCATTCTTCAGAACGGTATTTGTTTGCGGTTTCAAAAGTCAGATTCAAAGCGTTCTTCCTTCATAAAGGTTAAACTAAGGAAAGCAAATCAAAATTGAAATGTCCAAAATTCCTGGGGATTTAGAGTCGACTTTTTAACAAAATGCTAAAAAAGAATCTTGTACTGAATAATGCAGTATCTTCAATGTCTTCCACATAATCGCTCAGTTGTTATTTCTGCAAGCAATTTTGTTGCAGGTGGTCTCGGCTGTATTTAGGTACCAAGGAAAAAGACACCTGTGCCTGGCAGGTCGTACACTACTAATTCGCCCAGAGTGCCCGGGAAACAGAAGATGCTGTGATTTCCGAACACGATTTTCTGCAGTGCCAGGTAAAAGAGGTCACATGCCCTGAACAGCCGCGGCCCGTTCAGAGTGATGTGCAAGCTTCTCTGACAGAATTTTGCTAGGAATTCGGAGAAGCAGGTAAGCTGAGAGGAATTCCTCTCCGCACCACCGGCGTCTGTACTTTGCAGCTTCCTTTTCCGACGGCCCCGCACGCATCCCGCGTCTCCTTCCCGCGGATGCTCGGCCCTCCGGGGGCTCCAGCTGGCCGGCGGAGGACCCTCCCCACACCCCGCGCGGCGACGCCCCGCCCGCCGCCCGGCCCGGTCCGGCCGCAGCGGCCCCGCCCGCCGCCCGTCCGCTCACTCACGCGGGAGGCCGCGGCGGCGTCTCCATGGCGGCTCCTCTCGGGCTTCAGCTCGCGGGCGCCCACCGCCGCCAGCACCATTCCAGCCGCGGACGCCGGCCCCGCCCGCCCGCAGCGCCGCGTCCCATTCGCCCGGGCGCCTGCCCGCCAGCCGCCGCCCTGCACCCGCGCCCGCGCCTGAACCCGCACCAGCGCCGGCGCCGGAGGCTGCCCAGCTCCGCCAGCCCTGCTCGGCAGCCCCGCTCCGCGGGCGCGCTCCGACTGCCGGCGCTGCTGGGGGCGGGGCGGCAGGCGGGCACTTCCGGGTGTGACGCGCCCTCGAGGCCCCGCCCCGCCCCGCCCCTTCCTGCTGCCGCCGAGTGGGTTCCTTAGGGTGGGTCTGCCCTCCGGGACTCGGGGGCCGGAGACGCTGGGCGTGCTTCTGCCGGAAAGCGCGCCGTTCCGGCGCCCAGCGTCCACTGACTGCCCGGCTCCGCACGCGCGTTCGCTCCGTCCTCTCCCAGCCTGCGCCCAGGGAGGAGTGCGGGTACGCGACCTTTGCTCTACAGATGGAGAAACTGAGACAAGAAGAAATGACTCGCCGATCCTGGGTCCCAATCAGGGACCGGGGTCTCCCTGCTCAGGCTGTGGTCCTCTCGGTGCACCTGCGGGGAGAGGTTTTGGCGCTTGGACGCGATGCGGAGCAAAACCAGGTCTCCGTGACAGCGGACCTGTTCATCTGGACACGACAAACCCGATGCTTGCCGTGAAGATAGAAAATAACCGGGGCGAGGAGACGGATGCTAAATGATGGTTACAGGAAGGGCCTCTCAAACCATGTCATTTAAACAGATGGAACAAAGCGAATCTTGAGTAATGCGAAGGGTGCTCAGGCAGAGGGAAGAGCAGTGCAAAGACTCTTGGCCTTCGAAGAACCAGGATAGCTCAATGTAAACTGATGGTTCCCGAGTTAGGCCGCTGAACAGCAGTAGCATCTGGGAACTTGTTAGAAATGAGAATTCTCCAGGCCCACTTCAGATCTACTGAATCAGAAATTCTGCGGGTGAGGCCCAGCAACCTGAGCTATAACAAGCCCTCCGGATCATGCTGGTGCCTGCTAAGATTTAAGAACCTGTGCGGTCTCTGAAGCAGAGTGAGGACGGGATACCGTGGGGGGAGGTGGTGTAGGGGAAGCGGTGACAGGTCACATAGGCCTGGTAGGCCGTCAAAAAAGATTTGGTTTTACTGAGAAGAGAAACAATGAAAAGTTGTGAGCAGCTTGATCTGATCATTAAAAGGACGACTTTGCTGGGATTTGTTTTAAAATCCTCCGCCAAAAAAAGGAAGGGTAGGGAATAGAAGAAAGAAAATGGACAAAATATTAATTTTTGACGCTGAGTGATGAGTGCATGGGGGTAGTTATCTGTATTTATGTGTATGTTTTGAAAGGTTTATAATAAAAACATTTTTTAAAGATGATTGGCAGCTATACGAGCCATATATGTACTGAAGCAAGATAACTGGTCAGATTCTGATTTTACTGATAAGATAAAGCAATACAAGAAGAGAAAAAGAATTGCTGATAGATTAGGTACGAGTATAAGAGGAAGAGCAGGGTGGAAGATGATCCCAAGGGTTTTGGTCTGGGCTCTTGGGAGTGGAGATGACCGTGTAGATGATATTAAAAGATTGGTTGAGATCAACTAGATAATATAACTAGAGAAAAGAAAGCACCAAGAAGTGGGCCCCAGGGCACTCCAGCACTAGGACAATAAGATAAGGAGGATTCAGCGAAGGGGAGGTGGGGAGCAGTAGTGACGTAGGAGAACTGTCTTGGTGGCCTGTTGAAGCCTTCCAGACAAAGGCCGTATCTAGTATGCCTTAACATGAGCTCACCCCTGTTTAACCTGGTGGCGTTATTGATCCCTCAAGTATAAGGCATATCTGTTGAGCTATTTCTTTAGTGTTAGTGAAGATTTTATTCTGATCTGTAATAAGACTTCCTACTTTATTAGGTCATTGTAAGAATTAAGTAGAATAATCTATTTAAAGCATATAGCACTAAGTGTATAATGGAAGTACTTGATAAGTATTCACTGCTATTATTATTTCTACGCATTTCCATGACCATCAGTTATACTTTACTCAGCGAGGAATTGAGGTCAAGTGCTAGACCCAAGAGACACACTAACAGATTTGATCAAAACTTTGGCCAGACTTCCTTCTTCTGTGTGTAAGCAGAGTGAGCAGGACTGTTTGATCAGAGATTTCAGAAGCTCTTTCAGGAAAAAACAAAACAAAATCATAAAACTCTTCTAGTGCTTTTGTATCTTCCCACCCCAAGTGATGCTATTGGTATAAGTAAATGCTGAAAAGTTAGGATATGTCAATCTGACAAGTAGGCACAGAGCTTCAAACCATAACCCCTTTCACATCCTCGCCTGGATTAGTTTTGTCCATTACAAATCTCTGCTTCTTAAGGGATCCAGGTCAGCTAGCCTGCTGAATGTCTACTCAAACCTTTTCTTTTTCACACCTATTCCTAAATTTGTAGGCTTTTTAAGTTATCTGTGAGAGGGTACTTTTTACCCACACACAGCTCAACCTTGCTAAGAGTTAAATGACAGCCCACAAGCTCTAGTATCCTGGTGTGGTGGCCACCAGGTAGATTTGAAGACAGTCCATATTCTTAATCCAATACTCTGCCCTGACTCCCCTCCCTGTAGAGACGTGGAAGAGCTGGGTCCACAGCTCAAACTTCATCTATGAATCTTGAAGCAATTTGAAGATGTTAATCTACACAGCACTTTGGTGGTTTTCTGAAAAGACAGTGACAGGACCTTTGGCTTTCAGACATAAGCAGAGCTGCTTAAGAGCAGTAGCCATATGAGGCCAACGTTTCCATCTGCATCTTTGTGTGGGCCAAGTCATTTCACCAAGCTGATCCTTGGCCAGATGCAGCCTCAACACTTAACCCTGTCTCACTAACCACAAGAAAAAAGAAAAAAGTTTGACAGGATTTACACAAATCCATCTGTGGGGAAGAAAACTTTTGATACGTTTTCCTTTGTATGTCAGTTTCACCATTTTCTCAAGTAAAGGACACAAAGGATTAGGAGCAGCTACCCAAGTCCGCCAAGGACCCCCTGTCTCCATTTCCCTTGGCACAGGAACTAACTCGACGTGCTGAGGTGTTTGACCTGCCCAGGTCATTAGCTCTGATCACCTACCTATGCTTTAGATGAGGTCTTTGCTCCCCCACACAGGGATGAGATCTTACAGGATTTGTTATACTTTGAAATAGAACAATTCCTTAGCTGTGCTTGTAACCATAACCTATAGCTAATACGAGAAACCAGAACACATCACCAGTAAAGAAGATGGAACCATGCAGAGGAACAAGTCTGTGACAGTAGCTGGTAGCAAAAATGACTTTGATTATGTTTAAATCCCATGGTGCAGGAGAACTCATGACGTGATAGGACAGACACAAGCACATCACATGGCAAGAGTCTGGAAACTGAGAATTGCTCCTGTAAAGAAAAGACTCAATTTCACCAAAGAATATAAAACTCTAAGATTCTGTTTTTGTAATTCCTTCCAGTGTAAAGGTAGGAAGAATGAAAAGCATCACTCATTCAAAAATGGGGCATTAAAGACAATGGAAAACTTCTAAAAACTCCTGTTTTCTATCCTAAAGAGTTAGTCTAAAATGTTTTTTGAGTTGTTTTTCTCATTTTAAATTAGGGTTTTTGCTTTTATTATTTTGATTTGGAATCATCTTAGTGCACATAATATATTACGAAGCTTTTCAAATTATTCTTGTGAGACTTTGCTGTTTAGCAAATGGATTTGTCAATACATCAAGGTATTTATTACAGAGTTTGTGGTGTGAAATGAGCTGATGTGCGTCTTCTGCTTCAGACCAATAGAAAATCTTTAATTGAAGGAATTCATTTCTGTGAGTCCAGTTTATTCTACAAATGTTGCTTCCTTGTTTTTATAGTCTTGAAGATTCAAACCACACACCTGCCAATTATCCTGTATCAGAGGTTCCTGGAAAAAATGAAAGCAAATTGTTTACTGCAAAGTTTAATTGGAAATCTTTTGGAATAGGTACAGGAAGTATTCAAAAATAGACTTCACACTAATGTATATCAGGTTAGCAGTTTTTCTGTCCTTTTTTATGGAAAGGAAATTTACTTAATCTATTTTCACTTGTACATAGTTCTATGGTATCTATTTATGTGGTCTGGTGATGTAATACCTCATTATGGCATTATCTAAGACAACATCTTTCTACAGAGTCAGCAATGCTGAGAGAAGAAAAAGCAAGTAAAACTTCTTGACAAATTAGGCGAAGCATTATGAGCTTGGTGTCATTCATCTCAGGTCACACACACACACACACACACACACACACAAACACACACATACACACTTCTACCCACTTTTCTGTTTGTCCATCACAGCTATTAATAGCACTAACCCTAAACTAAATTGTGAAATAATTGGTTTTTTTGCCTTTCTCCTTTTCCCCATAGTGTTCCCTTTTTTCCCTTTTGGCATCAGTACATCTGTCACCTCTCACCATCACCAACTACAGGACCCCACTGTCCTCTCTTCATCCCTAATCAAACTTAGAAATTACCTAATATCAGTTAGAATGAGTAGTGGATTGCACTGCAATACAACAGACCAACTTGATCTTGGTATTATTTTAGCCAAATAATGTCTTCGTACCCTAATCCCTATTCTCTTTCCTCTTAGAATGCATTCCAACACCTTCTATATTATTTCAATCACAACATTTTTGATGAAAAAGTGTGATGTTGAAACGTATCTTTTCCATTAATAGAGGTATTTCTGTATAGCACTGTCAATGGAATGCTTTAATAAAGGACCATGCTGAAAGAGATGAAAAATATTCTTCTTAAACTCTTGACTTTTGGAGACCAAACCTCTAGGAGTCTGTATTATTTGTTCAAATTGTTCACATGGTAATGTGAAAAGATAAGTCTTGAGTTTCCACATGAATCCAAAAATTCAAGCTCAACCCCAGTCTTGGAATTATTTTCTCAAGTAAGGATCCTTTGCCAAGAAATCCTTTCTCATTCTTAAGCTGGTACTAGTCAGCTTCGGGAAGCAGAGAAGCACGTTTAGTGCAGGATATAAGTGGTTAATCAATTCCTGAGCCATCCATATTTCTTCATTTCTTCTGTTAAGATCTTGGTAATAATCCAACCCACAAAATAGAAGTGAATCCAGGCCTCATATGAGAACTCTTCTTCATTGAACTAAAAATGAACCTAAGCTTCCATTTTGAAGTCCTTGTTAAAAGCTAACTAAAATTAAATCATGAGAAATATATTCCTAGTCGTATTTTCTGAAGCAAACTGATCCAAGCCAATTTTATTTTCTTATACTAATCTGAACTGTGTTATACTTGGGTATTTTCTTTTGAGAGTTATGTTTTATTCAGCGGACATTTCTGAGGACACGAACCTCTTCAAGTCGAGCCGGGGATGACAGCCTCTCAGATGGCTCTGAGGGACTGCTCCGAAGAGGTAGGGGAGGAGCTAGGATATATAGGAGCTTTACAACAAAGACCAGGTAGTCGGAACATCAAAGGATTACTGTTAATTAAGGAAAACCAGACATCTCAAGTTAAAGAATTTAGCACTTTTCTATGAATGGGAGGGAGCAAATGTCTGGGCTCATTGAAATCATTCCTTTGACAAGCACCTAGCTCTCTAGGGCCAGTATCCCGTCCTTTCACGTCCCTCAGGGGGTACCAATGGGGATGGCTGCAGAGGCCAGGCTGCCTTCTTATCTGCATCCTGAGTTGGCTGATGACTTGATGGCTTCAGCATTCTTTGTTTGCTGATACGGCTCACAGTAGTTTCTGTTCATGGTGCTCCCCCTTGATGCTAAATTCGACCAATATTTTGGGAGACACTTCATGACCAATTTTGTCCATGGCCCTAGGGAAACTCATTCCTAGATCAGGCAAAGATTTTGCTGATATGTCTCTCAAGGTATTAATTTTTGGATCAGGCCCTGTGGATAACCAAAAGTTCTCTGGATCGCCTGTCTTACTAGTCTATTATGATCCAGGAAATATTTTTCCCTTGTTGCTTCTTCCTATACCTAGAATCACACTATTATAATTATTTTATGTGGGGTTATAAATGTTATTTATTTCACCAATCTTGTCGGAGGCCTAGTTACACATTGGGAAATGCAAGAGACTACAATCTTATAAAATAGAATATAAGTAATACAGCTAGTAACATTAATAAAGTCATACAAAGCATAAACAATTTAGAAACAAAGAACAAATTAAAACAATGGTTAGTATAACTAGTGGTAATCTGGTTGCATACACTTGGGTATTATACGAACCTTTTTCTGTGCCAGAGAGAGGAAATACTGTCAGCCTATTTAAGTTGCAGCTATCCTCTCTGCCCTCAGCACTCTCTAAACTCCTTTCCTGAACTCTGTTTCCCAGAAACTCTTATCACAATTTGACAAACTATACGTATCACTTTTTTTTTTTCCATTTATTGTCTATCCTCTGCCTTGGAATGTAAGCTCTGCTATACTCTCAGGGCTTAGGAAAGTACTGCACATAATATGCCCACAATAATACCATTGGATGGACAAACTGGCAAGATTCATTATGTACATCAACCAAAACATTTACCTCTAGAAATATACTTTTTTTTTCACTTTATTTTTTAAAATTGAAGTGTAGTCGATTTACAGTGTTAGTTTCAGGTGTACAGCAAAGTTACACATATACATTTTTTCAGTTTCTTTTCTATTGTGGCTCCTTTACAAGAAACTGAATAAATTTCCCTGTGCTATATGGTAGGCCCATGTTCAGAAACATACATTTTAACTCAAGTTCATGCAATGTACATTGTAACAGCTGTGTACTAAATCTATATATTAATTTTCATTTCTTTTCCTTTTGAAAGCACAAAATCAATGGTCCCCAGAAATAAGGAAATCCCAGAGAAACTTTCTTTGATTTCAGTCAGTCAGTCGGCCAACATTTATTGAATGACTTCTTTGATAAATACACTGTGATGAATGGGGAGTTGGGGTGGGTAGAAAAAAGAAAAAACTTAAGGCAAGGATTCTGCCTTAAGACTCTTGTAACTAACTTGAACCACAAGAAATAAATCCAGTGTTTTAAGTCAAATTAATTAGAGGGAAACACCAGGTAAGAAAATCTTCACAAATAAGATGAATGCTGACTTGAGTACTTAAGAAAGAGAAAGGCACGTAGTGGGGAAAGAGAGCAGGTTGAGTGGGCAGCAAAGGGCGATTTTAGACAAATGAGTCCAAGAGTGGGTTAATAAGGAAAAGCCAAGACGCCAATGTTAAGGCCAGATCCTGGGCATCCTTGAATGGATGTTAGGCTTTATGTGGAGTAACAGACATTGGAGGAATATGCGTGTGTGTGTAAGTGTGAGTGTGTATGTGTGTGTGCATGCACACATGTGCTTGGCCAGGCAGACATCTGGAGCATTTCATCTGGCATTGTTGTGCAAAAGGAATGACAGGTAGGAGAGCAGGAAGGTTAGTTGGGAAGCTATTTCGAGAGTTCATGTGTGAGACGTTAAAACTGGACGTAGGGTTGTGCTCTCTAAATGAAAAGGAGAACCAAATAGATGGCAAAGATGGAACAAGCATGACTTGACAACCAGTTTGATATGGGGGCAAGGAAGATGAGGTAGTCAGAAATCCTAAGACTTTCAACCTGAGACTCTGGAGAGAGAATTGATAGAAGGAAGAAAGTCACACGAGGTAGATGATGATGTGTGTGGTTTAGGCCTGCCAAGTTTTCAGTAAGAGCAAGATATCCAAGCAAAATATCCAGAAGGAAATTGAAGGTAAGCCAGGACAAGGACACTCTTATAAAGAAAATCACTCAGAAAATTATTGGCCCCTGAAGAAACCAGTAATGCAAGTTTCTGTGAGAGCTACTTTGTTATAAGATGTAAACTAAAAAAAAAAAAAAAAAAAAAAAAAAAGGATAAATTCTCCAGCACATTCTCCACATTTCTCTCAGCATAGGTTGGCATCCCAGTGTTGCTTTCTTAATTTTAAGTTCTAAAATTGTGCAAATAATGCATCATTACATGCTTACAGTGAAAATTCAAACCACTAAGTGATGATATACACCATCCCCTCCCCCAACCCCCTGTGTGTAAACAGAGATTACCCATGGTAATGGTTTCGTGTGTGCCTTTTCAAACATTTTCCTGTGCAGTTACAGACATACGTGATACATATAGAAAAACCTGGGGTTTTTTGTTTGTTTGTTTCACACAGTGGGATCATGCTGTGTGGTACCATCAGCCCATTAGCAGCTGCTAAGGAAGACTTACTGCCAATTTGCTGTAGCTGAGGGGACCCAGGCAGGGGGAGCAGAGCTGCCAGCTGCCAATGCATCCAGGATTTTAACTGATACTAATTTCAGGGAAGATTTTGAACATCAGAAATTTGGCTAATGCATTAGATTAAACAGTACCCTGCCAGATAGATTCTCCATTGCATCTTAGTACCAGGCAACTTTTCCCTCCCCTCTCACCAAAACACACATACTGTTTTAGAAATCTTAGTTTTCCTCTAATCCTTAGGAAGCAAAATTCAAAGTCACTACTTCCCCAGTCAAAATTAGTTTTTTAACATTGGATTTCACATTTCCCAGAAATCCTTGTATTTCTAGGTTCTCTATTTCTGTTTTTTTCATATCCTTTGTTTCAATCTGTACTTGTCTCCATAATTTTTCATTCCAGTTGCCTCGACCAAGAAAGAGGCTTTCTCTTTAAAACCTAGGTACTAGAAAGGTCTTGAAGGGCTAAATTGTGGTGGATATCTGTTCACTGTATGTTGGTTAAGAATTGCTGAAATTTTATTCTTTTGTGTTTTAGTTCCTGATTAAACCTTCCTAAAACTGTAGTAATTACATACCTACTTATAATGATTTACTTTAAAGCATGTTTAGATATTGCAATGACATGCATTTTATTTAGCACAATCCACTTTTAAAGTTCTAACTGTAGGAAGCTATATATGTTCATGATTACAGTTTATTTGAATGTGTAGTATTTTGGGAACAGTAAAGTACCATACTTTGCGGGGGTGGAATGAAAATAATTTATTTTTAAATGAACTAAAGTTTTTTAAAAATGTTCAGTGTCTAGGGTAATCTTGAAATTCATTGGTTCTATTTTATATCATAAGCTATGAATCAAAACATCTTTATACAATGGAATCTCACTAATGTGGTTTTCAAAAATCCATGTCATATGGTCACAACCAACTACTTTGGTAATTGTGGTTATTAAATCATCTTTGAGATTTTTTTTCTCTTACACTGAATTTCATACAAAATAATTTTTGCAAGTAAGTGGAAGTGTCTTTCAGATGACCAGCTGAAAATGATTTATACTTCATCAACAACTTGTCATAATCGTGTTATTAGAAAACAATGGTTGAAGCCACTTTGAAAACTCATCTGGTTTATTCATCTGATTTCATATGGGGGTATGACCGATTCTAAAGGCATTCGGGGAATATTTCAGAACTTTCTCCTGTAACTCATCCCACACTTTTACAGTCCTTGCCAAGATTCAGCGCCCAGTACTGTGTTTGCTTTGGAAACAGATTCAAAAAAATAACCCTCCTGGGAACAGCTTGCCCACCCTGAGGAAATGAGATGTACGTACCTCAAATTATAGGGGAATATGATTCATGAGTGAAAAGATAATTCGGGGATGCAGTTACCCCAGAAACACTTTTCCTCACACAAGAAGGAGAACACAAACGGCAGACCTGGCAGAAACGATGGGTCTGCCCCAAATGGAGGTGAAAAGTGGTAGCTGAGGTTGGACAGGAAAGGCAAGGTGTTTTCCCAGGGGACTCCCAAAGCCTGACTGAGAGGTGGTTTGAAATTGCTCTAATAAGCTTGCAGACACTGAGGCGTTTTAATAGAGGAGTAAAACATGCAGGCGAGATTTATCTGGCTGAAATGGACGGACTTGCTGGGAGTCTTTAGAAGGAAGGGAATTGATTGAGGAGACATTACACATTCAACAAAAGTTTAAAAAAAAATAGATGTGTTCTGTGAGAGCAATTCCACTTCTAGGAATTTATCTTAAAGAGAGAATCATAGATGCACATAATGAGTCAGCTACCAGAATATTAAATCAGTATATTCATACAATAATAAACTGGAAATTGAAATTGACCAAAAGGTGGCTGGTCAAATATTACTATCACACCAATATATAGTGGATGATTATGGGGCCATTAAAATTGATACGTCAAAAGACTACTTAATGTCATAAAAAGATGACACTGATGAAAGGAAAAAGGAAGTTACAAAATACTGTGTATAGTATGATCCTAGGCATGTACTAGGGGAAAAGTGTGCATATGTGTGCAGCTCTGTGTGTGATGGGTAAGGTGAACAAATATGACAGTTTAATGACATAGAAAATGCAATTTTTGTCCTTACGAACATATATTCATTGGTATTATCTTTTCCTGTCGTAAGAGGAAGTGTGGAACGGGCCCATCCCTCTTAGTAAAAAGTCCTTCAGCCAATCATAGACCTAATAAGCCACAACTCAGTCTTAAGTAACAGTCAAAATTCCAAATTAACTTTGTGTTAACTTTTCTTCTCTCCCCAGTCTTTTTCTTCAATGAGTGTGTAGTGGGGGGTAATTAGGTTTACTTATTTATTTTACTGAGGGAGGTACTGGGGATTGAACCCACGACCTCATGCATGCTAAGCATGTGCTCCACCACTGAGCCCTACCCTCCCCCCTCCCCCATCTTGGACTACTTCGGTCTGAAGTCTTGTAGGGAGGAAAGTTGAGGAGAGGGTGAGGTCTTTCTGCAATGCTCCTTAGACTTAGGGTGACTCACCAGGAAATCTGAATTCTAGAACCACCTGTACACACCAGACTAGTAAATTAACCGTTCCAGTTAATTACCTCATGTGAAAAATGGAACTAATAACACTTGGCCTACCTATGTCTTAGATTTATTATGAATACCATAGAAGCAGGACTATTTTGCAGAGTTAAGTAGTGTTTTACTAGCATATTATCAAATACAACGTACTAGTCTAGGGATCCAAAACGCAGATGCCCACAGGAGGCCAGGAAGGTGACCTAAATCTCCAGGTGTGAGATGACGAACAGCAGCCGGCATCTGGCCTTGACGCTGGGAGCAAGGCACTGTGGTGGGGAAGAGGGTAAGCGGAGGGGGGAGTGCTCCTGCCTGGTGGGCGGCGATTCCTCAGATCTGAGCTGCTTGTGTCACGTGGAAACACAGGCCGTGTTGCTAGATCCTCTCATATTTCAAGGGAAGCCACAAATTCTGACTTTTATGTGAAATCTTCTATTTTTCCAATGTTGACAACTGATTTAAAGATCAAATCTATGTTGGTACTTAGAGCAACGAAGTGTGAGTTGAACTAAGAATGAATAAGGTCTAGATTCCGTCCCTGTGATGTTGCTTCGTAATTCGACACTACACTATAGATAACTCAAAGGCGGAGACCTCGACTTTTCCCTCTGTGGTCTTGATATTTTATACAACATCTGACATATTTGGTGCCTAATAAATGCCAATAAAGCTGTGGATGCATGCCACTAAATGGAAAGACTATTTCTGCAGGTGAAGACGTCAAGCAACTCAACGATGCCTTCCCGCCTTGAACAAAAGGGTTCTTTGTATATGACAGTTAATTGTAACAATCTTTCCTTTTATTCTTCCCAACCCATCAAGTTAGAGTAGGGGAAGGAAGTAGAAGACAGCTAAACGAACAGATGCAAAATAAGAGACTAAAGTGAGCAAAGAGTTAAGCTAAATACATAAAATCAGAAGATGTCTGGTTACTCCTGGCGTCCTATCTTATAAGGAGATTGGATTGTCAGATTGAAGTGGGTGGATTTAACTAACTTTAGGTGAAGGAGAAGAAGTGAAGGGCCTCATTGAGGGGGTGTGGGGGTCTCTTGTGGGGACAGCAGGTAGTCGGAGAAGACTTCCTGAGGGAGTGATGTTATTTCATTCAACAAGTACCTATTGGATGTTTATATGGACGACATCAGTGAACAAAGCAAAGACCTTCAACCTTCATGGAGCTTATGTTTCAGTTGAGGACACAACTGACATAAAAATTAGAAGATTATACAGGATGTTGGAAGGTGGGATGGTCAATTTCATGGGCCAATTGGCTCGGGTATGATCCTTAGTCATACAGTCAAACACTAATCCAGGTCTTGCTGCAAATGTTATCCTACATAATCTGGGTAGGCCTGCTCCAATCAGGGGAAAGACCCTAGGAGTGGAACTGAGGCTTTCCTCAGAACAAGAAAGCCCCCCTGTGGACTGCAGCTTTGGCCCATGTGGGCAAGTCCCAGTCTCCCCTTCCTGACAGAATGCCTGGTGGATTTTGGACTTGCCTGACCAGCCCCCATAGTTGCATAAGCCAGCTCCTTGATATATCTCCTTCTGGTTCCACTTCTCTAGTGGATCCTTGACTGGTGCAAAAGGTGATGGGGTACCAGAGAGGCGGTAGTGCAACACAACAAGAGGGAGCATGTTGTAGTATTAAACAGGAGAGTCAGCTTAGGTTTGACTGAGAATGTGAGATTTGAGTAGACTTGGCAGACAAGAGGCAGTGAGGCAAGTCTGTTCCTTTGGGACAATCAGTCTAGGCAGAAAGAACTACTAGAACAAAGTCCTTAAGGTAGGAAATTTGTGTGTGTGTGTGTGTGTGTTTCCTTATTAGAGGCACTGGGGATTGAACCCAGGATCTCGTGTGTACTAAGCATGCGCTCTACTACTGAGCTATACCCCAACCTTCCAGCAGGAAACTTTGAAGAAGGGGGCCAGTTTGGCTGTTGCAGAGTAAGAGTGGGGAGCAGGAGAGGAGATCAGAGAGGTAACGGGCAGGGGCAGAGGTTTAGACCATTGTAAGGACCTTAGATTTTTACTTTGAGTGAACCAGAGAATCATCGCACAGTTTTGAGAGAAGGGTGCATAATCTGACTTATGTTTTTAAAGGATCATTTACTGTGGAAAACAGTATGGAGATTCCTCAAAAGACTAGGAATAGACTTACCATATGACCCAGTAATCCCACTCCTGGGCATATATCCAGAAGGAACTCTACTTGAAAAAGACACCTGCACCCCAATGTTCATAGCAGCACTACTTACAATAGCCAAGACATGGAAACAGCCTAAATGTCTGTCAACAGATGACTGGATAAAGAAGAGGTGGTATATTTATACAATGGAATACTATTCAGCCACAAAAACTGACAACACACCACCATTTGCAGCCACATGGATGTTCCTGGAGAATGTCATTCTAAGTGACGTAAGCCAGAAAGAGAAAGAAAAATACCATATGAGATCGCTTATATGTGGAATCTAAAAAAAAAAAACCATAAATACAAAACAGAAACAGACTCATAGACATAGAATACAAACTTGTGGTTGCCAAGAGGGTGGAGAGTGGGAAGGGACAGACTGGGATTTCAAAATGTAGAACAGATAAACAAGATTATACTGTATAGCACAGGGAAATATATGCAAGATCTTGTGGTAGCTCACAGCAAGAAAAGAAATGTGACAATGAATGTATGTATGTTCACGTATAACTGAAAAATTGTGTTCTAAACTGGAATTTGACACAACATTGTAAAGCGACTATAACTCAATAAAAAATGTTAAAAAATAAAATGCAAGAGTTTTAAATAGATAAAAAAATAAAGGATCATTTATATTTGAAAAGATGACTATGCTGAAAACAGACTATGGTATGGAGGATATAAGGGCAGAAGCAGGGAAATCCAAAGAAGTGTTCTAACAATCCAAGCAGCAGGATGCTTGGACTGAGTCTCAAAGACAGACTTGACATGCAGGTGGTTCACATTTGACTGCCTTCTGCCTATGCCATACCAGTTCTGAAATATTTTTAATATCCCCCTGCTCGAGGGACAAGTAGGAGGTAGGCAGTGAATGCAGCCATGAAAGTTCTAGTCACGTGCAAAGGCACAGGAGCGTAAGAAGGATCAGCATGTTCACAAGTCTCCCAGACCACCAGTACGGCTTGAACCACTGATACAGAATAATAAGTAACTACAGACACAGGCACATACCTTCTGTCAGACACTTTTCTAAATACCTTTCACGTACCATAGAAAAACTCAGTGGACTTTGTCTATTGCTACAAAACAAACCACTCCAAAATCTAATGACTCAGTCACCACTTACTGCTCAAGACTGTGTAGGTTGACAATTTGGATTCAGTTGGTTAAGTTCGTCTCTGCTCTGTCTTGTGTCAGCTGGAATCTTTCATGTGTTTGCACTCACTTGGCAAGTTAGGGGAGCTGGCTAGTCCCAGATGGCCTCATTTACATATCTAGCTGTTGATTGAAGGGGTAGGGGGAGTGGGGTCAGCTGGACAGATGTCCCTCATCATCCAGCAGGTCAACCCAGGCTTCTTTAGGTGGTGACTGGGTTCCAAAAAGCAGCAAAGGAGGGAGGGCAAAAACTCACTGTGCAGGTGTTAGCAAGACTGCTTCCTTTATTGGCCAAAGCAGGCTAAGTGGCCAAACCAAAACTCAGTGTGGGAGAGGATTTCCTGAGGTCATGGGTTTTCCTGAGGTCATGGGTTCAGGGAGGCATCACTCATCGGGTTTGCCATTACTTCAGCAACCTACCGTCTTTGCAGAAACCCTGTGAGGTAGCCTGTTAACCCTGCTAACATCCCCATTTTCCAGATGAGGAAACTGCAATCCCCACAGGTACACGGTGTAGTAATCACTATCCAGCAGAGGCAAGGTCAAGGTCCGGGCTCCGGAGACTGAGGGGAAGCTGGGCAGTGAGTGCAGACGCGGGGCGGGGGGGGGGTGCTGGGCACTGGAACGCTGCCCAGGTGACTGCAGACTGAGGGCAGGTAGAGGCAGCGGTGGGTGGAGGACTTGTGGGAAAAGGAGAGAATAAAGCTTTAGCCCAGAAATGGAGTCCGAGTCCCAGGCTGGGAGAAAAGCCAACCCTGAACCAAACTGTAGAGGCAGGTGGAGGCGTAAACCAGTCAGCTCCGGAGAAGATGCTGAGGGCGGAGCGAAAGCGGAGCAACCACGTCGCCGCGGACAAACTGGGAACACTTGAAAAACCGTATCTAGTTTTGTAGCAGTTTACCTGGAATCACAGGCATCTCAGCAGAAATAAAATTCTGTTTTACTCCTCTTTTGTGAGGGTGCGGGTGTCTGTAAAAACCGGGAACAGTGAGTGTGCCGAAACACCAGGGAGCAGCTCTGAGCAGCTGAGAGTATTTATAGATGTCGAGCACACGAAGCACGCCCACGTCACACACCCGCTCCCAGGAATCCGGGAGGAGGCGGGGAGAGTACAGGGGGTACCCGGGCGGTCTGTACCCGACGCGGGGGTGTGCCAGGCATCACCATTTAAAAATCCTCAGGAGAACCTGACCAGGGTTTTACCAAAGCTGTAAGATGCATAATGGGAATGCTTGTAGAAGGAATTAGTTTGAATGCAAGATTTTTCTTCCTTCAAACACAGGCTGTGACATAATCTGTCTGAATCTCTCAAGATGGAGACATGTCTGCTGTGACCTTAGGTGAATGGATTGCTGAGAGATTGCCAAAGGGTTGCAGCTCTTTTTGCTACTCCATACAGTTCTCTACCATCACTTTGAACAATAAAATATATGGATTTTATGATCATGAAGTCTTTTAAAAAAAAGTAATAAGCTCTCTAGACAGAGCTGTCTGGTTCTGTTGGTGTAAAATGCAGAGGGGACCACATGGGGGGCCAGGAGGGGGACCAGAAGGCACTCCCCTGATACCCTGGGCCCCCAAATTTGGGAAAGTGTTAAATTCTAAGAACGCATTTCAACCAATAATAGTCTCTAAGCATGAAAAACACGGGCTTTGGTGGCCTTTTGATTTGGCATCTTTAGTGGCAATGGAGACATACATCATTTATCAAAAAAGTCATCACTTTTTCACTCAGCAGAAAAAAAAAAGGGGGGGGAAAGAAATTACTGTAAGACCCAGACTGAGAACAGATAATACAAAAGACTGAGAGCATCTGCTTTCCTGTCACTAACGCAGTGAGGTGCACAGGGCAGAAAAGTTTAGCAGAGACTCAGAAATGTTCCCTGTGGGAGTAAACACAGGCACGTGCTGGCCTTTTCCAGACCAAGCAGGCCTCAAAGTTTTTAACGCACCAGACATCTACTGAGCACCTGCTCTGGGCTGCTGAATGAGCGGGGAATTCACCAGTGGGCCAAACACTGCCTCTTTGTTTTATTTTGTTTTGGTCTATCCCTGTTCTGCCACTAGTTCCTTCAGACATTTGATGGGTGGTGGAATTTTTTTTTTTTTTTTGCAAATCTCTTACCTCTGATTTCTCAAGAGGAGAAGAAAAGACAGATTAATAATGCTATCTCTTGGGAAGTTTTCAGTGACTCACTCGCCAGGGTTTCTAAATTCACAGAAGCTCACTGACAAGAGAAGACATCTCTTTCTTTGAGCTGTTAATCCTCCTTTAGGTATAAACCATCTTCTCTTTTTAACATGATTTCATAATGAGCTCTCTCTTAGCATAGTAATAGCAAAAGTTAGAGTGGCTTCTTTCCCACTTTTAAATTCTCTGTCAGTCACTCCACATGACCGCCGTGGCTCTGTGACACCAGCAAAGTCATGCTGTGTCCATGACTGCCTGGCACTTAGAGGGGAACCAGAGAAAAGATGGCTCGCACAGGTCCTGGAATTTCTTTTTTCTTTTTAAATCGTAACATAGAGCTAATAGAATGCTTGAGGGGAAACCTTAAACAAACTAGAGCCTGGATTCATAGGAACAGGGAGACATAAAACAGGTAGACTTTATGAAGGTTATTTATTGAAAAGAAAGAAGAAGGGATGAGGCCAAGGCACATTTCATTATTTTCCTGTTCTTTCCCTTCCAGCAAGGCAACCCTCAACATAGAACAGCCTTCTCAGCCTGCACAACCATCTTCTTGTGCAGTCCAATCTGTCTTAAAGGAGAAGTGCACCTCTCTCCTCCAGCACCAGCAGGCCTCCACTGAGCAGCAACCCAGGACGGAAAGGTTAGCACACCAGGACAAACACCGCAGAACAACACAAAACTGTTGCTCTTTCATGGAAACAGCCTAAATGTACATCGACAAAAGACTGGATAAAAAAGCTGTGGTATATTTTTAAATGGAATACTACTCAGCCATGAAAAAAGAATAAAGTAATGTCATTTGCAGCAACATGGATGGACCTGGAGATCATCTTTCTAACTTAAGCCAGAAAGAGAAAGAAAAATACCATATGATATCACTCATATGTGAAATCTAAAGAAAAAGAAAAAAGAAAAAAGAACTTATCTATAAATTGATTAGCTTATCTGTAAAACAGAAACAGACTCACAGACATAATAAACAAACTTACGGGATGAGAGGGGAGAGAGGGTGGGAAGGGATAAATTGGAAATTCAAGATTTGCAGATATTGTAAAATATACAAAACTGTATGAAAAAGGCATTTCTTCTATATAGCACAGGGAATCATATTCAATATTTTGTAGTAATCTACAATGAAAAACTATGAAAATGAATACATGTGTGTACATGTTTGACTGAACTATTATGCTGCACATCAGATATTGATGCAATGTTGTGAACTGACTATACTTCCAATAAAAAATAAGTAAAACAAAATAACTGTTGTTCTTTTACATTCAGACAGAATTCAGGAATCTGTGGAAATTCAGAGGTGAAAGAGACAAATTTAAGTTAAGAAAAACTAGGAAGGGGTAACAAGAGGAAGCTTTTGAATTGAGCCTTGAAAGATGGGTAGGGCTTCCACGGCAGAGATGTGGATAGAGAGATAAGGATCTGCTTCTCTGTGTTGTGAGCTTGTGACTCCGTCTTCCTGAGATTCATTCAGTATCTTCCTCTCTAAAAAGGAGGCCTGGAGGGTCTGGAAGCTTCTGCCAGCTCCGCTGGTGTTCAGCATGCCATTTAGAGTCCAGTTGAACTTGGGCTAATATTTGCCTGGATCTTGTCCAAGTTCCTTCCCACTCACCTTCCCTTTCATACCACTTTTTGTCTTCCTCCATTTCCTCCCTTTTATCCTCTTTAAATTGCTAATGGAATGATCACAGCTTACTTAAATCTACTTGTCAGCACTGCGACAAGGATGCTGCAGACACGAGCCACTGTTCAGGGCCCCGTGTGACACTGACTCTCAGTTTGCAGGCTTCTGGGGGAGCTGCCTGTGGTCCTGTCCCCTCCCACCTTCTAGAGTCTCCTTCCTTCTCATAGTCACTCTCAAAGAATGTTCTGGATCCTTATCTTTGTCTACACCATTTCCCAACACATTGCTTCTGTGGAAAAAGATCCAGATAAGTACTTATTAGCTAAAGAAACCCACAAAATTTTCCCAAATCTTGTTTAATGTTGTAAGGAATGTTCTAGAGAAGCTAAAATCAAACACTAAGGAACTGCCATCTGGACTGTCTTCCTCACATGACACAGTTACCATTCTTGTGTGAGAAAAGTGATAATAAGGACACCAGTAATAGCTCATCAAATCAATCTCGTTCAAGAAGGTTAGGATACTTCTAGCATGGCAGGATCATGACCTTTGTACTTTTTCTGAAGAAAGTGTTTGCTAAGTAAATCATTAATTAAAAAAAAAATCCAGAGGGAACTATTAGCCTTCCTCACTCTGGAAATTCTGTGGCAGCATTTATTTGCATGTAAATGATAGCAAATTAAGAATGATTTTTTGATCAGTCTGTTAAAAAGGTCCAAACTTTCTCTCCTTGAAAGGTTTGTAGGAATTAGCCCATATACCAGGGGACCTTTAAAATACAAACTTGTAGATCCTGAGAAGAACTTCATAAAATCAGACTTTGATTCACTTGAATTTCCAGACATTTATTCAGCATAATCGTGATAAAGAACTTTATCCACCAACTGATGACTTTGAACTAAGCATATTTTAACCCAGATAAATCAACCTGGACAGACATCCTTGCCTGGTGACCAAGTGAACCACACTGGCTACAAAGAAAGGTCATGAGAACCCCAAGAAGACACAAGCGTTCTCCTTCCAGAAATGACTGATAAAATAACCCTTCATCCATGGGATAGAGGTGAAGTGTCCTGTTTGTTCTCCAGGGAAAGTATTTCTCTAACAGTTCAGAGTAGATACCGTGCAGCAAATAAATGTGTGTTCCTGCTCTGCTATTTGCCCCTGAGTAATACACATATTTGATTTCTATTTGTAATTCTAGTTTTGGGGCAATAGACTTGCTACCTTAAAATACTGACTCCTTGTACATTGTAGTGAACAGCATTTTTTATTTATTACTATACACTTAATTGTATGGTGATTTATTCTTAGAGGTCCTGTTCTTCTCCATAAACTTAAAATTCAAGTACATTTTTTTTAATGAAAATATAGTCAGTTTACAATGCTCTATCAATTTCTGTACAGTATAATGTTTCAGTGATACATATACATACATATATTCATTTTCATATTCTTTTTCATTATAGGTTACTACACGATATTGAATATAGTTCCCTGTGCTCTACAGAAGAAATTGTTGTTTATCTATTTCATATATACTAGTTACTAGAAAACTTTTCTTAGTTTTCTCTCTCTCCCCCATCTTCTAGAGCTTGTGTATGGGCTTCTCTCTCTCTCTGTCTCTCTCTCTCTGTCTCTCTCCCCACCTCCTCCTTTTTTTGCTCTCTTTACTTCCCCAGTCACCTTTAGGCCCTTAACCTTTCGGAACTGCCACTTGGCAAGAGTTACATTTCTCTGTCTCGTTTCTCAAAGGCATTGCCCACGATTTCAACTGAACTCTGCCTTTCATGAAGCTAATCAAGTCACAGAGACCGCCTTCCAAATTCACAGCTTGCTGAGGAACAGACAGGCGTGGGAGGGGAGGAAACTGGAACACCGGGTACTGGCAAGATCCCCCCTGTCCCTCTGTCACCTCTTTCACCAAGAAAATGTTCTTAAGATCCCAGCCAAACGACAAGCTCTTTTTAACCCTCCTTCTTTTATAATAATTTTCAGTATTTATTACTGCTTCTCAAGCTTCTTTAACCTATACACCTAATTTTTCCAGAGTTTTACCTTCTATAGTTTTATTACAAAAGTCAGAGTATTTCCCCCCAAATATGAAATTATAATTGAATTCTTCCCCACTTACATACACCTGGAGAGTCTCAGCTAGTCCTGAGTGAGGAGGTTGACCATCTACCCTCCCACATGGCCTCTCTGAGAATCATTGGTCCACCTGCACTGCTCCCTGGAGCTTGGTTAGTAAGTCTGCCAAGACTGAAAAAGAAATTCTAAAGACTGGTTGTTGTAGTTATCCCGAACTGCAACAAACCAAGAGCTTGGGCCATAAAATAGGCACTTAATTGGTCCCTGGGGAAACTGTTCAGCTTTCTAAGAGGTTCTACAGTTGGTACTAGAACCGTACAGTAGTGACTTGAGATTTTGCAGCTAACAAAAACTAGCAGGCTACGGTAATCCTTGTGTTTCCAATCGTGCTAAACGGAATTTAGAGAGCTGTTTGATTAGTCTAAACAAGTTTTCTATTTTCAATCCCTTTTCCAAAATATGTGGTTCTGCACTTCAATTTTTATACTAAACTGGCTTATGCACATTCCTGAAAAAAATTCCTGAGCCAGAAGTTAGTGACTAATGGATAAGGCTGAGTGACATGGGAATAATGTGGTAAGCTTCCTTCTGTTAGCATTTCTCTGACCTTGGGGACTCCGGTGTTGCTAAAGCTGAGGATTATTTGTCATTTTTTTTAACCTTCTTTGGCAAAGCATAAAGGTCAAATTTGTCTATGAATTCAAAACAGTGAAAATATTAAAATTTACACATGCTTTTTATTTGTGGGACTGTATTTTTCCTTTTAGTTATCAGCATGCATAAAGCAAACACATAGCATTTTCCCCTTTTTTCCTAAAAAAAAAAAGGTTATCTTATAATCTCATTAACCCTTACTGCCCCCCTGTGGAGTATGGCTCTCACTTTCTTTTCTTATAATTTCCCTTAAAATTGGGCTGACCAAATCTAAGAAATAAAGGAGCTTGTCCAAACTGAACAGTGAAACAGTGCTGCAATTGGAAATAGGATTCAAGACAGCAGGACCTAAAACTTCTCAAGATTGTAATTGAATATAAAATTTGATGCACCTACATGGTGTCAAGAAAACTTATTTAAGATGTTTTCTTTAGAGGGTTTCTGCTGGCATAATTTATATATATATATATATATATATATATATATATATATATACACACTCATAAATCAGTATGCATGAACATTTATAAGAAATATAAAGCACACATTTATTTCTTCTAACATTATGGAGATCTTGCCTAATAGTTGCAAGTATTCAGTAAAGCTTCAGGTCAGAGAGGGGAAGACCAAATCTATTCCTAAATCTATATCTAAATCTATTCCATTTCCTTTGGAACATAATACCCTCTTGAAATACATTTGACAGCTCCATCACCAGCCTTTGTTTCCGCGATGGTGAACGGTGTATTTGGCCTTGCCCTGATGCTGTGTTTTGACCTCTAACTGCCAATGTCAGTTTCCTTCCTAAGAGTCAGTGAGGGTTTTCCTGACCTTGCGATACGTTGTTTTTAGATAGTTCACCGCAAGAATACATGCAAATTCAAGAGATTTAATTTGACCAGTGAACGTCACTTTTGAGTATAAACGTGATATTTTGGTGGCAGACTGTTTTAAAGGGATGCGGGGTGAACTCTGGAAGGCCACACTGAGGGATGTATGGAGTTATCTGACTCCATACGGACCACCTCGTTTCCAAAGTACTTGATCCCCCCCAGTATCTCCTCCACCCTCCGAGCTTTTTCACATTTCTCTTTAGACTGAGGGTGTTTCAAGGGAGAAATGCCCTTGACACGATCGCTGCTCCCTGTGCCAGACTGCTAACACGTGCATCGTCATGCTGAAAGGAGCTACACTTAGGGTCAATACATGAAAACTAGCTTACTGTTGTTAAAATACAGTGCATGCTCGATATGAACAAAATTCTAACATAACTGAAGATTACAAAGAAGAAAGTAAAAATATATCCAGACTCCCAGAGAAAGCATCTGAGTGTGGTGAACACCCTCCACATGTTTCTCTGTGCATATCTACACGTTTGTAGACACGCACAATCTTACATAAATGACATCACACAGTGCACACTATTCTGAAACATGCTTCTTTCCAGTCATCTGTCCTAGACACCCTTCCATACCCATCATTACAGAACTTCTTTCTTGTCTTACAGGCGGCAGTGGATTCTTCTGAATCGGTATACCATAATTTACTTGATTATCTAGGCTGTTTCTGAATTTCTGCTATTTTTTGGTTCTATTTTATTTTTTTAGTTGAAGTATAGTCAGTTTACAATGTTGCATCAATTTCTGGTGTACAGCATAATGTTTCAGTCATACATACACATACATACATTCCTTTTCATATTCTTTTTCATTATAGGTTACTCCAAGATATGGAATACAATTTCCTGTGCTATATAGTATAAACTTGTTGTTTATCTATTTTATATACAGTAGTTAGGATCTGCAAATCTCAAACTTCCAGTTTATCCGTTCCCACCCCCTTCCCCCTCCGGAAACCATAAGTTTGTTTTTTACGTCTGTGAGTCTGTTTCTGTTTTATAAATAAGTCCGTGTCTTTTTTTTTTTTTGATTCCGCATATAAGTGATATCATATGGTATTTTTCTTTCTCTTTCTAGCTTACTTCACTTAGAGTGACGATCTCTGTGTCCATCCATGTTGCTGCAGATGGCATTATTTTATTCTTTCTTATGGCTGAGGAGTATTCCATTGTGTGTGTGTATATATATACACACACACATACATACCACATCTTTATCTAGTCATCTGTTGAATTTCTACTATTTTAAACAAAGCCACAATGTGTATCCTTCCTGTGATATTTGTTCTCACATATTCATTTCTTTCTTTTGAGACTTTTAGACATATTGCCAAACTATCCTCTAGAAATCCCCACCAGTAAGACATAAAAGTATCCCTTTCCTGAAATCATCTCCACCTCTGAATGTTATGAACCTTGTAATAATTGTCAATTAGACCAAAAACCGAAATTTCGTTGATATTTTATTTGGCTAGTTTGATCCTAATAAGGTTAAACATCTCATATGCTTATTGATCATTTAGATTTCTTCATTTTGTAAATTTCCCATTCATTTCTTTTGTCATCTTTCTTTTGGTTTTTCCCCCTACATATGTATCATATATAAATTATTTTTTATTTTTAGCCTTTTGTTTTGCATCATGTTGCAAAACATTTTCCCAATTTGTCATCTGTCTTTCTCCCTTCTTTATAGCATAAGTTATCAGTTTGCTTTTTGTTGGGCTATGTGCAACACAAAACTTTAAAAAGTCAAAGTTACTAATTTTAGCCTTTTTTGGTCTCTGATTTTTTTATGACATAGTTTTAAAACTATGTTCTGAAGGGGGAAAGAGTTATCCATTTTCCTTCTGATACTTCCAACATTCCGTCTGTCACACTTCTATCTGTGATCCATCTGGAAGGTATTTGTGCATAAGGAGTTGAAATCTTGGTCTGTTTTGTTTTTTCCAGATGGCTGATCTGCTGTCCCAAACCATACTGAGTGGTCTTCTTTTTTACCACTTTTTTGAAATGCTAACTTTATCATATAAGTTAGTATGTATGGCTACATCCAGCATAGTGATTAAAACATCGTATTTGGAGTCAAACAGATCTCAATAAAGTCTGATTATTTTCTTCATATAGCACTTCTTGTTAAGGTTTTATAAGAATGTACTTTACATTTTTGTTGTTATCAAAATTGATGTGTTGTCTGCCAATGTATTTTCTAACTAAGTATTTTTAAAGTATAAGGCAACTATTAATTTTGTATATATAATTTAAAATCTATTGCAAAAATGATAGTTTTGCTGCTTCTATTCCAGCTCTTGTTTGATTCCTTGGCTTGATACATCAACAGCACCTCTATTTTATTCCTGATTTAATAAGCTGAGAAAATATTCATCTAATTCTACTTAATAAGTATTTCATTGGAAATGGATGTTAAATTTTATTAAATGCATTTTTTGGCATCAATCAAGATAATCGTATGGTTTCTCTCCTTTGACTTATTAATATATATATGGTGAATTATATTAATAGTCTTTTAAAAAGCTATAAGCTGCATTTGCATTTCTTGGAATCAGTCTTTCTTGGTCATGCAGTGTCAGTCTTTTACTATACGCTTGGATTCTGTTCAAGATATTTTTGCTTTTACAATGTGATTGTAAGCAATATATCTTAACAGTCTCATCATTATTTTGGTCCTACTTCGAGTAGTAAATTCAAAGTCAATTCATTGAAAATATTGCACTGTTATAAAATGAAACTACTATCACATCTTCTTAAACAATAGTTTAATTACATTAAAATTTTGAAGTCACAGGTATATACCAAAGAGAATTCAAGATATGGCCACACAAAAACGTGTACACAAATGTTCATAGCATTATTATAATAGCCCAAAACAGGAAACAACCTAAATGTTCACCAACTGATGACTCGATAAACAAAATGTGGTATATCCATACAATGACATATTATTCAGCAATGAAAAGGAATGAAGTAATAATACATGTGACAACATGGATGAAAATCTTAAATATATTATTATAAATGAAAGAATCCAGCCACAAAAAGCCATTGTATGATTGTATGATTCCATTTACATGAAATGTTCAGAATAGGAAATTCTGTAGAGACAGAAGGTAGATTAGTGGTTGACAGGGACTGGTGGGAGAGGGGAATGGGGAATGACTATTGGCACAAGGTTTCTTTTTTTTTTTTAATCAAATAATTTTTATTGAAGTTTAGTTGATTTACAATATTGCATTAGTTTTAGGTATATACCATAGTGATTCAGGTTTTTTTGGTTTTCTTTTTTTTTTTTTTTGGTTTCTTTTTGTTTTTGCAGATTATATTCCATTAACAAGGTTTCTTTTTAGGGTGATGAAATGTTCTGAGATTAAATAGTGGTGACAGTTGCACAACTCTGAATATACTAAAGATAACTGATGGTACACTTTGAAAGATTGAATTTCATTATATGTAAATTTCATCTCAATAAAGTTGTTATTTAAAAAAAAAGGATTACATGAGGGAAATGTATTGAAATGATACCACAGACAGGAAGTTTTTTAGTCCATGTTTTACTCCATATTTACTCCATTTTTTCCCTCTTTCCAAAGGCTAGCCTAGGAATTTTGAAGATCCCTGTTAAAAACTGAAAGAGGAACAAAAAACACGTGAAATGTCTTGACAAATGCAGACTGAGACACGTATGAGGTTTCCAATCACCAACCATAGACTGAACAATAGTTTAATTTTCCTGATCTATAAAACTGTGCTAACAAAGGGCTTTGTATTTTAGGAGATATAAACTTAAAACACATTTGCAGGGGGAAGAGGGTGGGAAGGGATAAATTAGGAATTCAAGATTTGCAGATACTAATATATATATAAAACAGATAAACAACAAGTTTATACTGTATAGCACAGGGAACTGCATTCAATGGTGTAACTTGTGAAGAAGAATATGGAAATGAATGTATGTATGTTCATGTATGACTGAAGCGTTGTGCTGTACACCAGAAATTGACACAACATTGTAAACTGACTATACTTCAATTAAAATATGTATACACAAAAAAAAATCCCACATCTGCACAAATCCAGCTGGCTTTCTGTGTTTTATGCTATTATGACAAAGGTAAGGACAAGTCTGTTGAATGTGGGTGGGTTAGCAGATGGAGGGGTGGGAAGGACGTACAGAAGGTAAAAGGGGAGTGGGACCATCAGACGTATATGCCAGGCTCCGTACCTTTCCTGGGAAGGCTACAGTCCCTGCTGTCTGACCTCAGAACCGTCCTGAGGCATCTGGTCCTCCCACAAGCCCTGGAAGACCACATCAACTCATGAGAGTCAACAGTCAAGACCCAGGTTATCCTTCTGCTGTTACTGTTGTCTAAAGGGTCCTGTTACTTTACACAGTCAGAGTCTAGGGAACATTTAGGGAAATGTAATCAAGCCTGTGTTTAATACTTAACTCTGAATTTAGTAGGGTATGTTCATGAACACGGACTAATTTGGAAATTATAGCACTGTAGGGTGCAGTTGTGCTGATTTCACTTCTCACACAGGAAAAATTCTACCTCTGTGTTTGCCCTCACCTACAATCAGTGTAGATTCAGCCGTACGTCTTTGAGAAACTTGGATTTAATTTTTGAAATACCATTATGAAGGGTCATATTACCTAATAGTTGTTAGGGCTGGGTACCTGCCTTACAGGTCTGCTTTGAAAAACACACACACACACGGAAAGTGTTTGTTTTTTTATAAACAGTCTGTACTATACTACTAATACGTCCACTACTAGTCATAGTCATGGTATAATAATAATTATGTAGGGCTCAACCTGTCCTTGACCAATATACCTGGAATCAATTATTTACACAAAAAAGAGAGAGAGGATTCCTGGTAACGAATCTAATAAAGGATAGCTGGAGCATTTATTGTGATAACAAGTCTCCAAGAGGGGGAAAATGTTATAAAATATAAATATTCACCGAGGATAAAGATGCCTGGACTGATCTATTACCACTTTCTTGCCAAGATTTTCCCATAAGGGCAATATTTAACAGATGTGATGCTGAAATATCATATCCCATTAGCCAGAAGTGGGTCCTATGGACACCCTGCCTGGAGGAGGTTGGCTGGGAAGATCAGGGCTGTGGTTCAAACTGGGTCAGCCAACAGCATCAGCTCCGTCATCCCTCCCCTCAGTCCTACGTAATCCCCCTGAACCCACTGAGGTTCAGTGACAGGAAGAAGCACGGAGATGTTTTGAGGCTCATAGAAAGGGAAGAGTGCCTGCTTCACAGATTACCTAGCTATCAGTTTTTACTTATAAAAGCATAATGGTTTCAATAAATGTTGGAGAGGATGTGGAGAAAAGGGAACCCTCCTACACTGCTGGTGGGAATGTAGTTTGGTGTAGCCGTTATGGAAAACTGTATAGAGATTCCTTAAAAAACTAAAAAATATAATTGCCATATGATCCAGAAATCCCACTCCTGGGCATATAGCTGGAGGAAACTCTAAGTTAAAAAGATACATGCACCCCAATGTCCACAGCAGCACTATTTACAATAGCCAAGACATGGATGCAACCTATATGTCCATCAACAGATGATTGGATAAAGAAGATATAGAAGTAATGGAATACTATTCAGCCATAAAGAAGAATGAAACAATGCCATTTGCAGCAACATGGATGGACCTAGAGATTACCATACTAAGGGAAGTAAGTCAGACAGGGAAGCAAAAATGCCATATGTTATCACTTATATGTAGAATCTAAAAAAATGAACTAATTTACAAAACAAAAGCAGACTCACAGACATAGAAAACAAATTTATGGTTACCAGGTGGGAAGGGTTAAATTGGGAGTTAGGGATTTGCAGATACCAACTACTATTTATAAAACAGATAAACAACAAGATCCTACTGTATAGCACAGGGAACTATATTCAATATCTTGTAATAATCATAATGAAAAGGAATATATATAACTGAATCACTATGTTGTACACCAGAAACTGAAACAACATTGTAAATCGACTATACTTCAATTAAAAATAAATATACATATATATTTAATGAGAAAGGAAACAAATAAAAAAGCTTAATGGCTTCAAGAACAAAGGTAAGGATTTACACTACCTGATTTTAAGACTTACTATAATGCTAGAGTAATCAAGAGAGTTTGGTATGGGAATAAGGAGAGATGTAGATATGAATTAATGGAATAGAATAGAAAGTCTAGAAATAGACCACACATATATGACCAAGTGACTATCAACAAAGATGTCAAGGCCAATTAACTGAGAAAGAATTGTCTTTTCAACAAGCATTCCTGGAACAACTGGCCTTCTGTATGGGGGAAAAAAATGAACCATATACACACAAACAAATGTTAACCTGAATTAATGTAAAGGCTAAAATTTCTGGAAGAAAATAGGAGAAAATCTTTGTGATCTTGGGTTAGGCAAGGTCAAAGCACAAGCCATTAAAGAAAAAAAACTGATAAACTACATTTAATCATAATTTAAAATTTTGATGATTGAAAAACAGAGTTAAGAAAATAAAAAAGCAAGACAGAAATTCTGTTTTCTTTCTTGCTAGTGATCTGGGGATGGTGATCTGAAGAGGTTGGAGGACTAATGAAGCACTCACTACGCACTCTAGATGGGAAGTAGGTTCGTACACATTCTGAAGAGCAATCTAGCAGTGCTTAGTTAGATTAGTACATGTGTAATTGGTGGCCCAGCAGTCTCCGTCCTCTCGGAGTATATACCCCAAAGACGCTCTCACATGGGTCTCCGAGGGAGCATATATAACTACTTTCATTGCAGAACTGATGGCAATGGAGGTGGTTGGAAAGCCGTCTGAGTATCTGTCACTGGGGGAAGATTTCAGCAAACTGCGGTGAATGCATAACTTCAAGTAGAAGTAAGTTAGAAGTGAAGTAGTGCAAATAAATACAACCACCATGCTGGAGGATAATTTGCCACATTCTTAGTAAAGTTAGAAATGGGCACAATCTTTATGATCCTTCAATGAAGTGAAGCAGTGAGAAGTAAGAGACCAGAGATACAAAAGCAATAGGGATTATCCCAACAACCAGTGCTGACTATAAAGAGCAAGAAAAAGAATGATATATAGTATACATACTGTTATATAAATTAAAAAATACATGCATGCATTATATGCCATAGCCAAGACATGGAAATAACCTAAATGTCCATCAACAGATGACTGGATAAAGAAGCTATTGTATATTTCTACAATGGAATGCTACTAAGCCATAAAAAGAATAAAATAATGCCATTTGCAGCAAAAAGGATGAACCTGGAGATCATCATTCTAAGTGAAGTAAGCCAGAAAGAGAAAGAAAAATACCATGTGATATCACTCATCTGTGGAATCTTAGAAGAAGAAGGAGGAGGAGGAGGAGGAGAAGGAGGAGAAGGAGAAGAAGAAGACGCTAATGAACTTATCTACAAAATAGAGACAGACTCACAGAAAGTAAATAATCTTACGGTTACTGGGGAACAAGGGAGTGGGAAGGGATAAACTGGGAGTTTGAGATTTGCAGATACTAACTACTACATATAAAATAGATAAACAAAAATTTTCTTTTGTATAGTGGAGGGAACTATAAACAATGTCTTGCAGTAACCTATAATGAAAAAGAATATGAAAATGAATGTATGTGTGTATGTGTATGACTGAAACATTCATTGTGCTATACACCAGAAATTGACACATTGTAAACTGACTATACTTCAATTAAAAAATGCATGCATGCAAAACACAAGTTCATGCAAACATAAGGATATACTTAAGCCCATTAGAAAGAGATGTGTTTGTGAGGAGGGGGTGGAGAATAGGTGTGGAAATGATGATAAAGAGGAATAAATAAAACAAGGAAGGGTCAAATGAAATAGCACATATGAAAACAGTGAATACTGTAGGAGAGGAAAAAGAATATTCCTTCTACCCTTCTAGGTTCTTGGCTGAGACCCCTCTGTAAGTAAAAAGGCAGATTAACAGGAGAAAAACAGAGGAGTGGGAAGTAGCTCAGCGGCAAAGCATATGCTTAGCATGCACCTCCATTAAAAAAAAAGACAAATAAAAATTTTTTTAAATGGAGAAAGACATATTTAATTACATAGTAGATACATCAGTTCCACAAAGATATGAGCTCAAAGAAGTGAACAAAGCAGGAAGCTCTTACATATTTCAGACGAAGAAAAACTAAATTTATTTTTTAAAAATTGACAAGAAAAAGGAGTTTGGCCTAGGGTAGCAAAATGGGGAAGAAGTAACAGCCAAGTTCATCTACACAGCCTTCCCAGCCCCAAATTCTCCGCCTCTGGTGATAAGGATGCCTTCCACCCTCCTGGTACAGGGAGGGTACATCTCACACGGGAGATTTATTTTCTTTCAGAACAGAAGGCAGAGAGTGGTTCAGAGTGACTTTCCTGCTTCTACCATTTTCTCAAGCTCTTTGAGCTTATGATATTTAATTTACCAAAGTGCCATATTTGGGAGTAGTGTGTCCTGAAACCCAACAATGCATACTTAGTGTGCAGAGTAGGCCATTCAATAAATGTTATTTTCCTTCCTTCCTACATTGTTTTGTGCACACTGAGGCATGAAAGAAGGATTTGAGGGTGAGAGAAAATTGGAAATCCCAAACATTTGGTATGGGTGCAAATAAATACAATTACCAAGTTGAGAATAATTTGTCAATTTCTTAGTAAAGTTGAAAATATGCATTATCTATATGACTCTTCAGTTTCATCTCTAGAGAGAATGTCCTAGAGAAATTCTTGCACACATGCATCAGAAGATGTGTTCAAGAATATTAATTACAACATTGCTTGTAATGGTGAAAAACTGGATACATCCCAAATGTTCACCAGCATGTAAATGGATGAGTTTTGAGGTTGTGGTACAAGAAATATTAGATCTTTTGTGTCTGGTTCTGGGCACAGAGGTCTTGAACCCTTAGAATTTCCTGAGTGGTGAGAGAGTCTTTAGGAATTCATTAGGAGTCCTTTTGGAGCACACCTGAGTTCGTGCTATGACATTATTATCGAACCAAACTTGGATCCGCTTGCCAGCGTGCAGTAAAGCCAATCTACTGACACCAGGTTGTACTGAAGGAAAGTACAGCATTTATTACAGGCGCCAAGAAAGGAGAACAGGGAAGCTAGTGCTTAAAAGGCCCTGATTCCCCAGTGGTTTTCAGAGAAAGGTTTTTAAAGGCAGGGTGAGGGAGGGGGCTGTGGGGTATGTGATCAGCTCAAGGACAGTCTTCCGACTGGTGGGCGATGAGGTCATCAGGAGTCAACATCATCAACCTTCTGGTTCCAACCGGCCTGGGGTCTATGTGCTTGTGGGCTGCATGCAGTTAACTTCTTCTACCTGGTGGGGGTTTCAGTCTCTGCAAAACAGCTCAAAGGACATGGCTCAGGATAGTATCTACAGCCCTGGAGGAGGAACTAAAGATCTTTGACTTATTTTAATGGCTAAACTAGTATTATTTTGTCTTGCTTGACTGTTTTCCTTTGTTTCTGTATTTTCTCACTTCTCTGATTAAACGTACTCTTTGGAACTTGGGGAAGCCTGGGAGACTAAAGTTTTTCTACATACAAGAGGCAGGTGGAGGACATGGTGGGGTGGGGGAGGTCTGTTCCAGGCAGGTCCTGCTTGGTTACAAAGTGACTTAGGATGGGGACCCTAGGTAGCCTCAAGATGGGTCTGGTCACCAGAAGACCAAGCGATTAAAGGGTGGGGGCTCTCAGACCCACCCACTGACCTAGGGGGAGGGAGGAGGTATTAGGGATTGAACTCTGTAAAATTTTTGAACAAGGAGATTCAGAGAGCTTCTGGGTTGGTGAATTTATCACAAGGCTAAGAGGGTAATATGCCTTGAGAAGGCATGGAAGCAAATTTTATATATATACACATCTATATACATTTATATATATATACATCTCACACCAATTATAATCTTCACATCTGAAAAAAACTAACCCTGGTAGATTCTATTTTCTTTATTTTACAAAAAAGAAAACTACCACTTCAACCCTATAAGGATGGCTATTTTTTTTTTTTAAAGGAAGATAAATGTTGGTCAGGATGTGGAGAAAATAGAAACCTTGTGCCTTGCTGGTGGGAATGTAAAATGATGCAGCTGCTGTGGCAAAGAGTTTGGCAGTTCCTCAAAAAGTTAAACAGAGAAGTGTGACATGGCCCAGAAATTCCACTTCTAGGTGTATATCACAAAGAACTGAAAAAAGGAACTCAAACATACACTTGTACGTGGATGCTCATGGTAGTGTTATTCACAATAGGCAAAAGGGGAAACAACTTAGATGTCCCTGTGAATGGATGCACAAAATGTGGTGCATACATACAATGGAATATTATTCATCTGCGATGAAGAATGAAATTCTGATATGACAATGCAGATGAAATCTGAAAATACCATGCTAAGTGAAATAAGCCAGACACAAAAGGACACCTGCTTCATAATTTTACTTACATAAGGTTTCCTACAATAAACAAATTCTTAGAGACAGAAAGTCCAATAGAAGTCACCAGGGGAGATGGGACATTATTGTTTCACGGAGACAGAGCTTCTGTTTAGGGTGATGGGAAAGGTCTGGAAATGGATGACAATCATGGCTGCAGAATGTTCTGAATGTACTGAATACAATAGAATTGTATACTTAAAAATGGTTTAAGTGGTACATTTTATGTTATATATAATTTACCACAGTAAAAAGAAATCGAGAGAGACAGAGACAGAGACCTGGAGGTTCAAGGAATATTAGGTGACTTGCCTGAGGCTGCCTCATTCACAGATGCCAGAGCTGGACTCAAGCTCCCTCCGACTGGCCCCACAGCGGAAGCCTTGTGCACCGCCCGCCCTTCCCCCTCCGCGCTCCAGTCCTCTCCCCAGGAGAACTGAAACAAGGCGGGGGCGCCCGCTTCCACCTCAGCTAAAACCGCGCGCATCCGGCATGCAGATTTTCGAGGTTCTGCACACGTCCGCAAATGACCTCAAAGGGCCACAAGTATGGATGTGGGCGTTCCAAACAAATTTTAGCAAGTAGGTGAATTCGCAAATGGAGAATCTGCAAATAACGTGTGTAGGGAAAATGGAATTACTCAGGCTCCCCCGCCGACGACGCGTGCCCAGTGACTCAGCAGTATTACCCCGCATGCGCGGGACCCACGTACCATTACGTAATGATGACTTGGGCTGCACACGTGCACTGGTTAGCCCACAGGTCATAGCTGGCTAGATACCCGCTTTGTTTGCCTTGATATATAAGGCAGGTGGGACTTTCCACCACCACCACTGAAGCCTGTATACTCCTTCGCAATAAAAGCATGTCAGAAATACCCACGGCTGAGAGCGCTCTTCAGTCTGCCCGAATCCCGCGTGAACCTGCCAGGCCTTGAGCGCTTGCAATACAATGAGGATCAGCTCTGTTTACAGAACTGTGCTTTTAAGCTTGCGAGGTTTTGGAAGTGACCTCCCAAGGAGAGGTACATGTGTGGGTGAGGTGCACAGTGCCCTGCTGGCTTTACTTGGATGGAAACGTCCTCAGCACATGGGGAAACATACCAAGCAATTGTTTCCAGGCTTTCATGTACCTAGGGAGTCACCCAGGAAGCTTGTGAAAATGCAGGTGCTGGGCCTCAGGTGATCTAGGATTGAGCCCAGGAAGCTTCATCTTTAGAAGCAGGCTCAGGTGATTCTGACACATTTTGAAAAGAAAACCTATAGAAATTCTCAATCTGGGCCTGCCTCTTGTTTATACACTGCTGCCAAAACCCATCAGTAATACACCTGCAGTCAAACACGTTTGAGGTTGTTGGCTGAGTTCACTGCAACCATGGAGACTACACGCTATGGGGGAAGTATAGGGCCTCCCAGTAAAAAAGAATTAGAAGGAACTTTCTATGGGAATTTGGCTTGTGTTACACGTTTGGGGGAAGGCTCAAAAAGTAGACATGGTGGGGAGGGATAAATTTGGAGTTTGGGATTAGCAGATCCACACTACTATATATAAATTACATAAACAACAAGGTCCTGTTGTATAGCACAGGGAACTAAACTTAATATCCTGCAATAACATAATGGAAAAGAATATATATACACATATATTCTTATATATATGACTACATATATATATGTGTATATATATATAAAACTCATTCATTTTGCTGTACACCTAAAACTAACACATTGTAAATCAACTGTACTTCAATAAAAAAATTTTTTTAAGCAGGCATTTGCCATGGATTGGGTGTTTGGGAAAGCAAGAGCAATTCTATAACTGGATGTCATAATCACTTTTACGTAGAAGGCAGGGGAATTGAAGCGGGGCTAAAGCTGCAATCAGTAAAGAACCAGCAATTACTCTGCTGGGAGAGAGGGCATTTACCATTTTTACAACTCCATAGTGACCTTGTTTATGGCTGAGCTCAGACACAATTACACAATGGTCTTATTTCTGTTTTCCTTCATCAGGGACACGCAGTGAGCTCACCCAAGGCTGGTGCTCCAGGCACAGGCGTGTAGTCAACAGCAGGGCCAGGTGCGAGGGTGTCCTCCTGAGGCTGTTGGAAGGGTCAGACCCGCTCCCAGCCATGAAGGGTGACTTTTCTGTTCTCACTGGTGGACATCAGTTTTTGTCCTTTTCCCTCCTTCCATGGCCCTTTCACCTTCCCTGGTCTCATTTTTGCCAGTCTTACCAGATTCAATTCCAGCTCTCCAGACACTGGGAGAACAGCTCTCCCTCACCAACCCTTTCACAATTAGCTTGTCGAATATACTCATAAAATTTTCCAAGCTTGAACGGACACCAATTGCTAGACTTCCCACGAATACATATACTTGTTAGGGAGAATACTCCCCCAGACTCCCACAGTAAGATAAAAGAAATGGAATTCTTTCAAGTTCCAGTCCCAAGGGATGAAATTTTGTCTTTTGTATAGTTCTTGGCATATCGTAAATGTTAAGCAAGTATGAAATGGGGTACAGTGATGATCTTGGAGAGAAAAAGGAGGACGCAGTGGCATTAAATGGAGTCACGGGTATTTAATCTCATTTTAAACCGTTAGAAAAACTATAAGCAACTCTAACAAACAGCTCTCAGTGGGCTGTAGTAAAAAGATGTGGATTTCATGATCATAAGGTCATGAAGAAAAATAAAACACGCAATTTAGATATTTAGAAATACAGAATCTATTACTTTTAAAGAATCTTAGAGTGGCCAAATTTGATTTTCCATTGGCTCTAGGTCTGCCTTGAACAGCATGGTTGGACTGATGGTGATGAAAATGGTAGGTAAAGATTTGTAAAATTGGAGTGTTGATTACTATGAATAAATATATTTAATATGTTATATATTTGAATATATTTAAATATACTATAAATATGCTAATTATCACTAACTATAAGTACCTAAATTCTCCATATGCTTTTACTGGCCAGGAAGTAGAAATGTCAAGTCAAACATTTTACCTTGTAAAAAATATTTAATTTGCTCATTAGAAATATTTGTGACTATCATATGTGGGCAACCTTCCTACTCCTCCATCAAAAAATCATAATAAAGTTTTGGAAATTATTATCCCTATAAACCAAGTATCTCTCAAAATAACAGACTGTTTTTGTGCCTGAAGAAGAACAACTACTTTTATTGAAAAGAAAAAGTAAAGAATTGGGATGAAACTAGCCCAGGGGAAAAAGAGAAATCACTGTACTTCAATGAAAAAAATTTTATTGGCAAAGGTGGTAAATGAAATAGTTCTGGATGACCTATTCAGAGCAGCTCTTCAAATTCTAGATAGTCTTAGTTCTTCTCTGAAACAATACACTCTTTCAAAATTCTATCTTAAAAAAGTAATTTTTCCAAATATAGAATACCTTATTATCCCCTTACTATCCTTACCTCTTAATGTCTCTGTATGTTGTCTTCAGACAGTGTCTATTTCCAAACAGAAAATGTCTGGAAAGAGAAATATAAGCATACAGAGAATCCTCTATTTTTTTGCGGCTAGATTTAGTCCAATCTTTATAATCACATTAAAGCACATGGTTACTCTACAAAGGATTCAAGTAAAATATGTGTTTTAAGATCTTTACTGGTGTGTTGACAAAACACTGATTCAATAAAATAGGAAACCCACATGAAATAGACCAGTAGTGTGCAGATGTAGGCATATTCTGGTTTGTTCCAAAAAACCAAAATCATGGTTGGATAAGAAAAACAACAAGTAAAATCATAGACTTGCCTGTTTATGACATTTAAAATTGAAGTGTGTACCACATGTTTGCCAGTCTTTTTCATAAGCGCTGGGAGAGGGGCATAGATTCCTCTAGTCCCGTTTTACAGACATACAAAAAAAATGAGACAGTCACCAAGCTCACACTGTGAGATAAAATGTAGGAGTCTAAGCAGGTCTGGAAATGACTGTGCACAAAACACACTAGACTGGGCATGTTGCAAAGCACAGTTCTCCAGCCTCTGCTCAGTCTCCCAACCATACTTGCACTTGGTTTCTGTCCCTCCAAGCCTTTAAGGTCCCAAGCCTCTTAATTTTCATTCAACTTTGTTGTTAAAATATACGTGATTATATGACTCAGGCCTACAACTCTGGTTTTCCTGGCTTTTAAAGCCAGGTGAATTGTTTATGTAATAATTAAATATAGTAACTACAATGAGGTATCACCTCGCACCAGTCAGAATGGCCATCATTCAAAAATCCACAAATGACAAATGCTGGAGAGGCTGTGGAGAAAAGGGAAGCCTCCTTCACTGCTGGTGGGAATGCAGTTTGGTGCAGCCACTGTGGAAAACAGTATGGAGATTCCTCAAAAGACTAGGAATAGACTTACCATATGACCCAGGAATCCCGCTCCTGGGCACATATCCAGAAGGAACTCTACTTCAGGATGACACCTGCACCCCATTGTTCACAGCAGCATTATTTACAATAGCCAAGACATGGAAACAGCCTAAATGTCCATCAACAGGTGTCTGGATAAAGAAGAAGTGGTATATTTATACAATGGAATACCACTCAGCCATAAAAACTGACAACATAACACCATTTGCAGCAACATGGATGCTCCTGGAGAGTGTCATTTTAAGTGAAGTAAATCAGAAAGAGAAAGAAAAATACCATATGAGATCGCTTATATGTGGAATCTAAAACAAACAAACAAACAAACAAAGCATAAATACAAAACAGAAATAGATTCACAGACATAGAATACAAACTTGTGGTTGCCAAGGGGGAAGGAGGTGGGAAGAGATAGACTGAGATTTCAAAATTGTAGGCTAGATAAACAAGATTATACTGTATAGCACAGGGAAATATATACAAGATCTTATGGTAGCTCACAGAGAAAAAAATGTGACAGTGAATATATGTATGTTCAACTGAAAAATTGTGCTCTACACTGGAATTTGACACAACATTGTAAAATGATTATAAATCAGTAAAAAAAAGTTTAAAAAAT
This sequence comes from Vicugna pacos, assembly GCF_048564905.1. Classification (NCBI taxonomy): domain Eukaryota; kingdom Metazoa; phylum Chordata; class Mammalia; order Artiodactyla; family Camelidae; genus Vicugna; species Vicugna pacos. Next base: position 9,762,982 of record NC_132988.1, on the reverse strand, counting down.
TAAATACACTAAAATCTCAATAAAGATGTGGTATATATGTGTATATATATAATATATATATTATACATACATACATACACACACTAAAATATTATTCAGCCATAAAAAGATGAAATCCTTCCATTTGTGACAACATGGATGAAACTTGAGGACACTGTGCCAAATAAAAAAAGTCAGACAGAGAAAGATAAATACGGTATCATCTCATTTATATGTGGAATCTAAAAAACTAATAAATGAACAAACAAAAACAAAATAAATGAACAAACCAAACTAGAACAAACCAAACTAATACAAACACATAGGTACAGAGAACAGAGTAGTGGTTTCCAGAGGGGAAGGAGAGGGCGAAATGGGTGAAGTGGATTAACTGTACAGTGACTCATAGAAGCTACATTTTCGGTGGTGAGCACTCTGTAGGGTGTACAGAAGTAGAAATATAATGTTGTACATGTGAAACATATATAATGCTATAAGTCAGTATTATCTCAGTTAAAAAAGTAGCCAAATTTCTGTTGAGTTTATTCAGTGAACAGCAACCAAGCATGATAGAAAAGTATAGCATACCCTCATTAGGAGAAGGAGAAGAATGAAAAGGTGCCTCAACTTCAAGACTGTATTGTTGAAATTTACATGTTCATAGATAATATGTATGTTTCTGAAATTGTTGATTTTTCTGCAACGCCTTTTGAGAGCAGACGTGTTACGAAATTGCACAATCACGAGAATGACATTTAGGTGTGTTCTCTTTCAGGGTTAACACCCAACAATTTTATTCAGTCTGTTCATGTGCTTAATTGCCTTCTGTTATTATTTTTTAATGCAAAAAATCCAGGCAGAGATCAGTGAATTGGAGCAATGATGTTTGGCTTGTACTCCTTCAAATGAGAACAGAGCCTCCTATTTGTGATGAAGTCTACTTTCACCTGCGCTTCCAGTAATCAGCAGAGTGGCAGCTCAGAACATTGTTCACGTAAACCAAGCCCGCCAAAATACTATTTTCTAAAATACAAAATGGTTACTAATTACACTGATTGATTTTTTTTCTTATTTTTAAATTTTATTTTTTATTGAAGTGTAGTTGATTTACAATGTTAGTTTCAGGTGTACAGCAGAGCGATTCAGTTATACATATTAGTACATACATATATTTTTTCAGATTCTTTTCCATTATAGCTTATTATAAGAAATTGAATATAGTTCCCTGTGCTATACAGTAGGTCCTTATTGTTTATTTTATATATACTATACACTGATTGATTTTAAATATGTATTTTATCCACCAAGTGTTTATAAAAAATTACTTTTTTAGATATTTAATATTCATGAGATAATATGCGTGCGATCCTAGTTATAAAAATGAACGGTTAGAATTACATGGGAAAGACTGAATCAAATTGAACCGGGTCTTGTATTCGGAGAACGTTGCGGTGGACCACTGCCTTCATGTGGCACTGACTGGAATCGAGGTGTCCAGATGCTGAAGGCAGACTTCAAAGCAAGCATTCTCCTGTTCCGATTTTGATCATGCTCACATGTTAAGGCTAGGTACTCTCTTTTCTTTCTTTCTGCGGCTTTTACCTCTGGTAGTTATGAAGTACCACCGCTCCTCTCCGTACCTGGCCCCCGTAGTCGGCCCATGAGCTGTGCAGACCAGCTGCCGAGGGGCTCGAAGAACGTGGTTCTATGCGGGCTTAGAACAATGCTGAGTGCCTCCTCGGCTTGTAGTTTTGCTTTCTCACTGTTTTTCCTCTATAGTTCAGTGCGTTTATTTCTGAAATACTACTCATGTATAAATACTGTCAGTTTCACTCCAATCATTTAACTTGTTCTACCACCAATTCCTGAATTTATTTATTTGACATAATTGCTAAATTTTATCTCCCTGTAAAAGAGGAACTATTTTGTTTGTTTTTTGGTTTTGGGGAAGGGGAGGTTATTATGATTATTTATTTATTTAAATGGAGGCACTGGGGATTGAACCAGGACCTCGTGCATGCTAGGCATGCACTCAGACACTGAGCTATACCCTCTCCCGCAAAAAAGATCTATTTTGGATTTACAGGATATTTAAATTTTTTTCTCCTTGTCTTTTAATTTAGATTTACTTTTCCATACTCTAATATATTTTTCTCAGTTTAATCGTGTCTTAGCTTTCTGAATATGTGCTACTTCGGGTTTGGTGTACTAGGGTTAGGGTCAAACGTTGGCTTATCAATAAATGTAATTTTAACTAAAAAAAATATATATATATATATGAAACGTCTTAGCTAGTTTTCAATGTAGTTCACTCTATGTAGCATTGTCCCTCTTTCCATAGCATATTCTCTCTTTTTACATGTATCTTTGTACATTTTCATCCCTTTAAGAAATGAAGCTCACATTTGCAGTTTTAATGTGGAGGTTTAAAAAACTCACATAACTTGGATTGTTCAGTCCTCAGCACTCTTTGTAGACAATACTAGAAATATGACTGCATTGCAATGACCTTGTAGCATGCTATGTGTTACCTTGGTTTTTTTAACTATCAACAGAGAGTCAAGGTCCTTCTACCAAACTTGGCTTATGAAATTGGAATTCAGCCCTAAAACCACTGTAATATAGATGAATATGCAAACAGTAACATGTATATAAATAAAAATCAGTTTAAAAGGAGAAAGTTACAGAAAGATTGTTTAAAAAGAAATAACTTGGGGAACCAATAGTTTGCTTATGTGCTATTACTGTCTTTAATTAGGTGTTGATTCCACTCATCACACTGGCTGCCTTTGCAAGGTTTGTGGTTTTGTTCCTGAGGAAATCTCTTCTGGACCCGCATATGTTGGAAGCAATTCCAGAATGCCTGGGCTGATGATCAAAAACCAATTTAAAATAATTGTAAGAATTCAAACACTTGGGGAACAACATGGTAATTAGGACGCAGGGTAACTGATGGTGCTTGGTGCTTACCTCTCTTCCGGCTGGCCTCTATGCATTCAACAGCCAGGTGTTGAATGCAAATATCTTTGCTTTCTGGACGAAAGAAGAAAAAACACAAAGTTCCAGGCTTGCCTTGATTTTTCCTGCTCCAAGACACAGAATCAAACATTTTGAAAAGCTATGGTTCTTTTTACCTGGGAACAATATTGGAGAAAAAAGAAAAAACAAAATGGAGCACCGGAACATAGTGTTTACCCACTGCTGGAGGGGAGGAGGCTGCCATCAGAGAAGGCACTTCTCCAGTTACTGCGCTTCCAGCAATAATCTCCCGTAAGGAACAAACGGTGAGTTCTTGTTGTTTTCAGTTTATCTCTGCTTGAGTCCCTTTTGTCCTGCTCTGTTAAGGGGGCTTATGTTTCCGCTTTAGATAGAGTTCTTCTATTTTACATTCACTTTAACATGCCATACTGTATACTTTCATACCAAACAGTATGTCTTAATTATGTGATGACCCTAAAATATCAAATTCTTAGAAAGTTTTAAACCAGAATGATTCCCTAACACCACCCACCCCCAACCACCGCCCCACCACCACCAACCCAGGGGAGGTCAAGGGTTGGGAGGGGAAAGGGAGGTAAGACCACGGAATCTAGACAAGCCAGGAGGGAGCTAAGATGAGAGGAACCTGAGCTTGTGGTATGGCCCAGGGACTGGATGTCACCAAGAGGTTGAAGAGTGGGGGTTACTTGAGTAACTGAGCTAAAAGGAAGTAGTAGAGTATTTGAAAACAAAATTTCAGAAGTGGGGATATTTTTGAGATTAATATCTCGATCGTGGTCACTGATTGTGACCATGGGAAGTGGTGCCGGGGATCAAGTAGTCATTAGAGATGTCTGGGATCCTTTCAGTCTTACATTTTAAATTGTTTATTAATGATGGATAAAACAAAGTCATTTATACACCAACGCTGTTTTTTGTATTTGTCTTTGTATCTGATGACCTTACTAAATCTAATTGGCTCTACTCAGCCATAAAAACCGACGACGTAACACCATTTGCAGCAACATGGATGCTCCTGGAGAATGTCATTCTAAGTGAAGTAAGCTAGAAAGAGAAAGAAAAATACTATATGAGATCGCTCATATGTGGTATCTAAAAAACAAAAACAAACAAACAAACAAAAACAAAGCATAAATACAGGACAGAAATAGACTCATGGACAGAGAATACAGACTTGTGGTTACCGGGGTTGGGGGTAGAGGGTGGGAAGGGATAGACTGGGATTTCAAAATTGTAGAATAGATAAACAAGATTACACTGTATAGCACAGGGAAATATACACAAAATGTTATGATAAATCACAGAGAAAAAAATGTGACAATGAGTGTGTATATGTCCATGAATGACTGAAAAATTGTGCTCTACACTGGAATTTGACACAACATTGTAAAATGATTATAAATCAATTAAAAAAATCTAATTGGCTCTAATAGATTCTCTTGGATTGTTTAGGGAGATGATGATATTACTGACAAATAGTGACAGATTTGTCTCTGCCCGTCCAATAATCTTACTTACCTTATTCTTCTTGTCTTACTGAACTGGCTAGAATAGCCAGCAAAATGTTGAAGAGTACTAGTTATTATCAGGGCCCACCTTGGTCCCTAACTTTAACAGGACTACTTCTACTGTTTCATCACTAAATGTGGTGTTGGCTATGGCTTTCCCGTGTATGTTGTTTATCAAACTAAGAAGTTTCCTTTTATTCCCAGTGTATTAAGGTTTTTGTTTTATTTCTTGCTATGAAATTGGGAGTGTGTGTTACATGTTATCAAATGCTTTTTCATAATTTATGAAGTTAAACATGTTTTCCTCCTGTAATTTCTTATTATAGTGGGCCTTACATTAAAAATGCAGATACTATTTCAATTCAATTTAATAAATATTTTTGAGTGCTCACTATATGTACAAATGTGTATATATATACATATATGTATGTGTATATATATCCCTCCCTGTATCAAGTTATATTCTAATGAATCCATCTAACTTAGCACTTCTTCTAGGGATTTATGCTGCAGATACATGTTTATATGTACCTAGGTTCAAGGGTATTTTACTGAAACAGTTTTCTACCTTAAAAAACATTCAGCAATAGGCGGGTGATAAAGGAATGATGACATATTCATGAATAGAACACTGCATAATTATCAAAGAATGAGGTAAACACATGTGTACTGACATGAAATGTTCTATAAGATTATTAAGTTTAAAAAGAAGTGCATCATTAAAACAGACACATGGATCAATGGAATAGAGTAAAGAGCCCAGAAATAAACCCATGTTCTTACGGTCAGTTCATCCATGACAAGGAAGGCAAGAATATACAACGAAGAAAAGGCAGTCTCTTCAATAAGTGGTGCCCAGAAAATTGGACAGCCATCTGTAAAACAGTGAAATTAGAACATTTTCTCATACTATATACAAAAATAAACTCTAATTGGATTAAGACCTAAATATAAGACATGACACCATAAAATTCCTAGAAGAGAATATAGGTAGAACAATCTTTGACATAAATCATAGCAATGCTTTTTGGATCTGTCTTCTAAAGCAAAGGAAACCAAAGCAAAAATAAACAAATGGAACCCAATTAAACCTAAAAAGTTTCGCACAGCAAAGGAAACCATCACCAAAATGAAAAGACAACCTGCTGAATGAGAGAAAACATTTACAAATGATATGACTTATAAGGGGTTAATATCTAAAATATATAAACAGGTCATACAACTCAATATTAAAAAAAATCAATCGAAAATAGGCATAAGAACTGAATAGACATTTACAATTACCAGGAAATGGAAGCAACCTAAGAGTCCATCACCAGACAAATGGATAAAGAAGGTGTGGTATATATGAATATACAGCAGACTACTACTCAGTCATTGAAAAGAATGAAATTTTGCCATTTGCAACAACATGGATGGACTCAGATGGCATTATGCAAAGTGAATAAGTCAGATACAGAAAGACAAATACTGTATGATATCATTTATATGTGGAATCTAAAAAATAAAACAAACTAGTGAATATAATAAAAAAAAAAGAAACATATACAGATATGGAGAACAAACCAGTGGTTACAAGCGGGGAGAGGAAAGGAGGGTGGGCAAGGTAGGGGTAGGGGATTAAGAAATACAAACTACTGTGTATAAAATAAATAAGCTCACAAGGATATAGTGCACAGCACAGGGAATGTAGACAATGTTTTATAATAATTATAAGTGGAATGTAACCTTTAAAAATTGTGAATCATGGGTGGGGGAGGGTAAAGCTCAGTGGTAGAACATGTGCTTAGCATGCATGAGGTCCTGGGTTCAATCCCCAGTACCTCCATTAAAATAAACAAGTACATAAATAAACCTAATTACCTCCCCCAAACAACAACAACAAAAAATAAGATAAATACTTCTTAAAAATTGTGAATCACCCTTTTGTACACCTGAAACTTATATAATCTTGTACATCAACTCTACCTCAACTAAAAAAAAAAAATAAAAAAAGAAGTGTAACTTAGATCTATTGTGTAATGATGTGTATGTCCACGGCATACATGTATAGAAAGAGAAGTGAAGGACACTGATGGTGAATGTTATGTGTCAACTTGACCGGGCTAAGGGATGACCAGGTGGCTGGTAAAACACTGTTTCTAGGTGTGGCTGTCAGGGTATCTCTGGAAGAGATTAGCATTCGGATCAGTGGATGGAGTGAAGAAGATCGCCCTCAGGAAGGTGAGTGGGCATCATCCAACCCATTGCGGGATGACTAGAACAACAAGTTGGAGGGAGGGTGAATTTGATCTCTCTGTTCAAGTTAAGACATCCACCTTCTCCTGTCCACAGACCTCAGTGCTCCTGGTTCTTGGACTTTTGGACTCAGACTGGAACTTACACCATCACCCTGGGACCCGCATTCTCAGGCCTTCAGACTGGGACTGAAGGACAGCACCAGCTTTCCTGTTCTCCAGCTTGCAGATGGCAGATTGCGGGACACCTTGGCATCCATAACCACAGGAACCAATTCCTATAATAAATCTCTTCTATCTATATCTCTAGCTCTGTCTATGTATATCCTGTGGGTTCTGTTTCTCTGGGGACCCCCAACTAAGACAGATACCCACCAAACTGTAACAGTGGCAGTTACCTCTATAGAGGGAACTAGGAAGGGGAGTAGGGGACTAAAAACCCAAAATACTACTCTACAAACTTCTGTATTGTTTGAACCTTTTGCAATGAGAATTTATTTGTGTATAATTTGAGCAGTTTTAAAAAGAGAGAGAGGGAAAAAAACAAAAGCATGAAACTGCTGTGAAACCAGCAAAATTTTGACAGATGGTCTATCAGAACTACCAGGAAAAAAATGCAAGCCCTGGGAAAACAACAGAGAAAAAACATCAGGGAAACAGCCTCGGTTAATTAACACTAAGAAAGAAAAGGAAGTGAGGGGTAGAAAGATTATCTAAATAATTGGAATCGAAAAGCAAAGCAGGAGATCTGAGAGATCCTGCAGGGCTGTTGACTTGACCACAGCCCATTACATCTGTGATTTATGAAGATCATTTTGTTAAAATGAGAGCATCACACGTCTTTCTTACAGGTCTATTTCAGAAAGTCTGGAAGGCATCATTTCATTTTAACACTCAAAAGGAAACCATCTTGTGCCAAGAAAGATTTAAATATCTTCAGGGACAAGAGTCTGGCTTGCCAGCTTTTAAGGAGCCAAAAATTTGCTTGTCATGCTGAACCAAGACGCTGAGCAGAAAACAGATTCTCAGCTAAAAGGCAGGAATCGAGCACAGTGACATCTGCAAGTCAGGTGTTTTTATTAAGGAGTTTCTTGGTGATTTTTTTTTAATAGAGGTATCAGGGATTGAACCCAGGACCTCACTCATGCTAAGCATGTGCTCCACCACTGAGTTAGACCCTCCTCCCAGGAGTTTGGGTTTTTTAAATTAACACTTTTAAATTTACAAAAAATTATTTGATACATGCTTCTCCGGTCAAAATCAGATCACATCAAAGGGGGGATGGCAGCAGCTTCCTGGAAACTTAGCTGTCCCTGTCACAGGGCTCCCTTGTTCTCCTACATTGCCTGGAGGTTGATAAAACACTTTCTCATACATTAACTCAGGGGTTCTCACAGCAAATGCAGGGCTGGTCCTTTTGATCTTATTTTATAAGTGGGAAACAGATGAAGGGAGTTGCTTCAACAAGGTCACATGAGTGAATGGCAGAGCTGGGATGCAAATCTCTGACTGCTGACTCCAGTGTTCTCCACAGTGACCCCTCAGATGGAGATAATTAATGTATTTGACCTTACCTGGAACCAGACTTGTGAATTAGTACAAAAGAAGGAAATCAGATAGTTTGGGATGGAGCTAAAGAACTGGAGCAGAACATGATATAAAATAAGCTTGGTGAACCGATGTAGAGAGGAGTGAATAAGCAGTGTTGATTTCGCTGGAGAGTTTTTTATTTGTTATGATTTCCAAATGCCACTGCAGAACTTTGAAAGGGGAAACGCCATGATGAAAACTGTGTTTAAGGGAAATTATTTGAAGAATTCAGCCTAAGAGGAAATGGAAGAGTGGTGTACTAGAAGCAAGGAGGGTGGGGCGATACAACAAAAGATGATGAGAATCAGAAATATCAAGCACAGAAAGTTTTTGGGACCCTGGAAAGAAGAGCCATGCGGACTGTGAATGAAGAATGAAGAAGGGGTCAAAAGATAAAGTCCAAGATTTGATACTAAGTATGCTGGGCTGGTAGTGATGCTAGGAACCAGTGGAGATGTTGACAACATGGGTAAAAATGACCCATCCAGTTACTGGCATGTAAAGTCTTAGGTGTCAATAATCAAGAGAAAAATCTCTTATAAGGAGTTAGTAGTATAAATTTGGAGAAAAGTGAAAAGTGGGTGCTAGTTCTTTATATCTGAAAGCCATTTATTTAGTTAGGTGGTCATGACAATTGGGAACCTAGAGAATTGCCCGGGCCTGAGAAACACTGGAGAGGTCCACCTAGTAGCAGCCAGAGAGGGCTCTCCGACCAGCAGGAGAGATGGAGCAGATAGGGAAGGTTTTAGCAACAGAGCAGTAACCAAAGTAGAAGGAAGAAACAGGAGTCATTTGTCTACCCGACAAGATCTGCAAGTCTGAGGAATACTGCCTCACGGAACATGCCTGGTAAACTTTGGATTCATAGCAGACATCCTTTTTGCTTTTGCTAACTTCTTTTTTTAAAAAAAATTATTTTGGAGGTACTGGGGATTGAACCCAGGACCTTGCCCATGGTAAGTACACTTGACCACGCTTGACCACTAAGCTATACCCACCCCGCTTATTAAATGGAGGCAAGTCCTAGGCTGAAAGGCACTCATTCTGGCTGTGAAGAGGCTATTGGAGAAAGGCAGGGTGTTGGAATTACTTCATTCTAAAGATGATTATAAAAGGGAGAAAAGACAAAGGGAGGATCAAGTTTGAGAGACAGCCCACAACCAAAGAACAGGAGAAAGGTTAGTGAAGGAGAGAGAAGGAGAGAACAGGAGGAGGAAAGAAGAGAACAAAGTAGCCCAGATCTCAGGCTGAGGTAAACTGAGACAGAAGTGCTGTTAAATGAGCCAGCAGACCAAAAACAAGGAGAATATGCCGGAAAAAAAAAAAGATTTCAATTATTCAGTAATCAGGAAATCACTGGTGATGAGATTTTAGTGGGGATAAACGCCAAGTTGTTGGGAGGAAAGATGGTTAGTAAAGCCATAGGAAAACTGTAACCCAGCAAGACAGTAACATAATGATGTCATAACAATTGGTAGGAAAAAAAGATTGAATTTAATTGAAGAAACCTCAAATTAAATGCATAGCATCATGTTAGGTGCAAAAAACAAGTTTTAAGAAGAAACAGACAAAGGAAATTGAGGGAAAGGTAGGAAACATGGTGGTCCCCAAAAGTCTGATCGGAAAAATCTAGGGCAAAGAAAAATTCAGGGTACAAGTATGGCTTTAAAGGGGGATTGGTAATTACTAATCAGGTCCAAGATTGGCAATGACAGTCACATGACACGTAAATGTAAGGTTGGAGTTGGGGGCAGCAAGGTGAGGGAGAAGGGTCTTATGAGGGGTCTGCAGAAAGTGGTCAGCTGTTGGGGACAGATCAGATCATTTCTAGTGACACGTTGCCTTTGAGTCAAAACAGACCTGGGTTTGAAATCTGGTCCCAACACCCTCTAGCTGTGTGTAAGCTTAGGGAAGTTGCTTAACTTTTTGGAGCTGTAATTTCCCCTCTAAATTAGCTGTCTCATAGTGTTATTGTAAGAGTTACATGAGATAATGCCTTGTAAAAGCAAGTGCCTGCCATTTGGTAAGTACTTAATAAATAGCCAGTATTGTTGGGGGAAAATAGGTTCTTGCCTCGCGCAGGAAAGAATTCAAGAGCAAGGCATGGTAAGGTGAAAGCAAGTTTATTTAGAGATACACACTCCGTGGACAGAGTGAGGTCTGTCTCTCTCAGAAGGGACAGCGGCTTAGGAGACACACACTCCATAGGCAGAATGTGGCCATCTCAGAAAGGCGAGAGGGAGAGAAGCCGAGAGCTGTGGGATGTTTAGTTTAAAGTAAAAGCAGATACACACTCCATAGAGTGCAGGCTGTCTCGGAAGGCAAGAGAGAGGGACAGAGTGAGAGTGACCACGAGGTGCACGGTTGTTAGGTTTTATGGGCTCGGTAATTTCATATGCTAATGAGCAGGATTATTCTAACTACTTTGGGGAAGGGGAGAGGATTTCCAGGAAATGCCCCCCCTGCCCACTTTTTGATCCTTTATGACCAGCCTAGGCACTGTCATGGCCCTGTGGCTGTGCCATGTGGCTCAAGGACTACAGGAAGTCAAATCTTCTGCCATCTTGGTTCTAACCAGTGTGTCCTGTCCTCAATGGCTGTGTCATTCCTTCAATGGTTGTGCCCTGTCCCCTTCCTTGGCACCTCAGTATTATTAATACTTAGTGCATAAGGACAGAAACGTGGTTGTGGGGCACAGGGTTGGATGGCATCTGAGGCACTAGGGCACTGTGGTTCTGAGGGAGTGGGGTAAGGAAAGGCAGAAGTGGAGAAAACTTAGAACCCAACAGTCAGGCAGAGAAGATAGCCTTTGATACGTTCTAGAAGATACCATCAATAGTGCTATCAAAGAGGATCTGTACTACTGTGTAGCACAAGGAACTATATTCAGTTTCTTGTAATAACATACAATGGAAAAGAATCTGAAAAGAAAAAATATATATGCATGTATACGTAAAACCGAGTCACTTTGCTGTACACTAGAGACTAACATTGTAAATCAACTACACGTCAATAAAAAATTTTAAAAAAAGAGGACCCCTCGAAAGCAGCTGAACAGCATTTCAATTTTAATATATTTATTATAAAACTAATACATATGAGCTATATACAAAATTAGAAAACCCATAAAATAAAAAGACTGAACTTTAAAAGTAAAATTCATACTTGACTTTGGGAGATAGCCACTATTAAAATGGTGGAGCAATTCCTCACTTTTCTGTTTTCTGTATACATGTGTGTATGAATGTAACAAACTGAATCCTAGTTTTTTCACTTGACATTATTTTCTAGTTTTTGTCCAGACTCTAACCTATGGACATTCTTTACTTCATTTATCAAATAGTACATTTATCATTTGTTCAATATCATGTGTCAGTAGTTCAATGCACTATTGAACATCTGAGAATGATCAATTTTCTCTAAATATGAAGAGCTATTAATATCTGTGCATCAGTTAAAGCACTTGCATAATAGTCTATTGTGTTGGTAAGCCTTAGTTTACTTAGTCATTTAATTTCATACTTGATATTTTAACTTTTTTTCTTTCTCTTCGATATTTGTTATTGAAAAAATGTCACACTGAACACATTTGAATGCATGTATTTGTGTGTGTGTTGGGGCGAAATTCCTTTAAAAAAAAAAACCTTTAAAAAAGAAAACCACTTGAAAGGGGGAGAAATAAAACAAACAAGGGGGAGAGTAGAGCTCAGTGGTAGAGTGTGTGCTTAGCATGCATGAGGTCCTGGTCCCAGTACCTCCTCTAAAAATAAATTAAAAAATAAACCTAATTACCTGCTCTCCCCCCAAAAAACTAGAAAAAAGATTATAATAAAATAAATAAATGAATGAATAAATAAATAAATACATAAATAAATAAACCTAATTACCCCCAAAAGTCTTCTAAAAAAATCCCTTAATACAGACAACCAGATTTACCTCTAGAAAGTCTGTGCCAATTTTCACCCCATCGTCAGATCCTGATGATGTCTGTTTTATCACGCCTCCATCAGTAAATGAACAGTGATCATTTTCTTAAATTCGTTGGCAAATTGCTGAGCAAAACAATGGTTTCTTCTTTCTTTTTCTTTTTTTTTTATTAGTGAGGCTGTACATATAAATTTTTTATTGGCCATTTGTTTTTCATATAATGCTTTTGAAATCCTTTTGAAGGCAAAACGCCATTCACAGATCCTATTTTCAAGTATTATTATCAGAATCCCAGAAACACTGCTTTCTGCAACATCTTAAAAGGGTTTTGTTTTGTTTCCTTTCAAGCTATAGCCGGGTAACAGAAGCACTTGGCTTCAACTCCCAGCAGCTCTTCATTATTTAAATGCTGAGGTGGAAAGCTCTCGTGGATATCTGAGAGTGTGCCAGGAACAGAGGCTTTCTTATCTTCTCCTGAGTGCTAGTCTCTGGTCAGTCTTCACTGCAGCTCACTGAAAGGCTAGGCTGAATAGACTCCACAGTTTTCTACCATGTAGGATTAAGTGCCACCTCTTTCTTCAAGTTGGAAATAGACATCGGAGGTTAGAAGTGTTGACTGTAATTAATTTTCGAACAAGGCGGTGGGTATATTTCTTTTCTTATGGCTAGTGGCAGTAAGGGTAGGAAACTGCAGAAATTTCAAACAGGAACAATCCTATTTAGATAGATGAGACCATAAAGATCACTTTAGTGAAAACTTTTTTTGGGGTGGAGTGGGGAGGTAATTAGGTTTATTTAATTAATGGGGGTACTGGGGATTGAACCCAGGACCTTGTGCGTGCTAAGCATGCACTCTACCACTGAGCTATACCCTCCCCCACTAGTGAAACCCTGTTTGATTTCCCAAATTTCTCTTCTTGAGGGAACTCTTTCCTGCTTTTCTTACCCTGAAGTCTATCTAAATTATCACTGACAGATTGGTTCTGCTGTGGACAGCTGTCCAAAACTTGGCCAATCCCAAGCCTTGGGAATCAGAAAATTCTTTCACCAGGTGGATGGACCTCTAGGCTAATAAAAATGTGGAATGTTTTGGCAGCCAGGTTTTCTGCCATGTGGCTTGGGAAACAGAGAAAGTTGGTCAGCAAGTAGAGAAAAATGGTGCAAAGCATTTCCCTTGTTTCCTTAGGATGCTGTAGGCAACCTAGCTCCTGTTCACTGGCAGGCGTCCCTGCCTCTTTATAATAAACTCTCTCAAGTTTTCCCTCTTTCTTTCTCTCCCTTTCTCTTTTCCTCCCTCTCCCTACCCCCATCTCCGTCTCCAGCTCTCTTCTTAGTGCTGGCCAGGGCTGGTTTCCACTGTTTGCAGGCAAGAGAATTCTAAATAACACAACCACCCACATTCTTTTTTTTTTTTTTTAAACCACCCTACCTGAGAATGAAGAGCGTGCTGATTATTTTAAACTGGTGAGGAAAGGATGTATTTCCTCCCCTACTGCCCTTACTCCATCTGCTCTCTTTTCTTTAGCAAAACGCTTGCAAACCATTTACTATTATAGTGTTCTTGTAAATGTAATCAATTTAACTGTAAATGTGATCAATTCAATTAGTAAATGTGATCAATTTAATTGCAGGAAGATGTTATTGTATGATTGCCTTGGCTATTCCTCTTACTCAAAAGAATTCGAAATCTTCTAAAGGGCATTCCAATTGATCATTTTTCTAGGTATAATCTTATATTAAAGTAAAGGCATGTTTTGAGACATTCTGTTGAAATATTCCCCATTTGGGGTGATGAAAACATTCTGGAATTAGATAGCGGCAATGTCTACTGAAATAAATGTGCAGCCTTAAAGTTGAGAGTTACACTTTATTTGGCGGAGGACTCAAGCTGGGATGACAGCCTCTCAGATTGCTCTAAGGGACTGCTCTGAAGAGGGGAGGAGCCAGGCTGTATAGGAGCTTTACAACAAAGACCAGGTAGTTTGAACAATGAAAGATTACTTGTTATCTAAAGAAAACCAGGCATCTCAAGTTAAAGAATTTAGTGCTTTTCTATGTATGGGAGGAAGCAAACATTTGGGCTCGTTGGATTCATTCCTTTGCCAAGCACCTAGCTACCTAGGGCCAGTATCCTGTCCTTTCTTAGTCTGAGTCCCCTCAGAGTGCACCACTGTGAGTGGCTGCAGTGGCCAGGCTGCAGGCTTGTCTTCACTGGGGGGTGGTGGCAGCCGCTGATGACTTGATGGCTTCAGCATTCTTTGTTTACTGATGTGGTTTGCAGTATTTTTCATTCTCAGTAACCTTGTAAACATATATTTTTAATATCACTGAATTATCCACTTTAAATGGTGTTATGGTATGTGAATTAAATATCAATAAGAATTAAGAAAAACGAAAACAAACAACAGCAACAATAAAGTTGGCCACAGTGGATAATATATGTTTAAGTTAAACATGATGTGCTGTACATTTTAAATATCTTTTCATTTTACTTGTCAATTATACCTCAATAAAACTGAAAAAAATCATGAAATAAATAAATAAATTAGAACATGATATAATAAAATTCGTTGATGATATAATACAGAAAAAAAAATCTCTCCTCAACTACCATGCCAAAATGCCTCTAATTCTACCATTGGAGAAACTGATCCAGGTACACAAAACAGCTTGATGCAGAACCAAACGCTCCGGCCTTAGTGATGATGAAAAGACAATGATCATCATAGCTGAGACACACTAATTAAGGTCTCACATTTTAAGACTGTCTTTAGATATTCCAATATGTCAACCTCCTAACACAATGCCTAAGTGCTATTGAAATAATAGCTCGCCTGATGTATTTAGTACCCACTAAAGAGCCTCTTCATACGTGAAAAGGAAACAACCATCTATCTTTAAGCACTTAGCCAGAAACACTACGTACTTATCCACTTGATGAGAAAGATTACACTCTAAGAGGCCACTGTCCATCCTCCTAGTGGAGGAGCAGCACTGCTCAGCGGACTGGATAAGAACTGCACCTCTAAGTGTAGGTGTGGTCCCGGGAACTTACAACCAGGTCGCTCAGCTGTCGTGAAGCCAGTCAGTTCCGTCTGTGGGACAGCTTACAGTCCCGAATGCAACACAAGATGCAACCAGGGTATGCATGGAGCAAGGAGTAGGGAAAAGGGCTGAGCCCGAAGACGGCAGAAAGCCCCACACCTCCCCAGATCCCTACAAAATTCTACAGTCCGCAAACACCTGGTGTAAATTGGGTTCTTGCAGAAATCAGTGAGGGGAGAAAGGCCGGGAGGCCCCAGCTAACACTTGGGTTCCTACTGAAAGCCTCCTCTCCTCCAGCTGGCCCTCTCTTCCTGACCTTTGGAGGCGGGCATGGTGAACAGGTGATGGACCATGTCCTCAGTCACTCTGACCAGCCTCCACTTAATCTCTCTGCTTCTGTTTTACAAAACTGTGTTATCAACAAAGGGCAGGACCTCAAATTCTAGATGTCTGACTGCTTAGCAGCACAGAAACAAAGTTGCGAGGCAGGTGTGAGAAGTCTCATCCCATCTCAGGAGAAATGAATTGAAGTATCATTATGTGATTTGCCAAAACCACACTCTGAATTTAGCATTAGTGCCATCTGAGTTTCTGCCAAGGAAAAATATCCAATCAGGGTGATTGAGCAAAGTGCTTTTCGCCTGCTATGATCGTGCTGAACTTAATCAAAAAGCATTTGCAAAGGACTTAATGATGTGCGTTGCTGTGCTGGATACACACAGAAAGATCCCCGTGCCCCTGGCCCCTCTCCAGCAGTTCACAGGAAAGAGAAGTGGGAAGGGCGAGGGGGAGACAGGAAGGAAGCAACAGGTCACAAGTTCCTCATTTGTGCCCAGTCCCATGTCGAGATTTCACATGTGATTTGATCCTTACGGCACCTTATGAGACAATATTATTTTGTCCGTTTTAGAGATGAGGAAAGTAAGGCTCTGAAGGAAAGTTGTAGAACTGGATTTCAAGCTGTGTTTTCTGACTCCCAGGCTCTTTCCTTGACACCGCAGTGCCTCTGAGAGGAGGGCAGACAGGCTGATGTGAGAAGTGTCCTCAGAGGAAAAGGACCCCTTAAATCAAGGAGACAGTGTCCCAGCATTTGGGGATGGAAGGCAGAAATGATGTATGGAATATAATTTGGAATCAAAGGAAGTATGTTTTGTAGACATCCTGAAAGAGACTTCTTTACTCACATATGAAAATTTGAGGCAAAAATGCTTTGCTTAAACTCTAAGTCTTGGGGTGCAGCATGGTGGGGGAGGTGCCTGGGAAGTGGCTGCCCCTTCCCCACACTTGCAGGCTATTAGGAGATTCCAAAATTGCCCTTGGGATTTAACTCTTCTGGGCAGTGAATCTGCCACAGACCCAGGGGATTCTAAGAGTAGGAATGCAGGGCGTGGGCAGGATCCGCAGAAACCTGTCCAGGCGAGGTGGAGTGGAAAGCAAACTAACAAACTGGCTTCCCTGATGCTAAACCTGGTTGCTGATTCATTCGGACTGAGAAGTCCTGAAGCTTGCTTTTACTGCCTTACAGACTCTTCCCTTATGCTCTCCCCTCCTATACATGCTTTACTGAGAATACCTTTAATCCAGAGGCTATGCTCCAGGAAGGAGGTAATGGACCGATAACTTAAGAAGAATGGACAGACCCTCCAGAGTTCCTCCGCGACACCAGGAGGATTCATTAAGGTTAAGAGGAGTGGAACACCCTGACTGTTATCACCTTTCCTGTTCCCTCCAGTTTTTCTATTAATCTTCAAGACCACAACCCCAAGAGGGATTCACAGTCTCTAAGGCATTAGCCACTGTAACTCCCCTTTGCCTGGCAAAGCAATAAAGCTGTTCTTTTCTGATTCTCCCAAAACTCTGCCTGAGTCTTAATCTGGTTTTCCGGGTATAGAGGCCAGTTTTGTGGCAACACAGGAAATGGCTGCTGCTGGTGGCCCATTGCAGGAGGCCAGTTCAGGACCCTGTCACCATGCAGCTGGCCTCTCCCCACTGTTTTTCTGTACCTCTGCTCACCTGCCACCAGCATTCTTTTCTGTAATTCCACCATCCCTCTCTCTCCTCCTCCTCCTCCCCACATCTCTCCTTCTATCCCATCCTTCCTGAGCCTATGTATTCCCACCCCCCCCACCTTCCACCGGCATCCTGTTTTTACACCTTCTCCCTCATTTCTCTATGAGTTCAATTTAACCATCACTTGTTGCATGGTCAGTTCTGGGTTGGGTGTGTGGATTACACTTTACAGCATCTGAAGTTTAGGCAGGGGTCGGGGTGGCGAGGATTAGGCATAACCCTGAAACTCTTGGTGATTATAGAATATTATTATATTTGGAAGTCAGACCCCAAAACGGGGTGAACTGGGATCTAAAGAGATGAGAAAAGCTTTCATCTTTTTAACCTTCTACACTCTAAATGTCTGCCTTAAACGTTGCTAATTTCTCACTCACTAAAGGATAAGGGTCGATTTAAAATATGTTAAAAAGTATGAGAAAAGGATAGAAATTCAGGCTGGTTACTTTCAAGTGGCTGGAGGAAAGCTGAGGTTAGGAAAAGAAGAGGCACCATCGGTCAAGGAGCATTAAGGAGCAGGGGAGCATCAGTGCGTCTTCCTCCCCAGCTGGACCCTGATCAGGGCTGAGGAAGCCCTCGCTCTACCACTGCCCTTGTCTGCAGGCCTGGAGGACTCCTCCCCATGTTCTCATTAATATTTATTCTCCTTATTTCTTTATTCTTCTTAATTTCTTCAGCTACAATTTCCCATCTTTGATTCAGTACATTTAATTCAAACCGTGTTTCAGGCATGCAGACTATGAGGTGGGTTTTAAGTCATTTTCCCCCCATTTTATTTGTCTTGGCTACTTTGCAATGATGCATAGAGAGACAACTTCATCTTTTAAATATATATTCTATTTATGTTGTTGGATATTTATGTCTAAACCTTTCCAAATTTATGTCTACTAGACTTACAAAGCATAATTCTTTTTCAAGCTATTTTTTATGGTAAAAATAACAGAACTGTTACAGAAAATGCACCAAGAGGCACAGGTGTATTTAAAGAAGGAAGTAGACAAATGTTCCTTTATTGCATTGTTTGAAATATCAAATAACTGAAATCAAGCTAAGTATCCATTATTTGAGGACATTATTATTTGAGAATATATATTACTTGGGGATATATATATAAGGACACATGTTATTTAAGTTAAATAAACTTTGATATTCATAATTAGAATCCTATTCAACAATTTAAAAAAATGAAGTGCATCTATATATATTATCCAAAAATACTCAGCTCTACAACATAGAAAAAATAATTACAATATAATTTTATTTATGAAAAATGTATGTGTAATAGAAAAACCAAATGCAAATGTATGTTATAAAGGTATACAGAAAAATGTCTGCAAGAATACACAAGCCAAACTGTTTATGGTATAGTCATGAATTACCTGTTTAATTAAATGTTTAAAAATTAAGTGTATCCCCTCCCAACAAAAAAAAGAAAAAAAGAAGCTAAAAAACTATATTAAAAAAATTAAAAGTGTAAACAGAAACAAAAAGAAAAAGAAAAAAGAAAATAAAGAAGAAAAACCAAAAAATGGAAAAAAGGAAAAAGAAAAAACAACAACAAAAGCAAAATTAAGTGTAAACATTTCAAAGTGTGGAAAAATTTAACCTGGAAAGAAAACATTCTTCAACATCCTCAGTCCTACTCAGCAGAGGTAATCATGCTGGAAACATATATATATATATATATGACTACAAATTAAAAAATTTTAACTTAGCCATATCATTCTGTAGCACATAAAGATCAGCACATACAGATCAACCCCTATGCTTTTTAATGGTAAGTTTCATTGGTGCCATATTTTATTTAATTAGTCGTCTACTGATGATGTTCAATTGTTATTGTATTTAACGGAGAGGAGTTTAGAAGCAATGTTCCAACAAATGTCCACAAACAAATATCTTTCTCTTTTCTAGTATAACAGTAGGAAATAGTCCTAGAGTCAAAAGATGAATATTTAGACACAACACTGTAAAATGATTATAAATCAATAAAAAGTGTTATATTGTTAAAACAAAACAAACAAACAAAAAAAAGATGAATATTTAGAAGTAGGATAAATTTTGATTCTGCAGGCTAGAAAGATATGGCCAAATTATTCTCGGAATGGTGCAATATTTCACATCATTCTAACCCTCTCTAACAGTGTGTGATCTCACCCATACTTTTCATCTTTGTCAATCTGATAAAAAAAAATGGCCTCTTTTGTTGTTTTAATTTGCATTTTAAAATTTATGGGTGTGGGAGGGAGGGTGTAGCTCACTGGTACAATTCATGCTTAGCATGCACGTGGTCCTGGGTTCAATCTCCAGTACCTTCATTAAAATAAAACAAATAAATTAATTAAATAAACCTAATTATCTCCCCCCAAGAAAAAATTAGCTCTTTATCATGTGAGTTAGAATCATGCAATGATTCATGATTACACAGTGAGCAGTTTTGTGTGTGTATTCCAGACTTTTTAAACTATATTTTTATTGTGATAACATATTTCTAACATGTCATTTGCCATGTTCCTCATTTTTAAGTTTACAATTCAGTGGCATTAACTACTTTTGCAATGCTATGCAGCCATCACCATTATTTATTTCCCAAATTTTTCATTTCCCCAAACAAAAATCTTTACCCATTAAACAATAAATAATTCCTCACTTCCTCCTTTCCCTAGGCCCTTTGTAACCTCTAATCTACTTTCTGTCTCTGTATACTTGCCTGTTCTAGATGTCTTGTGTAAGTGGAATCATATAATACTTGTCCTTTGGTATCTGGCTTATTTCACTTAGCATAGTATTTTCAAGGTTCATCCATGTTGTAACATGTATCAGAACACCATTCCTTTTGATGGCTGGATAATATTCCATTGTGTGTAAGGACCACATTTTACTTATCCAAGTCATCTGTTGATGGACACTTGGGTTGTGAGTGAGGGGAGGTGCTGGAAGAGAGAGGTCTGGCCTTCACAACCCCACTCCTGCAGAGATAGCCTAGTGTCCCTGAGATACCTGAAGGGTTCAGGCCAGGTGGCAGGGGCTGGACTGGCATGGGAATTGTGAGAAATGGAACTGTGAACAGAGGACTTGGTGGGTGTTTGCGCATGGTATGACTGCCCTGTGTTTATCCCCATGCACCTGAGAGGAACAGCTCAGCTCTGAAACTCTTGGTTCCTATCTGTTTACATTTGTGGTGTTTTCAGAGTCTCATCTGCCAATGGTCTTAATTTCAGTGGCAAGAAATTGTAATTCCAGCTGAAAATTACAGGCGATTTAAGTTACCCGACTCCCTTCATGTGTAATATCTATCCTATGTGTACATATACAGTTTAAATATATATGTAAGTGCACATATAATCATTATTTGCCTTTAACCAGACTACTATTATTTCTTTTCATCCTATTTAATGATGTTTATATTTCCTATCCATAATTCCAAAATAAACATGGAGAACTGCAAAAAAAGAAAGAAAGAAAAAGAAAAAGGAATGTTCCACCTTTGTTTGTTTGTTTTGAGGGGAGGTAATTAGGTTTACTTATTTATTTATTTTTTAGTGGAGCTACTGGGGATTGAACCCAGGACCCCGTGCGTGCTAAGCACACTCTACCACTGAGCTGGACTCTCCCCCCTCCACCTTTTGACTATTGTGAACAATGCTGCAAGGGACATTGTCAGACAAGCACCTGTCTGAGCGCCTGCTTTCAATCTGCTTGGCTGTATACCTAGAAGTGTAACTGCTGAGTCATGGCAATTCTGTTTAGCTTTTTGAGGAACTGTCAAACTGTTGTCAGCTACATAGCTTTACATTTCTACCAGCAATGTATGGAGATTCCAGTTTTCCCATGTTGTTGCCAATATTTGAGATTTTCCATTTTTCAGAGTATAGTAGGAGTGACATGGTATTTCACTGTGGTTTTGATTTACCGCTGATGACTAATGATGTTGAGCACTTTTTCGTGTGTTTGTTGGCTGTTTGTATATCTTCTTCGGAGAAATGTCTGTTGAAGTCCTTCACCCATTTTTTATTTGGGTTTTTGGGTGTGTGTGATTTTTGTTTTTGTGTTTTTGTTTTCTGCTGTTGTTGAGTTGTAGGAGTTCTTTATTTATTATGGATATTAAAACCTTATCAGATATATGAGTGTCAAATATCTCTCATTCTGTGGATTGTCTTTTCACTTTCTTGATAGCATCTTTTGATGCACAGAAATTTTTCATTTTAATGAAGTCCAATTGATCTTTTTTTGTTTGTGTTTTTGGTGTCATATTTAAAAGAACAACTGCCAAATGCAGAATCATGCAGATTTGACTCTATATTTTCTTCCAAAAGTTTTACAGTTTTACCCCTTAAATTTAGATTTTAATCCATTTTGAGTAATTTCTTAATATGGTGTGGATATTCAGTTTTCCCAGCACAATGTGTTGAAGAGACCATTCTTTCATTGAATGATCCTGGCATCCTTGTAGAAAATCAAATTAGAGATGTGTGGGTTTATTTCTGGGATTTCAGTTTTATTCTCCTGGTCTATATGTCTAGCCTTATGCTAGCATCACACTGTTTTGATTACTACAGTTTTGTAGCAAGTTTTGAAATCAGGAAGGATGAGTCTTCCAAATTTGTTCTTTTTCAAGACTATTTTGTCTATGCTGGGTCTCTTGAAGTTCCATATGATTTTTAGGATAAGTTTTTCCATTTCTGAAAAAAATATTGTCAGGATTTAGTGACTGAATTGAAACTATTTATCACTTTGGATAATATTATCATCTCAACAGTATTCTTGCAGTCAATGAACATGGGATGTCTTTCCATTTATTTAGTCTTTAATTCTTTCCAGCAATGTTCTTTAGTTTTCAGTGACAAGTCTTGCAGCTCCTTGGTTAATTTTATTTCTAAGTATTTTGTTCTTTTTGATGCTAGTGTAAATGGAATTATTTTAACAATTTCTTTTATTTTGGAGTGTTTGTTGCCAGTATATAGAAATGGAACTAATTTTTGTGAGCCAATTGTGTATCCTGAAACTTCGCTGAATTTGTTTCTTAGCTCTAATGGTGGGGGATGGGATATAGCTCAGTGTAGAGTGGGTGTTTGGCGTGCATGAGGTCCTGGGTTCCTGGGTTCAATCCTCCACTGAAAAAAAGAAAACAAGCTCTAATGGTGTTTTTTGTGGACTCCCTAAGGTTTTCTAGATGTAATACCATGTTTTCTGTGAGTAGAGCTAGTTTTACTACTTTCTTCCCTATCTGAATGCCTTTTATTCCTTTTCCTTAATTAATTTCTCAAACTCTGTATACTTTCATAGCATATATTTGCATATCAAAAAAAATTTTGTATTATATGTGTACTCTTTCCTCATGAAAAAAATTTATAGCATGATGATTATTTTGCAACCTGCTTTTATGACACACCAGATTACAGAGCTGCTTTTTTTGGCCAACATATACAGATCGATCTCATTTTATAAATTGTTAGATAGTACCCTAGTTATAGACACCAAAGTTTATTTACCTATTCCACAAATAGTAGATATTTAGGTTATTTCTAGTTATTTGGAATTTGGCATTTATATTTTAACTTAACACTGTCTTTTTTTTTCCCCCATGCGGAAGTTTCAAATTTTTATGTAGTCAAATTCATTATACTTTTTTTCTCTGGTGCTTCTGGGTTTGGGGTTATGCATGGAAAGTCTTTCTTTACTGCAAGACTATATTAAAATGTTCTTTTTTCTAGAATGTGTGGTAATTTTTTTTTTTTTATGTTTAAATCTTTAAACCTCTAGGAATTTATTTTGGCTTAAAAATGTGAGAGCAATCCAGTTTCATTTTCTTCTAAATGTCTGTCTGGTTTTACCAACATCATTCACTAAATAATCCATCAACCAGGGAGTACTTATATAAAAGAAATATAAAGTTCAAGTTGGAAAAGTACTAGGACATTTCTACTCCTAGAAGGGCTATATAGACAAAGGCTTGCATTCAGTGCATTCAAGGGCAAGTCTCCTGAGTGAAGGTGAAACTTATCGCCCGGAACTGAATTAAAGCCAGATTAGGGAGCTACTCTTCAGCCTAGAGTGGGAGACTATGGCTTCTAATTTGAGTGCCTTGCTCCTTCCTTTTATTCCAAATATCCCTCCCTTCTTACTTTTTTTTCTGTGAAATACAACTCGGTCACCACCTCATCCATAATGAAATATTTCTTTATTCTCCAAAAGTTTCTGTGTTTTCTCCTGCTGTACTTCAAGCACACATCAGAACATCCAGGAACACCTTTCAACTGTCAGCTCTGAGAATCAGAAGCTGAAAATATGAAAGGTTTGACAGGAGATACTGGAGAATTGGGCTCATGCTGGAGACCAGAACACTGTATTAGAGCATAAGTAGGAGAAAGCTGGGGTCTAATGGGCATATGTGAGTATAATGTACTCAGTCCATGTAGAAATTAAGCCAAAATACAAATCTGAGAGCAGCATTTACAAAGACTAGCCAGGAAGCAAGGAATAGAAACAGCAAACATAGGACTTACTGATTTTTTAGTTTCCCGTGGTGGCTATCATTGCCCCACATTGGAGATTTTAGTTATTATCAATTGATGAATGAGTGAGGGAGTGCTGAACATGAAGTCAGACTCCAGTTTCCCTGTGATTAGCAGGTGATCTTGGGAAAGTCATTCAAATGCTCTTACCGATTTTATTCATTATAGAATGCAAGCAGTAATATTGCACAGCCCCACTTCTGTGGATTGTCATTAGGACCAAAGTAGACATGTTGTTTCAAAATGTGTAAAGGCGTTCCAGAAATTGACACAACATTGTAAACTGACAATACTTCAATAAAAAAGAATGCAAAAAAAATGTGTAAAGGCTTCATAAGTTGTCATGTTCACATCAATGTTGCACCTAGGATCCTTCTTAGAGAGAGGCAGGGTATGCATATGTCCATGTACAAATTTACAGATTCTTTCTTTTCATCTTCTGTTTTTTCTCCTTTTTAACATTCTAAGTAATTTAATTTTCATTTATTTTAAAGGATAAATTCATCTCTAGCTTATACTAACAAAGATGCTATAAACAGCAAGTCACACATCTTGGTCTATCTCACCTCTGCTCAAACAACCTCAGAGACTGAAGATGCAAGCTTTTCTAAATATTGGAAAATCAAAATAATCATTTTGTAAGTTATTGGCAGACACTTTCAGATGTGTTTTATACCTCAGCACATAGAATTGGAATTGTGTTTCAGAAGAAAAATGTTACTTCTTAAATGTCTAGAACTTGATTAAATGAGATGTCACTGCAGAAAGCTGAAAGCCCCATCTTCTGGTTATTTCTGAAATAAGGAAATCCTCCGTGGAAATGCTAAGAGTAACCTGGCTGCATTGCAGAGCCAGGGACTTAGCATTAGAGTAGAATCAAGAAGGGGCAGAAATCTGATGAGACTAGCTCTCAAATTACTAAGCAGTAGTCTTGATTTCCATGAAGTTTACAAAATTCATTTCATCCTGAGTTTCTGTAAATTTTTTTTTTCTAAACTTTCAGAGAAATTTTGGTTTTGGTCTAAAACTTCACATGTTTGGTATCTATCCAAGGACAGATTATTTTTGGAAGTTGTAGCAAATTTGTTCTCCCACTCCCGAATTAGTCAGTGAAACCAAAATAAAATTTTTCTGCCTCAAAAACAAGTGTGTTTTTTAAATGTCAGGAACAAGAACTCCTGGAGAACACAAATCAATAACATGGGAGGAAGTGCTGGATAATAAGTCTCAAATTTTGTGGATTCTGAGGAGCTCTGATAGACCTTTTTAGCCCAAATTTGAAATGTTTGGTTACATTTGGACTCTATTTGGTTACAACTGGATTCTATTTGTGTCTGATAGACACAAACATTTCTAGAACAAATAAATGGAAACTGGAATATTTCTAATTGCTTGCAATATCCTTAAATTTCTTTCTAGAAAAAACTTTCTAGAAAAAGTACACAGACCAAAAATAATTTGATGCACTAAAATAACTGTTGACTTACTTTTTTTGACTATTCATTAAAAGGGAAATTTTCAGTGACACATCTCTCAATATCTGAGAGAGACTTAGCTATAAAGCATTCCAAAGCCAGAATTTGAAATATGTGCATTCCTGATAGAGGTACAGGGAAACTTAAGAGAATTGTAAAAAGATCTAGCTTGGACCAATTCAATCTAAAATTTGATTAAAAGGGCAAGTTAAAATCAGTATCAGTAGATAAAGAGATCCCACTTTAAAGTCAATATTAAATATTAGACACCTATTGTTTGCATGATACATATGTTAGGCTGAACAATATATAAAATAAAATATATATTTTATGACAAGACAAGAAAAATTTAAAAAATTTTCTCTGCCTTTGGCCTCCTCTCTCTCCTCTACTGTCCACTGTGTATCTGCATTACGCATTGACCAAACCTCCCCTTTGGCAGAAATACCTCCTTTACCATAAGAGCAACATTCTCATAGCACCAACAAGATAACTCCTTAAAGGATAACATTCTTTCTTAATCTTGTAAGAAACCATTATGACCCATGATGCTCTCTTGGTACACATAGACCTGGATTGTGTAAACTGTCAATAATACACAATTTACTGTACAGCCCTCTGTCTTAAAACCTTACATAACTGTGCTTTGACCTCTAGTGGGTGGGACAGTTCTCAGAACTTTCTGAGACATTGTTCCCAGGTTATAATCCTCAAGTTGGCCTGAGTTAAAATTTTCCATTTCTTTCTTAGATCGACTGATTAATTTTTCATCAACAAATGGAAGTTGCAGTGAGTTAAAGACACACTTTATTTGATGTTGGGGAAAATGAGATATTTTAACACATTAACAGCTGTGATGGGGGTTGAGCACTATGCTGGCAACTGTGCTGAGGGTGACAACACTCACAGGAGAGATGGAGCCTCAGACCTGCACCTTCACCAGGTGAACCATTTGGCAGAAAGAAAGATTCTCTCCTCCTACTCCTGATAGGTAAACAAGTGCAATAATCTGTACCAAAAAATATTTTAACCTTGCAAAAATGAAATGTCAGACATTTTTACAAATATAATTTCCTTACAGGGCTATATTTATTTAGATTGCTTTGACTACCATTAGAGCATTATGCAGACATAAGATTTTAATCATCTTTCCTGATAATGACTAAGTTTAAATGCCCCATACATACTAACTGAGGCTTTGGTTCTATAAAAATATTTTTTGGAGGGTGCATTTTGCACAGAATTCCACAGAACCGTATTCCTGCACCTCACCCGGGGTTTCTGATTATATTCATTGAGCATGGATAGTGATGATGTTTAGTGGCAATTGTATATTTCTCTTTATTTCTAACTTTTGAGCTGGACACAGCAAACATAACATAGCACCTACTCCTGCATGTCTAGGCCTAAACAAACTGGTTACGTAAAGATAAATCTTGTTCTACTTCTCCCTTCTAAATATTCACTTTTAATTATCCATAGAGCACCCTTTTCACCCACTCAGTCTAATTCCCAGAAGTCAAGGTCCCCTATGGAAGCCCATCTCCTAGGCTGACAACCACCCTCGCCACCAACCTGCTCCTATAAAACCTCATGAAGTTCAGAAATCTATTCTTTGACATCACTGCTCCTTTCTGGTTTATACTGGGTAATCTCAGATTATTTCTACCCTAAACTAAGCAAGCCCTTTGGCTTAACAAGTACACCATCATCTTTGTCCCCCCAATTTTTTTTTTATTTTAAAACAAAAACATGACTACTATTTGCTGAGTGCTTTGTAGGGACCACCCTGTACTTATGTAAGGGTATTACCTGCATATTTCATTTCGTCAAAAATTTCTCTGAAACATAGACAGAACACTCTGACATAAATTTCAGCAATATTTTTTTTTCAAACCAGATCCTAGAGTAATGGAAATAAAAGCAAAAATAAACAAATGGGACCTAATTGAACTTATAATCTTTTGCACATCTAAGGCTACCATAAACAAAATGAAAAGACAACCTACATATTTGCAAATGATGTGACCAACAAGGGACTAATTTCCAAAATATACAAACAGCTCATAGAGTTTAATATAAAAAAAATGCAATCCAATCAAAAAATGGGCAGAAGACCTAAATAGACATTTCTCCAAAGAAGACATCCAGATGGTCAACAGGCACATGAAAAGATGCTCAATATCAGAAATTATGAGAGAAATGCAAATCAAAACTACTATAGTATCACCTCACACCAGTAAAAATGGCTGTCATTGAAAAGTCTACAAGTGGGGAGGGTGTAGTTCAAGTGGTAGAGTGCATGCTTAGTATGCACAAGGTTCTAGGTTTAATCCTCAGTATCTCCTCTAAAAATAAATAGACCTAACTGCCTCCCTTCACCAAAAAATAAAAATAAAATATTTATTTTTTAAAAAGTCTACAAATGACAGATGCTGGAGAGGGTGTGGAGAAAAAGTAACCCTCCTATGCTGTTGGTGGGAATGTAAATTGGTGCAGCCACTATCGAGGACAGTATGGAGTTTCCTTAGAAAACTAAAAATAGACTTATCATGTGATCCAGGAATCCCACTCCTGGGCACATATTGGGAGAAAATTATAATTCAAAAAGACACATGCACCTCAATGTTCATAGGAGCACTATTTACAGTAGTCAAGACTGGGAAACAACCTAAATGTCCATTGACAGATGAGTGGATAAAGAAGATGTGGTATACACACACACACACAGACACACAATGGGATATTACTCAGCCATAAAAAATAAAATAATGCCATTTGCAGCAACATGAATGGACCTAGAGATTATCATATTAAGTGAATTAAGTCAGACACAGAAAGACAAATAACATAATAAGATGTCACTTATAGGTGGAATCTAAAAAAAAGATACAAATTTTATTTACAAACCAGAAATAGACTCACTGACATAGAAAACAAACTGTGGTTACCAGGGGGTGGGGGGAAAGGATAGATTAGGAGTTTGCAATTAATAGATACATGTTACTATACATAAAGTAGATAAACAACAAGGACCTACTGTATAGCATAGGGAACTATATTCAATTTCTTATAATGAGCTGTAATGGACAATAATCTGAAAAAAAAATGTATCTGTATGTAAAAACAAATAAAGAGAAAGCCAGGTGAGCAGGAGGGGAATTCTCTGAAATTGGAAATAGTAATAGTTTCATTTTTACAAATGAGGAAACTGAGCCCAAACAACTTATATAAAGTGTCCAAGATCACAGCCTTAATGAGATGCAGAATTCAAAGCTCCATGACTAATTCCAGAGCCCTGGCTTAACCAGTATACTGCACCTGTTAAAATACATGTCTTGACATAATAACTAAATGTCATGTGTGACCCTTGATTGGGTGGGAGATGGGGGGATTGTGGGGAGTGGGGGAAGCAGCAAAAAAGACATTTGGGGGACAATTTTGAAAATTCTTTTACCATGGATTTGTAAATATGTAATTACTATTAGTTTTCTTATGATAATAATTTTGTAGTTAAGTAGGAAAATGTCCTTATTTTTAGGCAATGAAGTTTCATTATGTCCTCAACCTTTCAGATGATTCAGTTAAAAAAATGTGTGACATGCACACAAGGGCGCACCCTCACATGGAACAACTGTTGGCATAATATTAACAACTGTTGAATCAATGTGGATGTTCATTCTACTAGTCTTTCTGTTGCTGGTAGATGTAACTGGTGTTCCACGTTCTTTCCCATCCCAGAAAGAATTTAGAGACAAGACACAGTTGTTAACAAAAGTAAAGCGAGGATTTATTAAAGGATGGATAGTGCACACCCAAGGGGAAAGCAGGCAGGTGAGCAGCTTCCCTGAGATTCTTTGGCAAGCTGGTTACATAGAGTGTAAAAGTGAACGGGCAGAATATTCATTAGGGAAGGAAGGGTTTGGGATCATATTTCCTGATTTTTATCCCAACTTCACCCTTCCAAAGAGAGGAGGGATTTTTGTCCTTATTTAGTCTGGATCAGAAGTGTCATATGATAAATCACAGAGAAAAAAATGTGACAATGAGTGTGTATATGTCCATGAATGACTGAAAAATTGTGCTGAACACTGGAATTTGACACGACATTGTAAAATGATTATAAATCAATAAAAAAATGTTAAAAAAAAAGAAGTGTCATGGCATCAGTGAATGATGGGTACTTCTTATCTGCAAGGCTAATTTTATTGTAATGAGCAGAAGGGTACATTTGGACACCTGCCTTTTCTCACCTTTCTTTGCTGGCCTCCAGGCTGCGTATCACCCCCAAAGGTGTGACCACTTATCAGTCCAGAGGTTCCTGCGTTTCTTTCTCTGCTTAGGGACCCCTCGTGCTTACATGGTGCATAGTTTCCTGCATTTGGCCTGTGTCTCTCTTTCTGCCCAATTCCTGCCGTTTGGTCTGTGTCCTCTCCTTTCTCTGTTCATAACTAGCTATCTGCCTGCTCTAACATTTCTACATTTCCGTAGGTTTGAAAATTTTAAAAAGAAATTGTTGAGGGGAAATGCATGTTTAGACAAGGCTCTTAAGAAATAATTCATATAACCTCAGGAGATTTTAAAGATTTAAAAATTTCATGAGATTTTAAAGATCAGGTGGAGTCTTACAGCATCTTCTCTTTTGCTGGTATTTAAGCGATTTTATTTCACCAACGGTACGAACAAGATTACACCATACACAATGTACAAATACGCATTAAAAGTATGGAAGTGTATGTATTCATATATTCTAGTACCAGCATTACCTATGGGGATTAGTATTAACAGAAAATTTTACTTACATTTTCACAACGATCATGTATTTTCAGAAAATGTTATAAAAATGTAGTTCCATTTTTTAAAAGTCCTAAACATTTCTTATTGCCTCATGTCCCACTGGTGAAATCTGTAAATACGTCATAGAAATTAGTCTTTCTTCTGTTCGTGTTTTGAGCGATAAATGGGAACCTAGGATTCTATCGCTGATTCTATGCATGGGGCAGTGCTGCAAACAAAAATTAAGTAAGACGGAGAAAAGTTAATGTTTTACAAAGCAGCAAGTGGCTACTAAAAATATTTCAGTTCTTGGACTTGGAACGCATCCTTTAGTGCCAAAATCTCCGCCAACCTGGAACGCATGGGAGGTTGCGGGATCTTCCAGAAGCACAGGCGGTCCTAACCGCAGCGGAGGCCCCAGGCTGGTCTTCAGGAAGAGGCACGCCCCTTCCGCATAGACCAATCGGGAGCGAGGTTTCGGAGCCGCCCCCTCTGCATCGGCTAATAGGAAGCGAGGCGGCGGGGCCAGGAAGGCCTCGGGCCGCGGGGCCCGCCCTCTGCGCCTCGGCTAATCGGGAGGGAGGGGCAGGCCCCGGGGCGGGTCCCGGAAGGCGGCGCGAGGCGCAGGTGCGGAGGCCGGGCTGCCCGGCTGCGGCCTCGGGCGGCGGGGCTGCGGCCTCCGACGGCGGGCAGTATGGAGGACGTGAGTGCGCAGATGCAGATGGCGGGCGGCCGGCCCGGATCCCCAATTCCGGTGCTGGGCGCGCTGGGCGGAGACGGGGGTGGGGACAGCCTTTGCCCGAGGGGCGCCTCCTGCGCCGTGCTGCCGGGGCGCGGGGTCGTGGGAGGAAGCACCCGGGAGGCGGCGGGGTCCGCGCCGCGCCGGCCCCGGGGTTGTTTTCCTAGCGGAGGCCGGGCGGTCGCCCAGCCGCGTGCGGGAGCTTGTCGGGTCCCGGAACTGGGGCGGCCCGCGGTTCGCATGTGGGGCGTCTGGCCGCTGGGACGCAGGACGTCCCGCTCTTCGTGGACCCGGGGCTTGTCCCTGAGGGCCATGAACTGGAGCGGCAGCGGCTTCCTGGGCAGACCTGTCCCTGTCATCAGCCGGAAACCCTCACTGGATATGAACAGTGTCGTGATGTTTTGAATCGAGTCATGGTAGGAATGAAGGGATTTTTAAATCTCCTTCCTTAGATGGATCCAAACCAGATTGCTAAGAAACCAGTGCCCTAGTTACAGTGGATATAGTGTATATAGGAGTGAAGGGTAGTTAGAAAAATCTTTGCTTAAGTGCATTAAAACATTGTTTAGAGGAAGCATGTGTTTGTGCTCAGAATTAACTGGGTTGCCCATTGACACGAAATAAATTCTTGCCCAGAAGAAATGCAAAGTTGACAGTTATATTAAAACACTAATTTGGGTTAATGAAGTAATAGAAATATTACTGTAATCTTAGCACTGAGTGAAGTGCATCGGGCAAGGCACATGAAACACGGTTCCAGTCCTACAAGACCTTAGATCCTTGCGCAAATAGTGACCAATTTCTAATGATAAAACTAAAGAATTTTATTTTTTCAGTTGAGAAAATGGAAAGTAACTGTAAGCCCTGAAAGTAAATTTAAGACTTGTACATATTTAAAGAAAAATGGATTTTTTTCTAAATTTTTAAGGGTGAGATTCAGGAGCTGACAATGTATGGAGAAAATGAGTATCTGAGAGGAACATGAGACTCTTGGAAAAATTTTTCGTTAGGGCTAAGCTGCCTCGGGTTCTTGGATCTGTAGCTTTTAGCTTTAGGATGAGTACAATCCTAGAAATTTGTTTCACCACACAATTGGAGAGTAATGTTTCACCAACAACTACATAACTAAATCACTTTAGATCTGAGTAAGTTGCTTGCTTTTGGTATTTTTGTGGATATGATTTCTACCACAAAGTAAAAGGCTAAAAACCATGTCTTAGGCCCAGACACTTAAATGAGTTAAAAGAGGCAAAGGTTTTTTGTTAGGGTTCCTTGTTTGCAAGCAGGCAAACCAACTCAGGCTACTTTAAGGAAGAAAGAGATTTATTCCAAAGGATATAGGGTAGATGAACACCTAAGCCTCTGAAAGGACCCAAACAAGGGCAGCTCAGCAGATCCAATGACTGGAATTCTTTCAGTGTCTGTGGTGGGATGGGGCTCCCTCAATCACGGCCTCCCTCCCTTTGTGCTGCTCCCAGAGACAGTTGGATTGGCCCCGCCCTCTTTGGTTCCATGACCACCCCTAGGCCCGAGGAAGGTGAGGAGCATCAAAGGATGATCCCCTTGAGACATAATGCAGAGGTAGACATTGGGTCCCCAAAGGAGGCAGAGGTATTGTCATAAAAGAAGAGGGAAGAGATGATGTGGGCCAAAAACAGACATCTATCTTCTCCAGGTAGCGATGTAGTTATTAATCGTGGGAATGAAGAGATTGGCTCAGGGTCATCTTCCCTTCACCTGTCACTTGCAGATGGCAAGTTACAGAGAGTGACAGGGTGCAGGGTGCTGTTTGCATGGTTTTCCTACACTTCCTTTAGGATCCAGAGGACAGTGTATTTGATATAGCCACCAAATACATTGTATTTCTTGAAAAGTTAATAAGTGACATAGAGGAGAAACTGTATTGCTCCCAACCCCTTCAGTGCAGTCAGGGAAAACAAAAGGCCTGCTCATAAAGGAAACAATACAAGGCAGCATGACTAATGGTCCAAATTAATACTACAGGTATTACGTTTTATAGGAGTTTTAAATGTAGAAAGAAAACACTTGGCAGGACGAGTTTTGTAGAGACCATAAGTCTTGATTGGACCTTGAACGATGAGTTGGATTCTGAAAAAGGTAAGAGAGGATATTTGTGGGGCAATCCAGAAAGCGCATTTCGGCTGGAGAAGTTGCATGAAGGGGACCTCATGGGAGATAAGGTGGACTATTGTCTTAGAGTCAAGGCACTACCTTGTTAAAAAATTTCCAGATCCCAACTGTCCAGGAAGTTGGGCCATCTTTCAAAAGAGTTGAGTGAATACTCAGCACACATATTGAGCACCTGCTGTGTATCAGGCATTAAGGGTACAAAGAACATGGTATAATGCAGAGTCCTGCCCTTATGAGGCACATCTCATCCCAACCGCTGGGATACCTCGTGCTTAGGACTGTGAGTTATAATAGTGTAAGAGAGTAGTGGGGACTTCTGTTCCTGGCCGACGTGAAGGATCCTGCCTGAAAGAACCCAAAACCTGTATATAATGTATGAAATGTCATATTTTGAGATAGTGGACATCTGACAGTGAAGGACCATGGTCTCTGAGGGATGGGGAACAAGTGATGTGAGCCCCGTGTTTGCCCCAGTTCACCGCCTTGAGAGAGTTTGGGGGCTGTGACTGAGGAAGGGGGACCAGGCGGGGCTTTAGTAGACCCAGAGTTGAGGGAGGTGCAGCTGAATCTGGGGAGATGGAGGCAGATGGACTTCACAGGACATAGGGCCCAGAGAGCAGAGCGCTGTGCAGAAGGAGAGCTCAGGAGAGGTTCAGAGTCCCCGCATGTGTCCAGCTGAGTCCTGCTCTGCCTTCTTCCAAGGAAACTCCCTGAGGACTGTCAGAGAACCACCTGGAAGGATTAGAAGGAGCAAGGCCAGGAATAGTACTTGTGCTACCAGCCTGACAGGAAGCCTTGTAATCACACTGTACTAGGTAGAATGTTCAGAAAGGTCGTGCCTCACTTGTGGGGAATAATTAGCATCAGGCCAAACATGGTATGGCCCCACCTACAGAGCACCTTAAAAGAAAGACCAAAAGATCAAACTGTTTCAAATGACTGAACTAAATCCCAGAACAAAGCTCAAGAATATTTATAAGAATACAAATATGTCCAGCACCCAGAGAGGTAAATTTTGCAATGTCTGGCATCCAATCCAAAATTACTAGGCTTCTGTAATTACGTGATGTGATGGAGGAATTAGCTAATGCTGGTCATAGCTAATGCTTGTGGTCGTCATTTTGCAACATACAAGTGTATCAAATCAACTCATGGTACACCTTTAACTTATACAACGTGACATGTCAATTATATCTCAACAAAGTGGGAAAAATATGATCACGGCACACAAAGAGACAGTGGAATATGACACATAATGAGTCAATTAAAACTGATTAAAAAATGATGTGCTAGGAATAGCAAACCAGGACATTAAAAAATTACAACTCTTTCCTATATGATCCAAAGTTAAAAAGACACACAGGAGATATAAAATAGACCCACTCAAACTTGTAGAAATGAAAAGTACAACGCCAGGGGACAAAGGTGGTAGGAACAGTGCGGAGGCATCAGAGAAGGCAGGATTTTTACTGAAACAAACCTTTGACAGGTGAAGAGGCCCAGGGATTGGGAGGGTTTCTGGAGAGACTGAAACTGAACAGTGAGCATCGGGAGGAGAGAGGCGGTAAGAGGCCTATCCAGACAAGTTGCTTGGGACGGAACTGTAAGGCAGACAGCCGGACTAAGAATTCGGACTCCGTCTTGAGGATAATGGGGAGGAAGCCAAGGTACAGGGGGAGAGAAACTTGAGTGTTCACTTTGGAAGAACTCTGACTCCAGTGAGAAAGGTCGCGAAGGTCTGGAGATGCGAGGGTCCTAGTAAAGGCCACGAGACCTGCCACGAGGGCCTGGACTGAGGTGGTGAGAACAGAAAGAAAAGAGCAGATCTAGGAGTTAGAATGGTAATGAAGGCTGTCTGGGGAACAAAGGAAAGCAAGAGTTAGCAGACGCCAGGGCTGATACTTAGTGACCTTTGCTCCGTGCCAGGCAGTGTGCCAAGCACTTTTATGTTCACTGATGCCTTTGTCTTCCCAGCAAAGCTGGGAAGCAGGTGCTGCTCCCTCCTTTGTACAGGTGGGGGCGCTGAGGCGGAGAGGTGGGAGGCTTGCCCACAGCTCGAAGCACTTATGTTTGAACCCAGGCCGCTCATTGGGGGAGCCCACCGTTAAGCACAGCACTTACTGCCTCTGGTCAGAGTGGTTTCTCCCCACAGCTCTTGATAATCTCTCTGATTAGCCCAGATCTTTGCTGATATCCTAGCTGAGTTAGAGGAAGGCAAGGACAGGTCTGTAGCATCCATTCATTCATCCCATGTTGGCTGAGTGCCAATCATGAGTCCCTGTTGGGCGCTAGGATTGCAAAGGTGAAGAAGTGGGGAGTTAGTGGATCCTGTGATGTGATCTTGTGGGGAAGACAGATAAGACAGTATGATTGTGGAGGTGAGCGCAAAATGCTTGGGAAGACCTGGGCCGCAGGTGGCAGGGGCCGTAGGGGAGATCCAGATGCTTGGGTGCCAAGGAAGGCTACCTGTGGGAACTGCCTCAACTGGAAGGACAGCCTCGGGGTGCACAAGCCACGGAGGCAGCACAGCTCCTAACTGAGAAAGCTAGAGGCGGAGGAGTCTGGAAGGGAACAGTCTGGAACAGTCACAGCAAACTAAACAGGAAGCTATCCAGACATTGAATAAAAAAACTGCAGCAGCGCTGAATGGCTGCGAGTGGAAATTGAGAAGCCCACCCAGTTCTGGTCATGCCCCAGATTGCTGTGTTATCTTGAAATCCTGGTGCCCCGCAGCCCGCCCTTACACCACTCGTCCCCCTCTCCGCCCCTTCCAAAGTGAGGAGTCTTTATCCTCTAACTCCATGTCCTGTTCTCAGGCTTCCCTTTTCCCACCAAGTCTTCACTTCCCTCTCATTCTAGTGCAGCTAGCTAACCTAAATTGGTTGTGTCCTCTGTGCTGATCACTCACTAATTTATCATGTGCTTCCCCGCAGTATGCCATTCACTGTATTCTGCCGTGTAGTCTTGTGTTATTCAGCCATGCACGCCTTTATCCCTAACCTCTCTGATGCAAATGTCATCTCCTTTTGACTGTGTCTTACATTCCTTTGTCTCAGGAACAGCGCCTTGTATATAATAGTTTTCAGTAAGGATCTGAGGTTGAGAGATTGTCATGTACACCAGAGACCTGAAGCACTCTTCCTGTCAAGACAGTACCTTTAAACACAACTCACTAGATTTTTCAGTTGCAGCTCAGCCTTTCTGGCTATTTCAGTGACCTTGCAGCTAGTTGTTTCCATTGAGAAGCTGTTATCTACATTCTGAAGTCTATCAGGGTGGTCTGTTTCTGTTAGTACTCCACAATACTTCCGTCATACCTGAAAGTTTGTTTTAAGACCTCTTAAAAAAGACTCCACCAACTTTCCAAAATCTTGTGGAACGCCAAGATACCGTTTAAGAATTGCCACCGTATGTAATTATTTTGTCAATAATATAAATAATGTTAACTAAATCAATATGTAAGTTTTGAGACCTTGAAGAAAATTACTTGCTTTAATCTTGTGTATTTGAAGACAAATGAATTAAGATTTCCTCTACCTGTTTTAATAATTGTTGTTTTTACCAGTTTGTATGCAGTAGTCATCAAGCGGCTCATGGTAGTTTTTCAAAATTGGCTTTAGGTAGGGAGTGGGTTTTCTTGCCTCTATTTGTGTAATGGATTTTGAAATTTTAGTTTAGTAGATTTGGCTGGGAGACATCATCCAGAAAGTGGTGATTACAGCTTGCTTCCTTTTTTCTGCACCCAGGGTTCCTTGGACCTCATCCAAAGTATCGAAGATGACCCCCTCCTGGACATCCAGCATCTCCCCCATCACTCGTTACATGCTCATTTTAGACCCAGATTCCACCCTCTTCCTACAGTCATCATAGCAAACCTTCTCTTACTAATACATGTAAGTTGGTTGGAAGAAAGTGATCCATCCAGAGGTGACGTTTTTAAAAAATGTGTAAGCTCTTCAGAGAGCAGTTTGGCTATATCTATCAACACTTAAAGTGTGCATATTGTTTTACTCCAATACTGTCTTCAAAGAATTTATTGTAGACATACCTGTGCACACGTGAGGATACTGTTTATGACAGCAGTGCCATCTGTGATGTGAGGAAACTGCAAGCTGCCGCCATCCAGAGGATGCTCCTTACATCCCATCCACATGAAGGAATGCGTATGCAGCGTTGAAAGAGGAACTTAGAAACCTGGGGTGGCTGTGTGTATATTGAGACTAGCCTTCACAATTGCATTGTTGAATGGAAAAAAATGTAGTTCGCAGTGGTGTGCACCTTTTAAAAGGGAGTCGAGAGGGCTGTTGTTTGCATAGGTGATATTGTGACTATGAGAAATAGATTTGGAAATTCAGATGACTGAAATAGAGTTCTCATATCGGTTTGGTCTTTGTCCGTGGTTCCCGGCTCGTAGCTCCCAAAGCCCTTGGAATTTCCTGAGGGATAAGAACAATGGGAGCATCTTTTGTTGTAATTTTTGGTCTCTGGTTCTCAGTTCCTGAGATCCCTTCAGAGTCAGAGGTGAAATGGGTGTCTTGATATTCATAACAACCCCTCCCCACCACTGCTGGGTTCATGTTAATGAGGTGGCTTTGAACAGCCCCTAAGGGTGGGGGCTGGTTGCCTGGGGAACCAACTAGAAATAGAGGATTGCAGCTTTCAGCCCCACCCCCTGACCTCTGAGGAGGGGACAGAGTCTGGAGATTGGATCAACCACCAGTGATCGGTGATTTAATCAACCGGGCCTATGTAGTGGAACCTCCATAAAGTCCCAAAGGAGGGGTTCAGAGAGCGCAGGCTGGGGAGCCAGAAACCTTGTTGTGAACCACCCTGTTGGGCCCCAAACTCCACGAGGACAGAAGCTCCTGTGTTTGGGACCTGGCCCAAGGCATCTCTTCATCGGGCTGTTGATTTGTAATCTTTAATATTGTTTGTACAAAGCTGGTGATCTAGTGAGTAAACAAGTTTCCTGAGTTCTGTGAGCCCCTCTAGCAAATGAATTGAACCCAAGGAGGAGTTGGTGGGAACCTTTGATTTGTAACTGGTTGGTAAGAAGCACTGGAACAACTTGGACTGGGAATTAGCATCAGACGTGGGGGCAGTCTTGTGGGACTGAGCGTGTAACCCCTGGGATCTGCCCCAGGTAGATCGTGTCAGAATTGAGTTGAATTGTGGGGCACCCAGCTGATGTCAGAGCATTGTCCCCCCCAGCCTCCCCAACACGTTGGAATTGGTACTAGAAACTTAACATGTATTCCTTTATTCTGTAATGGAATATTTCCAGACGCGTTCACAAGACCCTTTGGATACTAGTTGCACTGCGGGCCTCAGTGGAAGGGACACCTAGTATATTTTACTGTTTACTTTTTTGGACTATTTGAAAAACAAATGTTTAACCCTATGCATGAATTACTTTTTCAGTCATAAAAACAGAAAAGATACAGATAAATCTATATATGTTGACACAAAAGTTTATCAATTTATCTACACACCTAGGAAATAATGTGAAGCAGAGAAATCAGTTTACAGAAAAATAAGTATGATGTTGCCCCATGTTTTATATACAAAATTACAAATGCCTGGGCATTTTCCAAAACAGATATAGTGACTACTAGGTGAATAAATCCTGGAGATCTAGTGCACAGCATAATAATTATAGTCAACACTTCAGTATTATAAATTCGAAGTTGCTAGGAGACTAGGTATCTTAATTGTTCTCACCACAAAAAAAGAGATGGTAATCATGTGGCATGGTAGAGGTGTTGGCTAAAGCAGTATATGAATGTTTCAGATCAACCCGGTGTACACTTGAAAGTTACACAATGTTATATGTCAGTTATATTCCAATAAAAATAAGCAAACAAATAAATAAATACATAAATTCAGCATCATAAAAACAAAGCAAAACACATGTATGAATGGTTTGCAGGCTTTTTGGTGGCTCTGCTCCTTTTTGGTGGCTCTGCTCCATGTCTGTTCACTGTTTCCTCCACTTCAGTTATTGCAATCTCGGGCACTAGCGGGCTGTAGTCATTTGTTCTTTGCTGCAATGTGAAAAATCGAAAGAGAGCAAATTCTCCTTGGGTGTTCATGAGGTGGGTGGGTGTGGCTGGGGGTCTGCCCCAGCTGCTGCTCCAGTAAGTGCACCGAGGGAGACTTGAACTCAGAACCGAGTACACTGGGAGGTGCACCTGCTTTCTGCGTGTGGACCTAGTAAGTGGCCTGGTTCTGCCATGCCTTCCTGATCCCCAGGTACACCTGAAATGCTTCCTTTCTGGTTCCTTTTTGTATACTTTGTGTAACATACTTTGTGTATGACACACACACATCACTTTAACAAAAAACATTGTATATAGATCACCTGCCTTTGATACTATGGGAGTGATGGTCCTAATTTTGGAACTAAGAAAGTCTGAAGTGTTAAAGAGCAATAAAAATGAATGTCTTTATATGCTACTCTACATAAAATGGATCAGTTGGGTTCAATGTACAGCATATTATAGTAGGGGGAACATGTTGACTTTTCCACTTTTTACTTTATGATGTCAGCATCCTGAGTTGCCATAGCAAATATTACTGCTCTTGAAGAATCACATGTATTTTTAAAAGATTTATTACATAATAAGATTGGTGCTTGATGGTGGATGCTAATGACAGCATTTAAATTTTTCTTTTTTTGATTTTTTTAAAGTACAGAATAATACTTATTGTAACAAGTGAAATATTACCAAAGTACGCAAAGATATAATCTTCCCTTCTCTTTGCTTCAGCCCTTCTCCCTGAGTTCATAAATCAGGTCAGTTTGTTGTATCTCTTTCCGTGTCATTTGTTAAGTTCATACATGTATGTACAAAAAGATAAACATATTATAAAAGGATGTCCCCCACTTCCTCCGCAAATTGAATAATATGTTATTTATTACTTGATAGCAGTGTTTCTTAGACTTGAACATTCATCAGACTCCCTGGCAGGCTTATTAAACTACAGATTGCTGTAAACCCCAGAGGTTTTGATTCTGTGTGTCTGGGGTAGGGCCCGAGCATTTGCATTTCTAACTGATCTGGAGACCACACTTTGAACTAGCACTTTTTTTTTTAATTGAAGTATAGTTGATTTACAATGTTGTATTGGTTTCTGGTGTACAGCATAGTGAATCAATTATAGATATATATATATTCTGTTTCATTATGTTATTATAAGCTATTAAATATAGTTCCCTGGGCTGTATGGTAGGAACTTGTTGTTTATCTGTTTTATATATAGTACTTTGTATCTGCAGAACTCAAATTCCTAATTTATCCCTCCCCTCTTTTCCCCTTTGGTAACCATAAGTTTGCTTTCTATGTCTGCAAGTCTGTTTCTGTTTTGTAAATAAGTTCATTGGTGTCACTTTTTTTTAGATTCTGCATATAAGTGATATATATTTGTCTTTCTCTGTGTGACTTCACTTAGTATGATAGGTCCACCCATATTGCTGCAAGTGGCATTATTTTTTATGGCTGAATAATATTCCCTTGTGTATATATACTGCATCTTCTTTATCCAATCATCTACTGATGGACATTTAGGTTGCTTCTGTGTCCTGACTATTGCAAATAGTGCTGCTATGAACATTAGGGTGCATGTATTTTTTCAAGTTAGAGTTTTCTCACATATATGCCCAGGTGTGGGATTGCTGGATCATAGTGTATGTCTATTTTCAGTTTTTTAAGGAATCTCCATACTGTCTTCCATAATGGCTGCACCAAACTACATTCCCACCAGCAGTGTAGGAGGGTTCCCTTGTCTCCACACCTTCTCCAGCATTTATCACTCATGGACTTTTGAATAATGGCCATTCTGACTGGTGTGAGTTGATAGCTCATTGTAGTTTTGATTTGCTTTTTTCTGATAATTAGTGATGTAGAGCATGTTTTCATGTGCTTGATGGCCATCTATATGTCTTCTTTGGAAAAATGTCTATTCAGGTCTTCTGCCTATTTTTTGATTGGATTGTTTGTTTTTTGTTATTAAGTTGTATGAAACGTTTATATATTCTGGAAGTTAAGCCCTTGACAGTT
The DNA here is from genome assembly GCF_048564905.1 of Vicugna pacos. Classification (NCBI taxonomy): domain Eukaryota; kingdom Metazoa; phylum Chordata; class Mammalia; order Artiodactyla; family Camelidae; genus Vicugna; species Vicugna pacos. The sequence goes on along the minus strand of NC_132988.1, from coordinate 9,721,913 downwards.
GCATCATTTGCAGATATCTTCTCCCAGTCCATAGGTTGTCTTTTTGCTTGTTTATGGTTTGCTTTGCTGTGCAAAAGTTTATAAATTTAAATAGGTCCCATCTGTTTATTTTTACTTTTATTTCCATTGCCTTGGTAGACTGATCTAGGAAAACGTTGCTACAGTTACGTCAGACAATGTTTTGCCTATGTTCTTTTCTAGGAGTTTTGTGGTGTCTTGTCTCATGTTTAAGTCTTCAAGCCATTTTGAGTTTATTTTTGTGTATGGAGTGAGAGAGTATTCTGACTTCATTGATTTACATGTGACTATCCAACTTTCCCAACACCACTTGCTGAAGAGAATGTCTTTTCTCCATTGTATATTCTTGCCTCCTTTGTTGAAGATTAATTGACCATACGTGTGTGGGTTTATTTTGGGGCTCTCTATTCTGTGCCTTTGATCCAAATGTATGTCTGTTTTTGTGCCAATACCATGCTGTTTTGATTACTGTAGCTTTGTAATTTTGTGTGAAGTCTGGGAAGGTTATTCCTCCAGTTTTGTTCTTTTTCTTCAGTATTGCTTTGGCATTTCTGGGTTTTTGTGATTCCATATAAATTTTAGGATTACTTGTTCTGGTTCTGTGAAAAATGTCCTGGGTAGTTTAATAGGGATGGCATTAAATCTGTAGATTGCTTTGGGTAGTATGGCCATTTTAACAACATTAATTCTTCCAATCCAAGAACATGGTGAACTACTACTTTACAACTTAGAACTTTTAATTTTAACATGTCATAGACACCCACCCAAACTAATACATAGAGCTGTAGGTAATTCTTTTATAGGTGAATAATATTCTGTTATATGAGTGGCTGTGCACGCATATACTTGGGCAGTTTTCCATTTTTGCAAATATAGAGAATACTGCAGTAAGTATTTATATCTATATATCCTAGGTACTGATACTTTTACTTCTGAGGGCTAGGGTCCGTCGGGGATTTCTAGGTCAAGATCATTTCCAAATTATCTTGAAACTGAAAGAGCAGTTCCCAAGCCAGTCAGCAACATATGAGAATGTCTGTTTGTACAGATTTTGGCACCAATCTTCTAAATTTTTGTCAATCTAATTGGATACCTATTCTTTTTCTCTTGAAAATGAAACTAGAAAAAAACTTTTAATTCAGTATTTTACTTAGTTACATTTGAGGCTCAAAATTTACTGTTTTTACTCTTTTTAATAACAGAGAAGTGGGCAGGAAACTGTGTTTAACATTAAGACTCATCTCGGTTAGATGAGACTTGGGGTGATTTTTATTTCTTATTTGTGATTTTATCTGTTTCCAGGATTTTCTGCAAATTTTTTCCCCAGATTTTCTGGGGAAGTTGGTAAAAATGGGAAAAAAAATTTTTTTTTAAACTCATAAAAATAGGACAGTGAAAGTCATAGGTATTAGAATATGTGCTGGGATGGTGATTATTGTTTCTTAAATCCAAATATTGAATATTAATTCTACTGCTTTCCTTTCCACCAGGTTGTGTTTGTTGTTTTAGCGTTTTTAACAGGCGTGCTTTGTTCTTACCCCAATCCAAACGAGGACAAGTGCCCAGGAAACTATACTAACCCGCTGAAAGTTCAGACGGTCATAATCCTGGGAAAAGTTATTTTGTGGATTCTGCATTTCCTTCTTGAACGATACATCCAGTATCACCACAGCAAAGTAAGAAACAGAGGCTATAACAAGATCTACCGGTCGACGAGGCATCTTAAAAGCCTTGCACTGATGATACACTCAGCTGGTAAGCTCCCCACCTCCCCCTTCCCAGTCTCTCTCGGCTATCCCGTGGCTTGCTTGAGTAGCAAGAATAGCAGCAGAAAGAAAAGGTTAAGTTTGATTTTATAATCAGATATATTCTCTCATTTTTGTGCGAGTGAGGTGGCCTCTAAAATTTGGATCACCTTAATGTCTCGAAGCTTTTCTGATATTTTCCTTTGAAATCTGTGTTGGTTATTGTAGCAGAGGGAAAATAGCATTCCCTCTACCCTTCTAGGTTCTTGGCTGAGATTCCACTGTAATAAAAGACAGATTAACAGGAGAAAAACAGCAGATGTTTAATAACATGAATACTTCTTTTATACAGAGAACAGACCCAGGAAAACCGAGTAATTCCCTGAAATGGCCTAAGCCATCACCTTAAATATCATTTTCAGCTAAAGACAGAAGGAGGATGTTGGGAAGGGGCAATTATGGGAAGTTTTGAGGAAAAGCACAGTAAACAAGAGTAAGGGTGTTATGCAGATTTAAGTCCTTGCCTTTTCCATTGATGAGAGTGTCTAGAGATTTAGAGTCACCCTCCTCTTCCTGGTATAGAGAGGGAGACACCCTTACAAGTGGAGAGTTCCTTTATAAGTGTAAATCTCTCTCACAAAAGATGACTCCTTTTCAGTTTTCAGAGATTCATCTGTGTCTGATGTTTCTTAAAACCAATCAGCTTAAAATAATCCTAATGCCAAAGAGGCGTATCTTGGGCTGGCGTTTCCTGCTCGTGTTCATTGTGAGCATGGTGCTCATGTATCCCTGTGTGAAATGTGGGCTTTCCCCTCCCTTGGTACCAGCAGGCTTTTCCATCTCAAGGAGATAGAAAACTATTGCTACGTATACTTGTAGGGTAAGAGGGAATTTAAATGAAACTCAGTGTTATTCTTGCAATAAGAGAGCAACTATTATAAGATGTTATAAAATGGAAAACCTGAAAAACAGTTTCTGAAGGCAAGGTCAGAAAGTTTGTCCAGGACTTAGAATGCTCATGTGTCTGCTTTTCTTTATTGCTGCAGACATTGTAAAGGCTTCATGGAATTAAACTGAATTTCTTCAGATATTTTTGCCTTATAGTCAACGTTTTCACCTTTTAAAAAAACCCTCCTTGTCAATTTGAGTCTAGAGTAAATAGTTGAACATTCCAAAACCAAATTAGAAATTAATTTTTCTCCATTAAAACAGAGCTACATAATTTAATGTTTTTTCCTGTGTTCTGGTAGTGCATTTTCTTAAAGGCAGACCGTGAGTTCATCCACTTAGTGAGCTCCTCAATGGGAGCGGGAGGGCCGACCAGCAGCAGAGGAAGAAGCCGTGTAGAGGGATGGACGCATCTCCCAGGGGGCAGCGGCCTTCACCTCCAAGAGGAGGAGGGGCGGTTTCTGACATGCCACCGCTCACATGCAGTACTTGTTTTTGGCCAGAAGGTGTTACTATAACCTTTCCTCCCCCAACAAAGAGAAAATAGGAAGCCTATTTGTACACTGACCAAAGTAATGTTCAGTTTCTCCAGTGATGGTCTGGAAGTAGTATTTCTGAGGCCCAACGAGAGATTGTCTGATCTTTTCCTGTCCTCTGACTTTCAAATTCTTGCTACACGTGTGACCCTTAATCACAGTCTTTCCAAACAATTGAACCCTTAGTTTAACCACAGATGGCATCACTTTTACGTCACTCATACAAGGACCCAGGATATCAAAGACCTTTTCTTTGACAGTCTTTAGAGTAAAAGTGCAGAATGAGGTTAAAATGGTCTTCAGAAATAACAGATATGCTGCACAGGAGGGAGATGGCTCGTATTTATTGGGTACTTCCAGGCCGGGCACCACTCTTAAGTATTTTTCACGTATTAACTCTTACTCCTCACAGCAGTCCTGTGAGGAAGGTACTGTTACTCTCCTTTTCAGGCAAGGATTGGGGGAGTGGAGGTGTCGGGGCATCTGTCCAAGACCAGCAGCGCCTCCAGGGCGTTTTCCTGGATCCCTGATGCGCTGCCCGACCAGAAGGGACCACTGGGTCCTCCTTGAAGGTCACTCCTTGGTTTTTAAGAAAGTCCAGCTTATTATGTGCTCGTGTTAGGGGGCATCATGTGTTCTCGGCCATGCTGCTTTCCATCGCCTCTCTCCCTTCGTCGCGGATGTGACGGGGTGGGTGCTTGTGGCGCGGGCTCCGGGGACACTGACACCCACACCCGCACCAGCACCCGCACCGACGGGCTTTCCTCCCGCAGGCAGCGCGGCGCTCCTCCTCGTCCTCTGCCTGCAGCACTCCTTCCCCGAGCTGGGCGCTCTCTACCTGGACCTCATTCTGGCCATCCTGGCCCTGGAGCTGCTCTGTTCCCTGGCGTGTCTGCTCGTGTACACAGGTGAGAATCGCACGGAGCCTGTTCTGACCCGGAAAGGCCTTTACTGCTGGTCGCAGCCCCCCTTGAAGCCCCGCCATCACCTTTCTGGCTGGAAGAACTTACTACCTGACCCAGACCCTCCTGAGCACTCATCTCTCTCCTTGCTGAGCACATCCAGACTCCCCTAATTTCAAACCACCAGGAACTTACCATCGAGTCACAGTTCCAAAGCTGTGTCATCGACAAAGTTTTGTCAATGAGAATGACAAAAGCTTTTCATAAAAAAAGAAAATGAACAAGAAGATTCACACACAGCATTGTAAAATGATTATAAATCAATAAAAAATGTTAAAAAAAAAGATTCACAAACTTTTGCATCCTCAAAAGGCAACTGAGACATAAGTCTGGCTTTAAAATTTAAAAGTAACAAAATATAAAACAAAAAAATAATACATGCAAAACTGCATTTAGCCCAAACTTGCTTTGGATAAACCATTTAAGAAGCTCCTTCTTTCTAAATTTAGAGCTGTCTGAAGATTGGTGTTTGTGCCCCTCTCAAAACTCTCAGTGGTAAAATTAAGTAAGCTTCAAATATGTTAACATGAAAAATAGATAGAAGGATACTTTAAAAGAAAAAAATCCAGGCCCAGAAGAAATCAGGATTTCATTCCTGCTGCAATATTGACATGCACTAAAATCTTTAATAGCACCTGATCTGGTGGCATTGAGCAATAGTTGTTTTGTGACAATAAAGTACTTTATCTGTCCATTTTGAAAGATCATTTCCCTTATGAAGGGAAAGGGACATGGGCCAAAACTTGTGTTTCATTTTACTAATGTTTTTGTGCTTCTTTTGAGGACTAAAGTATTTAGAATATGAATGGAGTGACTAGTTTTTAAATCAGTAATGTCACGCCTTTTTTTTAATTGAGGTATAATTGACATGCAACATTATGTTTCAGATGTACAACATAATGATTTGAAAATGTGTTCACAATAAGTCTAGTTAACGTTGTCACCATAATCACAGAATTATTTTTCTTGTGATGAGAGCTTTTTAAGATGTACTCTCTTTACAACTTTCAAATATACAATATAGTTTTATTAACTATAGCCACCATGCTGAACATCACATCCTGGGACTAACTTATGTTATAAAGAGAAGTTTGTACCTTTTTGACTCTCTTCACCTATGTTGCCCAGTCCCACCCCCCTACCTCTGGTAACCACCAGTCTGTTCCCTGTATGGATGAACTTAAGTTTTTTTTTGTTTTTAAAGTCCACACATAAGTGAGATGGTCTATGAGCTTGGTTTTTTTGTTTGTTTTTAGATGCTGCATCTAAGTGAGATCATACAGTCTTTGTCTTCCTCTGACTTATTTTACTTAGCATAATGCTCTCCAGGTCCATCCATGTTGTCACAAATGGCAAGATTTCATTCTTTTTATGGTTGAATAATATCCCATTGTACGCTTGCGCACAGACACACACAACATCATCTTTATCCATCAGTTTATCGTGAACACTTAGGTTGTCTCCATATCTTGGTTATTGTAAATAATAACTACAATGAACATGGAAGTGCAGATATCTTTCCCAATTAAGTGTTTATATTTTCTTCAGATGAATAACCAGAAGTAGAATTGCTGGATCACATGGTAGTTGTATTTTTAATTTTTTGAGGAACCTCCATACTGTTTTCCATGGTGGCTGCACCAATTTACATTCTCACCCACAGTGCACTTTAGTTTTAAAGTAAGGTTACTTTCTTAGCGTACAAGAAACAGCTCAATACTTCAGTAACGTGAGCCATGTGTCAGAATGAACACCGAGTTATCTTGTTGACTGAAGTCAGCTCCAGCCTGTGACATATCTGTCAAGAGTTGTAAATGGGGGTTCCAGTTTAGGTCTGAGTGTGGGGTTTATCTAGCATGTTATTTTATAGTATCTCTAGAAATTTATTTACTGCAAGGAATGCAAGCCCTCTGTAAAGTATCAGGTGGGTACTGTTTAAAAAGAATTTTCTTTAATATGTATATGTGCTCTATGACACAGAAGGCAGTGACAACTATATTCCAAAGATCATGTGAATGTCATCATGTAAATAAGGGGAAATTAATAATTAATATGTAGTCTAAGATTTTTCTCTCTAGGATTTACTCTTTTATTTAGAGGATTTACTGTAACATTTAAAATTAATTATACAGGGGGGAGGGTATAGCTCAGGGGTAGAGCGCGTGCTTATGCTTGAGGCCCTGGGTTCAGTCCCCAGTACCTCCATTAGTAAAAATAAATAAATACAAACCTAATTACCTACCCCCAAAATAAAATTAAATTAATTATACTACAAATAAGATAGTAATGTTAAAAACAAAAGAACAGAAACCTGAGACCATTTAAAAGGAAATAGAGGAAGCAGATGTTCCAGGATTCCTGAGGGGAACTAATTTTTACATTTGGGCACAAATATATTATTAGCTCCATGACACCTAAACTGTTTTAATCCATTGTCTTCCTTATTAAAATGAATTGCTTTGGTCTGTAGTCAAAGACTTATTAGAAGCATATTTCACCCTTATTCATAATAATTAAAAATGTTTTATCTGAATAAAGTACAGCATTAAACATTGTCTTTTTATAAAGATAAACATTGAAAATAGTAGAACTTGTGAATATGGCTGCATATGTTCTTCTGGAGCCAAAAATTACCCAAATAGGTGGGAACATGAAAAAAAAAAAACCCTCTTTAAATCTCATATTGACATGCTTCCTACTTTAAGAAAACCTGATAATTGGTAATTCAGGTTTATAAAATAAATAGATGATTTACATAGGAAAGGTTTTAGTTTTTAATTTTATTGACATATAGTCAGTTTACAATGTCATGTCAATTTCTGGTGTACAGCACAATGCTTCAGTCATATAGGAACATGCATATATTCATTTTCACATTCTTTGTAACCATAAGTTACTACAAAATATTGAATGTAGTTCCCTGTGCTATACAGTATACGATTGTTGTTTATCTGTTTTATATGTAGTAGTTAGCATCTGCAAATCTGGAACTCCCAAATTATCCCTTCCCATCCTCTACCCCCCCAACCATAAGTTTGTTTTCTATATCTGTGAGTCTGTTTCTGTTTTGTAAATAAGTTCGTTTGTTTTTTCATTTTTTCTTTCTTTCTTTTTTTCTTAGATTCCACATATAAGTGATACCATGTGGTATTTTTCTTTCTCTTTCTGGCTTCACTTTCACATTCTCCAGGTCGATCCATGTTGCTGTAAATGGCATTATTTTATTATTTTTTATGGATGAGTAGTAGATTTTAGTTATTATAATAATTATAAATTTACTGGACTGAAGCCCTGGGACCCTGACTCCCTGGCTTCCCTCTCACTGCCTCTGCGCCCCAGCTCGTGGCCCCATCTTCTCTCTCGCTGAGCTCCCTCCGCCCGCATGGTGGCGCCCGCAGCCCAGTCCCCGTCTCCCATTGCATGGGAGCCTGGAGCCCGGGACATGCCCGCTGAGGGGCTTCTCATTTCCAGCTCTCTTGGCCACCACCTAAAAGTCAAGGGCTTCTCGTTACATCCCCTCACTTCGGTCTTCCCACATCTTATGGCCTCCTTCCTCCTAGTCCTTTCTGATGAACCCCCTGTGTATCTCTATAAACCTCACATTTCTCTTCAACCTCTACTTGAGCTTCCTCAGCCTCCTTCTCAGCTGAGTCACTTCAGAGTCATCTGTGGGGCCTGGCAATTCCACGACAGGCTGAACATGTGGCTCAGCAGCCGCACTTCTGGGTACATGTCTGTCTACATCCGCACAAAGGTTCCAAACGGCGCCATCTATAGGAGCCAGAAGTGGAGACAACCTGAGTGGTGCTAGGATAAACTGACGACCAGACCAGCAAAACGTGTCCTGTCCGCGCAGTGGGTAGGATTCAGCCGAGAAGAGGGAGGAACAGAAGGACAGGTGTACTGACACGTGCAATGTGGATGAGCCTTGGAAACACTGTGCTCAGACTTTTAAAAAGCCAGTCATGAATATTGTATGATTCCCATGTGTATAAAATACCTAGAACACGCACACCTATAAAGAGGGTAGATTAGTGCTTGCCTGGTCCTGGGGGCGTGGTGCGTGGAGAATGACTGCTCCCGGGTACCGGGCTTCTTTCTAGGGTGACGAAATGTTTTACAGTTGATTGTGGGGATGGGCGCACAACTCGTAGAAGGTATCATTGAAATGTACTCTTTAAATGAATGCCATGGGAATTGTATCATACCTGAGTTATATCTCAAAGGTGGTTACAAGAAAGGAAAGAATCATATGTGGAGTTTTGAAAAATAATGCGGGGAGGGCGTCTAACCTGCCCCCCACCCCCACCCACATGCCAAATCCTCGACCCACTTGGAGCTGCACAGACCTGGAATTCTCAATCCTGCCTAGGGGAGGGGGGCAGTCACTGCCTTCACTGGGGCCTGGCTCAGCCCTTGTTTGTCATCTCTGCTGGCTATGTCCCGGGCTTGTGGTGCAGGTCGGGGAGAGCCCAGGCAGTGACTGTTACTCGGACATGCAGGTCATCCGGCTCTGACTGTCGTCAGATCTGCGAGGTGGGAAATTGCAGCCTTCGTGGTTTCTGCATATTTACCTCTTTGCAGCTGGCGTCTACCTATTTGCCTTGGCCTGCTGGCTCCGCGTGGCAAATACCCAGCCAGGGTGTCTACAACACTGATTTTCTCTCAGTTCGGGAAGCTGGAGTCTGAGATCAAGGGGCCTCAGGGCTGCTTTCTCCCGAGGCCTCTCTCTTGGCGAGTGGGCGCCGTGTTGTTGCTGTGTCCTCACATGGCCTTTGCTCTGTGCATCTTCATTCCTGGTGTCTCTTCATCTATCAGATCGGCCTCCCCACCCACTCCTGCCAATTGCTCTGTTTAACTTTGATTACTTCTCTAAAGGTCCTGTCTGCAAGGATAGTCATTGAGTTAGGGCCTCATGTTCACCTGTGGTTCCAGTTTGCCCAGTTCACCAGCTCCCCCCCATGTCTCCATCTCCCAGCAACAGACCCTGGTGGCTTCTTCCTGCCTCTTTTCCTGCCTCTCTGCATCGACATTTCCAATCCCTTTAAGCAGGTTTTCCCTACTTTTTAATTCACTTTATGAAGCAATTTTTGGGCATGTTATTTGAAAATAATAGCCAGTTATTAATGTATTTTGAATAAACGGAAAAAGAACATTTTTCATGATTAGGTAATCTGACAATAATGACTTTATTATTTTAGTGAAAATTCGGAAATTTAATAAAGCCAAGCCACAGCCTGATGTACTTGAAGAAGAAAAAATCTATGTTTACCCCAGCAATATTACCTCGGAGACGGGATTCAGGTAAGTGCAGAGTAAAAGACTAGAGAAAGTGAATTTAAAGTTTTTTGGTTTTTTTTTTTTCCTTCTGGAAACCCAAGACCATCCTAATGCTTGGCGTTGAGGGCTCGGTGTGTATTGGAATATGTTTAGAACTGTATGTGCCCAAGTCTAACGGAAGAGCCTCACTGGGGGCTACTGCTTTGGCTTTTACCGTGTAAGGAAGGGTAACAAATGCGGGGTGCTGTACTGAACACTAGGGGGGGACTGTTTGCAGAGAGACGGCATGTGTAACCCACTCCATCTGGGCTCTTTGCAGGACTCTCTCGAGCCTGGAGGAGATTGTGGAGAAGCAGGGGGACATCATCGTGTACCTGAAGCGCCACAACGCGCTGCTCAGCCAGCGGCTCTTGGCTTTCACGTCCTCCGACCCTGGCTCTCAGCCACGTGGGCTTTGACAGCGGTTTCAGACGGACCCACCCCCGACAAGCCATCTTAGGGAACTGCAGCCTTGCCAAGTGACGTTTTACAGCTTTTGTTGGAAACCTAAATTGGGTTCTCACCTGTGTGGCTGTAATAAGTAGGACTCGAGGGTCATGTGAAAGGCACTTTGGAGAGCCGCGGTAACTCAAGGGGAATGTCTGTTTTGCACATTTTGGAATTATATAACTGCCCGGTTTATCCGAGGCATAGGTATAGTTTAAAGTTCTCCTTGACTAACCCTTCTTGCAAACTCATTGCAACCCTGTAATAATTTGGCATTTTATGGAATAAGTCTGACAGGACAACCTGTTTAAAACTGGGCTTTGAGCAAAGAAGTTTTCCCTGCTTTTAAACTGGTCAGAGAAGCCGTTCTTCCTCGTGGTTAGTGTTTTCTTCCCGTGGAGCCTCATGCATTTCATATGCTTGTGTGGTGTTGGATGCCTCGGCCCTTGTACCTTTTCTAGAGAATTTCTTCACTGTAGGACCAAGGTCTCACTGGGGCATCTACTTTGCAGCTCCTACAGGTTTCCATTCTCCAGAAATAAAGTCTGAAGATGACTTGGACCAGTATTAGACCAGCCAGTGCAGCTGAACTGCTTAGGGAAGACTGCAGGCTCTCTCTTTATTTTGGCCCTTCTTGGAGAGGCTGCCATGTGTTTCAGTATTGACTGTCATCAGATCGGTACGTTCAGTGACAGGAAAGATGTCTGTGGCTGCAAGTTTGTCTGAAAGAAAAAAAAGAACACCTTTTTCAGTCTTAGATTATACTTAATAAAAATTATGATGGGGAGAAAGTATCATATCATCTTATACGTGGATATTAAACATATCTAATTCTCCAGATAAAATGAAGCATTTTTATGAGTAGATGACATTTTTCCTGCAGTTTTCCTAGTGTGTCCCTTTAATTTATCAGTTTGCTATTGGAACCTTCACATGCTGCCTCAGAGAGACTTCAGGCTGAAAGCGTAGCACGAGGGAGGGGATGTTTGTGATTATGTATGCTGCTATTTTTTTTCTTGTATTTAGCTGAATAACCAATATTTGATTTAAAAATCCTTGAGCTATACATATATTTGGCAAGGGGTGTATTCGCTGGGCCATACCGTACTTTTGAAGGGCGGACATCTATCTCCTTCAGATACAGCCACTGGGAAACATTCTGCAGGTTTTCTGCTAAGGGCAAGGTGATTGTGTGTCATCAATAACCAACACCGTCGAGTCCCCAGAATGACAGTGTTCACAAACTAAAGCCGAAATTGTGTTTTTAAAGTTCAGATTGTATTCAAGTTTCCAGACTTTTCCTCCTTCTCTTCTTTCTTTCCTTTTTAGTAAGCATATCTCAAAGCCATTGCCTCCTGTGGAAATCTGTCTGTGTTCTGGAAGAGCTTTTGCCTTTAGCTGTTTTCCTTAAAAGGAAAACCCCGTGGTAGATGAGGAATTCTCCTTTATTTTTAAATTAAATTTGGATCTTATAGTCAATTTCTAAGGTTTATGAGATGAATTTTGGTTTACGGAGAAAGGTACGGTTTAAAAGTTAGAATACCCAGGTTCTGCCTGATGTGACATCTGTATAATCACCACTGCGCTTTCCAAACCCAATAATGAACATTTCAAACAATAAAAGGAAATGGAATTATGAGAACTAGCAAAAAAGAATGAGCAGAACTGTTTACATGTTAAGCGTTCTATGCACCAGGCAGGTGCTGTGCCAGCACCATGGGTACAAAAGTTACTAAGACAGACCTAGTTGGTAGCTGACGTTCTAAGGAGAGGACTAAGGTTTCCAGGATCGGTGGTAAATGAAATGATGGCAGTTAGCCCAGGGTACCACAGGGATCCGGGTCAGAGAGCTCCCTGAGGGGACAGGCTTTAGGAATTCCAGGAAAATGCATGAGTAAAGAAAAAGGATGAGCAGCTACAGATGATGTCAGCACTGTGTGCAGCTTGAGCCCGATGTGGGCAGGACATGGGAGGGGCGGCCAGCGACAGATTCTGGGGGGCCCTTGATGCTCCCTGTGCCCAAGGGGTCTGTGCTGGGATGGGGTTTGCTGAAGGGTTTCAGGCAAGGAAGTGGCAGTGGGTTTTAGTTTCAGGAGGATCAGGCTGTGCAGCGTGGAAAAGCAGGCAGCAGAGTGACATGGCCCTGAAATAGGGCAGGTACAGTCACACTTTATCAAGGGTGTATATGTATCTATCTGTGATATGTTTCTGTATTTTTAATTTGGGGGTTTACTTCAAATGACAATAGGATCATGACTTACTGAATGAATACTAATGCAGGTGAGCTTTTTTTTTTTTCCCCATACCCTTTGGTCTTTTTATAAATCTTTTGTGATGTACTTGTGTAAGTCTTTTTCTTATTATTCTCCTAGGATATTTTTTTTTCTTAACAGGCAGTCTTCCTTTATATATAAGGATAGTCTTCAGTTTGTATTTGTTGGAAATATTTCCTAATTTGCTTTGGGTTCTTTTGCTAGGTGCTCTGCAAACACCACAGCCTGGATTCTGTCCCCACAGTGTTGGTGGAAAGTTCACTGCACGTCGGGTGAGAGCGGCACTGGCTGGAGGGAGTGTTAGCATAGCCAGGCTTCTGCTGGAGGCCTTTTGTCCTCTTCCAGGGATTCAAGCCAAAGTCTTACTTAATTCAAGTTAATTCCTTTCCCTTTTTTTTCTCCAAGGCAGGGTTCTCCAACTTTGGCACTGTTGACATTTTGTGTTGGAAGATCTTTGTTGTGGGAAGTGCCCTGTGCATTGTAGGATGTTTGGCAGTATTTCTGGCTCCTGGGATGCCCATAGCAACCTCCAGTCTCCATACATGAGCATTTCATTTCATTTAACACTTGATGTTCAATTGAGAGCTGACATCCCTGACATGCACCAGAGGGTGTTGGAGGTGCTGGGAATGCAGGGGCCAATCAGAAAAGATTTCTATTCTCGTGGAGTCTACATTCTAGTGGCTGGAGTGGAGTGCTGGAGGGGGAGGTGGAAGTGAACGCTGTAGACAGATAAGCCAACAGTTGGGTTTGATGGATATGAATCTTCTGTAAATTAGACCACGTGGAGTATTCTGATGTTAATGTCACTTGTGGAAAGAATTTAGCTTTTGTGTTTTGTAGCCATTCAGAAAACTGAATGGCAAACAAAATGAACTTAGTGTCCTCCCCCCATCCTTTTTTATAGAAGACACCATTATTTAGTGATCTCACAACCTCATCAGAGATGCTTTTTGGAGTCTTGAATACAAAACTCCTATCCGTCAGTCTCGTGAATTCTTGAGGAAACAAACCTCAACTATATGATAATCACAAGTCAGAAGAATCTCAAAACATCCCCTGGGTTTCCTGAGGAAGAGTGTTTCCCTTCAGGCTTTTGTTCACTTGTCTTTCTCAGTGAGGCCTGCTCCCCACACTCAGCCCTCTGTCTCCCTTATCCTTCTAGGGGTTCAGAATATGTCACCCCAAAATATGCCACTTTGGCATATTGATTATTTTGAACTAAAGTTACCTGACAACCACTACGAGAAGGAAACTCTGACCCTCCTTTGCCCTGTGAAATCAGGGGATAAACCTCCCACGTAATAGTTACCCTCCCTGTACCAGTGAAACGGAGCAGGACTCTCCAGGGCCCTCCTGAGTACAAAAGCCCCTCCGTGCCCCCATTTCTTATTTGTATAAAAAGGCTTTAGTATCCTAGGCCCTTCCTGAGTTCCAAAGAGCAGTTACTTATTAGGGAAAGGAGGGAGTGCAGAACCAAAGGGAAAGCAGTCAAGAAACAATAGTACAGCAATAAAACAGTCCTAGTTCCTCCTCATGGGATACACATAACCATCTGATGCATATGTTTGAGTTCTGCAGGAACTAAGACCCCCCACCCCGGTGGAGGTGCGTGCTGGGCACAAGCATGTAGACCCTAGACCTGAAGCCAGAAGGTAGATGATTAAGATTTCTGAAACACCACCCTGTTACCTCACCACCAACCTGTCAGAGGACAGGTATCACCACAAACCTATCATGCACCCTGCAGCCCTCACCCCAAAGGTTGCCTTTAAATTAAAACTCTTCCCTCAAAGCCATCAGGGAGTTCGGGACTCTTAAGCACAAGCTGCTTGCTCTTCTTATTTGGGGCCTGAAATAAATGTTGGACTTTGTTCACCACAACGTGGTATCAGTAGATTGGCTTGACTGCAGGTGGGTGAGCAGACCCAGTTTGGATCTACTAACACCAAGAAGACATCCTTATCACCGGATGGGGAATTTAGGTCCAGGAAGGCTGTGTAAACAAATCTTGCAGAGGGGAGGAAAAATAATTTTCCCTCTACCCTTCTGAGTTCTTGACTGAGAACTGCCTGTAAGAAAAGATAATAAACAGGAGAAGTTTAATAACCTGTATACCTCCTGTGGTCATGGGAGACCCAAGAAAACTGAGTAACTCCCCCATATGGCCCAAGCCACCACCTTAGATGCCATCTCCAGCTAAGGACAAAGGGGATGTTGGGGAGGTGGGGGAGCTGGTTACAGGAGGCTATAGGAAAAGCACAGTCAACAAGAGCAGAGTTGTTATGCAGATGTAGGACTTTGGCCTCTCCCTTGGTAGGGCTTGTGAAGATGTAGAGTCATCCTCCTCTTCCTGGTACAGAGAAGGAGATGCACTTATAAATGGAGATTTCATTTATAAATGTAAATGTTTCTCACAAAAGGGTAGCTTCCTGCTTTGGTTACTTCTTTGCATCTCATTTTTTATGGGGCTCCCACATGTACAAAATTAAATCTGTTTTTCTCCTGTTAATCTGTTTTATATCCATTTTCTTATTAAACCAGCAAAAGAAACTAGGAGGGAAGAAGGGAAGATTTTTCTGCTGCTACACCTTGTTGTTTTTTTCCCCATTGTACTTCCCACCCTCCATATTATATAATTTACTTATTTACTTTGTTTTTCTCTCCCCTGACTAGAAAGTAATGTATTCATTTCAGATGTAGCATAGATTTCAAAGTAAAAATATACAACCATTATCCTGCATGATACACAAGTGCACAAAGACATGCAAAATCATGGCAGGAGTGCTGATAACAGTGAAATGGGAGAGGAGGTTATCTCAATATGATAAAGGATGTATGAGAATACATACAATGAGATAGTTTCAGGTAATTAACTACATATACACATACATATATACTGATTTGGAAGATGTCCGGTCCCATATACAAAATCAAGAATAAACCTACCAGTATGGGAAAAATATTTATAATGTAAGAGTCAAATATTCCTATTTAAGATTTTCATTTTGAAAAGAAATAATGCAACAGAAAATAGACAAAGATAATAGGAAACATCAAATAAGTTCCCATTAACATAAAAATTAGGACAAAAATGTCCACATATTATTATTCCTGAGGTTTCAACAAAACATTCAGTTAAGAAAAAGAATATGAATCTTTATAGATTGAAGAGGTAATGGTAAAATTACCATTATTTGCAGATAATATGATTGGAAACCCAGAAAAACTCCAAAGACAAAAATACAACTTGAAGTGCACTAATATTCTCATTAGAGGGGTCCCAGAAAGAGAAGAGAGAGAGAAAGGACCTGAGAAAATTTTTGAAGAGATAATAACTGAAAATTTCCCTCTCTTGGGAAAGGAAACAGTCACCCAAGTCCAGGAAGCACAGAGAGTTCCACACAGGATCAACCCAAAGAGGAACACAACCAAAGCACATAGTCATCAAAATGACAAAAATTAAGGATGAGGAGAAAATATTAAAATCAGCAAGAAAAAAGCAACAAATAACATACGAGGGAATTCCCATAAGGTTAGCTGATTTTTCAGCAGAAACTCTACAAGCCAAAAGGGAGTGGCGTGATATATTTAAAGTGATGAAAGGGGAAAACTTAGAACCAAGAATACTCTATCCAGCAAGACTCTCATTCAGACTTGATGAGAAATCAAAAGCTTCACAGATATACAAAAGCTGAAAGAATTCAACACCACCAAACCAGCATTACAACAAATGTTAAAGGAACTTTTCTAGTCATCAAACCATAAGAAAACAGAACAAAAAGAAGAAAGAGGAAAAAAAATTTAAAAGACCTACAAAAGATTGCTTTGGCAATTTGGGGTCTTCTGTGGTTCCAGATAAATTCTGGAATTGTTTGAACTAGTTCTGTGAAGAAAGAATGTTGTGAGTATTTTGATAGGGGTTGCAGTAGATCTGTAGATTGCTTTGGGTAGTAGGTAGTACAGCCATTTTGATCATCTTGATTCTCCCAATCCAGGACTACAAGGTATCTTTCCATTTCTTTGTATCATCTTCAATTTCCTTCATCAGTGTTTTACAGTTTTCAGAGTATAGGTGACCTCCTTGGTTAAGTTTATTTCCAGGTATTTTGTTGTTTTTGATGCAATGGAAATGTTTATGCCAGTTATAAAATTCTGGTTTTTGAAGGGCAAAAAAAAAAAAAAAAGTGAATGAAGGGCTGCAAATGGCAAAATATCCTTCTTTATTGTGGGTGAGTTGTATTCCATTGCTTATATGTGCTACATCTTCTTTATCCACTCATCTATTGATGTGCACTTAAGATGCTTCCATATCTTGACAATTATAAATATGTTGCTGTTAATAACAGGGTGTATGTATGTTTTTGAATTAACATTTTTGTTTTGCTCAGATATATGCCCAGGAGTGGAACTGCTGGGCCATATGGTGGTTCTATTTTTAGATTTTTGAGAACCTCCCATATTGTTTTCCATAGTGGCTGCACCATTTTACATTCCCACCAACAGTGTACCAGGGTTCCCTTTTCTCCTTGCCAACATTCGTTATTTGTGTTCTTTTTAATGATGGTCATTCTAACAGATGTAAGATTTGCATTTCCTTGATATTAGTGATGTTGAGCAACTTTTCATGTTCCTGTTGGCCATCTGCATCTCCTCTTTTAGGAAAATGTCTGTTTAGTCCTGCTCATGTTTTAAATGGGTTGGTTTTTTGTTTGTTTGCTTTTTAATTAAAGTACAGTTGATTCAAAACATTGTGTTAATTTCTGGTGTCCAGCATGGAGGGACTTGGAGGGCATTATGCTAAGTGAAATAAGCCAGGCAGAGAAAGACAAATATTATAAGATACCACTTACACGTGGAATCTAAAAAAATACAATAAACTTGTGAATATAACAGAAAAGAAACAGACTCACAGATGGAGAGAAGGAACTAGTGGTTACCAGTGGGGAGAGGGAAGGGGGAGGGGTAACGAGGTGGAGGATTAAGAGGCACAAACTATGAGGTATAAAATCAGCTACAAGGCTGTGCTGTACAATGTGGGGAACACAGCCAATATTTTATATTAACTATAAATGGAGTATAACCTTTAAAAATTGTGAACCACTCTATTGTATACCTGTAACATATAATATTGTACATCAACTATACTTCGATTAAAAATACGATATTATAAAATAAAAAGAGAAAAAGAATATGAATCTTTATAGAGTAAAAAGGTAATGATAGAATTATCATTATTTGCAGATAATATGCTTGAATACCCAGAAAACGCCGAAGGACCTATTGGAAAGACTATTATTAAAAAAAATACAGTGAGGAGGGAGGGTAGAGCTCAGTAGTAGAGCGTATGCTTAGCATGCACAAGGTCGTAGGTCCAATCCCCTGTACTTCCATTAAATTTAAATAAATAAATAAACCTAATTTCCCACCCCTACCAAAAAGACAAAACAAATAAACAAACAAATACAGAAATTAGAGAATTTAGTAAGGTGGCTGCATGCAGTTAATATGTAAAAATCTGTTGCTTTATACAAGCAACCAACAGTTAGAAGATACAATTCAAGAACAGCCCTCACCCAAAAAAAAAGAAAAAGAAAAGAAAGAAAAAAAACAAAAGAAAGAATACAAAAACAAACAAAAGTAAAAGACAAAATTTAAAAAAAACAAAAATTAAAAACAAAAAGCAAAAAAGATACACAAAAAAGAGAAAAAGTCTCATCTATAGTAATAACAAAAAAGATTAAATACCCAGATCTTTTTGAAGAAAACTTGGGAACACTGCTGAAAGATACAAAAGAAGACTCGAAAAGGCATGACATGTTCAAAAAGTGGCTTGACGCCATCACGCGGCGTTCTCCCTCAGGGAACGTGTGTGTCTACAAGAGGACTAAAGCTGTGTGTAAGAGACTGGGCACAATAACCTTACAATGTTCTGTTATTAGAGTAATGGAAATAATTACACAGAGATACTGTCCGGGGATAATCAGATCAACAAAATGAAGTAGGAAATGAAGAAATAGATCAAAATACATATGGGAGCTTAGTATATAAAGGTGATACTTAAAATCTCACAGAAAAGTTAGCTCCGTCAGTAAGTGGTATTAAGACAACTGGGTAGAGCACCAAGGAAAAACACTTGGGTTATTATCTCCATCTTACTATGCATATCGTCTAAATCTAGCTGATTCAAAGATTTCATGGTTTAAAATGAAACTTTTAAAGTATTAGAAATAAACAGTGGGATAGGTTTTTAAAATCATTTTAGAGGCAGGAACTCTTGAGTGTTTTTAAGGTTGGCATAGAAGCCATAGGTGAAAAGCCTGATACATTTAACTACATAAAAGTTAAAACTTCCCCAAGATGAACAAGACGAAGATATAGGATAAGTAAGAAACTGTAAAAAAACATTTACAATTTAAGTCATAGGCTGAGAGCGTGATTTATAATAAGAAATATAGGTTTAGCACAGATCTCCTAAAGCCCTTGAAATTTCCTATGTGATAAGAGCAATGAGAGCATCTTTTGTTACAATATTTGGTCTTTTGCTATCAATTTTTTTTTTCCAGCGAGGTACTGGGGGTTGTGACTAGAGTGGGAGAATGAAAGGTGGGGGCTGAACAGGAGAAAATAAAATTAAGGGATTTGGGGCTTTTTATTCTATTTCTGTATTAGTTAAAATTTTTCCAGTGACTATTACTTTCTAATTAATAAAGAAATGTTCAGCATATATTAAATTTTAAAATGTTAAGTTACAACCCAGTACACTTCATAAACCACCTTTTAAGTAGTAACACATGCCACACACACAAAGCAAGCCAGTTGCTCGCAAGAAAAAAATGAGACCAGTGGGTGGATTGAATATACAAACTTACTATCGTTTCTTCCTTAAACCCCTAGAATGATAGTAAAGAAAAATTTAAGGCAGAAACTCACAATGACCAAAGAATAGGAGAGGAACCACCTTTTTTAAGTGTAGAGATTGTAAAGCAGGTGGAAGAACATTCCAGAGTGTGGTCTGACAGACAGGCTCCGGGCTGGTGCAAGTCCTGAGATTAAGGCCCGGAGCCAGCATGCAAATCAGTTCTGCTTCCAGGTGTTGAGAGGATCAGCTCAGGTTTTCAAAGCAAGGTTTCTCGGCAGAGGACGTGTTGTGTCACCTCCTGGGGGGCCGATAACAAATAGTTCAGGGATGGCCACTGACGGCACTCGGGTCTGTGTCAACTTCTGGTTCCTCTCCGCTGATTCTCTCTTGGCCTCACGTTTCTGTGCAGCTTCTGCCCCCACTTCTCCCCAGAGACTGCTGCTGCCACGGCTGGGGGACGCCTCCAGGTGTCTGAGCCAGTTCTCACCTCTCCTGGTCCTGGATGTCAACAGCTTGATTTTACCACGCCCTCCTTGAGCTATTTCCTTTACCTGGCTTCCGGCTCACTCATCACAATCGTGGGGTTTCTTTCCACCTTCCTGGTGAATTCTCAGTCTCCTTGGCTGTTCCCTTTCTTTCGACAACCAGTTTTTAAAAATATTTTTTAATTTTTTAAAAGTGAAAGTAGGTTTATTCAGGGGGGATCACACACTCCATAGAGAGAGGACAGGCCATCTTAAAAGCCCAATTTTAACATTTAAATTCACTAAAATTCACTGTTGGTCTACGACTTTTGGAGAATGTGCAGGTAAAGTCGTATAACCAATACCACAGCAGTAGGAGGTTGAGACTCTGGGGAGGTTGAGATGAAGTGAATGTAACTGGCATGTGGGACAGATGTGAATATTTGGGACCAGAGGATGGGCTGTGCTAGCAAGATAATCTGCCCCCTCTCCCCAAGATTTTCACGTCTTAATCCCAAGAACCTGCGAACTTGTTACCTCACATGGCAAACAGGACTTTGCAGGTGTGATTAAATTGTGTCCTGACAGCTGGGGGGTGCCTGTGGGCTCAGTGTGATCACAAGGGTCCTTATAAGGAAAAGAGAAAGGCAGGAGGGTCAGCCCATGAAGATGCGCGAGGTTTGAAGATGCTACACTGCAGACTTGAAGATGGAGACAGGGCCGTGAGCCATCCAATGAGGGCAGCCTCTGAAAGCTGGAAAAGGCAAGAAGGAAATAATTCATTTCTTTCCTGGAGCCCCCAGAAGGGACACAGCCCGGCCAGCACCTTGATTTCAGGGCCGTTGACCTCCAAACTGTCAGATGGTAAATTTGTGTTGTCTTAAGCCACAAATTTTTTTGTAATTTGTTACAGCAGCTATGGGAAACCATTACAATAGTCAAGATCAGGAATGGTGTCATCAGCCCTTTCCTCCAGAATACCGTAGTTCTGCATCCCTTGATAGTCAGATCCTACCCCCACTCTTATCTGTTGGCAGGGAGGGATCTGTTCCCATCTCTATACTTTTGTCTTTTCCAGAATGTCATATAAATGGATTCATGTAGCATGTGCCTTTTGAGTCTGTCTTCTTTTGCTTAGCATAACACATTTGCAATCCATCCGTGTTCTGAATGCCAATGGCCGATTCCTCTTCATTACTGAATACTATTCCAGGAATGTACCACAGTTTATTTATTCAGCTCCCAGTTGAGGGACCTTTGGGTTGCTTCCAGCTTGAGGCTATTATGGGTAAACCTACTGTAAACATTTGTATAAATGTTTTGATGTGAACTTCCCTCAAGTGAAGCTTTCATTCCGTTTGGGTAAATACCTAGGAGTGGGACTGCTGAGGCATATGGTCTAACTTTAAAAGAAACTGCCAAAAAAAAAAAAAAACCCACAAAACCCTAAAAATCTAAAGAGAAAAAATTTAAAGAAAGAAAGAAAAAAAAATCTGCCAAACTATTTTCCAAAGTAACTGGACCATTTGGCCTTCCTACCAGCAACTTGAGTTCCAGTTTCTCTGCCTACTTGCCAGCACTTGACGTTGTCACTGTTTAAACATTGTAGCTCTTCTAATAGGTGTGTAGTACTGTCTTTGATTTTAATTTGCATTTCACTGATGGGTAGGATATTGAGCATCTTTTGTGGGCCTCTTTGCCATCTGTTTCTTTGATGAAATGCCTGTTCTAGTCATTTGTCCATTTTTTATTTGGTTGTCTGCTTTCTTGTTGATTTTTAAGGGTTTAAAAAAAAAGAATTTTTGAAAATGTTTGGAGCTGTCTGGGACTTCATAGGCAGTTACACTGCAGTTCATTTCTCAAAGCAGTGAGGGGCGGGCCTGGATCTATCCACAGAGGTAGGGAGTTCCCTTCTCCAGCTCCTGCCTGCTTCCTGACACTCTGACTCCCTTCTCCCATGTGCGCCTGCCCTTAGGACAATGTGGCAGAAGAGAAAAAAGTCATAGGAGGATTTCCCCCTCCCCCCAGCCCTCATTCCCTCTGCCACTTTTTTCAAGAAGTGTTCTCTTTCCCCTGTTCGTGTAGCCAGGAGTGCGCTTCCCCCGCTGGGACTAGAACTGGTCTCAGGCGGAGCGGGGAGAGAGCTCGCACTCTTCATCATGGGCCCTTCCCCAGTCCTCTCACAAGGAAGGGCCTTCTCCAAGTGTTTGCCGTCTTCGATTCATGGCCCCGCTCTTGGATCACAGCTGAGGATAAAAGAGGGAAAGTCCAGGAAGCTCACTGTCCCCTTACAGCTTGCTCTTCAGGGTTTGCCTTCCCTCCCTGGTCTGCCTGCCCTTAATTACTTTGCAGAGTCCGTAGGCAACTGCTGTACTTTGGGTTTTAGTTGAAATCAGTGGGAGAGATGGGCTCCAGCAGGCTTATTCCATTTTCGTTGACACCCAAAGCTTCTCTCCCTGGATTTCTGAGGCTGGACTGCCGGAGGCTCAGTCCTGGGCCCTCTCCTCATCTCTGTCTGCATACCCTCTCTTTGTGACTTCAGCCTTACGTTTCAGTTTCATGGCCTTAAATCATCCCCCAAATGTATAAGGCCAGAGCGGCTTCTCCAACTGCCTGGTTGACACTGGATGGCCGATAAACACACAAATTTAACATTCCCCAAACGGAACGCCTGCTCTCTCCTGCCCGAGACCTGTTCCACCTCTCCCTCCCCCTTTCAGTAAATGGCAGGTCCCTTCTTCCATTTATTCAGCGTAAAAAATTTGAGGTCGTCCTTGATGCCTGAGAGTGTGGAGAACAGCAGGTTGGGTTCGCCTGGTTCACAAGAACTAACACGAAATACATTCAACACTACGCTCGAAGGGAAAAAGACTAACTCGGTAAGAAAATGAAAAGTTGGGTAGAAAAGGAAAAGCGATCAGAGACGGATGAACATTCAACTCTCATCACTTAAACATTGATTATTAAATTAACCAAAATCATAATAAAAAGTATATGAGGGATTTGGGGAAACAGAAAGAGGGCATGTGTATGGCTGGGGTGGAGGCAGAAGGTCCAGAGCTAATGGCGAAACCTGAAAAAAATCAAGTAGCAACTGAAGGATGTTATTTAGAGATATCGAGATAAATACCAAGCTGAAGTCAGCACCAAAGCATTGAAAGTAGTTGTCTCAGAGGAGAGAGGCGCTGGGGAGGGTAGAGAAAGCTGTTTTTTTATAAGGTGTCTAGGACTTTTTGGCTTTAAAGGATATACCGTATAATCTTCATAAAAATAAAAATGACAAAAGATACACACCAAACTGCTAGATGAGTAACAATGGTTGTTTTTGTGGGAATGAGACAGGAAGGCGGCAGGGCACAGCTACTCAAGGAATGCTACAGCAATTAACATCAAAATGGTGAAAGATTCAACCCCCAGGAGGCCTTGAGGCTCAAGATGGTCGGAGATTTAACTTCTAGCAGATCTTGAGCTTCATTATAGGCTCATTGTAATATATCAGCATGGTGAATAACATGCCCACAGGCACCGTGGCTGTCCCAAGGCTAGCCCTGAAAGGTCAAAGGGTGGGAAAGGGCCAACTTCCTGGGAATCTCAGCCCCTTCCCCCTGCTACTTAGACTGGTCCTTCCACTTACTAGCATATGAAGCCACCGAGCCCATAAAAACTAGCAATAGGGTGCCGCCTCGAGGCCACACTCTCTCTCTCCCTCTTTGGACGGCCCACATTCTGTCTATGGAGTGTGTACCTACTTTTAATCTGAGCACCCAGCCCCCACCCCTCGTGGCCTTTCTCTTGCCTTTCAATGTATCTCTCTGTACAAATCTACCTTTACTCAACTGTGGCTCGTGCATGAATTCTTTCCTGCATGAAGCCAAGGACCCACACTTGGTGGGGCATGTCCCAGGGGCTCAACCGAAGCCTGGGACACGGCCCTGCTCACGCCCCACATCTGTTTTCCTGCATCAGGAACTCAGGAGGGCTAGGAGGCTGAAGCCTTGTCCCTACAAAAAAGAAGGGGGAAATGGAAAGGATTTGTACCCAGGAGGACCCCACAGGGTCCTGCTTGATTTCAGGTTGTTCAGGGAAACAGAACCAACAGGAGGGAAACAGAATATACAGGATATATAGTTATACTAGGCTGTATTATAAATCTCATGTACAGCTGATCTAAGAACATTGGAGTCGTCCCCTGTAATAATCTTGTAAGACAGTTTCTGCTATCATTTGTATTTTTCTTTTTTTAAATTAAAAATTTTATTTTTTAAATTAATCTGTTTTGGAGGGTAGGTAATTAGGTTTATACATCTATTTATATAATGGAAGTACTGGGGATTGAACCCGGGACCTCATGCATGCTAAGCGTGTGCTCTACCACTGAGCTACACCCTCACCCTATTATCTGCATTTTTCGACGAGCAAACTAAGGACCTGAGAAGTTGAGAAAGTCAAGAAGAGGTTTCAACGCAGGGCTGACAGCTGGGTTACTAGCTGAAAGATCTTCTTCCTTAGAGAAGGTTGACAGCGAGGATACCCATGTGAAATAAGCATCAACGAAAATAAAATCCATAACGTGAGAGCTGTAAGTTTCAGTTGTATTCAGGGTCTTACTGAGGACGACAGCCCAGGAGACAACCACTTGGTAGCTCTGAGGACCTGCCGAAAAGGTAGGGGTGGAGCCAGGATATACGTGAATTTTTGGGCCGGGAAATACACGTAGTCAAGGAGCACACATCTGGGTAAAAGATTACCGCCCATCACAAAGAATAGACATCTCAGGTTAACAAGGCTAGTGTTTTTCCGTGTGTGGGAAGTCGCAAGACCCCGGGGTCATTAAACTTCTTCCTGAGAGGCGTCTAATTATCTAATTACCCATTTATCCAAAGCCCAGAGGGCCTCATCTTGCTTTCCATCCAGAATCCTGACCAGGGTGGGCTGTCGGTGGGTGACTGCAGTGGGCTGCCACTTAAGCCTTTGTAGAACTGGGTGGTGACCAATGCTCCTTGTTCCTTTTTAAACACAAGCCTGGTTCATAGATGCAAACTGATCCCCAAGGAAATTCTTGAGAAATAATCTAAGTCCATTCTACCTATACAGAGACAACATAATTCCAAAGTGGTTCTTAAGTTGTAATATCGATAGTGACTCTGGGTGATGGCTGCATGTGAAACTGAGCAGGACCCTGTGGGGCCCTCCTGGGTCCAGATGCTTTCCACGTCCCTGTTTCTTGTTTGTAGTTAGTAGGCTTCATTCAGCCTCTTTGACCTTCCCTGAGCTCCCAAGGGCAGATCCAAACATTTGCTAATCAGGGAAGGGAGGGATGGCAGAAACAAGGGAGGAGCAGCAGTGGAGCCTTAGGGCAAGGTCCTGGTTCCTCCTTAAGGAATACACAGAACAATGTCTTTGAGTTCTTCAGTCAGAACCAAGGCCCCCACCCAGGTGGAGGATGGGCTGAGCACAGGATTCCTGGAGCACCGCCCTGTGACCTCACCATCACCCATCAGAAGAAAGTCATACACCCTGCAGCTCTCACCCCAAATTTTGCCTAGAAAAACTTCTCCCCCAAAACTATCCAAGAGTTTGTGTTTTTTTGAGCACTAGCCACCCATTCTCCTTGCTTGACTTTGCAATAAACCTTTCTCTGCTTCAACCAAACTGACATACTTAAGACTGTTTGGCTTCACTCTTCATGGGCACACAAACTGGTGTTAAGTTAACACACAGGGGTTTATTATCCTGCTCTATTATCCTATTCCTACTTTGTATAAGCTTTTAATTTTTCATAACAAGATTAAAAAAAGATTTAACTGAAGGAAGAAAGACTTTGTAGCTGATGTAGTAGAGAGAAATTCGCCACTGCAAAATACGTTTTTTTTGGCATATTATTTTAAGCTGGTTACTTTCTAAGAAACTAGAGACATTTGAGAAACTGAAAACCAAGTGGGAATTACCCTTCTCTAAGAAACATTTACATTTGTAAGGGAAATCTCGGTTTGTAAAGGTGTATCCCTGGGAAGAGGAGGATGACCAAATCTCTAGAAACTCTTTATCAGTGCAGAAGGCAAGGACTTAAATCTGCATAAACAACCAGGCTTTATTTCTACTTCTACTTTCTATTTCTGCTTTATGTCTACTTTTGAAGGCTAATTTCACATGGTACAGAACTCTACGTTGGTGGCTTATTCTCTCAATACTCTACATACCTCACTCCATTGTCTTCTTGCTTGCATTGTTTCATTTCTGAGGATAACTCAAATGTAATTCCCTTTGTTTTTCTAAAAATATACTTATGTAATTGAATCACTTTGCTGTACATCTCAAACTAACACGTTGTAACTCAACTATACTCCAATACAAAATTTTACTCTTAGCAACTTTTAAATATGCAATACAGTATTATTATTATTTTTTTTGCAATACAGTATTATTAACTAAAGTCACCACACTGTACATTACATCTTCATGACTTATTTATTCTATAACTGGAAGTTGGTACCTTTTGACCACTTTTACCTAGATCACTCACCTCTCACTCCCTCCACCTCTGGCAACCACTGAATTGTTCTCTGAATGGATGAGCTTATGTGTGTATATGCGTGTGTGTGTGTGTGTTTTAGTTCCACATGTAGGTGAAATCATACAGTATTTATCCTTCTCTGTCTGACTTATTTCATCTAACCTAATACCCTGTAGGTCCATCCACGTTGTCACAAATGGCAAGATTTCATTCTTTTTTTATGGCTGGAAAATATTCCATTTTATATATATATTGGCATATTATATCATATATATACCACATCTTCTTTATCCATTTATCCATGGAGGGACACTTAGGTTGTTTCCATATCTTGGCTATTATAAACATTGATGCAATGAACATTAGGGGGCATATATCTTTTTGAGCTAATGTTTTTATTTTCTTCAGATAATACCCAGAAGTGGAACTGCTGCATCATATAGTAGTTCTATTTTTAATTTTTTACCTCCTTACTGCTTTCCATATGGCTGCCCCAATTTACATTCTCATCAACATCCTCACCAGCACTTTCTTTACATCCTCACCAACACTTGTTATTTCTGTCTTTTTGATAATAATCACTTTGATAGGTGTGCGGTGATATGGTGATGTCTCATAGTGATTTTGATTTACGTTTCCCTGATGATTAGTGATGCTGAGCACCTTCTCATGTGTCTGTTGGCCATCTATATGTCCTTTGGAAAAACGTCTAATCAGACCTGCCGATTGTTTTTATTTTTTGTTTGTTTGTTTGTTTATTATTTATTTATTTTTTGCTATTGAATTGTATGATTTTATATATTTTGGAATATTTACCCCTTATCAGCAATATGATTTGCAAGTATTTTCTCTCATTTAATAGGCTGCCTTTTCATTTTGTGGATAGTTTCCTTGACTGTGCAGAAGCTTTTCAGTTTGATGTAGTCCCTCTTGTTTATTACACTTTCACTGCTCCTATTTTTGGTGTCAGATTTAAAATATCCTTGCCAGGACCAATGTCAAGGACTGGTGTGAAGGAGTTTAATGTCTGTGTTTTCTTCTAGGATTTTTTTATGGTTTCAATTCTTATGTTCATGTCTTTAATCCATTCTGAATTAACTTTTGTGTATAGTGTAAGAAAGTGGTCCAATTTCATTCTTTTGCATGTAGCTGCCCAGTTTCCCAACATCATTTATTGAAGAAATTGTTCTTTCTCTATTGTGTATTCTTGGTTCCTCTGTCATAAATTAATTGACCATGTATGCACGGGTTTATTTCTGGGCTTTTCTGTTCCATTGAGCTATGTGCCTGTTTTTATGCCAGTACTTTACTGTTTTGATTACCCTAGCCTCGCAAAGTAGTTTGAAATTAGGGAGCGTGATGCTTCCAGCTTTGTTCTTTCTTAAGGTATTTTGGATATTCAGGGTGTTTTGTGGTGCCACACAAATTTTAGGATTGGTTGTTCTATTTCTGTGCAAAACGCAATTGGTGTTTTGATAAGGATTGCATTGAATCTATAGATTGCTTTGGGTAGTATAGACATTTTAACAATATTAATTTTTCCAATCCATGAGCATTGACTCTCTTTCTGTTTATTTAGTCTTCTTCAATTTCTTCATCAGTGTATAGATCTTTCACTTCTTCGGTTAAATTTATTCTGTTGTAAATGGGATTGTTTTCTTAATTTATCTTTCTAATAGCTTGTTGTTAGTGTATGGAAATACAACAGATTTTTGGGTATTGATTTTGTCTCCTGAAACTTCACTGAATTTGTTTTTTCATTCTACCAGTTTTTTTCAGTAGAGTGTTTGGGGCTTTCTTAGTCCTCTACTGACAGCAATACAACTTACCAGTTCCCAGGACATTTTGTTTTTCTTTTTACTATTTTATTGAAGCACAGTTGATTTATATATATATATATATATATATATATATTTTTTTTTTTTTTTTAGTGGAGTTACTGGGGATTGAACCCAGAACCTCATGCATGCTAAGCACATACTCTACCACTGAGCTATACCCTTCCTCCACAACAATGTTGTATCAGTTTCCAGTGTACAACAAAAAGATTCAGTTATATATGTGTATGCATATATTCTTTTTCATTATATGTTACTACAAGTCACTGACTATAGTTCCCTGTGCTATACGGCAGGACGTTCTTTTTTTTAAGAGGACAGAAGGTAAGATATTTAGAGAAGCCTTGTTCTGAGGCCTGACTGGTATTAGCCACATGTGGATGTTTAGTGTTACAGGAGCTCAGCACTGAGCACCACATTCTGAAAGGTAACCATGAGCTCTTTAGTAAGCTGTGTGTTTGTGTATGTGTGTTGACATCTGCAGGGCTCTCTGTATCACGGAAGCTCTGTTGGACCTCTGGCTCAGGGGGAGATGTGGAATATTTGTAGTCCTTTGTCAGCTCCTTACCTTGGGAGTAACTTCTCTCACCTTTCCCCACACTCTTTTTATATTGCCATCTAATTAAAAAGAAGTCTAAAATGTAATACAGTCATCTATTTCCCTATTTAAGAAACAAATTTTAATCATGAGATCATGAAGATATTCCCCTATTTTAGCTCCTAAATGCACTGCAGTATGTCCACTCATACAGCTGGAAGTGGCTTCTATACATAGTATGAGTTTGATTTTCTGGATCCCTTCTCATTAAATAGCTGAAATTTAACTGAGGAGAAAGGATATCTTTATAACATCCAATCTTCTTACTATTTTATATGGTAACTCCTGTCATTTATTTTGTCCTTTAAAAAAAATCTTCTGTAACGCTTCACAGTCAAGTCATCTGTGTAAAACACCTGTGTATTTTTGTTAGATTTCTTTCGGTATCTGATAGTTTTTGGTCCTGTTACAAATGGCAACTTTCATTTTCCGATTGATGCTGGTATACTGAAATGCACTTGAATTTTGCATATTAACCTTGTATGTAGCAACCTTACAACATTCACCTGTTAAATAATTCATTTGTAAGATATTTTGAATTTTCTATGTAAAAAAAATCATACCATTTGATAATAATATTTTTACTTTTTTCTTCCCTATTATGCTTGTTCCTTCCTTGCCTGATTGTTAAGAATGCCAACACGATGTTGAATAGATGTCTCATTTCCATTCTCAGAGAGAAAACTATCAGAATTTTATCAATGCTGTAGTGTTGTGGTAGACACTCTTCAACAGATTAAGGAAGTTCCCTTTGTTATCTACTTCGCTAAATTTTAATTTTTATTTTTATCATGACTCCATACATTAATCCGGGAAGGCTGACTTAACAAAATGTTACGACTGAGTGGCTTAAACAAAGGAAATTTTTCTCACGGTGCTGGAGGTCCAAGATCAAGGCTCCTGCAGGCCTGGTTTCTCCGGAGGCCTCCTTGTCTTGTACATGGCCTCTCTGTGCCCGCCCACAGTGTTTCCTCGATGCATACACTTCCCTGGTGTCCTCTTTTGAGGAAGTCATATTGAAGTAGGAATCAACACAGTGCTAAAGAGGTGACAGCAAAAATCTTTGAGTTCCGTTGTCAGAGAGAGCACTATCAGAATTTTATCATCAGTGTGGGTTTTGGGTAGGTATCAATGAATACATTAAGGAAATCACTTTTTCCTAATTTGCTAAATTTGTTTTAAAAACAATCACTGACTAGTCATATTAAATTTGTCCTCACTCTCATCTAACCTTGATTACCTATTTCAAGATCACACCTCCAAATACAGTTTGAGATGGGACACATTCAGTCCTCCGTAACTGTAGACAGGTGAATTTTATCAAATGATTTTTCTGCCATCTACTGAGATAATCCTATGATTTGTTTTCAGTTCCATTCTGTAGTAAGAAAAAAAAATTGATTATTCAGCTAGGTTTGCTATTGGTCTCTGGCTTTATATACACTTCATTGGCTGTGAAGATATGCATATGTGATAAACCTGTCAAGAGAAACAACCAGAGGAGGGTATAGCTCAAATGGTAGAGCACATGCTTAGAATGCAAGAGAACCTGGGTTCAATCCTAAGTACCTCCTCTAAAAATAAATACATCTAATTACTTCCCCCCAAAATAAAATAATCAAGTAAGACAGAAATAAACTACTTTTTTTAAAAAAAAACAAGGGAATTATTAATATTAAATAAGAAAGCGGATGCCTCAGGCTGAGGAAAATGGGAACATACTATGATGGAGTCCATCAGGGCCGCTCAGCTACGTACCCTTATTTCCTAACCTATACCTGGGTTTTCATTTTACTATTCTCCTTTAAATGGTACCTCTATATGTTAATCCAATCTTACATGCATGCTTTTCATTAAAAAACAAAATCAGCCACACTCGAAGCTGAAATGTGACTGAAAAAATTAGAAATGGAGTAGAAGTATGCTTAAATGTTGGAACCAGGGAGAAAAGTGGCAGCAGGTTAACCCTGTGGAGACATGGACACAAATCTCCCATGCATGGGAAGGAGTGGGGACAATCTGCTGTTTGCTCTGTCACAAATCAAAACATAAAAATCATTAGGCTCCTAAAAGAAGAAGAAAAAAAAGAAAGAAAAGAAAAAGTACTATTTTGTAACAGATACGACAAAACACTCTTTTTCAATGTCAAATATCTCCCAGGCAGACATATAAATGATCTCATCTAATGCTCATAATTTCTTGACATGATAGACAAGATCTCAAATTTCAGGTGAGACTTGACTTAAGATGCACCATTGGTAATAAGCAAAACCCAACTCCTGTTAAAAAAAAAAAAAAAAAGAAGCAATAAATCTGCTTGACTTTTGCCCCGGAGGAAGACTGGGCAATATACAAATCTCCCTGTGCCCCAGATGGAGACACCGCCTCTTATCTTCCAAGGCTGTTTCCCATAAAAACATCTGGGCAAACACTGTGTAGCCCTCAGTTCCTCGCTCCCGACACGCAGTAAAGCAACAGACCCAATGAAAAGTGTCCCCGCAAAACTCTTCTCTCCACCTGGAACGTGTAAGGTGCTTATAAAACAGGTAAAGTGCAGGTAGACGAAACATGCAAATGTTCACAAGTTTATTGCAGCTGTGAAACTACAGTTTTACACGCTCCACGTTAGAGTTCCGGAAACACTTCAGTTACCTCCAGGTCCCTGTTGGCTGGGATCACCCCCGTAGTCTCTCACCGCGCAGACTGTGAGAGAGGCGCTCCCGATGCAGAAGTAGGGCTTCAGGACTTCCGAAAACGCCGCGGAGAAGGAGTGGAGGTGAGACCTGTCGTCTACGCTGTAGAAGGAGACGGCGCCCAGCTCGTAGTCCAGGTACACGCCCACCCCGCCGGGCCGGTCCTTCAGCTCCAGGGGGACGGCGCCCCCGGGCCCCTGCGCCTCGTACGCCCCGCCGCGCAGCCGCACCGTCCAGCGGCCGCCGGGTCCCGCCGGGCGCCGCGCGCGCGCCCCGGGGGCGGGGTGTGCGGGGTCCGCGCAGACGCCCACCGCCCACGCCGCCCCGCCCAGCCGCACCTCCCAGTACCGCCGGCCGCGCGCGAAGCCCTGGGCGCCCAGCACCGCCGGCTCCGCGCTGAGCCTCCGCGCGCCGCGGGGCGCCCTCCGCTTCCTCCCCAGGAACGTCGCGGACTTCCTGTCCTCCGACACCAGCAGGCTGGGGTGCGCCGTCTCGGGGTCCAGGCTCACGTCCTCCCGGAACGTCTGGATGATTTTGCGCAGAGCCGAGTGCTGCGGGGGGAGGCTGCAGCCTTCGCGGCGCAGCTGGAAGGAGTAGACGGCGGGGCACCGCAGGCCCTCGCACCTGCGCAGGACGCCCCCGATGCCTCTCAGCAGCCTCACGCCGGGCAGCACGCTCCGCTCGGCCACCTCCTGCAGGAGGCCCTTCAGGGTGGAAATGTGGTCGGAGAAGGCGGCCACGTTGGCGCCCAGCTGCTCCTGGATGTCCCGCTCCTCCTGGACCAGCCTCTCCAGGACGGCCTCCTGCTCGCGGTCCACAGCCCGGTTCAGCTGCCCGAACTCCAAGGCCAGCTCCCGCCGCTGGCGCTGCACCTGCTCCCGCAGCTCCAGCAGCTTCCTGTCCTGCGCGGCCACCAGGCTCTGAGCGTCGGCCACCCGCGTCTTCAGGGGCTCCACGTAACTGCCGAGCCTCTTGCGGTGGTGAGCGGCGGCCTCGCCCACGGACCTCACCACGTGGCCCTGGTGCTCGGGGGGCTGCGTGCACAGGGGACACAGCAGCTCCAGGTCGTCCTCGCAGAAGAGGCCTAGGACCTGGTGGTGCCGCTCGCACAGGCGCGGCTCCTCGCGCCTCCTCCTCTTGCTCCTGCGGCCGCCCAGCTGCCTGGCGATGTCGATCATCCTGCCCAGCTGGGTGTTGCTCCTGACGTGCCGCTCCTGGCACGGGTGGCGGCACACGGGGCAAGGGAACCTGTCCTCCAGGTGAGCCCAGGACTGCTGGATGCAGCGGCGGCAGAAGTTGTGCCCACAGTCGATGGTGACGGGGTCGCTCAGGCCGTCCAGACACACGGGACAGTTGGCTTCTGCCTGGAGTCCAGCCAGGGCCGCCGCCACCGCCATCGGGGCTGCACCGAGGTGGGGTTTTCTCGGGAGGCCGGGCTGCAGGGTGTCTGCCCTGAGAAGCAGGCGCACCCTCGGTTCTCACTCCTTGTCCAGTACGCTGCGCCCCGCAGGGCCGTCAGAACTCGGTGGCGCGGGCAGGTGCCCAGAGTGGCTTCCTTCACCTCCTGCAGCTGATCGCAGAGCAGCTGGGCCACTCACTGCCCTCAGCGGCTCTCTGGGTCGGAAAGCAGGCACAAGTCGAAAGTGCCTTTTCCTTCCTGGGGATGAGAAAAATAATCCTGCCTGTGAAAAGGCTGCCCTGTGTTGTGGGGCCAGCTCATGCCACCTTGAGGAATCTGCTACCCTACCCTCCACCACGATCCACTTACACCCGCAGGGACCACTGGCTGATGTGATGATGTCCTGGCACTGTGGAATGTGTGTGGGCTTGAGGAAGAAAGCCCCGGGCCTGGGTGGGGGGTCCCCCTCAGTCACCTGCTTATCTGTGGACCTGGGCAAAGTCACATAGCATCCCTGATTCTAAGAGGATCTGGTTAAAGGACAAAATTCTCAGCTTCAGTCATTTCAGTTCTTGTCAAAAATCTAATAAAAGAACCTGCTACTTTTTGGCTTAAACCACAGATATTTCTGACAGCACTCAGTTCATAATACATAAAAATTTACTTTTCACTTAAGGTTCTCAACTACAGGATATATCAGATACATCAGACTGTGTGCATAAGTGGATTTCATTTGGACTAGAAGAAATTTATCTGGACACCCTGCCAGGTCAGAACACTGACTTTTCACATCAGGCACAGAATGAGATTGAGACCAGGATTTTATTGCAAGT
Organism: Vicugna pacos; assembly: GCF_048564905.1. Taxonomy (NCBI): domain Eukaryota; kingdom Metazoa; phylum Chordata; class Mammalia; order Artiodactyla; family Camelidae; genus Vicugna; species Vicugna pacos. Next base: position 9,688,464 of record NC_132988.1, on the reverse strand, counting down.
TGAAGCTGAGGAACACACACATACACACAACTGCTCCCTGACATCCTTAGTGAGCTGCCAGCTAGTGAGGCTTTGTGAGGTCAGAATCCCTAGAAGAAGGTGTGGCACTTTCCCTTAGAAGCTGCTGCTGATTCTCAAAGAGCTGAGAGGCCAAGTCAGGGCACCCACAGAGGATGCGTCCTGGTAAACTCTCCAAGCTTTCCTGAGATCAGTGAAGTGATCCCAAAGCTGGACGCTGAGTATCCGTGGCAGATGGAGGGAGGTGTGAGGGAGTCTGTTGATTTAATTATCTTGGTGCCTGATTGGTTCAAAACAGTATTTTGATCCAGAATGATGAACAAATGAATTTCAAAGTGTTCCAGCCTCTGATTGCCCAGCCCACGACCACCCTCTGGGCCCCCTCCAGTCTCCTGCCACCCACACCCAGATCTAACCACACCCCCTCCCACAGGGCTCTCCTGCAGGACTGCGTTCCATCTAGAGGACCCCGTCCTTCCCTCAGCTCCAGCTTCCCCAGCACCAAGCTCTCACCCTCCTGCCCTCCTGTAGTATGTTCAGCTCCTCTGGGCCCAGTGCCTTTGTACCAGCAGAGCCCTCAGTGGTCTCCGGTGCTGCCTGGCTCAGAGCTCATTGTCACTTCCTCCAGATCCCAGCTTCCCCGCTGCATGAGGGTCACCTCCCCAACAAAATGTGACAGAGCAGTAAGGACAGGATCATGAACTCTTTTCACTCCAACTGATATAAATTTACACAGATTTGGAAAAACTGCGTCCCACACAGAGCTGTCACCTCCGTGCTGTCTGCCATGATTGCATCTCCGAAAATCACCTCAGTCCCTGGCAAAGTTGTTGAATCACTGAAATCCTGACAGGTTTCTGGGTCTCCCTTAGGGACTGAGTGACTCTGGGGCAACCTGCTTCTACGCTGCCTGTTTGCAGGCAGGCGTGGTGAGATGGAGGAAGACCAAATTCCTCCCTGGCCCCCGGAGCTCTAATCACTGTCCCTCCCCACCTGCACACTGATGAGATTTAAAGTCACTTAAAAGTCAAAATGGAGCTGGTGGCCAGTGTGGATGTGGTTTCAGACACATCCCTGCACCAGTAACAACCTGACTTTTCTGAACTGGATCAAACTCAAGGACACCACCAGCTGTTTACAAAGCAGTACCTGCTGATAGCTCTAGCTGCAACCTTTGTAGTTTCAAACCCCTCCTCACCCCTACCCTCACAATTGTGTTATCATTTTGAGCAACAACCAGTCCTTCTCTGTTTAACCATCACCCTTCTTGCCAGGTCCATCCTAATTATTGACAGCCAACTGATGGAACCTTGCAGGTTTCAGGCGTTTATAAGCCTTTCCCATTGTGTACCCTGGGAACACAATTCAAGTGCTTTTTGAATCTGTGTCTCCGGGGCTGCAGTCCTAACGACTCCCAATAAACGTCTCTATTTCAGTGACGTCTGGGTTTCTGGGGCTTTGGTTAACACCCCACACTGCCCAGGACTGAGACCTCCTGGAGGGGGATCCCACAGCTTCAGACCAGCCTTGGGGGTTTGTCACACACAAGTATTTTCATCCTCAGGCCCCCAGGACAGGGTAGGAACTTGGCATCTGTGCTCTCAGTAAGCATTTAGGTGACTTAGGACAAGGCAGGCTAAGGGACCGGGAACGCTGATAAAGGACAGGTTTTAGCAGAAGCCAAACCTGAGCCCAGATTCCTTAGGAGGTGGGTCCCTAGGCTGGGCCCAGAGCAGGGACTCAGGAAGCCCTGGCCTTGTCCGCTCCCCACTTCTGCTCCCCACTTACCTGGTACGGCTCTGGCGGTGTCCCAACGCCTGGTCCTCAGTCTGCTGTCCCACCAAATGGTGTGGGCCGGTTGTGACCCAGGCATATATAATCACCAGGAGGGTGGAGCTATTGGGGTCCCGCCCTAAAGGCTGTGGCTCCTCCCCCGGAGAGTGGATTGGATGAGAGTGTTTAGAGGTGCTGCTCAGAGTTGGGTGGGGGTGGGGGGAGGACCCAGCCTGGGATGAGGCCAAGCTGATGGGCGGCCGCTGTCCCGGTGATAACGGGATCCCAGTTGCAGATTTGAGATCCTCCCATGATCCTTTCAACGCCACTTAACTTTAATCTTCTCCGATGGGGGAAATGAACTCTGAAAGGCGCTGTGAGTCTGTCCATTTCCTCCCCAGGGAGGTGTGACTCCCCCGCCCTTCCCGATCTCCAGCTGCGCGTGCACGCGGAGGGGCAGCCGCCCCTCTCAGGGTCCGGGGTCTGGGTGAGTCCATCCAGCCCCCTGCACCCTCACGAAGAGCGGTTCCCTATTCCAGGACCGCTGAACCCCGACCGCGGACAGGGCAGCGTACAGAGCCCAGCTCCGGACCTGCCTGACACACGGAAGACAAACTGTGCGAAGTCCGCGCCCCCGAGAAGTTGTGCCGCTGCCCAAGGTTCAGGTTCCCGGCGTGACTGTCTCCCAGAGCCGAGGGCGCCGCCGGGAGGGACCCCTTGGGAGGGGACGCGCACCCAGGAGAAGCCCGGAGTGAGGCAGGAACCCGGGGGCCAGAGGGCAGCAGTGCCTGGAGGGCGGTGGCCTCTGAGCGTCTGCCCACTCTGTTCCTGGCGCGCCCCGCGGCCTCAGCGCAGCAGGGATTAGAATTCCAGCGCCTTGATGAAAATCGAAAACACATTGTTTGGTGGGAAAAACCTTTAATTTTGATATATCTTGTTTTGGAACTGCCAAAGCAGTTTGCATTTGTTTCCTGCAACTTTTCCGTACAATAATCCTGGTAAGTAACATAGTTAGTGAGAACAGACAGAAAATGACTGCAAATAACAGAACACCTGCACTAGCTTCGCAGCTTCCTGTGAAAATACAATTGTTTCTAAACAAGTTAAAACAAATACACAACCAAAACCCAAACACCATCTAATTCTTGAGATGATATTATCCCACAGTTATTAATTGTATTAATTTGCACAACGTTCTCATGAACCACAGGGAAAAAGTACCAACCGGCAAATGTCACCCAGGTGGGTCTGGTAGAGAAATAAGCCCTGCCTTTTTCTCGAAAAGTATTGGTGTAAGTATTTTTGCTCTGATATGAGAGCTGTTATTCAAAGTGCAAAATGAAACCTCTCCCAACTCATACTTTGGAAAGTGCCAGTCCCCCTGGACTTTGGTGTATGCGGTGCAACACAGGGGTTAAGACCAGAGAAGGATTTGTCAGCTTCCCCTTTGGGGGACGGCAGAGCCATAGCATCCCAGGGGACAGACCCCTACAGACACCACGGCGCCTTCACCACTGCCTCCTCCTCCAACTAATGGTGCCAACCCTCTGAAGACTCAGGGCAGCTGGTACACAGGTAACCTTGTGAGGTTGTAAGGACAGCGTGGTTTCACCGTTTCCACTGTAATGCCTTTTCTGTCTTTTGAGGTGAGAAGACTGGGAACTCAAGTTTCAGTATCTAGGGTCAAATTGACCTTGGAAAGGTTGATTTTACACTTTCTGTAGGTTAAAATGTTTTCAACAGATGGATCCATTTTTCTCCCATTCATATGAAAGGACCGCTGGAGGGTCTAGATCTCCATAGCTGCTGGAGAGGCTTTCAGTCCCTGGGAGCAAGTCCAGGTCTGACTCCGCCCCACTTCTCTTCAGTCTGGAGGCTGCCCGCCCCCTCTCCAGTCCCCCAGAATTTGCCAACATGACCTGGTTTCCCTTAACAACTCCTGTCAGGAGGGTCCTTTCCAGGCCTGTCCCCTTTGTAGAGGGTCAGGGGGAGCTGGCTGCCCCGCGGGGTGCAGTAAGGGAGGTGCAGCAGTCACTTGTTTAGGGCTGTACCTGGATCTGGACTTTGGGAGCGGGTCTATTTTCAAACCATTCTGATGGGTCAGGAGATCCGGGGTCTCTCAGACACAGACGGCTCTTCTCAGTTGACAGCAGAGGGGAATGGCTGCCAGGTCTTGACCCTCAGTCCTGTGCTTTGCCCGCATCTTCTTCATAGACCCAATCATCCCCTGATCGGCTTATCACCTAGTCCCCCACCCAGCCAGCCTCCAGAGCTCTCTCACTCACTTCATCGTTAGAGTCCTGGAACCAGGGACCTGAGTGTCGTCCCAGCTGGGCCTGTGACCATCCAGGGAGCAGAGACATAGGAAAGCAGGGCATATTTGCCTCCTTGCCCCATTTCAGTGTGGACGACCTTCGGGTCAGGAGAGAGGATGAGGCTTTGCTTCTCATCAGGAACACAGATTGCCCCCCTCCTGCAGATCCTGCATGGAAAATGTCTGGCACCATCTGCTGGAAAATGTCTGAACAACCAAACCCACATGATTGGATCAAAAATAACACTGGGCGGTTCAGCCCCTGCGGCCACAGCAGCGCGTGTCCAGGACCACGGGGCGGAGCGTTCCCAGCTCCTGGTCAGCCGGGAGCGGCCTGCGCACACACAGGAGGCGGCCGTTCCCTCTTTTAAACCACGGCTGAGGACAGGTGTCCTCCAACCCCAGCCCAGCCCCTTCTGTTCACTGAACTCAGGGTCTCAGAAACTGTTCCACATCCACACACATATTTCACTATGAGCAGAAGCCTGAATGGAAAGTGTTGCATTCACGGTGGGAAGAGAAAGTTTCTTGAAGAAGGACAGTCTTTCTGCGAGGTCGGCGTTTCCTCCAGTGTCCTTTCGCCCTCTCAGTTCCAAATCAGAGGTGCTGTCTACTGAGTGCTTTACCAGGTTAGACCACGTGCTCCGTGCTTTACTCAAACATCCCGTGAAAACTTCACAAGAATTCTCTACTGTGGGAGGACTTGCCTCCCACAGACAGCAGTGGAAAGGGAGGGTTAGAGTGGTGACGTCCGCGGGGCCAACAGGATGCAGTGTTACCCTACTGGGGCCACAACAGCCCGTCTCTTTCAAAATACTTGAGTATTTCAAAATACTTTTTTAAAAGTATAATTTCCATTTTATTGTTTTGTTTTGCAGAGAACAGGATTTCTTCAGTCATTAAGGACTTAGTTCCTTACATGGGCTCTGGTGGAGGCCGTGGGGCGGCATCTGCAGGTCTAAATCTGGGTGGGGGTGTTCGGCCCTTCTGGGCTTCACAAGAAGGACTCCTGACCACCTTGCTTTGCGTGGCACAGCTCACATAGTAATGCAGTTCCACAGACAGCTTGGGAGGCACGTAGCCGTGGAGATACTTGCTTCAGAAATGTCCCCGATGGCTGCAGCCTCTACTGTGTTTCGAATGACAAACTTCTCAGTGACCGTGTCCTTGGGCAGGCATCTGACGCAGCGAATAAGCTGCACGAGGCTGCAGCCTTTTTGGCAAGACCACCGTTCCCTCTTTCCCTGGTCACCAGGCGAGGACACGAGAGAGCCAAAATACATTTTATTCCCCGTGACCAGCTAATTCCCGATTTGAGAATACTCTCCCAAAAGTCCAGAAAGAAAAAAATTGTGATTCGTAACATTTCCATGCAAGGAGCGTTTATCAGACGGCAGGAGGAGAGACACGCCCTGCACAGGGGAAGCAGCCCGAGCCTGAGCTTTGGGGCGATCTCGGTTCTCTGCCCAATGGGATAAGACAGAAGTCACTGCGATGTGATTAGCAGTAGGTGAGGATGGATGTTATCTGGCACAAATCAGTATCAGGAACAACAGTTATTCTGTAAATATCAGCATTAGGTCAGTGGATCAGCGCCCCCGAAGGCTTTAACCACCAGTGATGGACTCAGCAGGCTCAGTGATGGTGTTGGGGGGCAGATGGAGGTTCTCTAATTCTGCACCCTTATGCTTCACTGCTGGCATCTTCCCTAAAGAAGACCTTTCCCTTCCTGACGTCCCCTTCTGTGTTTTTAAAGGCACTCCCTTGACTCATGAATTCTCTTTCTCTCCAACGTGTATACCCATCATTCTCCTTGCTGAGGTCCAGAGAGCCTCACATGGAGCCAGCTGCACTCTCTGTGCTGCCTCTGCATCCTCCTGGCCAGTCCTCACTAGTCTTTGAGCTCTTCCCTGCTGTGAGATACAAGAGCCTTCAGTCCCATCTTGTTCTCTCCCAAGACCAGACCGAGAACCTACATTTTCTCCATGACACCCTGTGGGCCTTTATAGATGAAGGATATTGAAAAATTAGGATCTGGTGGAATAAACGCTTTTAATGTGTGATGTAAAACAAGTCAGGGTGTACGTGTTAAGAACCATGAAGGATCTGATATTTACCTTACTTCTGAGCTAACAAGTTAGCCTGCCCCTGTATGATGGATGCTGGCTGAAGACACAAAGCACTTTCTTACTCGTGGCACAGTCGCGGCATGAGCTCTATGTTAGTCTCAGTACCCGGGGTCCTTCCATCCGTGGGGTGAGCCTAGATGGGCACGGTGCACACAGGGGATTTGCAGCACAGACGGGAACTCCCAGCCCAGGACAGCCAGATCCTCACTGCGCTGTGGGCAAACCTGCCCAGCCTCTGCCCCAAAGGGAGGAGTCGCCTTCAACATGATGTACAGCGGTCACACCTCCCTCTGCTCTGCAGGGTGACTCTCTCTCCAGCTTCTGAAGCACCTCCTCAGGAAGCATCCTTGGAAAAAGCGTGCAGGACCAAATGGCAGCCAGTGCCTCTGCCTCACAGAACATTCTCCCAACATTGCCCAGACCAGGAAGCAGCATTACAACAGGAACTGAGACAACTCTTCTGTGGGTGTGGACATCTGGGTCTCTGAGGACATTATTAAGAAGACTTTTAGGGAGTGGGAGGGGGAGGTGTGGAGAGGGCCAGGGAGGACACCTCTGCAAGAAGGGGTCTGCACAGGGGTCTCCAAGCACGCTCTCCAGACCAGCAGCGTCAGGACCACGTAGACATTTATTGAAATACAGGTTCCTGGGCCCCACCTCGAAACTACTGACTCAGAAATTCACGGGGTGGGGGACGGAGCCCAGAAACCACTGTTACAGACAGCCTACCGGTGACCCTGGTGCATCCCAACCTTTGAGAACCATTCATCTGGAAGTTGCATTTCAAGGAAACTAGAATATGTCACCCCAGAATATGCCTTTTTGACACAAAAATTATTTTGAGTTGAAGGCAATTAAGAAGCAGCAAACCCGCAAACCCTCCCCTTCTCTGCCTAGCGGTGGGATACAAATTCTCCTCTTAGTGGACACAGACCCTTGTCAGCCCAGGGAGGGCGCCAGAGGAAGCTGCAAACAAACCTTCCTCCATTAATTCTCCTCCATGGATTGAATTTCCCGCATCCCGCATCCCGCCTCCCTTGAAAGCCTAAATCTGTTCCCAGCTCCTCTCTCTGGTCTACAAATGACCTGTTTGTCGAAGCTGCTTTATAAGCGGGGTTCTGAGCCTCCGCGGGGCTTCCGTTTCCTTTAGGTTCCTCCAGCGAGGGGGCGCTGCGGCCCCCATTCCCTGCTTCCCTCTTGCTAATTTCTCTGAGAGACTCCCAGGGGCAAGCAGAGTAGGGCGGCGGCTGCACTTGCCTGCAGGGCGCGTCCAGAGCAGACACGCAGTCCCCGCCCTGCTGGGTGATTCCGCCCGCAGGAGGCCGCAGCAGATGACACGGGTAGGTCACACAGCAGGGGAGGATCCTGGGTTAAAAGAGGCTGTTTCTGCTTTTTTCTGACAGGAGGAGCACTGAGAGGCGAGATTCTCTGAATGAAAATTGGATATGTGAAAAAGGAGTTATTTTTAGAGTAAAACCAGGAGGGATGGCACGTCAGAGAGCTCGCGGACGCTCAGGTGTCAGCCACTCTGAAGACTTCAGCCGCCGCCGTCTCTCTCTTAAAGGGTCTGGAGTCCGTGTTTGGAGCTTCAGCCTCAGTAAATCCAAGTGCAAACTAGGTCCTTCTGTTTCTTCGAGGACCAGACACGCCTTGTGCTCAGACTGCCCTCACTTCCCCTCAGTTCTGCCCTGGTCCCGAGCTGTCACCTACCTGGCTGAAGCTCTTGCCTTGGGGTCCCTCTCCACCCTTTACTGACCTCCTGAGTGCACTTCCCATCTCGTCCACCAGGAGGCCTCAGAGCACCATGGGGCCAGCGGGAGCCTCCTGCCGCCCAGTCTGTATCCACTGGCTGCTGTATCCACCTCTTATCCACCAAGTTTAGGGTGCAGCCTGGAGAGCTGTTCAAAAGTCCCTGCTGCTCTCGGGGTCCCTCTGCCTGAAATCCGCCACTAGCTCCCACTGTTCTCAGGGTCCAAACCCAAAATTCCTCTCACGGCCCCCAGCCAGCTGTCCCTCGGCTCACATACTGGTTTCAGGAGAGTAAATCTCGGTGCCCTCGTTTCGGGGAAAATAATGTCACCATAACTTCTCAGTTTGCCAAAGCACACAGGCCTTTGAGGGGAAACCTCTGACTCCTGAATTACTTCTCCCCACACTCTGGACCCCATGGAAAGGAGTTGCCACGGCCCCCAGGTAGTTGGACTTCTCAGCCAAGCTCCCTCCTGATCTTACCATTTGATCTCTCTCTCTCTTTATTAAATGAAGTATAGGCAGTTACAGTGTGTCAATTTCTGGTGTACAGTATAACCTCCCAGTCATGCATATATGCATGTATTCATTTTTATATTATTTTTCATTAATGGTTATTACAATATACTGAATATAGTTCCCTGTGCTATAGAGAAGAAATTTGTTATTTTATTCATTTTTATATATAGTGCTTATCATTTGCAAATCTCAAACACCCAAATTTATCCTTTCCTGCCCCATTCCCCGGTAACCACAAAGCCACAGGATTGTTTTCTATGTCTGTGAGTCTGTTTCTTTGGTAGATAAGATCATTAATGTTCTCTTTTCTTTTTCTTCTTTTTTTTTAGATTTATACTTATGAGTGATATCCTGTATTTTTCTTTTTCTGGCTTATTTTACTTAGAATGACAATCTTAAGCTCCATTCATGTTGCTGCAAACGGCATTATTTTAATCTTTTTATGGCTGAGTAGTATTCCATTGTATAAACATACCACAACTTCTTTCTCAGGTCTTCTGTTGATGGACATTTAGGTTGTTTCCATGTCTTGACTATTGTAAATAGTGCTGCTGTGAACATTGGGGTGCAGGTATCTTTTTCATTTTGAGTGAATTTCTTTGTCAAATACTTTGTTGAGCATAATTTCCAAGCTGGTGGTTGTACGGTGCCCGGGGGAAGGACAGGGACAGCCCAGTGGTACAGCACGTGCTTAGCATGCACGACGTCCTGGGTTCAATCCTTGGTACCTCCACTAAAAAAAGAAGATAAGCATAAAATTTTAACAAGACACTGTGGCCAAGGAAAAAGCTGTCACAGAACTTCCAGTCTCACAGGTGAGAAAGGGTAACAAGGACCACCAGATTCAGGAGTCAGTGCGAGGGGCTGGCAGGGGGCGCTGGGGCTCCCCAAGGGCCCCGCCCCTGCAGGGACGTCGGGGAGGGAGTCCCCCGGAAGAGAAGTGCGGTCGGAAGAGGGGGCAGGACAGATCTCTGGTTGGCATCTAACCAGCGTCATCACTGCCACTGCAGGGGGACCCACGGGGAGGGCCCCGCGGGGTCCGGCGGAGAAATCAAGCTCGGCCGGCACGGTGCCCGGGAGGCTGCGGGATCGCCCGTCCCTGCGCGGCGGTTGCCCCCGGCGGCGGGCGGCCTGCGGGCTGTTAAGTAAATGAAGTTACTGAGAGGGAACAAGGCCGCTGCGCACGGGGCTGGGCGTTCCCGGCTGGGAGCGAGGATTTACTAGGACCCTTTCACACGCAGTAACACGACTGGGACCAGGCTCAGCTGCCTTACACCCCGGGAAGAGGGGCAGGGGCTCCTCCGCCCCCTGAAAGTCGTTGCCGGTTGTGAGTGGAGGACAGTAATCGTGTTGACACGGAGAGTGTCTCTGGCCCAATAACCAGAAGTTCAGTGAATATTTCAGGTGAGAATGTGTGCAAAGTGCGTACAATCACACGCAGCACTCCCTTTCTGAGTGCCATTACTGCACTGTTAGGATTAATATTATTTGTAGTAGTATTTTATTTGACGACAGGAGAAGAAAGATGCAAAAACGTATTGGAAGATCAACGGGGGGAAAATCAGCCATAATCCTACCACTTTGATACATCATCAGGATTCACGTTCTCAGCTGTGTGCTATCAGAAATGTTCCTATATCCACATCTTTACATGTTTTCATGTGACAGATTATTTAGCATAAGTGGCAGTATATTTTACATACAGTTCCTTAACCCGGTTCCCTCCACTTACCATTATATTAAATGGCATCCTTTATTGTCATAAAGTCCTTCTATAATAGGAAATATATATTTTTTAAGTAAAATATATTGGTAATATTTATAAAGGACCAAAAAAGAAGTCTACCAATGCCACCAATAATTTCTGTGAATGGCTTAATTTAAGCATTTTTGTAAAATATATACTGTACTCTCATGGACAACTTCTCCTGTATTTATGTATGTTCACATCAGCATCAGATAGCTACTAAGTGTCCATGATGTTTAGGGAAACTGCAGTGACCACAACCAAGTTTCTGGTCTCCTAGAGCAGTGCAGATGGAAACCAAAAGTGCAAGTCTTGTGCATATATTCAGGGTAGAAAAAAGTTTTAACACTTTTCCTAACATCTGACCAGTACAAACATAATGTATCAGGTGAAGACAGTGGACATAAAGAAAAATGAGACAGGACATTGGTTCAGACCCCTTGGAAATCATTTGGCTCTTTCTGCTTAAGCTGGGTGTGCAAGTACCTACCCTACCTATGGCTCAGCAATTCCACTCCCAGGATTTACGTGTGGAAACGTGGCCTGTAAGCAAGAATGCTCATAGCAGCAAAAAACCCACAGGGCAAATCGGGAAACAACCCAGGGATCCAGCAACAGAAGGACATACTGAACAGTGGTGCAGGCACACAGGTGAGCACTACTAACCAAGGAAAAGGATCTGAAACATGGAAATAAGAATGAACCCACCACCCATCATATTCAGCACAAGATCCCAGAAATAAAATAAAACAGCCTGTATGTTTCCCCTCATATGAAGGTCACAACCAGGCCAGACCAGTGTGTGCTTCAGCAGCAGGTGGCGGTTATCTTTGCGGAGGAGGGTGGAGACAGTGATGGAGAGTGGGGGTGGGGGTGGGGGAGGCAGCAGGTACTGTTTTGTGGGTGGACTTGGTGGAGGTTTCAGGGCTGTGTTTGCTTTGTAATCCTGCATCAGGTGATGCAAAAGCATCAGTGTGTGTCTGTCTGTGTGGTCTCCATCCGTAAAGGTTTACTAAAAAAAAGAAACTGCTTCTGGAACGTTTCCACAAGTGGTCCAGGGAACCTGCATTTGCAACAAGCATTCTGGTGCCTGCCAGCAACGGGAAACCCGTGAAAGGGACTGACTTCCAAGCGCAGTGAGAGGAAACCGCGATCAGACTCCTGGACGCTCACTGACTGTGTGACCAAAGATGTGGGTCACAGTGGGGCCTCACACAGCTTTCCTTCCAGCCCAACCTCTAAGCTGCCCAGGGCACCCTGCCCGCTGCCCTGTCCCCGGGAGCTGGGCAAGTGGTCAGTGTGGGAGCGGACACTGGAAGGAGAGTCTGGGCTGGAGCCCGGGATCTGCCGGTGGTCACCCGTGAGCTCTGAGCTCCGGAGCCTGGTGAGCTCAGCACCGAGCCTCGAGACCCTCCCCTGCACAGAGAGTGAGCGGAGACCCTCTTCCCAGGGCAGTGACAGGGCTCACAGCAGTCAGAACACAGACAGGGCGGATGAGGGGCCCCTGTCAGGAGGGGAGTGTCATCGCCCCTGAAGCAGGTGCACTTCTGAGGCTCTGCTGAGAAGCTCAGATCTGGATAGAAACTTCTGGATAGGATCCCTCACTTACTTTAGTCTGAGTCCCTACTAGCAGTTCAGAGCCTTGCACATTTCCGGGGACACAATGTAGATTTTCCAGCAAGTAGGGGGCAGACCAGAGTCGGACCTCCTCACCCTGAGAGAACTGATGGGGACACTGAGTTGTTCGACTTTGGTGGCATCGGGAATGACCACTGTGAGTTCCACGCATCAACCCCACACCCACGATCCAGCTCCCACACTCCTCACACTTCCGGTCCTACCTTTCCACCCAGATGGTTCCTCGTGGGGACTCTGCCTCCTCCACTGACATGTCATGACCTGAGGACGCAGGACCTGGACCTTGTCACCCAGTCTCAGTGGCTCTCTCAGTAGCTGTTTCTCGCTGGCTTATCTTCCTGATGGCACTGTGCCTGTGGTCCCCGGGGTCTGCCCTGGGCTCCCTGTCGCCTTCCACCAGGTCCCTCCACCTGTGCTCTCCCCACAGGCTGCTGTGCACGGAGACAAGCACTTCGCATCCCTGCCCGGAGACCCTCAGGAGTGGGAGCCTGGACGAGGAACGCCCGCCCTGCCACCCCGGAGCGGGAGCTGCCCGGCCCCCTCCGCTCCGTCCTGTGGGTCTCCTGGGGACGTCCACAACGTCACAGAGCAGCACCGTTGTCCCTTACGGCCACTCTGTGACTCTGGTGGACAAGACGAAACAAGACCACTCTAGACCCACGTCCGGGCGCAGACAAAACACGAATATTCTTCAGACCACAAAAATGACCCAACATCCAGGACAGACCCCCCTGTCCTGGCCCACAGGAGTGACGGCTGTGACTTCGCCCATCACAGCGTCAGCCTCTAGCCTTCCCTCCTTCTGCAGGAGGTTTAGCAAGACACCCAGTCATAGAATGACATCTCCTCCTGGCAGCATCCTGTCACGGCAGCGTCCCTAACCCTTCCCCACGTCACATAACAGACCCAAATCCTAACATAACCGTTTCTAACACCCCCTCCCTGTGGTGCTCTAGAATTCCCCATGGGGTCTATTCTCTGTTGCTGACAGCAGTGAACCAGGTGCTCAAATGCAGGTGCTCACTCTTTGGCTTAAGAGTGCTGACAGGGCTGGAGGAGAGATAGAACTTGTGGGAAGGGAGGGCAGAGCCAGGGTTCCCTCAGTGCAGGGGGAGGGCCTGGGGCAGGTGGGCAGGTGGGCAGGTGGTGAAGAAAGACAAGATTCTGCTGCGTCCACAGTCACTGCCGTCCAGCCAGGGCCCCAGCTCTGCTCCGCGTGCTGAGTGGCAGGGCTGCTCCAGGGGGAGGGAAGCCAGGGCCTCAGCCCAGGAGCACAATTGGAAGGGTGCCGAAACACTCAGGAATCAAGACCGGTACTTCGGAGTATTTTTAAAAGGCAAAATCAATGTAAAAAAATCCATGATGAACAAAATGTCAAAACCGTACATAAAGACAGGATCAGTATTACCAGCTTTTCCTTCATAAATGCTTCCTCACCAAGCTCTTGAAGAGCTAATCATGTATCACTGATACCTGATACAGTTTGTCACATTTGACTCAATATTTAATATTCACAAAAAACTTTAGTATTACAGACAATTCTGAGGTACCACAGTCCAGTCCTCATTCTCATTCCTTCTGCAGCTGAGTTTAGTTTGTACCTCTTAGTCCACTGTAAAACTAATTATCATGAAAAATCTCAGAGATACAGAGAAGCAGAGAAGCGTGTATTAAAAAATATTCCCATCAACTCACATTCAACATTTATTAAAGTTTCGTTAATTCATTTGCTTTTCTTCCCTTTTTGGTTACTCTCATTACACACCTGTCTCCCTCAACCCAACTAAAATATGGACATTTTAAAATAAAGCCTCTACAGTACCTAGAAAACAAGTCACACCCCCTTAATAGCATTTACTATCTAATATGGATTCAAAATTCCCCAGTTGGCTCATGAATATCTTTTTAAAGTTGGTTTGCTCAAATCAGGATGCTAAGAAGTTTCATGTTAGACATGTACAAATTTTTTTCAGTTTCAACTCTCTCTGTCTTTTTTTTTTTTCTTTTTTGCCCATTTTAACCCATCATTCACCTGTTGAGGAGACCAGGTCATTGTTCGACAGTATTTCCCACATTTTTGTGCTGTTTCTTTTAAGTTCAATAACTTATTCCTCCTCTACTGCCTCCATTTACCATAAACTGAGAGGACCCTACAAAGGCTCCTGAATTCAGGCTCAGCGTCCTGCGGCCAGGAGAATTCAGAGGCGATGCAGTCTAGCTCCACAGACGTCAACTACGCGTGCACGGAACCGGGAGCGGCCCCACTGGGGATGCTGTGATTGGTGCGAGAGGACACCGAGGACTGAGAGCCTGGGTGTCACGTCCCCGCCAGGCCGGCTACCAGCTCAGGACGCTGACGCTGGAAGAGGCCCAGGCACTGAGAGAAAGAAACCAAGCTCTCATTATTTGCAAAAGATATGACTGCCTTTTAGGAAACTCGAAGAAACTAAAGAAAAATTGTAAAGGCTTCAGGGGATTACAGCAAGGCTATTTTGTAAAAAATCAATACATATATATTTTTTAAGTATATCAACATGTGAGCAACAAACAGGAAAATGTAGTGTTGAAAGTGAATCTCTTCCTCACAAATATAGAGAACAAACTAGTGGTTACAGTGGGGAGAGGGATGGGGGAGGGGTGCGAAAGGGGAGGGGGACAGAGGTACAAGCTCTGACGGATAAAAGAAGCTACAAGTATAAACAGTACAACTTGGGAAACATAGCCAACATTGTATAGTAACTACAAAAGGAGTCTAACCTTTAAAAAGTTTGAATCACTATATTGTGCAGCCGTCACTTACATAATATTGTGCAGCAACTTCACTTCAGTAAAGAAAAAGGAGTCAAAAGTGAATCTTTCACAACTGCATCAAAATGTGAAATTGGTTTCAATGAGTCTAAACATGAAAAGCAAAAGTTTCATGAACAAAATCATAAGCATTTAGCTGAAGAGATTAAAGAAGACACTTACAAATGTAAAAATACAGCAAAACCCCACGCACTGGATGACTCAGTGTAAGTTTCAGTTCTCTCCAGTTTGGATTGCAGCATCCATGAAATCCCCAATAAAATCCACAAGGACCTTGTGTTAATAATCAAACATGGTTTTAATTGCTAAACTGATAGCCGTATTCAGGGATAACTAGCGGACAAATCATCAGGGGAATATTATTTTAGAGGAGAGGGTAGCCTATGGGAGCCTCAGGAAAGATGGGTTCTACTTACACTATGTTCTTAGTGTTGACAACATGTTTTACCAACGCAGTGCAATGAAGGAGAAAAGTAAGTGAAAAATAAGAAGTTGAAGATGCCACAAATTGCCCTCACTTCCAGATACACACAGGGGAGTGTTCTGTACAAAGTAGACACCATGCAAATGCTGAGTTTTGTGTGTATAGACTATTTGGGAAGGTTCATCAAAAAGCTATTAGTCAGGATTCATGTAGAAAGGGAAACAGACGAGGAGGCCACCACGTGGCACTTCCACCTGGGGAGACTTTTCTGGCATCGGCACCATCTCATTGTTCCCTGAAACACTTTTAAGCAGGATGGCTCTGGAGTACAGGCCTGTGTGCTCCTGAGTGAGAAAACCATCCTGCTCTCCTCGGAGTGGACGGCTGTCCTCGCGGACACCAGGGGAACCTTCCCTCTGGGCCCATCGCCCTCCGCGGGGACCACAGCTGCCCGCCTGTGGGGAAGGTGCTGGGATCCTCGGGTCCCAGGCTGCGGGTCAGAGTCCACGGACAGGAGCGCTCAACAGGTGTGACGGTGACACAGGAGGGACTGGGCTGTCAGGGAGGGGACGGCCTGGAGGCGGTCCTGCTACAGTAACTTAGTCTTCTAGGAACACAGAGATTTGAGAAGGGTCAGATCCGGAGGCGGACACTCAGGATTACTGACGGACCCACAGAACGTCAGCGTCACCAGGGGGACTTCTTTAAACTACATTGAAGGGCTTCCCAAGGCAAACTTCTGATTCACTGCATCCAGGGCCTCCTGCTCCCCTGCCTGTGCTGGTGACGCCCCAGCACAGCCCCTCCCCCACCGGCTCCAACACCCTGCCAGAGCCCCCACCGCCTGAAGGGGAGGGGCTGCTCCTGAGAGCTTGTCAGCTGCCTGGGGGTCTGCCACGTGGACAACTGCAGAAAGCCCTTGGAAATGCACAAGCAGAGGTGACGCCAGACTCCAGAAACACCTCTTTCCAGGGGCAGGTGGAACTCCAACAAGCTCTGAAGGGACAGGCCAAGACTGCTGAGCAGTTTCACTGGAGAGAAGCAAAGCCAGGACTTTCTAAAGTATTGGATGGTGTCATAAACTTGATCTCTGATGGAATTAGCTAGAGGGGATTAAGGTGGGTGTGTCTTATCCTTAGCTGGATAAAAGATGCAATCAGAGGAGGATGGGAGGTTCCCAAGGCTGACTGCATCCGAGCTCTGTCCAATGGGAGTGAAGGAGAGGACCCTCCCTCCAGGCTTATAAAGCCCAAGGGGCCATATTCTGGCCCCAGTGGTGAACTGAGAAGCAGGCTGTGTTGAGTGCTCAGACCTGCATCGAGGAAGGTCATCTGCTCTGAGAAGAAGAGAGGAGCCCAGAGGCCCAGTGTGGGGAGTGGAAGGCACCCCGGGGCCTTGAGGACACAGTGCAGCTTCCCTAGCACAGAGCCAGGACCCAGGAGCTGGGCAGGTGAGCGTGACTCCGGGGGGGACAGAATCCCCCGCGGGCCTGAGTGGGGACAACCGAGCTGCCCTGGGTGCTGGGTGATCCCACCGTGGTGGGGGGGATGCCGGCCAAGCTGGGGTGGCCTGGGAGGTCTGAGGGTGGGAGGTGCTTACTGGATTCATTAACAACAGACCCTTGCCGGCTGCTTGGGTGATTCCCTGTGTGCAGAGGAGGACGGGGCTGGGGGAGGGAAGCTCCAGTGTGGGTGTGGTTGTGGCCTGACCCCTGCCTCTCACCTGGACCACGCCTGTGGGAGCCCCGGGCCACTCCCAGGGCCTCCTGCCTGGGGAGCCTTGTGCCAGGCACCGTGCTCACTGCTGTTCTATTTTCTTTCTCAATATGTGGACTCACTAGTTAAGGTTTTATGTATCTACATGTGTGGTTACTTTATGGAACAGAAATACTTGCTGGCTTTTTCATAAGGACATATACACACAGTTTCCTTTATGGTGTAATGAACTTCCTGGAATTTCTTTTTGTGATAATCATGCTAGATTTTAGGTATCCCAGGGAATTCAACGTGATTTTGTTCACTATTAATTTAGTTTTAAAAACTGTGTTGAGAATAGTCAGGAAATCTATAATTAAGCAACCCAAATGAGGACCAGAACTGATACAAACACCCTGAAATTCTGTGTCACACCAGTTTCTTGCTGTTCAAAACCAAACTATTCCAGGAGGCCTCGTCATATCTGTCCTTATGCCCACACACAAATGGAAGAGAAGATGAGGACGGTTCCCCGTCTTCCCTGTGTCCCTGAAAGGGTGGGGGACCCAGGAAGCGCCCTGGATGGCCCCGGCTCTGAGACCAGGCCTGGACGCTGCCCCCCAGCATCCGAGCACATGGACCCTCTGCTGCCTCCATCTCCCTTCAGTCTCAACCTGGGAGATTTGGGGAGGTTAGTGGAGTGGGCGGGGGAGGGAAGGGGGTTGGAATGGGAGGAGAGCCGGCCAGATGTGGATCAGCTGTGAGGAACAGGAGATGGATCCTCAAGGATCAGAGATCCCCGACATGGAAGGGAAGCTCAAAGAGGAGGGGAGAGAGAAGTGGAAGCCAACCCCTGGCATCTGAAGATTCATCTGTGAAGATGTCCTTATGTGTCACCTGAAAGATATTTTTCAATGAAGATGTCTAATACTGTGGTTGCCACTTAAGATAATTACCTAATATTTTTATAGCATCAGATAGACACCTTCCAAAATGGAATTGTTACTAGACCCTTTCCAGATTCTTGGAGAGCAATACCATAAAAATGAATATCATTTCCACAAGACTCTTAGACAAGCAAAGGTTTTTATTAGAAGAGATCACTTCTGCACAAGAGGAAGGCAGGGAAAACATGTCTACTCTGGTAGGAGAAGGGGTAAGAGTTGGTTTTATAACAAAATGGGTGGGGGCTGTCTCATGATCAGCGATAATTTCCAGAAATAATCAAAGCTCTTTGCTCAGCAGTAGGTGGCTCCCGGAGACCATCAGGACCAGGGAGCGCTTCTGGGAGGGGAAAGGAATGCGTCACAACTTTCTCCAAGAAAACAGGAGCAGACAAGGTTAGAAGTTGCAGTTGAGCTTCTGGTCTTGTGGCAGTTAGGTACAGTCCTGAGTGTCACTGAGATAAGGTTAATCTTTTAATCCTTTTTTCTTCTTCTGGGACTCAGGCCCCAGGGCCTGATTTTTAGCCTGCAAAGTGGGTTTTTCCAAGACCAATCCGGGGTCCTTTTCCAAAACGGCTGTGCTCTGACTTCCTGTCTCTTTCCCCACAGACTTTATGTCCTGTCAATTTTCTTTCCATTCTTAAACTGTATTTATGTATTTATTTTACAATATCATATTTTTAAATTGAAGTATAGCTGATGCATGACATTGTATGTTACAGATATACAATATAGTAATTCACAAGTTTTAAAGGTTATTCCCCATTTGTAGTTCTTATGAAATATTGGCTGTGCTCCCCATGTACAGCACATCCTTGTGGCTTATTTTACACCTGACACTTTGTACCCCTCAATCCTCCACCTCCATCTTGCCCCTCCCCTTCCCTCTCCCCACTGGTAACCACTAGTTCCTTCTCTCCATCTGTGAGTTCTTTTCTGTTATATTCACTAGTTTGCTGTATGTTTTTGATTCCACATGTAAGTGGTATCTTACACTATTTGTGTCTCTATGTCCCCTCATTCTTAAGGGATCGTTGGAGGACGCAGGTGGGTCTTCTGCAGGGGTGTCAAGGCTGACTTAGGGCCTGGGTGCTACCTGACAGGAAGCAGACAAGTCTCTAACTACCTGGCCTGGATGAGGCCAGGGCTGGGCCACATAGATGTTTGAAATCTCCTGGGATTTCTTTGGCAAAACAGGCCTTGTCTATATCCTATACAACATTTACACCTAGCTCTACAAACCAGGGCAACTACACAGAAGACAAGAATCCTAACTTCAAGTCCCACTGACATGGCTCCTCGAGTCGGAACACCCAGCCCAGCCACCCAGAGGGTCCCCTGCCAGCACTGTCGTGCTCTTTAATGAGGCCAGTTACATGCTTTCCCCCTTGATTTACTGTAAACAAGTGGTATTTCTTGTGTTATTTCTGAACAGTGGTGGTGTTTCTTGGACTAATAACCTGAAGTTTATAAGTCAGAGAGCACCATGGTTTCACTGAGCCTGCCTTCCCAGCATAACTGTTCTTTCCCCATCACCAGATAGCATTTTGTACTGGAGTCTCCACGATGGGCCAGGCTGGGGTGTCCTCTGAGCCCTACTGTGTTTAGGGTACAACCAAATACTGCTTTTCAGGGTGGAGCTGAGCACTGACTGGCATCCAGATTTGGGGTTCAGTCTTACCTAACAGGCCCCAGGGGCTCCCCATGGGGAGTATGCATTGTTTTTGAACTGTATTTCCTGTTTCAACCAACAGCACCACTGGGTATGGCCGCTTTTGACTAATTCAGGGAACTGAATTACTCAGGGCGCAAAAATGAAGGTTCCAGTTGCCACTTATCCCATAGTCTTGGGGGACAGTAAGTCTCCCAGGTGAGTCTCTGGCCTTCCGAGGCTGGTAGGGTGGGCCATTGTTTGGGTGTCACTTCTGATGTTATAGGTACCTTGTGGCCATAAGGTTGCAGTTGGCAGTTGCTAGCAGATACTATTCTGAGAACAGTTCGTGGTGTCCTTAAATGTGCTGTAGCTGAGAAATTCAGATTCTCGGTAATACCAGAAATGTGTGTGAGACCTCGTCCACAGTGGCCATCAAGCTCTATTTTGAATGTTTTAGCCACAGTTACTCTGCTTTAATTTTTAAATGTACTTTTTCTTTAAATGGTTAAAGCAGATGTACAATGCATGTTTAATTAGCCACAAACAATCTGTTTTGGTTAGTCTAAAGTGACAAAAGATTTGAAAAGCAATTATAGATCACTTAAAGGCAAAGTAATTGACAAAATCTGTTATCAAAAGCATTTTTCTAATAAAACTTTGTTCTTTTAACAGAAAGATAAAACCAAACTCCAGTCTTCTATCAGCTTACTTTTAAGAACACATTTCATTTACTAATTAAATGCAATCAAATCTTAACCAACGTTGACCATGTACAGAACTCTTCTCTCAAGGCTCCTTTTCCACACGCTTTCCATCACTTTTATCCACCTTTGGGATAAAACTATTCCTCTTTTTCTCCAACAAATGTATTTCCACTTTCCACGTCTTCTACCATCAACAATATTATTTCCTACTTTTTTACACACTGAAACGCTTCCTTTATTATTTTCGTAACTTCAATTGCACATTATAATTTGTAACCCTTAAAAAACCCACCTTAATCTCTAGTGAAAACCAAGAAGCAAGCAAATGCAACCTGTTTGTCCTGCCAGAATTTCCTGATTAGCAAACAACATATTCCATAACCTGTAAAAACATACGTTTATTTCATAGCATAATTTCCCTTTTTAATGTGGTAACAGTTGCGTGTCTAATAAACCCAAACATCTTTAGATTTTTTTTTTCTCTCACAAGAAGGCAAAAGGGGGCAAACTTAAACTTGCTTAACAATAAATGTTTCAATATTTTATCTTAATTAAAATGATCTAGACCTTTTCTTTTTGATGGCTGAAGTATATATTATCTTGATAAAAATGACCTACGCTTTTTAGGAATTTTGGTCAATTAACTTAATTTAGCAAAACTCTCTAAGGTTTCAAGTTACTAAGAATCTGGAAAAGCTAAAACATTTTTTCTAAACAGTTTATCTAAAAGCTTTTACATTATTTATCTCTATTTTATTACTTAAGACAGTATTGTCATACTGAGTTAATTTTCTTGCTGGCATTTTTCAACATACATAAAGTGAGTTTATTGACTTTCAGTAAACCTGGGTACAATAAAAGTAATATACTTAATAATGATGACTTTAAAGATGTCTGTATTAATTAACAAACCTTAATTCTAATACTAGATAGTAATTTAAATACTGAATATTCACCAGATCATATGAACCTGAAATTTATTTTGGTTAATTTTTTTTTTTTTGTATTTAGAAATGTTTGATTTGTAAGCCCTTACCTTTTTTTAAAAAATCCAGTTGAAAAGAGCTCCTTTGCAAAACAAATTTCCCTTTTTTTAACAATAAACAACATGCAAATAGAAAGATAAGAAATCATGACCACCCATGTCATGGCAATTTACCTGCAAGGTGTAAGACCAAAATTAACAGTTGGCATAAGTTAAATTTACTTACTTGAGTTTAAAAAGCCTCTTTCCTGCTTCTTTTCCTTTGGTTTGAAGTTTTACTAAATAACCCATTGCTTTAGTCTCAGGCAACGTGGGCTGTGCTTATTTTTTAAGGACATGATGAGATTTGTAACTTCAGGGTTTCTCCTAGGAATATTTTTGTTCCCTCAGGGTCAAAATTATGGGGAAAAAAAGAAGTGTTTAATCAAGCCAAACTTTTTAACCTGTATATACAAAAAGAATCAGTTTTGGATTTTTTTTTTTTTTTTGCATGCCGAGTTAAAAGAATATTACGGCTACTTAATGTTAAGGAAAAAAGAATTTTCTTCCTAAGCATAATTAAAGCTGTCCCAGTTTTTGTAAAATACACCCTAGGAAACAAGTGCAGGATGGAACAGGGCTCTCATTTCCCATTGTTCTTTCAAGAGGCTGGTGTGACCAGAAACAGGCAGGTCGGGACTAGAGCCCTGTTTCTTTCACCCCAGAACTGAAAGCACCGTGGGCAGTGATGCCTGGTCACAGGCAGCAGTCAGCACTGTCCCTGAGACAGAAGTGCTCAGGCAGCTGCTGGACAGAATCCCAGAGCCACCGGCCAGGGGCCAATGCTCCACAGGCAACAGGCCCAATTAACATGGAGCCCAGGACAAAAATGGTCCCCAGTTACTCCCATAGAGCTGCTCTAAGAAACCCCAGGGCACTGGCCACTGCAGAGAGCACTGCTGCCTCAGACCTTGACCTTCCCATCAATTTTTAACAATATACACTGTAGCCCAGGTCCAATCCCTGCTTCATTATATGTAACAGTCTATAGCACTCACTAAGCAGACAAGGAGAGAAATCACAGGAGTCCATGGCTCAGAAATGTTCCCAGGTGGGGAATAACTGATTTTCCCAGAAATAGCAGTGAGCTGAGAGCAGTCTGTAGCCTCTACGGCTCCACTGACTTACATAGTCACAAAGGTCCTTTCCCCACAAATACTGACTTTGCTTAGAAAAATAGCATTGGGGCTTAAAACGTGAAGTCAAACAAGGACAGTCATCCAGGTGCACCACAGTCAAAGAGACATGCAGAGGGGAAGCAATTCCAATGGTGCCCGAACCAACCCCTGGGGATCAGTCTCGGATTTTCAGATTCAGGCCAACCTTCCCAGTCAGCAGAATAGATAACTGAAGAGAACAGACCAGACACAACAGAACAGATGGAGGACTCCTGCCTCCTTGCTAAGAAAAAAAAAAGGGGGGAAAGGAAAAGAAGGGGAGTAAGAGAAAGAGAAGAAAGGGGAGAAGCCATGCCTGCCTGTGACAGATGGAGCAAAGCCAAAGCCCTGGCAGGGAAGCAGCCGCCCCAAGGACACTGAAACAAAAGCGCTTCAGGCAGCTCTGTCCTCTGCCCCAGAAGGAATCTCCTCCTCTGGGATCCCGGGAGCCTGGGGGCCCAAAGAGGTCCTGGCTCAGCCTCCCTCCTAGAAGGGCTCCCCATCTTACGTCACTAGGCTCTTTCCAGATTCTTGGACAGCAATACCAGAGAAATGACTATCACTTCCACAGGACTCTTAGGCAAGCAGAGCTTTGTATTAAAAGAGATCCCTTGTGCACAAGGGAAAAGGTGGAAAAACGTTACAGCTCCTCGAGCAGAAGGGGCAAGTTTTGCTTTTATAACAAAAAGGGAGGGGTTTGTTTCATGATCACAGACATTTCCAGAATGTGTCAAACTTCTTTGATCAGCAGCAGGTGGCTCCCCAGTGACTGTCAGGAATGGGGAGCGTTTCTGTGAGGGGGAAAGGAGGCATGAGAATTTTCTGCAGGAAAACACATGGACAAAAGGAACAGGAAACTGATAGTTGAACTTCTTGTCTTGTGGCAATTGTGTGCACTTGTTAGTGTCACAGAGATAAGGTTATTCTTTAAGCCTGTTTCTTTCTTGTTTCTTTGCTTCTAGGACTCAGGCCCCCAGGGCCTTTGTTCTTGAGCCTACAGGCATGCTTTGCTCAAATTGCTTCTGGGGTCCTTATCCAAAATGACTGTGCTCTTCTCTTCCTGTCTCAGAATGAAAGTATTGTTGTCAAGTATTTGACATGGCAGCCAACTCAGGTCAATTACTTGTAATGGTGGGTCCGGCCTTTGGGTTTGCTGTAATCCCAGCATTTCCCTAAGAGACAGAGATAGAAAGGATCTGGACCCTTGGATTAGAGGGAGAGTGTGGCTCACAGAAGGGAGAGGAGCTGGCCTGTTGCCTGGGGCAGGAGCACACTGGGGACAGTGGCTGGTGACCCTTGTGAAACTGTATCCACACAGAACATGCTCAGCTTGTAAAATAACAGATACAGAGTAGAGCAATGTATTCCTTTCCAAGGGCTGCCATGCAGAACACCGCACATAGCTGGGGTGACTTCAACAATGGACGCTGATTCTGTCACAATTCTGGAGGCTGGAAGCTGCCGATCAAAGGGCCAGGAGGTTCACTTACCCCTGAGCCCTGGCTCCGGGGCTCCCAGGGGGCCGCTTCCTGCCTGGGACCTCCTTTCCTCTGTGGGTGCCTGTCCCGGACGTCTCTTCTAAGGTGACCAGTCAGTGTTGAACTAAGACCTCTCCCCAGCAGCCTCATTTTAACTTAATCAACATTTTACAGCCCTTCTCACCACAAAGAGTCCCATTCCGATGTGCTGAGATTTACAGATTCAACACAGAAACTGCATGGGAGGAGGGGAGGACACTCAGTTCAGCCAACATGTCCCATGTTCACATCCAGTGAGTCTCCTCCACCCTTCCCTGCTCCTCATCACTGTGAAGCCGGTCCTGATATCACAGGGTTTTATATGTAAATAGTGTACTGGGTACCTTTCCTGTTGAGTCTCTTTTCATTAACAAAATCACATTAATTAACCATCACCAGGCATCTGCTATCCTAACTGACTACAATTCCTTTTTGTTTGGAAATGTATGTATCTGAATCCAGAAAAAAAAAAAAAAACCTGGTAAAACACTGTCGATTATGTACATGGTGTTTATCTCCTTAATGCATGTTCTTTCCCCCGTGTTAGCGTTTTCTGGAAGGAGCTGCTGAGCTGTGCGGAGACTGGCCCACGTCTGGATGTGCTGACTGGCCCACGCTGGGGATCCTCACGGCCACCTGGAGCTGGGCTGTCCCTGAAGGAGAGGACGGCCTCTCAGGCCTCGATTTCCGGCCACCGAGTGAAAGGGACCAAGGTGCCCAAGGCAGCGGAGGCTCCTGGGGCTCCGGGCCCTGCGGCTGCGGCTGCGGCTGTGGAGGTGAAGGAAGGGGCAGGACTCGGCCCGAGGGCACACAGCTCCCTGGGTCCTGGGAGACCCGCGGGCGGGCGTGAAGGGCAGAGAGCAGGTGACGGGTCGGAAGCTTGTCCCTGTCCCAGCCCCTGGAGAGCCGGGCTTCTCTGAGGGCGTCTCCTCAGACAGGACCCCTCCCGGCACGATGGCCCTGGCGGCCTCCCTGGCGCAGCTGCACGCGGAGGCCAGCTGCCCCATCTGCCTGGACTGCCTGAAGGACCCGGTGACCACGGGCTGTGGGCACAACTTCTGTCACGCCTGCCTCCAGCAGCGCTGGGAGGGGCTCCGGGACCTCTTCCCCTGCCCGCTCTGCCTGCAGCCCTGCCCTGAGCGCAGCTGCAGGAGGAACAGCCAGCTAAGCCACCTGGCTGACGCTGTGAGGCAGCTTCCCAGCACGAGGGCCAAGAGGGGCCGGCAGGGGGAGGCCCCCCTGTGTGAGCAGCACAGTCAGGCCCTGAGCCTGTTCTGTCAGGAGGACCTGGAGCTGCTGTGTCCCCAGTGCAGGCTCTCCTCTAAGCACCGCCACCACCCCCTGGTGCCCGTGGAGCAAGCTGCAGTGTGTCACAGGAGGAGGCTCAAGGGCTACCTGGAGCCCCTGACAAAGCAGCTGGAAGATGCTGGAAAGGGCTTAGAAATGCAAGTCTCCAAATCATTTGAGTTGGTGTCCAACATGGAGAATCAAAGGAGCAAACTGCACTCTGAAGTTGAACACTTTAAGCGTTTCTTGGGAACAGAGCATGATGAAATTCACGTTAAGCTGCTAAATGAAGAAAAGAGTGTTGAAGATAAAATCACTGGGAGAAAAATCCAAATATCAGACCACGGATCCACGTTGAAAAGCCTGCTTTATGAAATAACCAACAAGTGTTCCCAGACTGATCTGGATTTACTCACAGGCATTGAAAGAATCCACAGAAGCTATGAAAACCTAGAGAGCCCAGCAGCCATTTCATACGAAGTAAAGAAGGAGGTTTTCACTCTCCCCCCACAGTATTTTGGCTTGCACAAAATGATCAGCACCTTTCAGGTCCATTTGACACTGGAGCCTGAAACTGCTCACCACAGCCTCCAAATTTCACAAGATCGGAAAACTGCAACTTTTCGACGGATGGAACCAAACTGTGTTCATCCTCCCCAAGAGTTTACCTCTTACCCCGCTGTCCTGAGTTCGGAGGGTTTTGATGCTGGCAGGCATTTTTGGCAGGTAGAAGGCAGAGGCAGCGGGGAATGGTCCTTAGGGGTGTGTAAAGAATCTTTCCCAAGAAATTCTCTTGTGTCACCTTCCCCAAGCAATGGCTGCTGGCAAATTCAGCTCTGGGGAACCACCCGTGACACACGGGTTTCAGGAAATGCCTGTCGGATTGGCATTTTTCTGGACTATGATTTGGGAGAAGTTTCTTTTTACAATATGAATGATAGGTCTCCTTTGTATATATTCAGTGACATTTTTACAGAAAAACTTATGCCCTATTTCTCTATTAGACCTTCTTCTAAATCACTTACAATAAGTATAGTTGAAGATGAGTGCTGAGCCACCTTGGAAGACTTTCTGTATGATCCACGTTCTTGCTATGTTCTTGGCAAGTCCTTGCAATAAAGAGTCTGAGTCCATCTTTGATGTCTGACTGCTGATGTCTTTTCACCCTCACCCTCGGGCCTCCCCTGTGCCCCATATCTGGGCAAGCTGTCAGGACAGCCTGGGGGCTCCTTCACTGGGCTAAGCAAGGCGGTTCTCACCCAGGACGGTCCTGGCTACAGAGGAGCTTTCCCCAGCAACAACCCCCTCAGACTAGTGGCTTTTCTCCTTTCTCTGAAGACATTTCTGGACCAGTGGCCGCCCTGATTTCACACAAGGCCTCAGTGAGTGGTAATAAATGGTATGTTGTGGCAGTCTTGACACAGGTAAATTTTGAGTGGCTGGGGTTTTGCCTCAGCGGGTTGACCAAAGCACTCCTTAGAATATCGTTTGATTCCAGTTTTTCAGATATTCAGATCCCAGGGGGCATGCTACATTCATGTTTGTTTTTCAAGTATCAGAAGACAGGTAGTTTTAGCCTTTGTTTTTTAAAACTATATTTGTGATTCCTTTTTCTCCACAGAAAAGTGTGGGTGGGATTCTGTTACAAATTCCTTGAAATTTTTAGTTACAAAAATGTTTCACAACCGGTTCTTCTGAAAATTGCTACCACAAGACATCTAATTTGTCTTACATTGCAGTGAATGTCAGTGAATGTTTAAAAATAATACATGTAGATCGACATGGACAACTATGAAAAATCTCTCTGAAATGCATGGTTTTAGCTATTGTAAATAAATGGCAGGTGCAAATGGGTTCATTAAAATGTCCTTCCTAACAAAGTGAAGGACCTTCACAACAGAGTAAAGGATGACTCTCTGATAGGAACAACTGAAGGAAATTTGTGATCTACACATACTTGGGTTTTGAGGCCATGGCACTAGTTTATACAGACAAATTTGGGTTTGAAGTCAGGTCCTGCAAAATCTCCAGTAACAGGACCTAAATCTTTTGCCAAATAATGATGTCTCTGTAAGATTAAATAACGTGATTGCCACAGACACAAACATATTAAAAATAAAGCATAAATTGACTATTAATTTATCACCTATCAGGTTTATCTGTGAAATTTATTATTACTTTACACCCATACTTTCAAGGGAAATCTGAAATTTAGGTTTGCTTGTAATTTTGTCATATTTCCTGTTTTTAACCCAATGATCATTTTTTGCAAGTGTCGGCAAATAAGTTTCCTTTCCTTTTTTTTTTCTTGTAGCTCTAGATAATAGGTATATAAATGTGGTATATACAGTGTGGTATACTTTTAAAAATACTGATTAATATTGATTATTTTTAAAAGTTACCTGATTATAGTACAAATATAAAAATTACAGTATATAAGGTCATAATGGTCTCCCACTATGCTGGATCTCCCAGTCACATAGTTTTACTTTTCACAGATAAACACTTCCTAGATCTTCATGTATACCACACATATTTTAAACACATATGTACTAACACAAACACATCCACACATTCAAATGATGGTATATTACACACCATTATGATTTTCATTTTTATTTTGTTTACACCTTTACATTATTTTGGAAAGTGATATTTCAATACATATAAATGGTTATTCTGCTTAAAGCATCATCAGTCCAATTTGGATGCACTATAATTCACTTAAGCAATCCTCCAATGATGAACTTCACTTGTGACAGTATTTTCTCAAAATCAGTAGGACAACAAATAACCTTGGATATCTATCTTTCACATGTATGGGACACCACTTTATGAAAAATTCCTTAAAACCTCAGAATCCTTAACACAGCATTCCAGGCCTCGCCGCTACAAATCAATCAGCATTGTCCTGAGATGAAGCCTGTTTGTCATTATTGGCATAGCAAGTAATCCATACGATTTAATGTCCATTTCCTTCTCAAAAACAAACAAAAAAAAGATTTCAGGAGATACCTGTCGGATTGGTGTTTTGGATTGCTGAGTCAACGGTACATGCTGCATTTCCAATGCTCATATTGGCAGATTGCCCCGTGAGTAGGATATTGGCAAACTGCTGCCTGCAGACTGAATTCAGCCCAGCACGTGCTTTGGTAAAAAGGGCTGAATTGGAACACGGCAGGCCATTATGTGCTGTATTATCTATGGCTGCTTTCACGCTACAATGGCAGCACTGAGTAATTGCCAAGAGACCATATATACTATATAAAAAATTCTTAAATATTGTTAGTCTCTTCCTCAAAAGTCTCTAAGGACCATTTCATAGACTACAACAATGCCTATCATGGCCTTGTGACCCTACAGGAAAAAAAAAAAGGTTGGCTCTCCCTCTAACTCACCTCTCTGATCTCACTGTTAACTTTTTTCACTTCACTGACTTCCTCTATGTGTTGGCCCCCTTGCTGTCCCCGGCTTGCCAATCCCATCCCCATAACATTTGCTCTAGCCATTCATTCTGCAGTGCTCCACCAATGCTATTCCCTCATCCAGTTTTGCATTCTTTGTTCTCTAAGATGCCTGCCCTGACCGCCAGTCTTCACAGCTGACCCTTTCCCACACACAGTGCTCTCGTGCTCTTGACACTGATCAGCTTCTCCCTGTTCCTCCAGCACTTTCTCAGCCTGAAAGAACTGTAGCAGTTGTTTATTATTTGATTGTCTTTTTTCTCCATTCTAGAAGTACACTGCTCCAGGACAGGAATCATTTGTTTTGCTCAGCTAGTACAATTCTGGATTGAAGGTATCTGCTTAGTTTTATATGTCAGTGTTGCTGGGCCTTGGTGCCCATACATGTTGTCAAATAGTATTCTAGATGTTTCTCTGAGACTGTATTTGGATGAGGTTAACATTTAAAACGGTGGACTTTAAGCACACTGCCATCCAAAGTGTGGGGGAGCCTCACCCAATCTGAATAGAATAGAAGACTGACCTACAACGAACAAGAGGGAGTTCAGCCAAAGGATGACTTTCGGATTTCAGCTGCAGCCCAGAGTCTTCTCTGGTTAACAGTATACGTCTTATTGCTTGTTTCTCTGGAGAATCCTGACAAATGGAGTATCTCAGAATTCAGCAAGATAAATGAACAAACAAAACTCAAACTTTCAGGAATAAAAATATTTAAACACTATAAAAAAATCAGTATCCAAAGTATCAAGAATCAGACTGGTATCACTTCTCAAAATCAACGATAATGAATTACATGGAAACACTGTCATCACAACACTCCAAAATGAAGAGAAACAAGCAGGAAGATACAGGATTAAACCAACAAGGAATCCAAGATTGGAGGACAAGTCCCAGCATGGTGGGGTGGGATGATAACTATATACATATAGCTTGTCCAGATTGCAACATGAGATTCAGAACCATGTTCACAAGGGAAAAAAACCTTAAGATTACCTATGATCTGCATAAATGTGTATAGGGAAAGGGTTTTTAATAGGCAAAAATCCTCATTATTCATAAGTATCAGTCAATTGTGTCAACTGGTAACAGACACATACAATAAAGAAAGAACAGAACATGATATTAAGGTATATAAGATATATGGAGGTAAACAGAAAAATCCACTAAAAAGAAAGGTAGGTATATGGTAAGGAGGACTGTTGACAAAATTTATATCATAGTAAAGAAATAACTGTAACTAAAAAACGATTTACGGGCAATTTCAACAGCAAATCATTTATTGGATGTGTCAAGTAATATAATTCTCAACTACTTCATCTTAGAAATCCACAGAACTTGAAAACTGATACCTATAATACCTATGAAATTGGCATTACTACCATGTTTTTATTGTTACTGAAAACGCAGACTACAAATCTATTCTGGTTTTCAGCAGCAATCCTTAAAAACAGTCCCAGGATTACTGAAGCTAAATTCCCTAAGTTGCCGCTAAACACTGACGCTGTACTGTTTCCCAGGTACTTCAACTTTCATCATCTGTTACTGAAGATATTTTAAGAGGTTCCGAATCGATTCCAGTATAGAAGTAGGGGCAAATGGCTTCTGTAAATGAATCACTGAAACTATAGAGAAGAGATCTGTCACTCAGATTGTAAAAGGAAACCTCACCCAAGTCATAGTCCAGAAAAATGCCAATCTTACTGGGTCCTACCATGGGCAGGAGACGGTTTCTCTTAGGACCCGACACAACATAAATACTCTCAGCACACCGCCCAATTGCCCAGAATCCCCCCTCAACCACCGGCTGACTCCGCCAGCTCCTAGGAAACCAGTCTTGACACACCCCCAATGTCCATTTAGGCTTGTTTCCCACTTCTACCTCCCAGTAATGCCTACCAGAATGGAATCTGTTACAACCCAGGACAGCAGGGCAGAGATAAAATCTCCTTGGGTTATAACAAGGGCTTTGTTTTCTCTTCTCATATCGCACAATTTTTCTATCCTCAGAGACAATAAGCTGCGGATGTGCTGTTTCAAGGTCTAGAATCACATCTACTTGAAATGGCTTGATAATTCTGTCAAAGCCAGAATACTGTGGAGGAAGGCTAAACCCATATTTCTTTAGTTGGAATGAAAAGTGTTCAGGAGGGGTTAGGTTTTGATACCTGTGGTGGATACTCTTAGCCTGCCTCAGTACTTCCAGGTCTGACTGCACACACTTACCCTCTACCTCCCTCAGCAGATGTTTCAATGAGGAAACATGATCTGTAAATGTTACAAAGTTTTCATTTAGTTTTGCTAAAATCTCCATCTCTTCATCTTCCATCTGCCGAAGAATATCCTCTTGCTGATTTTGTAGAAATAGTCTAAGTTGCTCAAATTCAGAATGTATTTCTTCTCTCCTGTATTTCACCTGCTTTCTCAGTTCAACTGATTTGCTGGCTTGCAGAGTTAGCACTTTTTCAACTTGTTCCATATTATCCTTCAAGGGCTTAATGGTACATTCCAGAATTTTCCTGTGATGAGAGGCAGCTTTCTTAATGGGGCAAATGTAGTGTTTCTGGTGCTGAATGGAGAAACTGCACCGTGTACATAAAACCTCTAGGTCCTTCCCACAAAAAAGGGTCAGAAGCTGGTTGTGCTTCTCACACATGGAACTCTCTTCCTGCCTCTTCCTCTTGCTCCTTCTGATCTGCAGCAGCTTAGCAATTTCAGTCAAATGGCTGAGCTGGGAGTTGCTCCTGAGGTTCCTGTCTCGAAAGCAAACACGGCAGACAGGACAGTGGACGGGAGCACCCAGGCCCTTCCAAGTCCTGCTGATGCATGAGCGACAGAAGTTGTGCCCACAGTTGATCGTTACTGGGTCTTTCAAGTAGTCCAGGCAGATGGGGCAGCTAGACTCCTCCTGGAGCTGTACTAGCGCTGTCACAAACTCCATGGAGTCTTATCACAACAATGCTCCCTTTGGCAAGGCTGGCCTCAAGCTCAAGCCCAGAGGAGGAGGAGCTATCCTCGCTCAGAGATCGCAGATTGACCAGCTCTGGGTGTCACTGGACCAGCCTGCCGAGCAGCCACTGAAGTCCTGTCTAGCCCCCTGCACCTCAGCTTGAAGGGCAAGTAGGTTCACTGCTTGTAGCTCTATCACAAATTAGCCGATCTACATTTAACATGAAAGACTTGCTTCTTGAAGAAAGTAGCCACAGGTTCAAGCAAGCAGTCATTTCTACAGAAGAAAAAAGTTTTTAATTTCTAAATTTCCCAGGCTTGCAATTGCAATATCCTAATTCAGATAAAAATAAACGACTGCCGAAACCCTAAGGTAAAATTTCCTGGGTTATAATATATTCATACATCTCAAAATATCTCTCCAGAAATTACAGTTCTTTTACAGAGAGACGAAGCAAGTGCCTTTACAATATAGAGATCTAGAGAATAACTCCTCATCAATGAAGGGACAAATTGATGGCCTGCAATGGGAAGAAAATCGATTATGGAACATTTCTGCCAGCCCACCACTCCCAAAAAATCTAATCACAGGGGAGTAATCACCAAAATCCAAACCACTGCAACATTCAATAAGACAATAGTCTTAAAAGTCTGCATAAACAACAATGGACTGAAAAACATAGGGGAAATGTTCTACATTAAACAAACTAAACAACTAGGAGAAATTTATGATCTTAAGCTTTGATTCGAGATAGGCAGAAAAACTGCCATCAAGTCAATAGTATGGTACAATGGGAAAATTTTGGATATGTTCTATTTATTAGATAACAATATTATCAAAGTTAAGCTTCCTGAATTCAATCATTACACTTTAGCTACATTAAGAAATTATCCTACTCTTAGGAAATACCTCCTGAAACACTTATGGATGAGGGGTCATGATCTCTGAATGTTACTCTGAAATATTACTTTAAAAAAAGTGGATGGGGGGGTGGGGAGGTATAGCTCAAGTGGTAGAGTGCATGCTTAGCAAGTACAAGGTCCTGGGTTCAATCCCCAGCACTCCTTCTGAAAAAATAAATAACTAAACCTAGTTACCATCCTCCCCCAAAATAAAGAATTTTAAAATTTTTACAAAGGGGGGAGGGTATAGCACACACAATAGAGTGTGCTTAGCATGCACTAAGTCCTGGGTTCAATCCCCAGTACCTCCACTAAAAAATAAAATAAAAAATTAATTAAAAAATACATAAAGAAACCTAATTACCCCCACCTCCAAACTTTTTTTTTTTTTAAGTGGGTGGCATGCTTTTGGTCTGAAGTGGGAGTGACATGGGTGTGACTACAGGAGGGTAGTATGAAAGACTTCAAAGAGAGAGAAAGTTCTGTAACTTGACTTTGCTGGCAGCTATATGCATCTGTATGTGTAAGTGTCACAGAACGATACATATTCATTTGACCAATATCAAATTTCTGGTTTTGATATTTTATTGTTAAGAAACATGAGAACATGCACAGTGGGTATCAGGGTGTACTATCTCTGTACTATCTTGAGAAGTTCCTGTGAATCTGTAATTATTTCAAAATATTAAGGCTTTAGGAAAATCACCTGCAGGCTCATCCAAATGTTTAACTCAGAGGGAAGTGGTGCAGTTCATTCTATACAGTTCCCTGGGACACATGATCCATTACTATGTCCCTTGCTTTTTCTACTCATTGATTGTACCTTTTGGGGGCAGTCTGCTACCTTGTGAGATACATGGACACAGTATAGAGGCCCCACCCAGACCAAGCTGCCATCAGCTCTCGTACCACCGTCTACCTGGTCAGCCTGCTTCCACTCTCACTCCCTTGCATCCATTCACCACTCAGCAATCACATTTTTCCACTGAATAGACAACTTAGAATCTCTCTCTCCAGTGCTTACATTCCTCCAGTATCTGAATCCTCATCTTCTCAACACAGTATACAAAGCCCTATTAAATACTGAGCCCTACTAGCCACTTTGAGATGGAGTCCTATGATTCTTCCTACCTCGGTACACTGCAGCGACAATTATCTTGTTGTGGTTGAATATGCTGTAGATGAAAAGTCAATTCATGATCAAGTTAAGAAGAGGGGGAATTTTATTCAAGCCAAACTGAGGATTATAACCCAGGAGACAGACTCTCAGAAAGCTCTGGGAACTGTTCCACCTGTTAGAAGTTGAAGGCCCAGTTATATACATTTTCAAGACTAAGGATCATACAGCAAAATGATATACTGACATTTTACATAAAGTTCACCAAGGATGCATAGTTCAAGTAAGCATGTACAAAGGAAGCAGCAAGTCATTATGACCTCCTACAGAGTTGGGAAAGAATGCTATTCTTTTAAGTTATATTGCTAGGGTCAGAAAAAAGGTAAAAATTTGGTCTTTAAGTCGGAGCAGGCACTCCCATCTTTGCAGAGCCCTGGTTAATGTGTAATGCTGCACATACTGCACTATGAGGAAGGAGAGAGGTGGCCTAAACAGAGAGAGAGAATTTTATGCTTAAATTTTCTTGTCCTGCCTTAAAATATAAATTTTATTTCATCAATGCTGAGGTCATTGCTACGGAGTGGAGCATTCTCTTCAGGAACCTTTGTACACCTCTGTCTTTCTCTTCAGGTCTTCTCTCTCAAATGCTATCTCCTCAGGGAAACAGTTTCTACTCACCCAATCTGACTGCCTTCTCCCTACACTCTCTTGCTATCTCTATTTTCTTCCATAGAATGCAATCATAATCTGAAATTGTCTACTTCATGTATTTGCTTGTTAGTTACTCTCTCTTTTGGCCATGAATATTGAATAAGTACATTCTTAGTCTACCTTTTTCATCGGCATGTAGAAAATACTCAAGGACTTTTTATTAAAAACTGAGTAACAGTAATGCATACATAAATGAATAAACCCTAAAAAACACAAATATTAAAAAAGTCAATGTTATATAAAATAAAAAAGTGGCAAGACTGCTCAAGATTACGAGAGTTTAAAGAGACAACCAAATGTAATGTGTGATATCTGACTATAACTGGGAACAGAGAGAAAGTTATAAAGATCACTGTGAACATAACTGAGAATACTTAAACATGAACCTGTATTAGATAATTAAGGTATATCAATATAAACTGGGTACAATAAAGTTTTATAATGAAAAAGGAAACTATCCATATTCTCCAGAAATATTAGTTTAAGTATTCAAGGGAAAACTGACATATCTGTAATATAAACTGTTCAAAAGAGTCTATTTTACACTCATACACACACTAGCACTCACATGTAGAAAGAATACTGGTCATCCCAAATCTTAAAAAACTGGACACTCTAAGCAAGGGAATAAGAGGGTTTACTACATTATTCTTTTAACATCGCTGTAGGTTTGAAAAATTTCCAAAAAGTTAAAAGAAAAAAGAGGACACTAATGAACTCATCTATAAAAGAAACAGATTTGCAGACATAGTAAATAGTCTTGTGGTTACCAGGGAAAGGGGGTGGGAAGGGATAAATCTGGGAGTTTGAGATTTGCAGATGTTAAGCACTATATGTATAAACAGATAAAAAATTTCTTCTGTATAGCACAGGGAACTATATTCAATATTTTGTAATAACCTTTAATGAAAAAGAACATGAAAACAAATATATATGCATGATTGGGAGGTTATACTGTATACCAGTTACAATTAACACATTGTAACTGACTATATTTCAAGTAAAAAAAGTTAAGATTATAACTCAATAAAAAACGTTAAAAAAAAAAGTTAGAGAAACTTCTAGTTGATTTATCTATTCTATTACGCCCAATTTCTGGGCAGAGTTATTCTCTCAAATAGTGGGCTACTCAGTACACTATTCTTTTCCTTCTCCCTCACGCTACCAGGCACCATTCTTTTAAATTTTCCTGCTGCTCACATTTCACATAAAATGAGGCTTGAACATAGTAAAATTGTCTTGATTTCACATTTGATGTTGGATTTGTCTTTATGATCAAGAGGAAATCACCTCATTCTGACTCCCAATTCTAAACTACATCTTATTTTAAAATTAGTAAAATGTGAAAAAAAAAGTGCATCTTAGAATTGATTATATATACTTGTCGTGCATTTAACATCCTCTCCTCACTCATTTTAACCAACTCACTTTAAGAGAACATCAGGTTTAAGAGTCCTGAAGGAACTTAGACAAGCCAGTTGGACTGAGTGTGGCCTGCCTTCCTGAATATACATGCAGGTAGCCCAGGTAACCCTATTCTACAGGTAAATCACACCATCAACACCCTCCCCACCTCACCCCGACCCAGCCAATACATACCTTAAGTCTGAATTACTTGCCAGTTATTTTGGCTACTATTATCCACGCACGTTTGTTTGGAAAGCAGGGCTTGTGTCAGGTGTGTGAATGGTAGAAATGGGCTGGTAGAGGTGGGTTTTCAAACAGACTGACCCACAACTCCTATCTCCTTTTCCTCTGATCTAGCAGGGCTCACTATTTCTTAGACCCTCAATCTCCCATCTGTGCAAAAATTATTCCCTTTCCTCACTTTTTCCCTGAGTTGAGTTGAGGTTTTTTGGAAGGAATTCAAATCACCTTCTCTGGTAAGGCTGGCTGTGTGTCAGGCACTGTGGTAAGTGTGTGGAAATACAGTCACTGATTCTCAATTAAACAGAACTACTCTGTGAAATTAGTGGTAGGAGAGGCAATTCAACATAGGCCCTGAGCATCCCTGCATTCATCCTCTACATATGCCAGGAATGCAGGGCCCTGATTTCCCTTTACCCAGGCCATTTCTCAGGGTTGTGTGAAGAAAGCACCCTTGAAACAGGAGGTAAAGTCTCCCTGTGGAACCAAAAACAGGTTTTCTCTAAAAGTGGATCCCCCAAACTCAGGGTTACTTGGCTGTGTTATAAACCCACGGTGTACACAGCATCCACGTGGCCCCTCCATCACCTCTGTGGGACTTGGGAGGTATGGGGACCTGATGCAAACATGATGCTTATGTTGCTGGCTCTGCTGGTACTAAGAGTCCTCTGTGTCTGACCCAAGAGTTTGTGTCACCTGGTACCAACTATGAAACATTAACAGGCTAACTTATTAGCTTCCCAGTAGAGTAAAACCACAAATTTTGACAGTTGGGAGACAAGTCCTCATTGCAGCTGTGGAATTTATGAGAATCTGAATAGGCTTATCCAAAGTCATAATTAATTGATGTAACTACTGCCATGATTTTAAACCATTAAGCATCCTATACTTCTTGTTACTTCTGTACCTAATAAATATGAATTTGGTCTTCATATCAGGTTCCTAACACAGGGCTCTGAACACCCTGAAATCTCCCTAGTGACAAGAGTGTGTTTTGCAAGCTAAGTGATGGCCAAGGACTCCTAAACAGCTTCAGAATGGAGGCAAGTCGCCAGAAAGATCAAGGTATGATTAGAGTTGAGACTTACACTTCTAACCTGTGACTTCCTGGGGAGAGGGATTGGAGATTGATGTAATCACCAATGGCCAAAGATTTAATAAACCATGTCTACATAATGAAACCTCCATTAAAAAAAAAACCCTAAATGTTGGGGTTCCGAGAACTTCTGGGTTGATGAATACACCATGGTGCTGTGGGAACAGCATGCAGTACCTAACCCAGAACAGATGCTGAATAAGTGGTATTGTACCAAAAAAAAAAAAAAAAAGCCTGCTTGAAAGGCTGGCCCTTGGCTGTCTGCGAACTTGGATTTTGTAAGGATTCCCACCATTCCCTGATAATGCTTTACTGCACTCAAGCATAGATTTCAATGATGTGGCTTATGCTAACCACCAGAATTTCTTCTGAGAATCTGGAAATTTGATACATGCCAGGCAGAGGCTGACTATATAACCTGTTCCCCCCCAAATTCTTGGGCACCAAGCCTCTAAAGGGCTTCCCTGGCAGACATTTTGTGCATTTTGCCACAACTTGCTGCTGGAGGTATTAAGTGGGTCTTGTGTGACTCTACTGGGAGAGGATTCCTGGAAGTTAGCCTTGGTTTCCTCCAGACTTCACCTCATGCATCTTTTCCCTTTGCTGATTTTGCATGTATCCATTCACTATAATCAATCATAGTTCTGAGTACACTCCATGCTGAGCCCCATAAGTCCTCCTAGTAATGGCTGAACCTAGGTGCAGTCTTGGGGACCCCTAGGCACAAGTATTATTTGAGCTTATAAAATTTCAAAGTCAAAAAAGTTCTTAGAAATCAAGCACAACTGCCTAGATTTTTATTATAGTATGTAATATTGTATTAAAGTATACACTATAGCACTATTTCAGTCTAAAAGCTACTACGTATGTTGGTACTGCTTGCTCTTTAGTGAGGATAAAAGGTGTTAACTGCTCATAGCAGTAGTTTGGCAAATAAAGTGTGCATACATTCCAGTTATGAAGAAGCTGTAAGGTATCATTCCTTTAAAATTCTTTTTTAATATACTGTAATTGAATAGCAGAAGAAGATGCCACTGCAAAGTATGCTCATTGGCATAAGGACGATTTTGAGAAATTGCAGACACAGCAGCACTCAGAAAAGAGAAGTTAGCCTTCTGTAAAGAAAATTTACATTTAAAAGGGAGTCTGTACGTGGAAGAGATCTATTATAAAGATCACTTTTCCACCTGACTTATTTACATGGCAGAGCAAATTATGTTTACCAACTATTTCCTCTTCCAATGAACTGTCTTCCTCCTATTTGAAACCCCAGACCCCTCACCCTCTACTTAGCTCAGTATGGTATATAAGCCTCAATTGCCTGGATGCCTTTTGAGTCTCATTCCTTTGTGGAGCTCCTGCAGGTTCATTATGTCCATAGGTAATTAAAACTGTTTTCTTTTTTCTTCTGTTACCCTTTTTTATTATGGGACAGGGTAGAGGTGTCCCAGGCAACAACCTAGCAGAGGGGAAGATATTTTTCCTTCCCTCCACTATAAAAAGGAATGTATTAAGTAATGAAAATGTGTCTTCTAACTTTCTGACCTTCCAACCTAATTTTTATAAATAACACTGTCACGTCACATGGGTTCCTAATCCTTGTTTAAAATTCCAGATTTTACAAAGGCACTTTGACTGAGTAAAATATACAGAGAAAGTTTTAAGAATATTGCCCAAGACTATAATACAGGTAGCACATTTCAAAGCAGGACTGAAAATTTTGGAATCAGAAGAGTTATATTGCTTTAAAAAGAGTTATTTCATTTAAATTAGTGTTTCCGTACAGATTTCAAATGGGTCCTCCCTTCCCCCATACTTATCTCCCCTAACCCACTTTCTAGACTCAGGCCGTGGAATGAAAAGAACAGCGTTGGGGAACACTTTCCCGGTCCAAGCAACAAACATAGGCGACTATTCTGACTACCGTCTCCTACTCCATGTCATCAGTCCCTCAACAATACAGCATTCTAAACTCAAATATAACCTTCCGACTTCCCATTTCAAGCACTGCAAGCCCTTCTCCTTACTGTAAGAACAGCAAGATCCGGAGTACACGGCCATCCGGCCCCTGCCCTCATTTCCCGGGCCCACGCATCTCTCATACCACAAGTCACAGTTGGGATTTCCCATTCATTTTTCTCAACCTTTGGTTAATGACACTAGAATGTACGGTTCAGGGTCTGAATGCTTCCTTATTTCTCCTCAAAACTGATTACTCATTCTATTCTTGGAGCTGCTGAAAAGTGTTGGCGAGTGTGAGCTCCATAAATATCAGGTATGTGAAGCATCATCTAAAGTCACAATAAATACCTGTGACTTTAGATGATGTTTAACATACCGGAGCCTCCACCCTCTCACCTGCTGAAAAGACAACCTCCTGGACACAACAGTGCGGAGTACCGGATGGCTCAACCGCCGGGGTGGAGAGTCTCCCCTAATTTCCCACAGTAATGCCTCTGAGGCCTGCCACCTCCCAAACCGCGGTCCAGGTCGTCTCCGTCACTGGGTGCCGTCCGCCACGCCCCCCACAGTCGGAGGAGACCCCGCGGTGCGGCGCCGGGAGACGCCCAGCGAAGCCCCGCTCAGCGAAGCCCCCTCGGCCCTTCCTCTCGCCCTCCCGGCTCACCTGGAGCGCGTGGCTCGACCCTCTCAGGCCAGCGACCATGAGGCGCCTCCAGGCGTGGGCCCAGGACGCAGGCTTCGCGCCACCGAGGGGCCGGTCTCAGGAAACGGCGCGCACCGGGCGCGCGGTGATTGGCGGTTCCCCCAGAAGTGGGCGGGGATGTGCCTGCGCATGCTCAGTGACGGGGCGGGAGCACCAAGACGAGCGCCTGAGCTTGGGGAATGGGGTGGATGTGGTCTGGCCAGCGTTGACTTCTGCCGATCACCTAGTTCCCGGTGGGGCCTTTTCACGTTGTTATTGCTTCGAGTCCTGTGAGCAAGCTGAGGGTCAAAGTAAGGTTGGGGTAGTTGTGAAAAGCGTCACCGCCACCTCCCGTCTAACCGCTTCTGGTGGCCTGGGGTCGCAGGACGCAGCAGGGGAGGGGTGGTTTTGTTTCAGAAAGTGAAGAACAGTCTCCTGCGGGATCCGTTGCCTCAGGGTGGGTGACTGGGTGGGTCTGCCCCCGCCCTATACAGTGTGTCCCACCTGGACCCGGGCTCCCTGAGGCCTCTCCTGAGGAAACAATATTTAAGGTGGAATTTAAGGAAAGAATGTGAATTAGATGGACAAACTTAAGGGTAAAGTTTTAAAGGCTGAAGAACTTGTAATTGAAAAGCTTCTTGGCTCTAGTGACTTCATGCCTGGGGGACTGAAAGAGTCTAATATTTGCAGCAGAAATATTAAAATTTGCATATCACTTTTCTGTTGAGATCATAGTGCTGGATTCCCAGAGTAGCCTATTGTTCTGTGATCTGATATTTAGTGGAAGAATAGGACTCAATTAGGGGGAGCCATTGTGTGTTAGTGCAGCTTCTCTGACAGACATGATACTGTGATTCATAAGAACTGTATACTTAGTCATTCAGATGACTAAAATAAATATTTCTCATATATATTTAACCTTCATCCATGGTTTCTGGGTTATAGCTCCAAGGATCCTTGGAATTCCCTGAGTAATTGGAACATCTATTGTTATAATTTTTGATCACATGCCTTCAATTCCTGAACGATTCAGAGTCCGCGGTGACATGGGTGTCCTGTTATTCACAACAAGCCCCTCCCCACCACTGCTGGGTTTATGTTAATAAAGTGACTTTTGGAAATTCCCTGAACGGGGTGGGCATCTGCCTGCT
This sequence comes from Vicugna pacos, assembly GCF_048564905.1. Taxonomy (NCBI): domain Eukaryota; kingdom Metazoa; phylum Chordata; class Mammalia; order Artiodactyla; family Camelidae; genus Vicugna; species Vicugna pacos. The sequence continues at coordinate 9,647,685 of NC_132988.1, read as the reverse complement.
GGTTGCCTGGGGAATGAACCGATAATAACACTTGTTTTGAACTGCTCTGCCAGACCCAAACTCCACAAGGACAGAAACTCCTTTGTTTGGGGCCTGGCCCTGTGTTTGCATTCACCTGGCTGTTGATTCATATCCTTTAATGTCCTTTGGAATAAACTGGTAGTCTAGTGAGTAAAGTGGTTTCCTAAATTCTGTGATCTACTTTAACAAATTAATTGAACCCAAGGTGGGGGTTGTTGGAACCTCTGATGTATAGCTATTTATAGGTCAGAAGCAAAGGTAGCAACCTGGATTTGGAATGAGTATCTGAGGTAGGAGGCAGTTTTAATGGATTGGGCCCTTAATCAGTGGAATCTGATGCTGTCTCCAGTAGACAATGTCAGAATTGAGTTGAATTGTAGGAAATCCAGTTGGTGTCAAGAGCACTGCTTGATAGTGTGGGGAAAATTTCCTCCCCCTATTGGAATTGGTACTGGAATCATCTCGACGGGGACAGGGAACTATCTATCTGTGAGGGTCCTGTTTTGGGAAAGATAAAGGGTGAATTAGACAAAATGAGAGCAGCGTTGTTGTTAAAGCAGAGGGAACCTACTCGAAAGGTCAGTCATGGGCAAAAAAGAGACTGGCTGCAGAAGCAGGTTGGGGTGGAGGCCACAGCATTTTAGGCCATGTTGAATTTTGCACTTAGTCCAAGAGCAATAAAAAACTATTGAAACTAAGTCCCCCTGAAACCAAGTTCCTCTGCTGAGTTTATGATTAACTTCTCTATCCAAAATGTTATTCTGTTTCTTGTCCAACACATGTTCTCTTCAGGATTGAGGCATAGCAAAGAAAAGGGGGGTTTGAAACCGAGCAGGACCATGTGGGGCCCTCCCAGGTACAAAAGCCTTTCTGGGTACCTTACTTCTAGTCTGTAGAAAATGGTTTCTGCCTCCTAGATCTTTCCTGAGTTCCAAGGAGTGGATTCAAGCTCCTACTGATTAGGGAAGTGAGGGAATGCAGAAACAAAGGGAAAACAGTAAAGAAACAATAGTGCAGAGATAACAGAGTCCTAGTTCCTCTTCAAGGAATATACATACCAATGTATTTTGAGTTCTGCAGGAACTAAGGCCCCCCACCCAGGTGGAGGATGGTAACTGTGGGCTGAGCACCAGATTTCTAGAACACCACCCTGTTACCTCACCATCAACCAATCAGAAGAAAGTCACGCATCCTGCAGCCCTCACCCCAAATTTTACCTATAAAAACTTCCTCGAAAACCAAGGGGGAGTTTGGGTCTTTTGAGCACAAGTTGCCCATTTTCCTTGCAAGGGCCTTGCAATAAACCTTTCTCTGCTCCAAACTCTGACACTTCAGTTTGTTTGGCCTCACTGTGCATCAGGCACACGGACTTGGGTTTGGTAACCCTATTGCAATGTTTGAAAGACAAAAGAAAACGTGATCAGGATTGCTGGGTAAAAGGAGATGGTTTACTAGAACCCAAAGTGTGGGCCGTGCCAACTGGTAATTGTCATCTGCCACCTGGTTCTGTAAGACTGAAGTCATGAGACACTACAGTCGCTGACCTTCAACATGCCCTGAAAGGGGTTTAGGGTGGAGATCAGGAATGAGGTACTCTGTGCTCTGAGAAAAACTGGCAAAACAGGCCTTCAGATGGTTAGATATTTTCGGAAGATTTTATGAGCCCCATGTCTTGCATCTTCTCATGTTTAGAAAAGCACGTAAGTCATGTATAGGGACGTCTGCTCCTCACGACTAGCAGTAAACTTGTGATAAGCAGGAATCTTCTGCCAAAATGTGTGCTTCATTGTATGTATCCCCCTTCGCCAAAATCACGTATATATTGACCTCCCCACTTACCTCTTCAGAGCAGTTCCTCAGAGCTATTTGAGGGGCTGTCCGCCAGGCTATAATCCCTATTTTGCTCCAAATAAAACTTAACTCACTACTCTAACGTTGTGCTTTTTTTTTTTTACCACTTGGGAAAAGGTTATTGGAAATACAGAGGTAGACCTGATGCCAACTGGTATTTGGATGATCTCTTGGACTGCATAGTTTGAATTCAGTTGGCTATACTATCTTGACTCACTGTGGTGTGGGAGATGATAAATATTTACGGTTAGTGGTTTATTGAAGGGCTTAACTTGGTATGGGGTAAACATGAATGAATGTAATCCCATATTTTATTACTGGGATTCCCCTATGAGCCTGTATCTGTTACCATCTAATCCAGTCCTTTAACTTTTATCGGAATTACCTCAAATACTTGTTAAAAATCTGAGACCTAGAAATCACCTTAGAGCTAGTTTGTCATAAGTGGGGATTCCCTAGTAAGGGATGAGTTTTTGATGAGACCAGAAGACAAGAAGGATTAGAGTTTTTGAGAGCCCACTAGATAAGTGACTCTAAGCCCCATAAAATGCATTTTATTTAAGTCTTACAACAAGTGTGAATATTTATACATGGTCAGGCTGAAACTCAAGAGAGGTTGAATATCACTGAAATTATTGATTAAATTTCATTGATAAGAATTTTAACAGAAAAATCTTTTTAACAATGCCCAGTGAAACATAGTCATTATGCCACAATTACTTTTTGAGAATTCATTATGAGTTTATGGTGATCACTTTCATTTTGGGGGAATAGAATTCTTATAAACCTACATGGTCCATTCATGCTTTTGTCCAACATCTACCTTTCAGGAATGGCTGTGTGAATCAGATTGCTCACATCACAGGTCAAATATGTAAATAAGAAATCTCTGGATTGTAGCATTGTATTTATAGACCTCGAGAATCATAACATTTGCACTCAGAATTAGATATTCTTTAAATGGTTTTTTTTTCTGCTGAACATCCATCTTTTTCAATTATAAGAAAAAGACTGCTTATGTTTCCAAGTTTTCCTCTAGCATTTTGTGTGTGTGTGTTTATGTAACTTTCAAACTCTTAAGTATCCTAAAATTGTTCTTTTGCATATATAAACACAGAATCTTTTTTCTAACAAATTAAATGTGTTCTTCAACTTGCCTTTTGACTCAGTGATATATCTTACAAATTGTTTAATATCCGTGCATATTAATATACTGCACTTTTTGGAAACCGTTTGTTCCTTGTTCCCTTGCCTAAATGAGATATATTGATAGGACAGTATTTGTATTGTATGCTTTTGTCTGTATCACTGTTACATAATTTTTTCCTTCCCCAATGCTTTTATAAGAAAATCTACACAACACTGTAAAATGATTATGAATCAATAAAAAATGTAAAAAAAAAAAATCTAATTTTGAGAAGTTGGGATTTTAAAAGTATTTTCTCCACTTTTACATGACGTGTGATAAAGTGATTTTAGAGAATATTCTATTTTAGATCTGTATATTTACATTTTAATTATATTTCATTTTAATAACATAGTCTTCAAAAATATTTATTTTTTTCTTTTCCATGTTAGCAGGATACATGATGCCTGTTGCTTTACATTTTTATGAATAATTATTTCCTGGTAAATAAAGTAACAAAAAAAACCCAGAATCATAATGGATTTAGGGAAAGAATTAAAAATAAAGTGCGTGTATTAAAACAGATCACAACTGCATCCATGATCTGATATTTAATGATATTTATATTTGATTTTTAAAATACAGTTAGTTGTGTAATTTAAAATGACAAAATAAGAATCTTCCAGGATGCTATTTGGAAACTATTTTTAGTAAATAACAGGGTTCAGTTTTTTTGTAACAAGTCTGTATTTTCAAAGAAAAAATGGTAATGGTTATATTTTTGCTTTAAAAAGAAGTCTTCTTTCTTATTAATTTGAAAGAAATTTGAAAACAAAGTTCTGAGAATAGACAATTATAATATTTCGTAATATGTCTTTAAGTCCCCTTAAAAAAAAAAGACATGAAACATCACAGATAAAGATAATTGGATATCTATACTCATAGAAATTATGTTTTTTAATGTGTATAAATTAATATATTAACATATGCATATCTATAAGGTATGTAATCTTTATATATTTGTATTAAATTACGTATGGTATGGTATGGTATGTTATCACACTATATACTTACACATTGTTTTTTCTGTCAATATTTTGTTTGAGAGATCGTGGGAGAGATGATGGTGACTTGAAAAGTTAGTATCACTAGAGATATGGCAGTTGAGTACAATGTCTATGCTTGTATATTTTAACTTTTTATTATGGAAAATTTGCAAAATGTAGCAAAGTGTAGAAATGGTATAATAGACTCCCCCCCCATAGACCTGTCACACAGCTTCAACAATTAACATGATCGATATTTTTTTAATCAATTCCATGCCCTTTCCACCTTCCCTAAAACATTTTGATGTAGACTTCAAAAATCATTATCATTTCATCTGTTAAGTACTTTATTTAATTTTAGTTTTGGGGGGAGGGTATAGCCTAGTGGTTAAGGGCCTGCCTAGCATGCTTGAGGTCCTGGGTTCAATCCCTAGCACCTCCATAAAAAAAGAAAAAATTTTTTATTTTTAATTTTTTGAGGGGGAGAGATGATTAGGTTTATTTATTTATGTATTTGTAGAGGAGGTACTGGGGATTGAACCTAGGACCTCATGCATGCTAAATGACAAAATAGCCATGTGACCTTGGATAAACTGCCCTTTGTAAGGCTCACTGTCCACTTCCCTATTTTGAGATAATGATCACTACTTCACAGGCTGCTTTGAAAATCCATTGTTGAGGTGGAACATTTGACACAGTGCATGTAACCTGAGTTAATAACTCAGTAAATGGAAGGTATTTTTAGCTTCAATTAACAAATTGAAGACAAAATATTAGGGAAATAATAAAGAAGAGGAGAGGACAGCCTACAAGCTTTTCAAAATACATTGTTTGTAATACAGCTCATTTAGATATGTACCCAAGTTTGCAACACATTTTAAAATATAAAGAACTACATGGACAATCTCCTGAATAAAAAGAGAAACAGACATTTCTTATTATTTCACAGAAGAGATTGCAAATACTCTTCAGAAATTTTTCTTTTCAGAAATTTTTAAAATCTCTGCCACACCAAATTGTTTTAAACCAAGTGTTCCAAGAGGCTTATCTATACTCACTCCAAGTTAAAAGAGAAGGTGAGTGTAGATATCCTTGTTACCTGTGTCCCTGAAAGAGAGGGGGAATCAAGCAACCAGTCCCCAATGACACGTGTAGTCTGAAATCAGACCTGAAATCCAACCTACATAATATGCAAGCACATGGAACCCTGTGCCTGCCTGGTCTTTCCCCAATCTCAATTTATCTCAGTTTGGGAGAGGAGAGAGTGGGGTAAGAAGTGGGGACAGGGAAGAAGAAGATGGACTGGATTGGAAAAGAGAGGAGACAGGTTTGTGATAATTGTGAGGAGGAAGAAAGAAGGCACTGAAAGAATCTGAGAGCTTGGAGATGGAACAAATATTAAAGAAGAGAGTAAGAGAAGCTGGCTTGGCTAGAATGGAGCAGAGATAGTGAATTCAAAAATTGTTTTTAGGGGATGATTTAATTATAAAATATTTTAGTCATATATAATATTAGAGAGAATATTATAATGACCTGATATACCAAGAATCCAGCTGCTCTGAAATTGTAAACTTTTGGCCAATCTCTACCTTTAGTCCTGCCAACTTCTTGCCATTATTTTGAAGGAAATTCTTAGATACAATATGATTGCATTCATAAAATATTTCATTATGTATTTCTTTTAAAAAAATTTATTGAAGTGTAGTTGATTTACAATGTTAGTTTCAGGTGTACAGCAAAGTGATTCAGTTATACATAATATATATATGTATTTTTTCTTTTCAAATTCTTTTCCATCATATGTTATTACAAGAAATTGAATGTAGTTCCCTGTGCTATACAGTAGGTCCTTACTGTTTATCTAGTTTGTGTCATTATATGTTTCTAAAGGAGACTTTTAAGGACGGAGGGTTTAGCTGAGTGGTAGAGTGCCTGCCTAGTGTGGTATCTCTGACAAACTTCCCCAAATCAAATTCTAAATGAGTCAGATGTTTAACCATGCCATTTAAAGTTGTCATTTATAGATAGATATTATTTTATTCTAATGCTTTTAACCAAAAAAAAACTTTATCTTAAGATTCATAGAAGGGATTTTTTTGATGAATGTAGGTTTCTGATAACTTTCAGATGATAATACTGAACTGGGTAAGAAATTACAGAACTCTAATGGAAAAATAGATGGCTTCATAAAACTAACAAAAATCAAAATCGACAAGAATTAATCCACAGGACTGAAAGAACTAATGAATATGATTATAATATTTGTGACATTTTGTCTGAGATATTACTGGCTTTTTAACTTTCCCGGATATAAGGAAACCTTTCCTCTTAAGCTAACCATGATTTTCAGCAGTTTGGTAAATTATGCTTTTGCAAATAGAATTGGAACACTTATCTTTTTCTCCCTACCTTATTGCTTCAGAATATGGAATCTCTTAGTGAGTATTCTTATATTCACGGCAATATATTTATGTACATGAGTTCACTAAGAATCTGTTTTCCTTGTAACAGGAAATAATTGAAAATACTGGTTATATTACCAAGGCTTGACTGAAATGCCATATTTGAGAATGTGCATTGAATCAGTTATGACCAGGCAGCTTTAACGAACTGAGATTGACTTTATGGAGTCGTTAGCCCCTTGGAAAAATAGCCTGGTACCTTGCTACCAGGGTTCCCAGCAGCCTTACCAGGTGAGGAAGGAAAGTCACTTTCTGGCAGATTTAGGAACCTCAGGGTATTCTGGAGACCTTGAAAAGAGAGGAATTTGCCCAAAACTATATGTACTACAGGCAAGTCTGATGACAAGTCTTTTGCTTGGCTTCCTGGCCTCAAGAGGCATTTAAAGTTCAGTTTAGAGATTCTTTATGAAAACTTCCACAAAGTAGATATAAACAAGCCTATGTGGTCAATCGCTGTTTTTGCTGGACTTACATAAATAATCAGGCCAAGACTGATGAGACTAAACTGAATATGCAAACAAATTACTCTTAATTTGGCTATCATTAGTAAAAAGGAAGGTGATTTTAGAGAGAAAAAAATGTTTCAATAAAAACTATCATGTACAATTGTGAATATTAAATTCTAGTTCTGTGAAATGTCTTTGTTTTTAAGGTTTTGTTTCTCAGTCCATAAACTGGACTGGACCCTAAATTCTAGTTTCCTCCAATACTTGGCTATAACTAATGTTTCCAATTTTTCTCCCATTATTGACTTGGAATCATTGAGATCTAAAGCTGCCTTTTTCCTGAAGCCCTGCAAACGGAGGTTGAATGACTTGCTATAACCCTAAGAGCCATGAGCACGATAGGCCATTCTGGTGAGTTACTCAGTGTTTCTGGGTCTCTCCCATGTACCCGTGTTATTAAACCTTGTTTGATTTTTCTCCTTTAATCTGTCTCATGGCAACTTAATTCCTAGACCAGCCAGAAGAACTTAGAAAAGTAAAGGGAATTTTCTTCCTTCTCAACAAAATAAATTATACAACAGTAACAAAAAAGGATGCTTGTAAATCAACTATTTCAATGTAAAAAAGGGGGGAAGCTGATTGGCTTTTGTTCCTCGACAACCTAGATGCAGTTTTAACTCCAGCGTCTGCTGGAGTGCACCAGTTAGAAAATGATCATGAACTTAACCAGTACTGGGCCTCAGGTTTATTACACATGGAGATCCCATTACATTTAAAGAAGAGACCGTTACAATTGTTGAGACCAAGAGCAGGCTGCCAGAGGATATACCTCAATGGCATATTGTTTATTTTGGATGAAGTTTACTTAAGATACAAGAGGGACACTCTGACCATCCTTTCTTTCTCCCTGAAAACTGGAAGTAAATCTCCCTGGGAAAAGTGCGCTCCCTGCGTCTGGAGCTGGAAGGGCACCCTCATCGCCAGAGACAGGGAATTCGGGCAGAGAAGCCTAAATAAACAAACCACGTCACTTCTTTAATTTACTACCTCAAGCCCAAACTCTGTTTACAGCCTCGCTACTTAAACCCCCTAAAGCTTAATTTTCTTAAGTTTCTTTGTCCTGTCAATTCCTCACAAATTTATTATATTTTTGTCTAAAAAGTGTAAAAGGTGCCTTTTTTGGCCACTTGTTAGGTCCCATTCCTATGAGACCTCTGTGCACGTGAATTAAAATTTGTTTCCTTTTCTCCTGTTAGTGTGTTTAGTGTCAATTTTATTATTAGTCTAACCATAAGAATTTAAGATGGGTAGAGGGAGAAATTTCCCTCTCCCAGAAATCTTAGTGATGTCCGGAATATAACATACAGGTCACTGTCTAACAGCCTGTCCACCGGGAGGGTACCACCATGTTCTCTTGGGGGGCGGGGGGCATCGTGGGGCTCTCAGCCAGGGCTGTGCAGCTGCGATGGATCCAAGTTCAAAATATGGCAACTTTGAAAGATATTACCAGGTGACTAAAGTTGATCAAAAACATGCAGAAAATTACCAACTGTATGAAAATGGTAGCAGCAGCAAAATAAGCCCAAGCTGAGAGGGAGCTGAAACCAGCCGAGTGTAGGGAGTAGGATCCTTGGCTCTGCATGAAAAGGCTGACGTAAAAGCGCCTGAAGACAAGAAGAAACACCTCCTCATCGGTGTGTCCTCAGACTCGGGGCTTTGTGGTGCTATTCACTCCTCAGTTGCTAAACAGATAAAGCGTGAGGTGGCCGACCTCACAGCAGCTGGGAAAGAAGTGAAGATTGTTGGCGTTGGTGACAAAATCAGGGGTCTACTTCACAGGACTCAATCTGACCAGTTTCTGGTGACGTTCATAGAAGTGGGAAGATGCATCAGTCATCACCCTTGAATCGTTAGATTCTGGATATGAATTTGATGAAGGGTCTGTCATCTTAAACCAATTCAGGTCTGTCATCTCCTACAAGACAGAAGAAAAGCCCCATCTTTTCCATTGATGCCACCGCAAGTGCTGAGAGCAGGCGTGTCTATGATGACACTATGCTGACGTGCAGCAGAACTCCCAGGGGTACAGCCTGGCCATCATCTGCTACTCGCCAGCGAGCAGACGGCCAGGATGACGGCCATGGACAGCGCCAGCAGGGACTCTTCTGAGATAATTAACAAATTGACTTTGACATTCAGTCATACCCGCCAAGCTGTCATCACAAAGGAGTTGATTGAAATCTTCTCTCGTGCTGCAGCTCTGGATTAATGAAAATCAAGTTTCATCCTAAGACAAGGGGTAAAGAAGAAAAATTCAGCCAGCTGGTTCTGTTTTTAGCTTACTGCTGTCCTTGTCGGAAGAAATTCTCGGTCCAGTGTTTAAATTACTAAAGACAGCAAGATATTTGTATATTATCTTACAATAAACCACTCACCATAAGAAAATAAATTAACAAAATACAGTTCAAAGAGATAAGCCTCATCTTAACCTTCAGAACAATTACCTTGCCCAAATTCCCATAAGCACACGGTACATGGCCCTAAACATCTCAGAGAAGGTATAGTTGCTCTGACCTGATATAATAAATTAAAATTTAATTGATTTTTTGGAGATTACTAATTCGCTTCACTAATGGGACCCCATGGGTGCTCCTACACCCAGTGAAAATAGATAATGTCACTAAATGTTAATTGAAACAGAGCATTCAAGTTTGAAACCCATAATGCAAGACTTATTTAGAGTAGAAGTGGTTAGCCTTCTCCAGATAACCCCAATTTGATCTGTTCTTAGACTTGAAAAGAGAGAATGGAATCTCACGGTGCGTGACCACAACCTAAATGCTGTGTTCTCACCCAGTGTTGTCTACTTCCTGCTTCCATTCAACCAGCAGCTGGTAAATATCTGGCTGTTATAGATTTGGCCCATATGTTCTGTTCAGGGCTTATTTCAACAGCTTCCCAGCCATATATTTCCTTCACCTCCAGAAGGAAACCACGCACCTCTATCTGGCTATCCCAGCGCCTCAACAGCCTTGCCTTGGCCCATGTCTTTGCAGGCAAAATCTAAACTGCAATCAACTTCTCCAGAGGCACAAATATGACTTACCTTGTTGATATCATCCGCCACAGAGATCCATTTGAAAAACTCAGGATGCACAAAGGACTCACAAAGGAGTTCACAGCAGGGGAATGAGTCATCACCCCACACATATTGCAAGGTCCTCCTACTTTGTTGAAACTCTTGAAAATTATTTGGTAACTGAGGGCAGCTCCGTCCTAGACACTGTCAGGAAATAGCTAGTGACCCTTTCTGCACCCACAATGTGAAAACAAGCCCAACATCTTCTAGGACTTTTTGGGTTCTGAAGGCAACATATTCCTCATTATAAATTTTACTTCAGGCCATTTATGATGTTACTTGGGGATCAACCCACGTTGAATGGGGCTGCCACCATGAAAAGGCTCTAGACACTGTCTAGGCTGGAATCCCATTAGTGCCCCAGGGACATCTTCTCTGTGGGGCTTCAGCAACTGCCTCATGCTTCCTGGAGACTCTGGACCACTGTGACAGCCACAGGTTCCCCTGGGCTCCTGGTGCTGCACCCTGACCTGCTTGGATGTGTGCCGTGGCCGATGTCGACGTAACCCTCCATCCCAGCCACCCACAGTGCCTTAAATTATGGACCAGAAGCCCACCAGCGCACCACAGCTACCCAGACCACCTTGCTACCAAACGGAGCCAGCCCCAGGCCCTCTGGCACATCACCCCTGCAGGAGGGGTGGTCTTTCCTCTTCTCAGTTGCTATTTTGCATCATGCCGTGGTATTAAAGGAGGTCACCCCTCCCAGACTGCTTGGTTAGCAGGGAGCTGCTTCGGGCCACTTGAGGGAACAGCAGTGAGCGTCCCTGTACTGCATGGATGGTAGCACCTCGGTCACACATAATGAGCTCAGGGGAGATTTGTTGCTTTTCATTCTTTTACAGGACTGTTACTGATAAGTGATGGAACCCAAGGATCAGTATAATTGGCTGAACCTCAGACAGTCATTCTAGCACACATTTAACCAATAATCAGTCCACATGCACATTTTTACAGACTCTGGGGCCATTGCCTATAAAGAGTTGCCCCCTCCGGGTCAAGAGCTCTGACTTCACAGATACTCAAGATATCAGTCAATGGCACAGAGACCTCTACAGGTACCACAGCCCGAATGCAAGTCCTCCCCTGGGCACTCTTCTTCCCCTATGGAGTTTCAGACATTCCTGATGGTGACCAAAGACTCATTTCCCTTCTGGGTGTACACCATGCTGAACTCCTGAACAAGGCATTTGCTGGAACTTCCTACCAGATGCATCAGCTGGAAATTTGTTAGAACTGCAAGTTGCCAGACCTCACTGCAGACCTGATAAATCCAGAATCTCTGGGCTTGACCCAGCAATTTGTTCTCAGTAGCCCTCCAGGGAATTCTGACTCTGGCTTAACTTGATCAAAAGCATCATTTTCAGGGCTGAATAGTGAACAACTATATGACCAAAATACAGTTTACTTAATGCATTCTACTGTCTATGCAAGGATCTTTATGACATCTGCTAAAAAACAAAATTCAAGTACGTAAATTTGAAGACTAAGGTGACTTTTTTCAAAGATTCATGAATCAGGCAGCATGCTATCTGGAAACTAGAAGGGCACTTAGGTAGTAAATCTAGGTTTGGTGTCATGGCTTTTAGCATGAGTGACATCATTCTGGAACCGTGGTTTCCATTTTACACATCTTACCTTGTGTCTTTCTTTCACTGTGCCAAGTGGAACACTCATCTTTAAAGGTCCTTTCATTTGAAATCCTGGCTGGAGGCATACTTTTTTTTGCATTTCAAAGAATCATGCAGAACAAACTTGTTATGAATGAAAAATAAGACAGAAAGCAAGAAAGAGAGAGGTGTTGGGGTAAGGGTGACGTACAGCCATTTTACATGAACTCTTCATGGAAAACCATTACTAAAGTGACATTAGAACAAAGCCCCAGAGGAAATGTGGGAGTGAGGGCTACAGATGATGGAGAGAAGTGTGGTCCAGGAAGAGGGAACTGCAACAGCAAACACCCTGAGGCAGGACCATGCCCCACATGTCAAAACAGGAAGGAGTATAACTGAGCAGGACCCTATGGGGGATTCTGGGGACACCCCCGCCCCGCCCCCACCATGTCCTCTGCCTGCCTCTTGTTTATAAAAACACTGTAGTCTCCCAAGCCTCCCCTGAGTCACAGAAGCCTGGCTTAAGCGTTAACGATTGAAAGAATATGAACATGTAGTGACAACAGAATATTGGCAATTGGGCCAGGAGAACTGGTAACAATTTAAATAGTAAATCAGCCTTACAGCCTTACAGCAGTCACAGAATCTTTAGTTCCTCCCTGAAGGACATAGATAACAGTGTCTGATGCACATTCCTGAGTTGTTTTACAGATACTGAAACCTCTACCAGATGGAGGAAGTAACTGCACATCAGCATGGAGCAACCAAAGCAGCTGGAGTCTGAGGGCTGATGATGGCTACCCCTGTGACACCACCCTGTTACCTCACCATCAGCCAGAGGACTGTGCATGAACTGATCATGTGCCCTGGGATGCCTCGTTTCACCTTATCTTTACAAATGCTTCCCTGAAGCCCATTGGGGAATTTGGTCTTTTGAGCATTAGCTGCCCCAGATCCTTGCTTGGCACCTGCAATAAACACTGCACGTTCCTTCAACACACTCAGTAGATTGACTTTACTCTGTGTAGGCGAGTGAACCCAAGTTTGTTCAGTAACAGATGGATTCAGCAGAGTAATTAAAGGGAGGGGAAATACTCTGTGACTGCAAAAGGTGGCAATGACCAGGTTGTACTGGCTTGGAGACCACGTGACACGTTGGCATGATTTCTGAGTGAGATGAAGAACCACGGGTGGGTTTTGAGGAGACAAATGACAATATTTGGTTTATGTTTAAGGGATCACCCTAACTGTTATGCTGCATGGGGACTACAGTGGGGAACAGGACAGGAGGCAGAGGAAGCAAGAAAAGTCCCTAGGAGGCTATTGCAATATTCCGAGCATTTCATGATTGTAACTTGAGCTCGCCAGGTCATTGCAGATGGAGAGGTAATAAGAGATCCAATCTTGGTTTATTGCACGAATTATCGTATAATGATCTGATCACTAATGTGCTCATCCAATCTGTAAAGAACTATTCTAGGGATCTGGGAAGCTTACAAACTAGAAATTAGTCTAATTTTCACGCTATCCAGAAACTCCTGGAAAATTCTACTAAGCCAGCCTCCCCATTCTAGGCTGAGATGGACTAAAATAACCTACTTCTGGAGGCAGCCTCAGGCCTCAGGGACTCAGCCTGGTTTGATCCATGTCTGGTAGCTCTCAGATTTCTCTCAATGTCTTGGTTCTCCTTCACATAACCCCACCCCTTCAACCTTAATTCAGAATCAGTCTCTGTCTCCTCAGCTCTGGAAAATGGGGCATTGGAGAAGAGCATGCTCCGATTTAATTTTTAAAGGAACACTTGGTTATTAAGGATAAAAATAGTGTGAAAGCACAGAAAGCATTTAGGAGACTTTTATAGGAATCTAGACAAGACAGGATGATGGCAGAGTCTACAATGTTAGAGTAGAGATTGCAAGCTGAAAGATTCAGCAAGTGTCTGAAGAACTTTTTAGTGGAAAGGATAATTGAAGAGTAAGAGAAAAAAAGAAATGAAGCATAAAACATACCATTTTTGGCTTCAGCAAACAGGTAAGTGTGGCCGTTGTTGGTAAACATGATGACAGATTGGAGGAACCCAGGCTTATGGGGGAGATATCAAAAGCTGTGATTTTCCCATGGACGGTACAATGGCACATCTATCTGAATCCATCTGTGCGCCGTGTATGGCTATCCACACACGCTCCCCTCGACAAATGTTAACATGCAGGAATAGAGAAAGGATTACAGGGGTATAAACCAAGTTTTAATCCTATTATCCACTCCTGAGGGAAGTAAGATAAGAACTAAGTAAAGAAGGAAGCTTTACAGTTTTTCCCTATTTTTGTCTGAGAAGGTTCTAATGGTTTTATAATTCAAACATTAAATAATAAATGATGCAGTTGTGATAGTATCACTGAAGATTCTAATCTGAAATAAAAATAAGCACAACACTGTAGTCTGCCTAGTTCCCTGATAAATCTTAAGTTTGATAAGGCACTGGGCTTCTAAAGATATGAAGAAACAAGTACTTTCTTGTATTTCTGGTGAAAGTGTACGTTAATGAAACTATAGTCGAGGTGGGAAAATTCTCACTAAAAGTATCACGGAGTATTTAAGATTTTGTGGGCCATAGGATCTCTACAACAACTACTCTAGGTGGCCACTGAAGCATGAAAGGAAGTCCTGGACAATACAGCACCAAATGACGCGGCTGTATTCCAGTTCAGCCCTTGTACCAAAGCCTGCCCTGGGCTGGATTCAGTCTGCAGGCAGTAGTTTGCCAATATCCTACTCAAGAGGCAATCTGCCAACCTATGTCAACATTGTAAGTGTGGCATGTACCTTTGACTCAGCAGTTGATTTTGTTCTGCAAACTTTGAGGAGAAAATGTTGGGACAATTTAGAAGACCATCATGAAAGGATTGCCTAAATGAACTACAGAGCGTCCAATTGGAGTGATGACGCTTTAAGCAGAATGAGTATTTACAAGCGTTGATATGTCGTCATATTTAAGACAATGTAAAGGCATTAACAAAACTAAGCGTAAAACAGAGTCAGAATGGTGTATATAACACACCATCATTTGAATGTGTGTCTGTGTTTGTGGCTACATTTGTGTTTAAAATATGTATGGTAATACATACATACGTACACACATACAAATAAATTTAAAAAGCAAAAATAACAAATAAAATATGTATAGTATACATGACCAGCCAGGAAGTGTTTATCTCTGAAAAAAAAAATGTGACTGAAGGATCAGATTAGTGGGATTCAATTATAACTTTACATCCTTTTGTAATTTTTATATTTGTACTATAATCAAGTGACTTCTAAAAACAGTTAATTTTTAAAATATAATTCCTATATATTACAGTATTTCAAAATATTAACTATCTTTAAAGTATGTAACTACACATGCCACATGAATATAGCTATGTCCTTTGCAGGCAGGACCTTCCTGAGTTGGAACCACCCTCCTCAGCCCAGTGAAGGAGCCCCCAGGCTGTCCTGATGGCTTGCCCAGATGTGGGGCAGAGGGGAGGCCCGAGGGTGAGGGTGAAAAGACATCAGCAGAGGGTAAGGGTGCACTTCCAGCGGTAGAGCACACGCTTAGTCTGCATGAGGTCCTGGGTTCAGTCCCCAGTATTTCCTTTAAAAACAAACAAACAAACAAACCCAAATTACCTCCTCACAAAAATAAACAAAAAATAAAATTAAAAAAAAAACAAAACAGACATCATCAATCAAGACATCAAAGATGGACTCAGACTCTTTATTACAAGGACTTCCCACAAACATAGCAAGATCGTGGATCATATAGAAAGTCTTTCAAGTTAGATCAACACTCGTTTTCAACTATACTTATCGTTAGTGATTTAGAAGAAGGTCTAATAGAGAAATAGGCCATAAGTTTCCCTGTAAAAATTTCACTGAATGTATATAAATGTGATCTATCATTCAAATTGTAAAAGGAAACTTCTCTCAAATCGCAGTCCAGAAAAACGCCATACTGACAGGGGTTTCCTAAAACCCGCGTGTCCTGTATCACAGCCCAGAGCTGAATCTGCCAGCAGCCATTGCTTGGGGAAGGTGAGACAGGAGAATTTCTGGGGAAAGATTCTTTACACACCCCTAAGGACCACTCCCTCATGCCTCTGCCTTCTACCTGCCAAAAATGCCTGCCAGCATCAAAACTCTCTGAACTCAGGACAGCGGGGTAAGAGGTAAACACTTGGGGAGGATGAACACAGTTTGGTTCCATCTTTGAAAGGTTGCAGTTTTCTGATCTTGTGAAATTCGGAGGCTCTGGTGAGCAGTTTTAGGCTCCAGTGTCAAATGGACCTGAAAGGTGCTGATCATTCTGTGCAAGCCAAAATACTGTGGGGGGAGAGTGAAAACCTCCTTCTTTACTTCGTATGAAATGGCTGCTGGGCTCTCTAGGTTTTCATAGCTTCTGTGGATACTTTCAGTGCCTGTGAGTAACTCCAAGTCAGACTGGGAACACTTGTTGGTTATTTCATAAAACAGAGTTTTCAACGTGGATCCATGGTCTGATATTTGGGTTTTTTTGTCAATTATTTCATACTGAACACTTTTCTCTTCAGTCTGTAACATGAAGTCAATTACATTGTGCTCCGTTTTCAAGAAATTCTTAAAATGTTCAGCTTCAAAGAGCAATTCACTCTTTCGATTCTCCACGTTGGACACCAACTCAAATGATTTGGAGACTTGCATTTCTAAGCCCTTTCCAGCATCTTCCAGCTGCTTTGTCAGGGGCTCCAGGTAGCCCTTGAGCCTCCTCCTGTGACACACTGCAGCTTGCTCCACGGGCACCAGGGGGTGGTGGCGGTGCTTAGAGGAGAGCCTGCACTGGGGACACAGCAGCTCCAGGTCCTCCTGACAGAACAGGCTCAGGGCCTGACTGTGCTGCTCACACAGGGGGGCCTCCCCCTGCCGGCCCCTCTTGGCCCTCGTGCTGGGAAGCTGCCTCACAGCGTCAGCCAGGTGGCTTAGCTGGCTGTTCCTCCTGCAGCTGCGCTCAGGGCAGGGCTGCAGGCAGAGCGGGCAGGGGAAGAGGTCCCGGAGCCCCTCCCAGCGCTGCTGGAGGCAGGCGTGACAGAAGTTGTGCCCACAGCCCGTGGTCACCGGGTCCTTCAGGCAGTCCAGGCAGATGGGGCAGCTGGCCTCCGCGTGCAGCTGCGCCAGGGAGGCCGCCAGGGCCATCGTGCCGGGAGGGGTCCTGTCTGAGGAGACGCCCTCAGAGAAGCCCGGCTCTCCAGGGGCTGGGACAGGGACAAGCTTCCGACCCGTCACCTGCTCTCTGCCCTTCACGCCCGCCCGCGGGTCTCCCAGGACCCAGGGAGCTGTGTGCCCTCGGGCCGAGTCCTGCCCCTTCCTTCACCTCCACAGCCGCAGCCGCAGCCGCAGGGCCCGGAGCCCCAGGAGCCTCCGCTGCCTTGGGCACCTTGGTCCCTTTCACTCGGTGGCCGGAAATCGAGGCCTGAGAGGCCGTCCTCTCCTTCAGGGACAGCCCAGCTCCAGGTGGCCGTGAGGATCCCCAGCGTGGGCCAGTCAGCACATCCAGACGTGGGCCAGTCTCCGCACAGCTCAGCAGCTCCTTCCAGAAAACGCTAACACGGGGGAAAGAACATGCATTAAGGAGATAAACACCATGTACATAATCGACAGTGTTTTACCAGGTTTTTTTTTTTTTTTCTGGATTCAGATACATACATTTCCAAACAAAAAGGAATTGTAGTCAGTTAGGATAGCAGATGCCTGGTGATGGTTAATTAATGTGATTTTGTTAATGAAAAGAGACTCAACAGGAAAGGTACCCAGTACACTATTTACATATAAAACCCTGTGATATCAGGACCGGCTTCACAGTGATGAGGAGCAGGGAAGGGTGGAGGAGACTCACTGGATGTGAACATGGGACATGTTGGCTGAACTGAGTGTCCTCCCCTCCTCCCATGCAGTTTCTGTGTTGAATCTGTAAATCTCAGCACATCGGAATGGGACTCTTTGTGGTGAGAAGGGCTGTAAAATGTTGATTAAGTTAAAATGAGGCTGCTGGGGAGAGGTCTTAGTTCAACACTGACTGGTCACCTTAGAAGAGACGTCCGGGACAGGCACCCACAGAGGAAAGGAGGTCCCAGGCAGGAAGCGGCCCCCTGGGAGCCCCGGAGCCAGGGCTCAGGGGTAAGTGAACCTCCTGGCCCTTTGATCGGCAGCTTCCAGCCTCCAGAATTGTGACAGAATCAGCGTCCATTGTTGAAGTCACCCCAGCTATGTGCGGTGTTCTGCATGGCAGCCCTTGGAAAGGAATACATTGCTCTACTCTGTATCTGTTATTTTACAAGCTGAGCATGTTCTGTGTGGATACAGTTTCACAAGGGTCACCAGCCACTGTCCCCAGTGTGCTCCTGCCCCAGGCAACAGGCCAGCTCCTCTCCCTTCTGTGAGCCACACTCTCCCTCTAATCCAAGGGTCCAGATCCTTTCTGTCTCTGTCTCTTAGGGAAAAGCTGCGATTACAGCAAACCCAAAGCCAGACCAACCATTACAAGTAACTGACCTGAGTTGGCTGCCATTTCAAGTACATTGTAATTATTATTATACATTATTATAATGTGTAAGTCAATGGAGCCGTAGAGGCTACAGACCGCTCTCAGCTCACTGCTATTTCTGGGAAAACCAGTTATTCCCCACCTGGGAACATATACTTTCTGAGCCATGGACTCCTCTGATTTCCCTCCTTGCCTGCTTAGTCAGTGTGAATGGTAGAGATTGTTACGCAAAACTTGATAGGAAGCAGGGATTGAAACTGAGCTAAAGTGTATATTGTTAAAAATTGATGGGAAGGTCAAGGTCTGAGGCAGCAGTGCTCTCTGCAGTGGCCAGTGCCCTGGGGTTTCTTAGAGCAGCTCTATGGGAGTAAATGGGGACCACTTTTGTCCTGGGCTCCATGTTAATTGGATCTCTTGCCCAGTGAGCATTGGCCCCTGGCCGGTGGCTCTGGGATTCTGTCCAGCAGCTGCCTGAGCACTTCTGTCTCAAGGACAGTGCTGACTGCTGCCTCTGACCAGGCATCGCTGCCCATGGAGCTTTCAGTTCTGGGGTGAAAGAAACAGGTCTCTAGTCCCGACCTGCCTGTTTCTGGTCACACCAGTCTCTTGAAAGAACAATGGAAATGAGAGCCCTGTTCCATCCTGCACTTGTTTCCTAGGGTGTATTTTACAAAAACTGGGAGATCTTTAATTATGTTCCTATAAAGAAAGAAAGAAGATTGTTTTTAACACTAAGTAGCCACAATATTCTTTAAACCCAGAGGAAAAAAAAAAGAATTCCAAAACTGATGCTTTTTGCATATACAGTTTACAAAGTTTGGCTTGATAATGTAGTTTCTTTTTTTCCCCCAGAATTTTGATCCTGAGAGAACAAAAATATTTCTAGGAGAAATCTTGATGTTATAAATCATATCGTGTCCTTAAAAAATAAGCACAAACCACATTGCCTGAGACTAATTAAAACTTCAAACCAAAGGGAAAAAAAGGGGGAAAGAGGGTTTTTTAACTCAAGTAAGTAAATTTAACTTATTCTAACTGTTAATTTTGGTCTTACACTTTCCAGGTAAATTGCCATGACATAGAAGGTCATGATTTCCTATGTTTCCATTTGCACGTCATTTGTTGTTAAAAAAAAAAAAAAAAGGTAAAGACTTACTAATCAAACATTTCTAAATACAACAAAAAGTAACCCAAATAAATTTCAGGTTCACATGATCTGGTGAATATTCTGTTAAATTAATATCTAGTATTAGAGTTAGTTTAAGTTTGTTAATTAATACAGACACATCTTTAAAGTCATCAATGTTAAGTATAGTACTTTTATTGTACCCAGCTTTACTGAAAGTTAGTAAGTTTACTTTATATCTGCTGCAAAATATGCCAGCAAGAAACTTAACTTGGTATGATAATATTGTCTTAAGTAATAAAATAGAGATAAATAATGTAAAAGCTTTTAGGTGAACTCTTTAGAAATAATGTTTTAGTTTTTCCACATTCTTAGTATCTTAAAACCTTGGAGTTTTGCTAAATTAAGTTAACTGATCAAAATTCCTAGAAAGTAGGTCATTTTTATCAATAAAGCATACTTAAGGCATCAAAAATTTTTTAAAAATCTAGATTATTTTAATTCAGATAAAATACTAAAACATTTATTGCTAAGCAAGTCTAAGTTTACCCACTTTTGCCTTCTTGTGAGAGAGAAAAAAAACTGAAGATGTTAGGGTTTATTAGACACACGTCTGGTACCACATTAAAAAGGAAATTATACTGTGAAAAAAATCTATGTTTTTAAGAGGCTATTCCAGCAGGACAAACAGATTGCATTTGCTTTCTTCTTGGTTTTCACTAGAGATTAAGGGTTTTTTTTTTTTTAAGGGTTAAAAATTATAATGTGTAATTGAAGTTACTAAAATAATAAAAGAAGCATTTCAGTGGGTAAAAAAAATAGGAAATATGCTGTTGGTGGTAGAATATGTGAAAAGTAGAAATACATTTGCTGGGGAAAAAAGAGGAGAATAGTTTTAGCCTCAAGATGGATAAAAATGATAGAAAGCTTGTGGAAAAGGAGCCTTGAGAAAAGAGTTCGGTACATGATCAAGATTCATTAAGATTAGATTGCATTTAAGTAGGTAAATGAAGTATGTTCTTAAGGAAGCTGACAGAAGACTGGAGTTTGGTTTTATCTTTCTGTTAAAAGAACAAAGTTTTGTTAGAATACTGCTTTTGATAACAGATTTTGTCAATTACTTTGCCTTTAAGTGATGTATAATTGCTTTTGAAATCTTTTGTCACTTTGGTTAAGTGAATAGGCATTGTTTCACAGTGCTCCTACTTGACCAAGTGTTTTTGAACCTTTTTGATATTTTTGAAGAACTTCCCAAATATCAAGTTCTAATTAAAGTTCTTTTGACCTCCAGCTAGCTTTGGGATGATTCAGAGGGCACCTGAATCATCTCAGAGAGAAATATTAAGTTAATTACACTTTTTGATAGACTAAATGTCATGGAAAGCATTGCCAGATAATAATGATAAACATTCTTAGGTTATACTGTGTGGGTAAGTGTCATTAATAGAAGTCTTCTAGATTTTATCTGAAGTCCCATAATTTAAATATGTCCTGTCATCATGTTATCAGTTATACTTTTAGTTATTCTCTTAAAATGTTGTTTGTCACAGCAAGATGGTTAAGTTTATCAATTACATTGTAATCATATCAACCTTTCCCCTTAAGCTAATTATGATTTCTAGCAATTTGGTAAATTACACATTTGTAAGCAGAATTGAAGCATTTATCCTTTCTCTCAACTGGATCTTTCCAGAAATTAGAAACTCTTAGGTTCCCAGCAGCTCTTCCAGGTGAATAAGGAAGGCCACTTCCTGACAGATGCACGAACCTCAAGATATTTTGAAATTCAGGAAGAGAGGAATGTGCCCAAATCTGTAGATATTTCCGTTGAAATCTGTGGCAAGCCATTGACGTGGCTCCTGGATTTCAGATGCCTTTTTAAAAGTTCAGTCTGCTGGGGGTTTTAGTAATAAATATATGTTTTCCCTGTTACCTTTCGAAAATCTGAAAACACAAGGACTGCGAAACACATCTAGTTTCAAGTATTTCCTAGAAGGGACTGTGGGCCAGTGAAAGCCAATCAGATTTTCCATGATCCTTTTTTTTTTTCATACCTGTTTATATGTGAGGACGTCCCATGGTGTGTGGTTTATTATTAAGGCAATTGCACACCCCCCATGGAAATCAGAAAAGCTTATGACACAAGGTACCTATAACATCAGAAGTGACACCCAAACAATGGCCCACCCTACCAGCCTCGGAAGGCCAGAGACTCACCTGGGAGACTTACTGTCCCCCAAGACTATGGGATAAGTGGCAACTGGAACCTTCATTTTTGTGCCCTGAGTAATTCAGTTCCCTGAATTAGACAAAAGCGGCTATACCCAGTGGTGCTGTTGGTTGAAACAGGAAATACAGTTCAAAAACAATGCATACTCCCCATGGGGAGCCCCTGGGGCCTGTTAGGTAAGACTGAACCCCAAATCTGGATGCCAGTCAGTGCTCAGCTCCACCCTGAAAAGCAGTATTTGGTTGTACCCTAAACACAGTAGGGCTCAGAGGACACCCCAGCCTGGCCCATCGTGGAGACTCCAGTACAAAATGCTATCTGGTGATGGGGAAAGAACAGTTATGCTGGGAAGGCAGGCTCAGTGAAACCATGGTGCTCTCTGACTTATAAAAATAAAACTGTTAATGTCAGAAGGACAAGAATCTGCTACAGCACTCAGCCCATGGGAAACCTTTTTTGTTCCAAGTGAATAAGACTTTTAACAACCTAGATGTTGAAAGACAAGCTATTTCTAGAAACCAGCTTGTCTCTACTTCTGGAAATCAGTCTAATGGAGGCTCAATGGCCAGAAAAGCACTTCAGGTTATTAGTCCAAGAAACACCACCACTGTTCAGAAATAACACAAGAAATACCACTTGTTTACAGTAAATCAAGGGGGAAAGCATGTAACTGGCCTCATTAAAGAGCACGACAGTGCTGGCAGGGGACCCTCTGGGTGGCTGGGCTGGGTGTTCCGACTCGAGGAGCCATGTCAGTGGGACTTGAAGTTAGGATTCTTGTCTTCTGTGTAGTTGCCCTGGTTTGTAGAGCTAGGTGTAAATGTTGTATAGGATATAGACAAGGCCTGTTTTGCCAAAGAAATCCCAGGAGATTTCAAACATCTATGTGGCCCAGCCCTGGCCTCATCCAGGCCAGGTAGTTAGAGACTTGTCTGCTTCCTGTCAGGTAGCACCCAGGCCCTAAGTCAGCCTTGACACCCCTGCAGAAGACCCACCTGCGTCCTCCAACGATCCCTTAAGAATGAGGGGACATAGAGACACAAATAGTGTAAGATACCACTTACATGTGGAATCAAAAACATACAGCAAACTAGTGAATATAACAGAAAAGAACTCACAGATGGAGAGAAGGAACTAGTGGTTACCAGTGGGGAGAGGGAAGGGGAGGGGCAAGATGGAGGTGGAGGATTGAGGGGTACAAAGTGTCAGGTGTAAAATAAGCCACAAGGATGTGCTGTACATGGGGAGCACAGCCAATATTTCATAAGAACTACAAATGGGGAATAACCTTTAAAACTTGTGAATTACTATATTGTATATCTGTAACATACAATGTCATGCATCAGCTATACTTCAATTTAAAAATATGATATTGTAAAATAAATACATAAATACAGTTTAAGAATGGAAAGAAAATTGACAGGACATAAAGTCTGTGGGGAAAGAGACAGGAAGTCAGAGCACAGCCGTTTTGGAAAAGGACCCCGGATTGGTCTTGGAAAAACCCACTTTGCAGGCTAAAAATCAGGCCCTGGGGCCTGAGTCCCAGAAGAAGAAAAAAGGATTAAAAGATTAACCTTATCTCAGTGACACTCAGGACTGTACCTAACTGCCACAAGACCAGAAGCTCAACTGCAACTTCTAACCTTGTCTGCTCCTGTTTTCTTGGAGAAAGTTGTGACGCATTCCTTTCCCCTCCCAGAAGCGCTCCCTGGTCCTGATGGTCTCCGGGAGCCACCTACTGCTGAGCAAAGAGCTTTGATTATTTCTGGAAATTATCGCTGATCATGAGACAGCCCCCACCCATTTTGTTATAAAACCAACTCTTACCCCTTCTCCTACCAGAGTAGACATGTTTTCCCTGCCTTCCTCTTGTGCAGAAGTGATCTCTTCTAATAAAAACCTTTGCTTGTCTAAGAGTCTTGTGGAAATGATATTCATTTTTATGGTATTGCTCTCCAAGAATCTGGAAAGGGTCTAGTAACAATTCCATTTTGGAAGGTGTCTATCTGATGCTATAAAAATATTAGGTAATTATCTTAAGTGGCAACCACAGTATTAGACATCTTCATTGAAAAATATCTTTCAGGTGACACATAAGGACATCTTCACAGATGAATCTTCAGATGCCAGGGGTTGGCTTCCACTTCTCTCTCCCCTCCTCTTTGAGCTTCCCTTCCATGTCGGGGATCTCTGATCCTTGAGGATCCATCTCCTGTTCCTCACAGCTGATCCACATCTGGCCGGCTCTCCTCCCATTCCAACCCCCTTCCCTCCCCCGCCCACTCCACTAACCTCCCCAAATCTCCCAGGTTGAGACTGAAGGGAGATGGAGGCAGCAGAGGGTCCATGTGCTCGGATGCTGGGGGGCAGCGTCCAGGCCTGGTCTCAGAGCCGGGGCCATCCAGGGCGCTTCCTGGGTCCCCCACCCTTTCAGGGACACAGGGAAGACGGGGAACCGTCCTCATCTTCTCTTCCATTTGTGTGTGGGCATAAGGACAGATATGACGAGGCCTCCTGGAATAGTTTGGTTTTGAACAGCAAGAAACTGGTGTGACACAGAATTTCAGGGTGTTTGTATCAGTTCTGGTCCTCATTTGGGTTGCTTAATTATAGATTTCCTGACTATTCTCAACACAGTTTTTAAAACTAAATTGATAGTGAACAAAATCACGTTGAATTCCCTGGGATACCTAAAATCTAGCATGATTATCACAAAAAGAAATTCCAGGAAGTTCATTACACCATAAAGGAAACTGTGTGTATATGTCCTTATGAAAAAGCCAGCAAGTATTTCTGTTCCATAAAGTAACCACACATGTAGATACATAAAACCTTAACTAGTGAGTCCACATATTGAGAAAGAAAATAGAACAGCAGTGAGCACGGTGCCTGGCACAAGGCTCCCCAGGCAGGAGGCCCTGGGAGTGGCCCGGGGCTCCCGCAGGCGTGGTCCAGGTGAGAGGCAGGGGTCAGGCCACAACCACACCCACACTGGAGCTTCCCTCCCCCAGCCCCGTCCTCCTCTGCACACAGGGAATCACCCAAGCAGCCGGCAAGGGTCTGTTGTTAATGAATCCAGTAAGCACCTCCCACCCTCAGACCTCCCAGGCCACCCCAGCTTGGCCGGCATCACCCCCCACCACAGTGGGATCACCCAGCACCCAGGGCAGCTCGGTTGTCCCCACTCAGGCCCGCGGGGGATTCTGTCCCCCCCGGAGTCACGCTCACCTGCCCAGCTCCTGGGTCCTGGCTCTGTGCTAGGGAAGCTGCACTGTGTCCTCAAGGCCCCGGGGTGCCTTCCACTCCCCACACTGGGCCTCTGGGCTCCTCTCTTCTTCTCAGAGCAGATGACCTGCCTCGATGCAGGTCTGAGCACTCAACACAGCCTGCTTCTCAGTTCACCACTGGGGCCAGAATATGGCCCCTTGGGCTTTATAAGCCTGGAGGGAGGGTCCTCTCCTTCACTCCCATTGGACAGAGCTCGGATGCAGTCAGCCTTGGGAACCTCCCATCCTCCTCTGATTGCATCTTTTATCCAGCTAAGGATAAGACACACCCACCTTAATCCCCTCTAGCTAATTCCATCAGAGATCAAGTTTATGACACCATCCAATACTTTAGAAAGTCCTGGCTTTGCTTCTCTCCAGTGAAACTGCTCAGCAGTCTTGGCCTGTCCCTTCAGAGCTTGTTGGAGTTCCACCTGCCCCTGGAAAGAGGTGTTTCTGGAGACTGGCGTCACCTCTGCTTGTGCATTTCCAAGGGCTTTCTGCAGTTGTCCACGTGGCAGACCCCCAGGCAGCTGACAAGCTCTCAGGAGCAGCCCCTCCCCTTCAGGCGGTGGGGGCTCTGGGGGGGGTGTTGGAGCCGGTGGGGGAGGGGCTGTGCTGGGGCGTCACCAGCACAGGCAGGGGAGCAGGAGGCCCTGGATGCAGTGAATCAGAAGTTTGCCTTGGGGAGCCATTCAGTGTAGTTTAAAGAAGTCCCCCTGGTGACGCTGACGTTCTGTGGGTTCCTCAGTAATCCTGAGTGTCCGCCTCCGGATCTGACCCTTCTCAAATCTCTGTGTTCCTAGAAGACTAAGTTACTGTAGCAGGACCGCCTCCAGGCCGTCCCCTCCCTGACAGCCCAGTCCCTCCTGTGTCACCGTCACACCTGTTGAGCGCTCCTGTCCGTGGACTCTGACCCGCAGCCTGGGACCCGAGGATCCCAGCACCTTCCCCACAGGCGGGCAGCTGTGGTCCCCGCGGAGGGCGATGGGCCCAGAGGGAAGGTTCCCCTGGTGTCCGCGAGGACAGCCGTCCACTCCGAGGAGAGCAGGATGGTTTTCTCACTCAGGAGCACACAGGCCTGCACTCCAGAGCCATCCTGCTTAAAAGTGTTTCAGGGAACAATGAGATGGTGCCGATGCCAGAAAAGTCTCCCCAGGTAGAAGCGTCACGTGGTGGCCTCCTCGCCTCTGTTTCCCTTTCTAGATGAATCCTGACTAATGGCTTTTTGAGGAACCTTCCCAAGTAGTCTGTACACATAAAACTTAGCATTTGCGTGGTGTCTACTTTGTACAGAACACTCCCCTGTGTGTATCTGCAAGTGAGGGCAATTTGTGGCACCTTCAACCTCCTATTTTTCACTTACTTTTCTCCTTCATTGCACTGCGTTGGTAAAACATGTTGTCAACACTAAGAACATAGTGTAAGTAGAACCCGTTTTTCCTGAGGCTCCCATAGGCTAC
The DNA here is from genome assembly GCF_048564905.1 of Vicugna pacos. Lineage (NCBI taxonomy): Eukaryota > Metazoa > Chordata > Mammalia > Artiodactyla > Camelidae > Vicugna > Vicugna pacos. The sequence continues at coordinate 9,621,337 of NC_132988.1, read as the reverse complement.
CCTCTCCTCTAAAATAATATTCCCCTGATGATTTGTCCGCTAGTTATCCCTGAATACGGCTATCAGTGTAGCAATTAAAACCATGTTTGATTATTAACACAAGGTCCTTGTGGATTTTATTGGGGATTTCATGGATGCTGCAATCCAAACTGGAGAGAACTGAAACTTACACTGAGTCATCCAGTGCGTGGGGTTTTGCTGTATTTTTACATTTGTAAGTGTCTTCTTTAATCTCTTCAGCTAAATGCTTATGATTTTGTTCATGAAACTTTTGCTTTTCATGTTTAGACTCATTGAAACCAATTTCACATTTTGATGCAGTTGTGAAAGATTCACTTTTGACTCCTTTTTCTTTACTGAAGTGAAGTTGCTGCACAATATTATGTAAGTGACGGCTGCACAATATAGTGATTCAAACTTTTTAAAGGTTAGACTCCTTTTGTAGTTACTATACAATGTTGGCTATGTTTCCCGAGTTGTACTGTTTATACTTGTAGCATCCGTCAGAGCTTGTACCTCTGTCCCCCTCCCCTTTCGCACCCCTCCCCCGTCCCTCTCCCCACTGTAACCACTAGTTTGTTCTCTATATTTGTGAGGAAGAGATTCACTTTCAACACTACATTTTCCTGTTTGTTGCTCACATGTTGATATACTTAAAAAATATATATGTATTGATTTTTTACAAAATAGCCTTGCTGTAATCCCCTGAAGCCTTTACAATTTTTCTTTAGTTTCTTCGAGTTTCCTAAAAGGCAGTCATATCTTTTGCAAATAATGAGAGCTTGGTTTCTTTCTCTCAGTGCCTGGGCCTCTTCCAGCGTCAGCGTCCTGAGCTGGTAGCCGGTCTGGCGGGGACGTGACACCCAGGCTCTCAGTCCTCGGTGTCCTCTCGCACCAATCACAGCATCCCCAGTGGGGCCGCTCCCGGTTCCGTGCACGCGTAGTTGACGTCTGTGGAGCTAGACTGCATCGCCTCTGAATTCTCCTGGCCGCAGGACGCTGAGCCTGAATTCAGGAGCCTTTGTAGGGTCCTCTCAGTTTATGGTAAATGGAGGCAGTAGAGGAGGAATAAGTTATTGAACTTAAAAGAAACAGCACAAAAATGTGGGAAATACTGTCGAACAATGACCTGGTCTCCTCAACAGGTGAATGATGGGTTAAAATGGGCAAAAAAGAAAAAAAAAAAAAGACAGAGACAATTGAAACTGAAAAAAATTTGTACATGTCTAACATGAAACTTCTTAGCATCCTGATTTGAGCAAACCAACTTTAAAAAGATATTCATGAGCCAACTGGGGAATTTTGAATCCATATTAGATAGTAAATGCTATTAAGGGGGTGTGACTTGTTTTCTAGGTACTGTAGAGGCTTTATTTTAAAATGTCCATAGTTTAGTTGGGTTGAGGGAGACAGGTGTGTAATGAGAGTAACCAAAAAGGGAAGAAAAGCAAATGAATTAACGAAACTTTAATAAATGTTGAATGTGAGTTGATGGGAATATTTTTTAATACACGCTTCTCTGCTTCTCTGTATCTCTGAGATTTTTCATGATAATTAGTTTTACAGTGGACTGAGAGGTACAATCTAAACTCAGCTGCAGAAGGAATGAGAATGAGGACTGGACTGTGGTACCTCAGAATTGTCTGTAATACTAAAGTTTTTTGTGAATATTAAATATTGAATCAAATGTGAGAAAGTGTAACAGGTATTAGTAATACATGATTAGTTCTTCATGAGCTTGGTGAGGAAGCATTTATGAAGGAAAAGCTGGCAATACTGATCCTGTCTTTATATAAGATTTTGACATTTTGTTCGTCATGGATCTTTTACATTGATTTTGACTTTTAAAAATACTCTGAAGTATCGGTCTTGATTCTGAGTGTTTCGGCACCCTTCCAATTGTGCTCCTGGGCTGAGGCCCTGGCTTCCCTCCCCCTGGAGCAGCCCTGCCACTCAGCACGCGGAGCAGAGCTGGGGCCCTGGCTGGACGGCAGTGACTGTGGACGCAGCAGAATCTTGTCTTTCTTCACCACCTGCCCACCTGCCCACCTGCCCCAGGCCCTCCCCCTGCACTGAGGGAACCCTGGCTCTGCCCTCCCTTCCCACAAGTTCTATCTCTCCTCCAGCCCTGTCAGCACTCTTAAGCCAAAGAGTGAGCACCTGCATTTGAGCACCTGGTTCACTGCTGTCAGCAACAGAGAATAGACCCCATGGGGAATTCTAGAGCACCACAGGGAGGGGGTGTTAGAAACGGTTATGTTAGGATTTGGGTCTGTTATGTGACGTGGGGAAGGGTTAGGGACGATGCCGTGACAGGATGCGACCAGGAGGAGATGTCATTCTGTGACTGGGTGTCTTGCTAAACCTCCTGCAGAAGGAGGGAAGGCTAGAGGCTGACGCTGTGATGGGCGAAGTCACAGCCGTCACTCCTGTGGGCCAGGACAGGGGAGTCTGTCCTGGATGTTGGGTCATTTTTGTGGTTTGAAGAATATTCGTGTTTTGTCTGCGCCCAGACGTGGGTCTAGAGTGGTCTTGTTTCGTCTTGTCCACCAGAGTCACAGAGTGGCCGTAAGGGACGACGGTGCTGCTCTGTGACGTTGTGGATGTCCCCAGGAGACCCGCAGGACAGAGCGGAGGGGGCCGGGCAGCTCCCGCTCCGGGGGGGCAGGGCGGGCGTTCCTCGTCCAGGCTCCCACTCCTGAGGGTCTCCGGGCAGGGATGCGAAGTGCTTGTCTCCGTGCACAGCAGCCTGTGGGGAGAGCACAGGTGGAGGGACCTGGTGGAAGGCGACAGGGAGCCCAGGGCAGACCCCGGGGACCACAGGCACAGTGCCATCAGGAAGATAAGCCAGCGAGAAACAGCTACTGAGAGAGCCGCTGAGACTGGGTGACAAGGTCCAGGTCCTGCGTCCTCAGGTCATGACATGTCAGTGGAGGAGGCAGAGTCCCCACGAGGAACCATCTGGGTGGAAAGGTAGGACCGGAAGTGTGAGGAGTGTGGGAGCTGGATCGTGGGTGTGGGGTTGATGCGTGGAACTCACAGTGGTCATTCCCGATGCCACCAAAGTCGAACAACTCAGTGTTCCCATCAGTTCTCTCAGGGTGAGGAGGTCCGACTCTGGTCTGCCCCCTACTTGCTGGAAAATCTACATTGTGTACCCGGAAATGTGCGAGGCTCTGAACTGCTAGTAGGGACTCAGACTAAAGTAAGTGAGGGATCCTATCCAGAAGTTTCTATCCAGATCTGAGCTTCTCAGCAGAGCCTCAGAAGTGCACCTGCTTCAGGGGCGATGACACTCCCCTCCTGACAGGGGCCCCTCATCCGCCCTGTCTGTGTTCTGACTGCTGTGAGCCCTGCCACTGCCCTGGGAAGAGGGTCTCCGCTCACTCTCTGTGCAGGGGAGGGTCTCGAGGCTCGGTGCTGAGCTCACCAGGCTCCGGAGCTCAGAGCTCACAGGTGACCACCGGCAGATCCCGGGCTCCAGCCCAGACTCTCCTTCCAGTGTCCGCTCCCACACTGACCACTTGCCCAGCTCCCGGGGACAGGGCAGCGGGCAGGGTGCCCTGGGCAGCTTAGAGGTTGGGCTGGAAGGAAAGCTGTGTGAGGCCCCACTGTGACCCACATCTTTGGTCACACAGTCAGTGAGCGTCCAGGAGTCTGATCGCGGTTTCCTCTCACTGCACTTGGAAGTCAGTCCCTTTCACGGGTTTCCCGTTGCTGGCAGGCACCAGAATGCTTGTTGCAAATGCAGGTTCCCTGGACCACTTGTGGAAACGTTCCAGAAGCAGTTTCTTTTTTTAAGTAAACCTTTACGGATGGAGACCACACAGACAGACACACACTGATGCTTTTGCATCACCTGATGCAGGATTACAAAGCAAACACAGCCCTGAAACCTCCACCAAGTCCACCCACAAAACAGTACCTGCTGCCTCCCCCACCCCCACCCCCACTCTCCATCACTGTCTCCACCCTCCTCCGCAAAGATAACCGCCACCTGCTGCTGAAGCACACACTGGTCTGGCCTGGTTGTGACCTTCATATGAGGGGAAACATACAGGCTGTTTTATTTTATTTCTGGGATCTTGTGCTGAATATGATGGGTGGTGGGTTCATTCTTATTTCCATGTTTCAGATCCTTTTCCTTGGTTAGTAGTGCTCACCTGTGTGCCTGCACCACTGTTCAGTATGTCCTTCTGTTGCTGGATCCCTGGGTTGTTTCCCGATTTGCCCTGTGGGTTTTTTGCTGCTATGAGCATTCTTGCTTACAGGCCACATTTCCACACGTAAATCCTGGGAGTGGAATTGCTGAGCCATAGGTAGGGTAGGTACTTGCACACCCAGCTTAAGCAGAAAGAGCCAAATGATTTCCAAGGGGTCTGAACCAATGTCCTGTCTCATTTTTCTTTATGTCCACTGTCTTCACCTGATACATTATGTTTGTACTGGTCAGATGTTAGGAAAAGTGTTAAAACTTTTTTCTACCCTGAATATATGCACAAGACTTGCACTTTTGGTTTCCATCTGCACTGCTCTAGGAGACCAGAAACTTGGTTGTGGTCACTGCAGTTTCCCTAAACATCATGGACACTTAGTAGCTATCTGATGCTGATGTGAACATACATAAATACAGGAGAAGTTGTCCATGAGAGTACAGTATATATTTTACAAAAATGCTTAAATTAAGCCATTCACAGAAATTATTGGTGGCATTGGTAGACTTCTTTTTTGGTCCTTTATAAATATTACCAATATATTTTACTTAAAAAATATATATTTCCTATTATAGAAGGATTTTATGACAATAAAGGATGCCATTTAATATAATGGTAAGTGGAGGGAACCAGGTTAAGGAACTGTATGTAAAATATACTGCCATTTATGCTAAATAATCTGTCACATGAAAACATGTAAAGATGTGGATATAGGAACATTTCTGATAGCACACAGCTGAGAACGTGAATCCTGATGATGTATCAAAGTGGTAGGATTATGGCTGATTTTCCCCCCGTTGATCTTCCAATACGTTTTTGCATCTTTCTTCTCCTGTCGTCAAATAAAATACTACTACAAATAATATTAATCCTAACAGTGCAGTAATGGCACTCAGAAAGGGAGTGCTGCGTGTGATTGTACGCACTTTGCACACATTCTCACCTGAAATATTCACTGAACTTCTGGTTATTGGGCCAGAGACACTCTACGTGTCAACACGATTACTGTCCTCCACTCACAACCGGCAACGACTTTCAGGGGGCGGAGGAGCCCCTGCCCCTCTTCCCGGGGTGTAAGGCAGCTGAGCCTGGTCCCAGTCGTGTTACTGCGTGTGAAAGGGTCCTAGTAAATCCTCGCTCCCAGCCGGGAACGCCCAGCCCCGTGCGCAGCGGCCTTGTTCCCTCTCAGTAACTTCATTTACTTAACAGCCCGCAGGCCGCCCGCCGCCGGGGGCAACCGCCGCGCAGGGACGGGCGATCCCGCAGCCTCCCGGGCACCGTGCCGGCCGAGCTTGATTTCTCCGCCGGACCCCGCGGGGCCCTCCCCGTGGGTCCCCCTGCAGTGGCAGTGATGACGCTGGTTAGATGCCAACCAGAGATCTGTCCTGCCCCCTCTTCCGACCGCACTTCTCTTCCGGGGGACTCCCTCCCCGACGTCCCTGCAGGGGCGGGGCCCTTGGGGAGCCCCAGCGCCCCCTGCCAGCCCCTCGCACTGACTCCTGAATCTGGTGGTCCTTGTTACCCTTTCTCACCTGTGAGACTGGAAGTTCTGTGACAGCTTTTTCCTTGGCCACAGTGTCTTGTTAAAATTTTATGCTTATCTTCTTTTTTTAGTGGAGGTACCAAGGATTGAACCCAGGACGTCGTGCATGCTAAGCACGTGCTGTACCACTGGGCTGTCCCTGTCCTTCCCCCGGGCACCGTACAACCACCAGCTTGGAAATTATGCTCAACAAAGTATTTGACAAAGAAATTCACTCAAAATGAAAAAGATACCTGCACCCCAATGTTCACAGCAGCACTATTTACAATAGTCAAGACATGGAAACAACCTAAATGTCCATCAACAGAAGACCTGAGAAAGAAGTTGTGGTATGTTTATACAATGGAATACTACTCAGCCATAAAAAGATTAAAATAATGCCGTTTGCAGCAACATGAATGGAGCTTAAGATTGTCATTCTAAGTAAAATAAGCCAGAAAAAGAAAAATACAGGATATCACTCATAAGTATAAATCTAAAAAAAAAGAAGAAAAAGAAAAGAGAACATTAATGATCTTATCTACCAAAGAAACAGACTCACAGACATAGAAAACAATCCTGTGGCTTTGTGGTTACCGGGGAATGGGGCAGGAAAGGATAAATTTGGGTGTTTGAGATTTGCAAATGATAAGCACTATATATAAAAATGAATAAAATAACAAATTTCTTCTCTATAGCACAGGGAACTATATTCAGTATATTGTAATAACCATTAATGAAAAATAATATAAAAATGAATACATGCATATATGCATGACTGGGAGGTTATACTGTACACCAGAAATTGACACACTGTAACTGCCTATACTTCATTTAATAAAGAGAGAGAGAGATCAAATGGTAAGATCAGGAGGGAGCTTGGCTGAGAAGTCCAACTACCTGGGGGCCGTGGCAACTCCTTTCCATGGGGTCCAGAGTGTGGGGAGAAGTAATTCAGGAGTCAGAGGTTTCCCCTCAAAGGCCTGTGTGCTTTGGCAAACTGAGAAGTTATGGTGACATTATTTTCCCCGAAACGAGGGCACCGAGATTTACTCTCCTGAAACCAGTATGTGAGCCGAGGGACAGCTGGCTGGGGGCCGTGAGAGGAATTTTGGGTTTGGACCCTGAGAACAGTGGGAGCTAGTGGCGGATTTCAGGCAGAGGGACCCCGAGAGCAGCAGGGACTTTTGAACAGCTCTCCAGGCTGCACCCTAAACTTGGTGGATAAGAGGTGGATACAGCAGCCAGTGGATACAGACTGGGCGGCAGGAGGCTCCCGCTGGCCCCATGGTGCTCTGAGGCCTCCTGGTGGACGAGATGGGACGTGCACTCAGGAGGTCAGTAAAGGGTGGAGAGGGACCCCAAGGCAAGAGCTTCAGCCAGGTAGGTGACAGCTCGGGACCAGGGCAGAACTGAGGGGAAGTGAGGGCAGTCTGAGCACAAGGCGTGTCTGGTCCTCGAAGAAACAGAAGGACCTAGTTTGCACTTGGATTTACTGAGGCTGAAGCTCCAAACACGGACTCCAGACCCTTTAAGAGAGAGACGGCGGCGGCTGAAGTCTTCAGAGTGGCTGACACCTGAGCGTCCGCGAGCTCTCTGACGTGCCATCCCTCCTGGTTTTACTCTAAAAATAACTCCTTTTTCACATATCCAATTTTCATTCAGAGAATCTCGCCTCTCAGTGCTCCTCCTGTCAGAAAAAAGCAGAAACAGCCTCTTTTAACCCAGGATCCTCCCCTGCTGTGTGACCTACCCGTGTCATCTGCTGCGGCCTCCTGCGGGCGGAATCACCCAGCAGGGCGGGGACTGCGTGTCTGCTCTGGACGCGCCCTGCAGGCAAGTGCAGCCGCCGCCCTACTCTGCTTGCCCCTGGGAGTCTCTCAGAGAAATTAGCAAGAGGGAAGCAGGGAATGGGGGCCGCAGCGCCCCCTCGCTGGAGGAACCTAAAGGAAACGGAAGCCCCGCGGAGGCTCAGAACCCCGCTTATAAAGCAGCTTCGACAAACAGGTCATTTGTAGACCAGAGAGAGGAGCTGGGAACAGATTTAGGCTTTCAAGGGAGGCGGGATGCGGGATGCGGGAAATTCAATCCATGGAGGAGAATTAATGGAGGAAGGTTTGTTTGCAGCTTCCTCTGGCGCCCTCCCTGGGCTGACAAGGGTCTGTGTCCACTAAGAGGAGAATTTGTATCCCACCGCTAGGCAGAGAAGGGGAGGGTTTGCGGGTTTGCTGCTTCTTAATTGCCTTCAACTCAAAATAATTTTTGTGTCAAAAAGGCATATTCTGGGGTGACATATTCTAGTTTCCTTGAAATGCAACTTCCAGATGAATGGTTCTCAAAGGTTGGGATGCACCAGGGTCACCGGTAGGCTGTCTGTAACAGTGGTTTCTGGGCTCCATCCCCCACCCCGTGAATTTCTGAGTCAGTAGTTTCGAGGTGGGGCCCAGGAACCTGTATTTTAATAAATGTCTACGTGGTCCTGACGCTGCTGGTCTGGAGAGCGTGCTTGGAGACCCCTGTGCAGACCCCTTCTTGCAGAGGTGTCCTCCCTGGCCCTCTCCACACCTCCCCCTCCCACTTCCTAAAAGTCTTCTTAATGATGTCCTCAGAAACCTAGATGTCCACACCCACAGAAGAGTTGTCTCAGTTCCGGTTGTAATGCTGCTTCCTGGTCTGGGCAATGTTGGGAGAATGTTCTGTGACGCAGAGGCACTGGCTGCCATTTGGTCCTGCACGCTTTTTCCAAGGATGCTTCCTGAGGAGGTGCTTCAGAAGCTGGAGAGAGAGTCACCCTGCAGAGCAGAGGGAGGTGTGACCGCTGTACATCATGTTGAAGGCGACTCCTCCCTTTGGGGCAGAGGCTGGGCAGGTTTGCCCACAGCGCAGTGAGGATCTGGCTGTCCTGGGCTGGGAGTTCCCGTCTGTGCTGCAAATCCCCTGTGTGCACCGTGCCCATCTAGGCTCACCCCACGGATGGAAGGACCCCGGGTACTGAGACTAACATAGAGCTCATGCTGCCACTGTGCCACGAGTAAGAAAGTGCTTTGTGTCTTCAGCCAGCATCCATCATACAGGGGCAGGCTAACTTGTTAGCTCAGAAGTAAGGTAAATATCAGATCCTTCATGGTTCTTAACACGTACACCCTGACTTGTTTTACATCACACATTAAAAGCGTTTATTCCACCAGATCCTAATTTTTCAATATCCTTCATCTATAAAGGCCCACAGGGTGTCATGGAGAAAATGTAGGTTCTAGGTCTGGTCTTGGGAGAGAACAAGATGGGACTGAAGGCTCTTGTATCTCACAGCAGGGAAGAGCTCAAAGACTAGTGAGGACTGGCCAGGAGGATGCAGAGGCAGCACAGAGAGTGCAGCTGGCTCCATGTGGGGCTCTCTGGACCTCAGCAAGGAGAATGATGGGTATACACGTTGGAGAGAAAGAGAATTCATGAGTCAAGGGAGTGCCTTTAAAAACACAGAAGGGGACATCAGGAAGGGAAAGGTCTTCTTTAGGGAAGATGCCAGCAGTGAAGCGTAAGGGTGCAGAATTAGAGAACCTCCATCTGCCCCCCCAACACCATCATTGAGCCTGCTGAGTCCATCACTGGTGGTTAAAGCCTTCGGGGGCGCTGATCCACTGACCTAATGCTGATATTTACAGAATAACTGTGTTGTTCCTGATACTGATTTGTGCCAGATAACATCCATCCTCACCTACTGCTAATCACATCGCAGTGACTTCTGTCTTATCCCATTGGGCAGAGAACCGAGATCGCCCCAAAGCTCAGGCTCGGGCTGCTTCCCCTGCTCATGGTGTGTCTCTCCTCCTGCCGTCTGATAAACGCTCCTTGCATGGAAATGTTACGAATCACAATTTTTTTCTTTCTGGACTTTTGGGAGAGTATTCTCAAATCGGGAATTAGCTGGTCACGGGGAATAAAATGTATTTTGGCTCTCTCGTGTCCTCGCCTGGTGACCAGGGAAAGAGGGAACCGTGGTCTTGCCAAAAAGGCCCGCAGCCTCGTGCAGCTTATTCGCTGCGTCAGATGCCTGCCCAAGGACAGGGTCACTGAGAAGTTTGTCATTCGAAACACAGTAGAGGCTGCAGCCATCGGGGACATTTCTGAAGCAAGTATCTCCACGGCTACGTGCCTCCCAAGCTGTCTGTGGAACTGCATTACTATGTGAGCTGTGCCACGCAAAGCAAGGTGGTCAGGAGTCCTTCTTGTGAAGCCCAGAAGGGCCGAACACCCCCACCCAGATTTAGACCTGCAGATGCCGCCCCACGGCCTCCACCAGAGCCCATGTAAGGAGCTAAGTCCTTAATGACTGAAGAAATCCTGTTCTCTGTAAAACAAAACAATAAAATGGAAATTATACTTTTAAAAAAAGTATTTTGAAATACTCAAGTATTTTGAAAGAGACGGGCTGTTGTGGCCCCAGTAGGGTAAAACTGCATCCTGGTGGCCCCGCGGACGTCACCACTCTAACCCTCCTTTCCACTGCTGTCTGTGGGAGGACTTGCCTCCCACAGTAGAGAATTCTCGTGAAGTTTTCACGGGATGTTTGAGTAAAGCACGGAGCACGTGGTCTAACCTGGTAAAGCACTCATTAGACAGCACCTCTGATTTGGAACTGAGAGGGCGAAAGGACACTGGAGGAAACGCCGACCTCGCAGAAAGAGCGTCCTTTTTCCAGAAACTTTCTCTTCCCACCATGGAAACAACACTTTCCATTCAGGCTTCTGCTCATAGTGAAATATGTGTGTGGATGCGGAACAGTTTCTGAGACCCTGAGTTCAGTGAACAGAAGGGGCTGGGCTGGGGTTGGAGGACACCTGTCCTCAGCCGTGGTTTAAAAGAGGGAACGGCCGCCTCCTGTGTGTGCGCAGGCCGCTCCCGGCTGACCAGGAGCTGGGAACGCTCCGCCCCGTGGTCCTGGACACGCGCTGCTGTGGCCGCAGGGGCTGAACCGCCCAGTGTTATTTTTGATCCAATCATGTGGGTTTGGTTGTTCAGACATTTTCCAGCAGATGGTGCCAGACATTTTCCATGCAGGATCTGCAGGAGGGGGGCAATCTGTGTTCCTGATGAGAAGCAAAGCCTCATCCTCTCTCCTGACCCGAAGGTCGTCCACACTGAAATGGGGCAAGGAGGCAAATATGCCCTGCTTTCCTATGTCTCTGCTCCCTGGATGGTCACAGGCCCAGCTGGGACGACACTCAGGTCCCTGGTTCCAGGACTCTAACGATGAAGTGAGTGAGAGAGCTCCGGAGGCTGGCTGGGTGGGGGACTAGGTGATAAGCCGATCAGGGGATGATTGGGTCTATGAAGAAGATGCGGGCAAAGAACAGGACTGAGGGTCAAGACCTGGCAGCCATTCCCCTCTGCTGTCAACTGAGAAGAGTCATCTGTGTCTGAGAGACCCCGGATCTCCTGACCCATCAGAATGGTTTGAAAATAGACCCGCTCCCAAAGTCCAGATCCAGGTACAGCCCTAAACAAGTGACTGCTGCACCTCCCTTACTGCACCCCGCGGGGCAGCCAGCTCCCCCTGACCCTCTACAAAGGGGACAGGCCTGGAAAGGACCCTCCTGACAGGAGTTGTTAAGGGAAACCAGGTCATGTTGGCAAATTCTGGGGGACTGGAGAGGGGGCGGGCAGCCTCCAGACTGAAGAGAAGTGGGGCGGAGTCAGACCTGGACTTGCTCCCAGGGACTGAAAGCCTCTCCAGCAGCTATGGAGATCTAGACCCTCCAGCGGTCCTTTCATATGAATGGGAGAAAAATGGATCCATCTGTTGAAAACATTTTAACCTACAGAAAGTGTAAAATCAACCTTTCCAAGGTCAATTTGACCCTAGATACTGAAACTTGAGTTCCCAGTCTTCTCACCTCAAAAGACAGAAAAGGCATTACAGTGGAAACGGTGAAACCACGCTGTCCTTACAACCTCACAAGGTTACCTGTGTACCAGCTGCCCTGAGTCTTCAGAGGGTTGGCACCATTAGTTGGAGGAGGAGGCAGTGGTGAAGGCGCCGTGGTGTCTGTAGGGGTCTGTCCCCTGGGATGCTATGGCTCTGCCGTCCCCCAAAGGGGAAGCTGACAAATCCTTCTCTGGTCTTAACCCCTGTGTTGCACCGCATACACCAAAGTCCAGGGGGACTGGCACTTTCCAAAGTATGAGTTGGGAGAGGTTTCATTTTGCACTTTGAATAACAGCTCTCATATCAGAGCAAAAATACTTACACCAATACTTTTCGAGAAAAAGGCAGGGCTTATTTCTCTACCAGACCCACCTGGGTGACATTTGCCGGTTGGTACTTTTTCCCTGTGGTTCATGAGAATGCAAATTAATACAATTAATAACTGTGGGATAATATCATCTCAAGAATTAGATGGTGTTTGGGTTTTGGTTGTGTATTTGTTTTAACTTGTTTAGAAACAATTGTATTTTCACAGGAAGCTGCGAAGCTAGTGCAGGTGTTCTGTTATTTGCAGTCATTTTCTGTCTGTTCTCACTAACTATGTTACTTACCAGGATTATTGTACGGAAAAGTTGCAGGAAACAAATGCAAACTGCTTTGGCAGTTCCAAAACAAGATATATCAAAATTAAAGGTTTTTCCCACCAAACAATGTGTTTTCGATTTTCATCAAGGCGCTGGAATTCTAATCCCTGCTGCGCTGAGGCCGCGGGGCGCGCCAGGAACAGAGTGGGCAGACGCTCAGAGGCCACCGCCCTCCAGGCACTGCTGCCCTCTGGCCCCCGGGTTCCTGCCTCACTCCGGGCTTCTCCTGGGTGCGCGTCCCCTCCCAAGGGGTCCCTCCCGGCGGCGCCCTCGGCTCTGGGAGACAGTCACGCCGGGAACCTGAACCTTGGGCAGCGGCACAACTTCTCGGGGGCGCGGACTTCGCACAGTTTGTCTTCCGTGTGTCAGGCAGGTCCGGAGCTGGGCTCTGTACGCTGCCCTGTCCGCGGTCGGGGTTCAGCGGTCCTGGAATAGGGAACCGCTCTTCGTGAGGGTGCAGGGGGCTGGATGGACTCACCCAGACCCCGGACCCTGAGAGGGGCGGCTGCCCCTCCGCGTGCACGCGCAGCTGGAGATCGGGAAGGGCGGGGGAGTCACACCTCCCTGGGGAGGAAATGGACAGACTCACAGCGCCTTTCAGAGTTCATTTCCCCCATCGGAGAAGATTAAAGTTAAGTGGCGTTGAAAGGATCATGGGAGGATCTCAGATCTGCAACTGGGATCCCGTTATCACCGGGACAGCGGCCGCCCATCAGCTTGGCCTCATCCCAGGCTGGGTCCTCCCCCCACCCCCACCCAACTCTGAGCAGCACCTCTAAACACTCTCATCCAATCCACTCTCCGGGGGAGGAGCCACAGCCTTTAGGGCGGGACCCCAATAGCTCCACCCTCCTGGTGATTATATATGCCTGGGTCACAACCGGCCCACACCATTTGGTGGGACAGCAGACTGAGGACCAGGCGTTGGGACACCGCCAGAGCCGCACCAGGTAAGTAGGGAGCAGAAGTGGGGAGCGGACAAGGCCAGGGCTTCCTGAGTCCCTGCTCTGGGCCCAGCCTAGGGACCCACCTCCTAAGGAATCTGGGCTCAGGTTTGGCTTCTGCTAAAACCTGTCCTTTATCAGGGTTCCCGGTCCTTTAGCCTGCCTTGTCCTAAGTCACCTAAATGCTTACTGAGAGCACAGATGCCAAGTTCCTACCCTGTCCTGGGGGCCTGAGGATGAAAATACTTGTGTGTGACAAACCCCCAAGGCTGGTCTGAAGCTGTGGGATCCCCCTCCAGGAGGTCTCAGTCCTGGGCAGTGTGGGGTGTTAACCAAAGCCCCAGAAACCCAGACCTCACTGAAATAGAGACGTTTATTGGGAGTCGTTAGGACTGCAGCCCCGGAGACACAGATTCAAAAAGCACTTGAATTGTGTCCCCAGGGTACACAATGGGAAAGGCTTATAAAGGCATGAAACCTGCAAGGTTCCATCAGTTGGCTGTCAATAATTAGGATGGACCTGGCAAGAAGGGTGATGGTTAAACAGAGAAGGACTGGTTGTTGCTCAAAATGATAACACAATTGTGAGGGTAGGGGTGAGGAGGGGTTTGAAACTACAAGGCTGCAGCTAGAGCTGTCAGCAGGTACTGCTTTGTAAACAGCTGGTGGTGTCCTTGAGTTTGATCCAGTTCAGAAAAGTCAGGTTGTTACTGGTGCAGGGATGTGTCTGAAACCACATCCACACTGGCCACCAGCTCCATTTTGACTTTTAAGTGACTTTAAATCTCATCAGTATGCAGGTGGGGAGGGACAGCGATTAGAGCTCCGGGGGCCAGGGAGGAATTTGGTCTTCCTCCATCTCACCATGCCCCAGAGAAGCAGGTTGCCCCAGAGTCACTCAGTCCCTAAGGGAGACCCAGAAACCTGGCAGGATTTTAGAGATTCAACAGCTTAGCCAGGGACTGAGGTGATTTTCGGAGATGCAATCATGGCAGACAGCACGGAGGTGACAGCTCTGTGTGGGACGCAGTTTTTCCAAATCTGTGTAAATTTATATCAGTCGGAGTGAAAAGAGTTCATGATCCTGTCCTTACTGCTCTGTCACATTTTGTTGGGGAGGTGACCCTCATGCAGCGGGGAAGCTGGGATCTGGAGGAAGTGACAATGAGCTCTGAGCCAGGCAGCACCGGAGACCACTGAGGGCTCTGCTGGTACAAAGGCACTGGGCCCAGAGGAGCTGAACATACTACAGGAGGGCAGGAGGGTGAGAGGTTGGTGCTGGGGAAGCTGGAGCTGAGGGAAGGACGGGGTCCTCTAGATGGAACGCAGTCCTGCAGGAGAGCCCTGTGGGAGGGGGTGTGGTTAGATCTGGGTGTGGGTGGCAGGAGACTGGAGGGGGGCCCAGAGGGTGGTCGTGGGCTGGGCAATCAGAGGCTGGAACACTTTGAAATTCATTTGTTTATCATTCTGGATCAAAATACTATTTTGAACCAATCAGGCACCAAGATAATTAAATCAACAGACTCCCTCACACCTCCCTCCATCTGCCATGGATACTCAGCGTCCAGCTTTGGGATCACTTCACTGATCTCAGGAAAGCTTGGAGAGTTTACCAGGACGCATCCTCTGTGGGTGCCCTGACTTGGCCTCTCAGCTCTTTGAGAATCAGCAGCAGCTTCTAAGGGAAAGTGCCACACCTTCTAGGGATTCTGACCTCACAAAGCCTCACTAGCTGGCAGCTCACCAAGGATGTCAGGGAGCAGTTGTGTGTACGTGTGTGTTTCTCAGCTTCAACTTGCAATAAAATCCTGGTCTCAATCTCATTCTGTGCCTGATGTGAAAAGTCAGTGTTCTGACCTGGCAGGGTATCCAGATAAATTTCTTCTAGTCCAAATGAAATCCACTTATGCACACAGTCTGATGTATCTGATATATCCTGTAGTTGAGAACCTTAAGTGAAAAGTAAATTTTTATGTATTATGAACTGAGTGCTGTCAGAAATATCTGTGGTTTAAGCCAAAAAGTAGCAGGTTCTTTTATTAGACTTTTGACAAGAACTGAAATGATTGAAGCTGAGAATTTTGTCCTTTAACCAGATCCTCTTAGAATCAGGGATGCTATGTAACTTTGCCCAGGTCCACAGATAAGCAGGTGACTGAGGGGGACCCCCCACCCAGGCCCGGGGCTTTCTTCCTCAAGCCCACACACATTCCACAGTGCCAGGACATCATCACATCAGCCAGTGGTCCCTGCGGGTGTAAGTGGATCGTGGTGGAGGGTAGGGTAGCAGATTCCTCAAGGTGGCATGAGCTGGCCCCACAACACAGGGCAGCCTTTTCACAGGCAGGATTATTTTTCTCATCCCCAGGAAGGAAAAGGCACTTTCGACTTGTGCCTGCTTTCCGACCCAGAGAGCTGCTGAGGGCAGTGAGTGGCCCAGCTGCTCTGCGATCAGCTGCAGGAGGTGAAGGAAGCCACTCTGGGCACCTGCCCGCGCCACCGAGTTCTGACGGCCCTGCGGGGCGCAGCGTCCTGGACAAGGAGTGAGAACCGAGGGTGCGCCTGCTTCTCAGGGCGGACACCCTGCAGCCCGGCCTCCCGAGAAAACCCCACCTCGGTGCAGCCCCGATGGCGGTGGCGGCGGCCCTGGCTGGACTCCAGGCAGAAGCCAACTGTCCCGTGTGTCTGGACGGCCTGAGCGACCCCGTCACCATCGACTGTGGGCACAACTTCTGCCGCCGCTGCATCCAGCAGTCCTGGGCTCACCTGGAGGACAGGTTCCCTTGCCCCGTGTGCCGCCACCCGTGCCAGGAGCGGCACGTCAGGAGCAACACCCAGCTGGGCAGGATGATCGACATCGCCAGGCAGCTGGGCGGCCGCAGGAGCAAGAGGAGGAGGCGCGAGGAGCCGCGCCTGTGCGAGCGGCACCACCAGGTCCTGGGCCTCTTCTGCGAGGACGACCTGGAGCTGCTGTGTCCCCTGTGCACGCAGCCCCCCGAGCACCAGGGCCACGTGGTGAGGTCCGTGGGCGAGGCCGCCGCTCACCACCGCAAGAGGCTCGGCAGTTACGTGGAGCCCCTGAAGACGCGGGTGGCCGACGCTCAGAGCCTGGTGGCCGCGCAGGACAGGAAGCTGCTGGAGCTGCGGGAGCAGGTGCAGCGCCAGCGGCGGGAGCTGGCCTTGGAGTTCGGGCAGCTGAACCGGGCTGTGGACCGCGAGCAGGAGGCCGTCCTGGAGAGGCTGGTCCAGGAGGAGCGGGACATCCAGGAGCAGCTGGGCGCCAACGTGGCCGCCTTCTCCGACCACATTTCCACCCTGAAGGGCCTCCTGCAGGAGGTGGCCGAGCGGAGCGTGCTGCCCGGCGTGAGGCTGCTGAGAGGCATCGGGGGCGTCCTGCGCAGGTGCGAGGGCCTGCGGTGCCCCGCCGTCTACTCCTTCCAGCTGCGCCGCGAAGGCTGCAGCCTCCCCCCGCAGCACTCGGCTCTGCGCAAAATCATCCAGACGTTCCGGGAGGACGTGAGCCTGGACCCCGAGACGGCGCACCCCAGCCTGCTGGTGTCGGAGGACAGGAAGTCCGCGACGTTCCTGGGGAGGAAGCGGAGGGCGCCCCGCGGCGCGCGGAGGCTCAGCGCGGAGCCGGCGGTGCTGGGCGCCCAGGGCTTCGCGCGCGGCCGGCGGTACTGGGAGGTGCGGCTGGGCGGGGCGGCGTGGGCGGTGGGCGTCTGCGCGGACCCCGCACACCCCGCCCCCGGGGCGCGCGCGCGGCGCCCGGCGGGACCCGGCGGCCGCTGGACGGTGCGGCTGCGCGGCGGGGCGTACGAGGCGCAGGGGCCCGGGGGCGCCGTCCCCCTGGAGCTGAAGGACCGGCCCGGCGGGGTGGGCGTGTACCTGGACTACGAGCTGGGCGCCGTCTCCTTCTACAGCGTAGACGACAGGTCTCACCTCCACTCCTTCTCCGCGGCGTTTTCGGAAGTCCTGAAGCCCTACTTCTGCATCGGGAGCGCCTCTCTCACAGTCTGCGCGGTGAGAGACTACGGGGGTGATCCCAGCCAACAGGGGCCTGGAGGTAACTGATGTATTTCCGGAACTCTAACGTGGAGCGTGTAAAACTGTAGTTTCACAGCTGCAATAAACTTGTGAACATTTGCATGTTTCGTCTACCTGCACTTTACCTGTTTTATAAGCACCTTACACGTTCCAGGTGGGAGAGAAGACAGTTGTGCGGGGACACTTCTCAGAGGGTTTCTTGCTTTACTGCAAGTGTCGGGAGCGAGGAACTGAGGGCTCCACACTGTGTTTCCTGGGATGTTTAAGATAGAAGTGGTGTCTGCATCCAGACTCTTAGGACTTACCTTTCTTTATTCCTTTCCCCCACACCTGGGACAGATGATAGGAAAGTCTGTGTGCTCCCTCCTTTGGTGCAGGGGGAGCTTCAAACCAAGCAGGACCCCAGTAGTGCCAGAACCCTCACACCAGCCCCACCCAGTAACCAGCAAAACAAAACAAAACCCCAAGTTAGTCAGTCTTCCTTCTCTCTCATTCATCTTGCACCTACTTAGTAACCACTGTGGTCACCTCATAAACCTTATTGTGGGAATAATAAATGTTTTCATATTCTTCTGGTATGTGTGGCATCATCAGTCCCGACACTGATCCAGATTTTGGGCCGGAACCCACCCTGGCTACAGACCCTAGTCCTAACATTTGGCACTCTGCGCAGGCATTTCTCCTCTGTGGTTTGGCGTCAGACTGGCTCTACTGCCCCAAAGCAAGCATACACTTTGAGCTTTTATGCCTTTTCTTGCAAATCAGCCCAGCCTTAATGGTGTCCCCTCCCAGGGTTGGGTGAGGGGAGGGGAACACAGAAGAAAGATGGAAACCTGAGGAGGAAACAAAACTAGAACAGAGGTCCACAATTTGAACTAATTGGAAATCCACGATATACTCAATTTATTGAACGAAAAAGATAAAAGTGTGAGATTCTCTTTTGTGCTCCCAGTAAGTTAAAACTGGGTGCCCCCAACGATGTTAGTACGTTACTGAACATAAAGTGGACATCAAAGAGGTATGCAGCATCTTATCCATGGGAACTGTGGCCGTGCCTGAATTCCCCCAGTTCATAGCACATGTTGTCCTAAACTGTCCAAGAGAAGGCATGGATGATCTGACCCGTGAGAAATAGATAAAAATTAAATCGAACTGTTGGCACCTACAAATTGGCTTCACAAAATGGGATCCCATGGAATTTCAAGATCTATTTTGGGTAAGGTTTAATTATCCCCACTGCTTTTGTTTTACTTAAATTTTGCCTGTTTTTTAACTTGAAGAGGGAACAGTATCTCACAGTGAATGACCACAACCTAAATGCTGTGTTCTCACCCAGTGTTGTCTAATTACTGGTTCCATCCAGTCAGCAACTGGTAAAATATCTGTTATACGTTTGGCCAGTATGTTAATCAGAGCTTATTTCAACAGCTTCCCAGCCATAATTTTCCTTTACTTACAGCAGGATACCAGGCAATCCCAGGAACTTCAACAGCCTTGCATGGGCAGTGTGTGGGAGCAAGATTTTCACTTCATCCAGCTTTCTCTGGGAGTACAGTTATGATTTACATTTCTGATGCCCTTCTTCAGAGAATCATTTGAACACTCAGTCTTGGTTAATTTCCTGACAATTACTTGGTAAACTGAGAGCACCTCTATCCCTGACACTGTCGAGAAATAGCCGTTGACCCTCTCAAAACCCACGATGTGGAAACAAGCCCAATGTCTTTTAGGCCTTTTTGGGTTTTGGAGGCAACATATTCTTCGTTTATCAGTCTTACTTAAGGCCATTCATAGTGTTACTTGCAAATCAGCCCACCTTGAATGAGGCCCCTTCCAATGAGGGCTCTAGAATCCGTCAAAGTTGGAATCCGTTAAGTGCTCCTATTAGTGCCCCAGGAACACCTCCGTGGGGCTTCAGCAACTTCCTTGTGCTTCCTGGAGACTCTGGACCACTGTGACCTCCACAGGTTCCCCTGCACTCTTGTTACAACACCCTGCCCTGCTTAGATGTGTGCCATTGCCACACTCATGACTATTGACAGTTACTGTTGTCTATTGAGAAGAGCAAAATCAAATTGGTTTAGGTCCTTTTATAACAGACACGATAGATAATAAATTTGTGTAAATAATGTATATGTGCAGTTTAAAGGAAAAATACCATACTCAAGTGTCTACCATTCAACTTAAGAAATATACCTGTGGCTTCAAGTCCTTCCGTACCCCTCCTCAATTTTATTCCATTTCCTCCCTGGAACCCAAACTAATCACTAGCCTGAATTTTGTGTTGCATCCCTTGTTTGCTTTTCTTTATGGTTGTCATATGTATCATTAATAAATTGTCTAGTTTTGCCTGATTTGGGGCTTCCTATAAATGGAAACATACAATAGATTTCCCTATGGCTTGCTATTTTCTCTAAACGTTACGTTGAGATTCTGATACATGTAACTTTGTCTATTTTTAAAATTGCTGCAGAGTATCTGTTATATGATCGTATCAGTTTGTCCATTCTATAGTTTCTACAGTTAATAAGAGGGCCCATATGACATTTTCTATTGCCAGAGAGAAAAACCTTTCTCTAATTGTCAACTTAATTAGCTACATTAAAAGAAAGAAATCACTGGTTTCCTATTGAAAGAACCATGGGGAGCAACTTACTAGTTTGAAAAAGGGTAAGCACTAATTGCTATGAAGAGAAACAAAGCAGGGATCTGTGACAGACAACACTGAGGACAGGATAGCAACTTAAAGCAGCTGTGCAGATGTCAGATAGAAGAGTGTTCCAAGCAGAGGGAATGGCAGGTGCAAAGCCATAAGGAAGAATCACCCCTGGCCTATGGAAACAGCAAGTTGCTAACAGTGGTTGGAGCAGAGCAAATAACGAGTGATAGGAAACAAGAAAAGGAGTAGCAGGGGCCCAGACAGTGTAGCAGTGTCTGTGATATAACCGTAGGGGCCACTAAGTGCTTGGTGGATTTTGAGCACGCAAGTGGCACATTTGTTTTCAAAGGATCGCTTGGCTGCTGTGTTGCTGACAGACTATGGGGAGCAAGGATAGAACCAGGGAGACACATAGAATACTGGAGTAATAATCTAGTTTATGTATTCCTTGTACATTGTTTGCAAATGTTAGATATGGTCTAAACAAATACCCACCAGTGGGGAAATCACTAGGTAGCACTGACAGCATTAATTATTTTATGTGAAGAACAGGAGGTATCAAAGGTAACAGAAGTAACAACAGAAAAAAAAAAGTACAGAAACTAAGTGAGCAAATATGAGTAATAAAATGAAGGGTAAAACCAATCATAAAATATGTCAAGAATCAACGTTGTACTGGAGGTCCCAGCCAGTGTGATCAGGCAAGAAAAAGTACCTAGATTGTTAAGAGAATTTAAAATGTATTTGCTGATGACATAACTCTGCATAAAACCCAATGGATCTACTTAGGGATAACCTGACAAAAGACATTAAGGGCATGTACAATGAAAAGCTACAAAATACTGCAGAGAGAAGTTAAAAGACCCAAATAAGTCAGTTCACGGGTTAGAAGCCTTGATATCAAGATGTCAGTCCTCCCCAAATTGGTCTAAAAACTCAACACAATCTCATCAAAAACTTAAAAGTCTTTTTTGATGATACAAGTTCTTCTGAATTTAACCTATCTGTGATCTACTGAAAACTGTGGTTCCCTGAGGAGAGTTAGCCTGAGGAGGAAAACACAGAAATCAACAGGGATTCTGGGAAAAAGGTCAATTCCCCAAAAGGGTCAAGGATGGCAGCTAAATGGAGCTAAGGACATGTAGTCCAAACGGGAAAAAAGCGAAGATTATCTTCTGATTGCGTGCATATATTTAAGTATATGATGCATGTACATAGTGGGGGCACCACCCCATCTTCAGTAGTACTAAGTGAAGATTGAGAAAGACAGACACAGAATTAGAAGGAAACATGTTACTGAGAAATACTGAGGTAAAGAGATGAAAGTTGAATGTGGCTACCTTCACACAGCAGTTGGTCCTGTATGACTTTAAAAGAGGCTTATTTATTTTTTAAGGAAAAAAAAAGTAGGCAATTAATACAGAAAAAAATTACTGGACTTTTATTGACAATTAGTGAACTTCTAAAGTAATGTATTTCATAAGTATTTCATCTTAGATTTCTAAAGCACTTTCCAATTGGATCCCTTAATTTATCTGTAAGGTAGGCATTATAACCACACTCTTCAGAAGTTTCTAAAACTGAGAAAAACTGTTCTAGTTGTTTACAGGAAAAACTAAAATTAAATAAAGAATTGCTGAGACTAGGTTCACTAGCTTAGTTTTGCCCAGTCACTGACAAAAAACAAACCATTTAAGAGTCTTACAGTAGTCCATCATTCAGAATCTGCTACTGTACAGATTTTAAGAGGTTTAGAGTCAGTTCCAGTATAGAAATAAGGCCAAAGTGCTTCTGTAAAACAATCATTAAAAATATAGAGAAGAGCTCTATCACTCAAATTGTAAAAGGAAACCTCACCCAAATCGTAGTCCAAAAACACACCAATCTTACTGGGTGTTACTCTTGGCAGAAGATTAATTTTTTTAGGGCCCAGTGCAACATAATTACTCTGGCTGCATCGTCCAATACCCCATAATCCATCCTGTACTAAAATCCACTGATTCTGACTCTTTCTCCTTCTGGGAAGCGAGTCTTCACACACACCCACGATCCATTCAGGCTTGTCTTTCACTTCTACCTCCCAATAATGCCTGCCAGCACTATAGCCCTGAGAACCCAGAACAGCTGGGCAGAGATAAAATTTCCTCGGGTTACGAGATAAGCTTTTCATTTTACATCCATAATGCACAGTTTTTCTATCTTCTGAGACAATAAGTTTACGATGTGCTGTTTCAGGATCTAGAACTACATCTACTTGAAACTGCTTGATAATTTTGTTTAGGCCAGAATACTGTGGAGGAAGACTGTAACCATATTCTTTCAACTGGAATGAAAAAGGTTCAGGAGACTCTATGGTTCTATACCTATGGTAGATATTTTTAACATCTGCCAGTAATTCCAGTTCTGACTTCACATATTTGCTCTCTATCTCCTTTAACAGATATTTTAATATGGAAACATGATCTGAAAATTTTGTTAGATTTTCATTTAGTTTTGTTAAAATATCCATTTCTTCATCTTGTAATTGCCGAAGAACAGTCTTCTGCTCGTTTTGGAGAAACAACACAAGTTGCTCAAATTCAGCCTTTATTTCTTCTCTCCTATATTCCACTTTCTTCTTCAGTTCCAATGATTTTCTGGTTTGCATAGTTATTACTTTTTCAGCTTGCTCCACTCTCTCCTTCCAAAGCTCAGTGCAACGCTCCAATCTTTTCCTGTGATAGGGGGCAGCTTTTTCTATGGGCCAAATGTAGTGATTCCGGTGATCAGTGGAGAAACTGCACTGTGGACATAAAACCTCTCGGTCCTTCTGACAGAAAAAAATCAAAACCTGATTGTGCTTTTCACACATAAGCTTCTCTTCTTGCCTCTTCCTCTTGCTTTTTCTCATCTGGAGCAGCTTAGCAATTTCAGTCAAATTGCCCAGCTGGAGATTGCGCATCAATTTCCTTTCTGAACAGCAAAATCTGCAAAAAGGGCAGGGGAAAGTATCATTTAGATCCTTCCAGGACATATCAATACAGGACCGACAGAAGTTATGCCCACAGATGATAGTCACTGGGTCTTTCAAGTAGTCCAGACAGATGGGGCAGCTCGCCCCTGCTTGGAGGTCTGCCAGGGCTGTCACAAACTCCATGGAACCACGTGAACAGAAGTGGTCAGGTAATGAGCCCTTTAGGAAGACTGGGTCTCTGGTGCTCAAGACCCAGTGAGCAGTGGATGTCTTCCCCCAGACCTCACACACGGACCAGCTTTCAGCTTTAATGGCTTGGTATGTTGATGGCAGCCTCTATAGACTACTCCTCTCTCCCTTAGCTCCAGGGAGGAGCTGTTGCTGTTGCCAAGAAGACTCCAACTCCACAGGCTGCAGTCTACTGCACACTAGAACACAGTAGCTGGGCCGCTGCTCTTCCCACTCATGTGAAGTCAAGTTCAATGGCTTTCTACTGTAAGAAAGTAGTCTTAGGTCCAAGGCAAGGAATCCTTCCTATGGGTGAGAAAAGACATTAAGTTAAAAATACGGTCCCACAACCACCAATGTATTAAAACATTAGCACAAGAATCATCAATGAATGCTAAACTCATTAGATGGAGGTACATAGAAAAAATGGGAATTTACAGTTGTAGACATTCAGCTCACATTCCTTATTAATCAAAAAAACAACAAAATATGGCACAAATTGACTCTATGTGCTTCCTGATACGATGCAATGGGAAGCACACAAAACTGCCTATAAAATATTCTATCTCAATCTAATCACGAGAAAACAGTAAGTCTAATTTAGATTGTGGGGCATTTACAAAAAAATTGGTATGCGTTCCTCAAAAATGTCAATGTCGTGAAAAGGCACAAAAAAAAGATTCTAGATTTAAGACTAAAGAAATATGACAATAAAATACGATGCACAATCTGATGAATCTGGGATATAAAATAAAAAAATTAGACTAAACTAAAAGAACACTTTGGGGAAAAATGTGAGCATTTTAGTATGGACTGTATCTCATATAACATTGTATGAGTACTAAATTGTGTTTAATTTATCATATTATTTATAACAAGTAAAATGTCTTTGTTCTTAAGAGATAAAACTGCAGCGGTGGGAGTGGAGGTGGGGACCCAATGGGTGCAACTTACTTTAAGAAGGTTCAATAATTTTAAAAGGTATATATACATAGAGAAAAGGCAACTATATAGCAAAAGGCTAACAATTGGTGAATCCGGGCAAAAGGGATCTTTATGTTCACTGCCTATCCTTTCAACTTTTCTGTAGGTATGAAACTTTCAAAATAAAAAGTTAGGGGGCCATCATCAAAAAGTCTACAAATAATAAATGCTGGAGAGGGTGTGAAGAAAAGAAAAACTCTCTTACTGTTGGTGGGAATGTAAATTGGTGCAGCCACTATGGAGGACAGTATGGAGGTTCCTTAAAAAACAAAAAAATAGAGTTACTATATGATCCAGCAACCCCATTCCTGGGCATATACCCAGAGGAAACTACTTTGAAAAGATACACACACTCCAATATTCACAGCAGCACTATTTGCAATAAGCAAGACATGGAAGCAACCTAATGTCCATCAACAGACAACTGGATAAGAAGATGTGGTATATATGTGAGTGTGTGTGTGTGTATATATATATATATATATATATATATATATGAATATTACTCAGCCATAAAAAAATGAAATAATACCATTTGCAGCAACATGGATGGACCTAGAGATTATCATACTAAGTGAAGCCAAAGACAAATATATCACTTATATGTGGAATCTAAAAAAAAAAAAATACAAAGGAACTCATTTACACAACAAAGACTCACAGATATAGAAAACAAACTTATGGTTACCAAAGGGGAAAGGGGAGTAGGGATAAATTTGGGATTAACAGATACACATTGCTATGTATGAAACAAACAATAAGAACCTACCATATAGCACAAGGAGCTACATTCAGTATCTTATAATAACATATAATGGAAAAGAATCTGAAAAATAATATATATATGTATAACTGAATCACTTTGCTGTATGCTTGAAACACTGTAAATCAACTATACTTCAATTTAAAAAAAAAAAAGATGCTATACTTTCCGGACCAATAAAGAGGCAGGGGGAAAATTTCTTGGCTTGTTTTCAAGATACACCCAATTTTTAAGCAAATCAAATTCCTGTAAGCTTATCATCAACACAGTATTCTTTCCCTTCTCCAGAAACTAACACTTTCTCAACTTTTCTTCTTCACAACACAAAGGCAGAATAATATGGGCATGGTTTTGACCTTTGAAACTGGCTTTGCCGTGGTGACCTAGCAAGTTCTTTTACTACAGACTTTCTTTTCCTACCAGAATAGGAAAAATGCAGTAGTTCTAGAAATTCTCTATAAAGTATCCCAAACTCAAGGCTTGACTGTCTTGTACCTGCATAAGCAAAAGCTATCATAGCAACACGCTATGGGAGGCAGTGTTTCACAATGGAAAGACTTAACATTTTTAGAAGGATACTAGGTTTGAATCCTGGTTCAGCTACTTATTGTGTATCTTCCAGAAAAGTCATGTGCCTTTTTTTGAATCCCATTTTTATGACCTATAAATAAGAATTATAGTAACTTTTTAAAATAAGGACACCATATAAATTACACTTAATATAGGTCCACTGTTCTTGGCCAATAAGGATCTATTTATTTGAATCTGGATTGAAACGTGGCCCACTCATTGCATTTGCTTAATAGTTCTCTTAAATACCTTTCAATCTAGAATAGTACTCCCCTGTCTCCACCTTTGTCCTGTAGATTATCCCAAGTTCTTTATTTGCCTATTGCTTCTTGATATAATTTATCCCTCAAGCCTTTACTTTTTTAATGGAGGTACTGGGGATTGAACCCAGGACCTCAGGCATGCTAAGGACCCACTCTAACACTGAGCTATACCCTCCCCACAAGCCTTTATTTTTCAAGCTGATTCAATCTTCCCCTCATTTAAACCTGTCAACAACTCACCAAAGTAAGTCAGGACAAGTGCTCCACCTTTTAGCTTACAATTCAGAGTCCTTCATACCTCATTATCTCCATCTGGCTATGGTACCACAAAGTACTTGGTTTTTATTTATTCATTTATTTTTTAACAGAGGTGTCATGCTCTCCTTCCTCTTTGCAACCACTCACTGCTTAGATTACTCTTTTCTCACTTCTTGGGACTGATTTTTGCTCCTTAGGGAGACTCAGCCCAAGAGAAAGGTTCTCTAGGATGGTTTATCACTTATCAGGCACTACTAAGGCTCTTTCATTAAATCATTGATTCAGTTAAACTTTGAGAACAATCTGATGAGGAGCTATTTTCCTCGGTTAGAAGTGTAAAAGCTGAGTTTACAATCCTTTGAATACACTTATACAACATCACATTAATTGGCATAACCACTGAAACAATACTCAATCACTACGTTGTACTGCCTACTGCCCCTTCTTCATATGCCCGCAGTATTCTCTGCTTCCCTCTACTTCTATTTCAAAGCACCTTGTATTTTTCATATTTGATATGTTCACCTTTATTCACATTTGATAACATATTCCAAAAATTTTTAAGGAGAAAAAACAGGGGCTTACTGACTCCAGCATTATAACTGAAAACAGATATAACACAAACTGAGAGGTAGCAACACCTGAGAGAACTGGGTTTGCATCCAACCGCGCCACTTAACTAGCTATATGTCCCTGCCAAATTAAAATTTCTAAGGTTCAGTTTTCTTTTCACAAAGTGAGAAATAATACTATCTCACACTGTAATCATTAAATGAGAAAATAATGTAAGGCACATGTCACAGCACCTGGCATTTAACACACGTACGGTAAAAAGTTCTAAGACCATCTTATAAAATCTCAAAAGCTCTTAGAAATCTAGCCGAATCCACATACTTAGACCGTAACATTTCACACTTCATTACATTACATATTACATATATACACACGTATGTATGTATATTGATTAGCATACAAAAAGCACCGATATTTAACCTAAAAGCTGCTATGTGTCCTGTAGTTGCTAAATCCTCAACGACTAGTAAAGGCATTAACTTGCACACAGTCTCTTCCAAGCCAATCTCCCTACCTGCCCATGCCACATTATGATAGCTATGAGCCAAGGCTTCGGTGACTTCCAATCCTTGCCTAATACTTTCAAATTGGTACTTCTGAGTAGGCTAAGGAAGAAGGGGTGGGGGTGGGGGAAATGGGATTGGGGGTGGTCAGAGATTAGAAAATGGAGGCTGAAGGAAGTTTTAAGCATCTTGCCAATGTCACACAGCTAGTAAATTGCAGACCTTAACAGGAAAACCAAAATCAGAAGAAAAAAAAAAAACTTTTAAGAAAGTATGTATAAAAAAGGACTCTAGCACAGTGCAAGGACTATAAGGTACTCAAATCCAGTATTACTGTGCTTTCTTTTCCCAGCATACATACAAACCAGTCTTCCTAGCTTCTCAGAATCAAGCCCTTAAGTACACAGACCCTGAGCTGCACAGAACCAGCTTCGTATGCACTGTTACCACCCTATTTCAAGCCACCACGTCTCTCCCTGGATTACGAGCCGTTTTCTACTCCGAAACACAACGGAGCCTCCAATCAATTCCCTAACTCTGTAGCTAAACTGATCTTTTCATATACAATATAATCCTTTCATCTTCCAATTTAAAACAGTCTACTGGTCCTTTACTGTTTTAAGAAAATAGTTCTCAAACCGTAGCTGGCATCATAACTACCTGTAAGTCTCGGCAAAAGCCTGCTAGGTCACAGGGCCACTTTCCGATCCAGCCGCCCTCGGTATTTCTAATATGTCCCCAGGGGATGCTGCGGGCCCGGGGCCACGTGTGAACCACTGCTTGGTGGGAAACAAGGCTTAAAAGACCCACCAAGGTAGGCACTGTGCGGTCATGGTACCTAAACGGTGGCCACCACCCTACTCCCTCAGCATCCCCCGTTTTCCTCACACCAAACAGCAATTCCTTGGAAATAATGCAGCAATTCCCAAACCGCGGTCCAGGGCACAGTCTCCATCACTGAGCGCCGTCCACCACGCCCGCACCCCCGCAGTCTGAGGAGGCCCCGCGGTCTGGCGCCGGGAGACGCCCAGCGAAGCCCCGCTCAGCGAAGCCCCCTCGGCCCTTCCTCTCGCCCTCCCGGCTCACCTGAAGCAAGCGGCCCGACTCTCTCCAGCCCGCGACTGTGAGGAGCCTCGAGGCGCAGAACGCAGGGCGCAGGCCTCACGCCCCAGAGCGGCCGGTCTCAGGAAATGGCGCGCACCGGGCGGGCGGTGATTGGCGGTTCCCACAGAAACGGGCGGGGGTGGGCCTGCGCATGCTCAGTGACGGGGCGGGAGCCCAGGACGAGCCCCTGAGCCTGGGGGATGGGGGGGGGGTTTCCAAAGTGATTGGGCCGATGTTGGCTTCTGCCGATCATCTGGTTCCCAGTGGGGCCTTTTCGCGTTATTACTGCTTTGAGTCCCGTGAGCACGGTGAGTGTCAAAGTCAGGTTGTGGTAGCTGTCAAAAGCGTCACCGCCATCTCCTAACCGTTTCTGGTGGTCTGGGGTCACAGGGTGCCGCAGGGTAGGAGTGGTTTGGTTTCGGAGAACAGGCATCTCCAGGATCAGTTGCCTCAGGGTGGGTGACTGGGTGGGTCTGCCCCGCCCTGCACATTGAGTCCGGTCTGGACTTGTGCTCCCTGAGACCTCTCCTGAGGAAGTGACGGGGGTGCCGTGGAATTTGAAGAGTGAATTTAGTTAGTTGAAGTGAAGGGTAAAGTGGTCAAGGATTAAGGAGGAGCCAGCGAGGAGGCCATCAAGGCTGAGGAACTTGGTACCTGATGCAGGAGCGAGGTTGGTGTGGCTGGCACCTGGGCGGAGCAGGGAGGTGCAGAAAGCAGGAAAGGTGAGAAACGGCCTTCAGGAAGCTGGGGAGATGGGCGAGAAACACTGCTGGCAAGACCTTTCAGTCAAAGGTAAAGAGTTTGGTCTTTATTAAGTGCAAAGGAAATCTAGTGAAGCATTTTTAACCATTAACGTGATATAATAATATTTGAATCTTGAAAGAATGGCCATGATTCATGAAACAGGTCTTTGAGTGCCTTTAAGAGATCCAAGAAGTCGT
Organism: Vicugna pacos; assembly: GCF_048564905.1. Classification (NCBI taxonomy): domain Eukaryota; kingdom Metazoa; phylum Chordata; class Mammalia; order Artiodactyla; family Camelidae; genus Vicugna; species Vicugna pacos. Next base: position 9,592,241 of record NC_132988.1, on the reverse strand, counting down.
GCGTGGCGGGCAGGTAAATACAGGTGCAGGTTAGAGAATCCTCAACAGATACTGTGAAAGTTGTGGTCCCTAAACATTTTGAATTGCTGGTGGCAGCAGCTTCCCCTCTTTTTGTTCTTTTACTGTGGGGTGAGTATACGGTTTTAATTTAAATACTCTAAGATACAAAATAATTACTATATTATCATTCCTATTCACAGTTGATGACATACAAAATTCCTTAAGAAGGGAACTTTTTCCTTTTGATACTGAATCCTGAAAGGTTGACCCTGCTTTGCAGGGTACAGCAAAATTCAACAGGATGGGGCCAGTTTACCTATAAGTGCTAATTAACCTGAAGAGTTCATTGTTATACACTGAATCCTTCCTCTGGACCCATGGCTTTTAAGAATGACCGTTGTCTTCCCGACAAACTACTTCAGAAGTTATCTGGCTTTTGTTACCGAGCCCAAACTCATTCTGCTGTCTGCTCGACAGGCCAGGAAATCCAGAGATGAGGTGTTGGGACAAGGAATAGCAACTTTATCCAGAAAGCTGGCAGACCAATAAGATGGCAGACTAATGTCCTGGAGAACCATCCTACTCAAGTCAGAATTCAGGCTCCTTTTATACTAAAAAGGGGAGGGGGTGGTTGTTGCAAACTTCTTGGTGTAGGAATTTTTTGTTCTTGGAATCCTTTGTTCTTGAAGCTGTCCACCTGGATCTGGTCACGGTGCCCTTGTGAAACTGCCAGCAAAACATGACACTTTCTTTTCTGCAACTTGTTGTCTTTATATAAGTGCAAAAGTGTTAATATCCTTAAAAGTTAGAGCCTTGAGAATGGACTGTTCTGTATATTTCAGGCTATAGGCAACATTCTTTAACAAAAGGTGCAGAACCAGCAAGACAGCCTAGAAAACAGGGCACAGGGTTAAAGTCAAAGGAACAAATCTAATATGATGTCAGATTTGTTCTTTTCTATTACAATTTTACCCCCTTACACCTTCTTTGTAGAACTAAAGCTGTTCTAAATTTATCAGTTTCTCAACCAAGGAATATTGTTTTATGCGTGTTGCTCTCTGGGATGCTTTATAGTCTTGAGCTCTGGGTGCTTCATCTTGTTTTAGCAGGTTGCTCTTCCAATGCCTGCCCTTCACACATATACATAAAGGCTTGCAAAGGCACATGACAAGCTTTTTATATGTAGTGTGGAACATATATATGTATGTGTATATATATGAATACACACATGCATCTATATCTATAGATATAGATATCTATATATGCACATATACATGAATTTATGTGTATATTCATCTAAATGCCTATTTCTGTTTCCTACAAAAGTGAGATTTAGAGGGAGCAGGTCTAAGTGTCTCATTTTGTTTTGTATCATTTGTAAAGCTTTAAAAAATTTTTAATTAAACAATTAAAAAATTTAAATTTAAAACAAAACAACACTAAAATATATGGACTTTGCTATTTGAAAAGAACTTTTTAAAGAAAAAAAGCCAAGTTCTTTTGATACAATTATTTTTAGAATAAATATTCTGCGTAAGTATGATAGTAAATAAAAGAAAGAAGAATTTTATGCAGGTACTTTTTTCTCTTCTTAAAAATAAGTAAACAGAATGATTTTCAAAAGTCCTTGAAAAGAAAGGAGAGAAAGTTGAGAGGGACTGAATTCAGACTTTGTTAATACAGAGAAGTACACAGGTCTCTGTTTAAGTAAGCTGAAGTGGTCATCACTACACCATCTGCTTCCATGAGGTTCCCAACACAGGTTCCCACGCCTGACGCACAGTGAGGCCAAACCAAAACGTTTGGAGCAGAGAAAGGTTTATTATAGGGCCAAGCGAGGGGAACAGGTGCTGTGCTCAAAAACCCAGAACACCCCAATGGTTTGGGGGAGAAATTTTTATAGCCAAAACGTGGAGGGGAGAGCTGCAGGGTGTGGGACTTTCTTCTCATAGGTTAGTGGTGAGGTCACAGGGCTGTGCTCCAGGAATCTAGTGCTCAGACTGAAGTTACCATCCTCCACCTGGGTGGGGCCTTGGTTCCTGCAGAAGCGATTGTTGTGTATATTCCTTCTGAAGCAGCCAGGAACCTGCCTCCTCATTGCACTGTTGTTTCTTGAGTGCTCCTCCCTTGTTTCTGCATTACCTCACTTTCCTGATTAGCAACTGTTTGAATCTGCCCTTTGGTACTCATAGAAGGAAGGTCTAAGAAGCTGAAGCCTTTTTTCCTACAAACAAGAAATAAGGGACATGGAAAGGACCTGCACCTAAGAGGGCCCCACAGGGTTGTTCTCAAGTTTCAGAGGCATAAACCCATGGAGCAAAAATTTTTCTTCGTTTTTTAGTTGCAGATCAGGAACCTTTTTTATTCTATTATAAAATAGGTGACTTTAATAAGCTGTTTAAAACTCCACTTATATCCTAGTGCTTAAGAGCTCATTTGGAAGGTACTTGGCTTTGTATTCCAACTGTATCAGTTTACTAGCTGTGTGACTTCAGGTTACTCTCATTTTCTTAGTTCCTGTTTTCTCATCTAACGATGGGCTAAGTGGTACTTAATCCCATAAGGTTATTGAGAAACCACTTTGCAAAGGCTAGACCCCTTCTTTTTTCTCTCCCTTCCTTACTAACAAGTGTTCTCTTTAAATTAAATTAAAACTAAATAATGAAAAAGAAACAAAGGCTCAGACATTCCAAAATCAGAACTCCAAAAATCATGATATGAGTAAGTCATGTACAATCTCATCACAGGAAAGAATATTTAGAAAACATCATTAAAAAAAAAATCATATTGCAAGTTTAGAACTTTTTCATTTTTCAAAGCTAATATTATTAAAAGATTTTTTCCAAATGCTGAAGAATTGGAAATATTTTTGTTTTGTTTGTAGTATTTGAACTTTCCATGACACTTGAGTCTCAGTTTATACAAGTCATATTTAGTTAAGTGTAACTGTTTGAGTTATGGAACACAAAAGCTTTGTGTACAATGCACTGGAAGAAGATAGTTTGCAAACTGACATACTAACACACCCTTACAGGAAACATTCCATTAAAAATAGAAAAACTGAGAAATGGCTATATACCAATATATTTTTTGCTCTTACTCAATACCAAGTTAAAAACGTTTTTAAGCAAAAAACAACTAACCAACAATAACTTCTGGACTCCAGAAGACACCAGCAGTCAACTTCTCAACAGTGAGACTTTGGGGTTTTTGTTTTGTTTCGGGGGGCGGTAATTAGGGTATTTATTTTTTGTTACCACTTGAGCTATATATACCCTCCAACAACAGTGAGACTTGATAAGGGCCTGGTTACCTGATAATATTTACTATCCTTTAATTCTTAAGGAAAAATCATAGAGATGAACAGATATTTCTAAACATATAGGACAAAAATTTCACCTCCCCCCATAATATTCACAGTAATTGGGAATTCCAGAATAGAAATATTGTTATAGTAAAAATCCTTATAGGTAACAAAATGTATGTTTTGTTCTAAAACAAGTTAAAGTTGTTTACAAATTTGAGTATCGTCAGAAGCTCCATGCAGTTCACATATATTATAATCTTAGATTCCTCATTTACATAAAATAACTAATATGAAGGATGCTGAAACCCCCACAGTGAGACAAAGGCAGCATCTGCTTCCAGCCGCAGCCATCAGTGAGGAGGAAGCACACAGATATACAAGATCACCTCCTCACATGCTTCATGATGGCTTTATGCTTATTCTGTGGGTAAATGTAAGGACAGATAAGCTTTAAGAAACTCCCAAGTTAAAAATTTTGAAGGATATTATACGACCTCTTACATTGCAAGTGCCACAAAACAGTTGATATAAGATACTATGAGAACTTGCAAAAATAAGAGTATTGTAATCATCCAAAAGGTAGAGAGTCAGGAGATGGTGTAGGTAGTCCTTATACGTTCTAGTGTACAATCAGATGACAAATTTCCAGAGGTGGTTGACAGGGGCCAGAGCCTCAAATTATCAACCACATTATCTCTTACCAAGACTCCTCAAAATCCAATTATATAATTTTATAGTAGGGTGAGAGCTTAGATATAGAAAGAAGCCAGGGCTAGAATCCAGTGTTCTGTCCATGATCACCCTGGCCAGGTGGAAGCCAATCATGGAAGATGGGATATAGATCCAGAGTTTAGGGAGTGAAGTCATTTGGTGATGTGAGAACAAAGGGAAGAAAAGGAGGGCTGGAACTAAGGGTCCAATGTCCTAAGACAAGCTCTAGTTACTGACAGGATGACAGCTAGTTTACTAATTTTTAACTTTTGCCTCAGGCTCTGACATGGCTCAGATCCTGTATTTACCTAAAGTTTGATATTTTGCTCATCATGCATTGTTTGGTGTTTAATTTTTTTACATGGCATTAAAAGATACACATTACTATATATAAAATAAGTAAACAACAAGGACCTACCATGTAGCACAGGGAACTACATTCAGTTTCTTGTAATGAGCTGTAATGGAAAAGAATCTGAAAAAATATATATGTATGTATAACTGAATCACTTTGCTTTACACCTGAAGCTAATATTTTAAATCAGCTACATTTCATTATATTTAAGAAAGGCATTAAAAAATGGTGTTACTTATCTAGATTACTGAGGTTTTGAGCACACTGTTAAATGTTGCGCCTACTTATTCAAGTACTGGCCCTGGGAAAGAGTGAAAATGGTGAAGGGACCAAAGCCTTCACTGATTTCACAAAATTTGGAAGGGACT